>NC_052631.1:63068884-63770759 GCF_016161935.1 Mauremys reevesii
CAGCGAACTGCGAGGGGCTGTTTGAGTCCCACGAGGCAGCTGCTGCTGCTGTCCTAAGCAGTTCCAGTTTCAGTCATCAAGGGCAGCTGAAATAATGAAATAAAGTGGAAAAAAGAGATCACACTGTGATTTCCACCAGGCAGTTTTCTCCCATTGCTGATGGTCCCCAGCTAGCTCAGCTCATGGTAAAGACTGTGGGGCTGCCCTGCTGGCACTGAGAAGGGATTTGACTTTGATTCATAACTTTGTGACCGTTCCCCTCCCCCCTCCCGCCCCCCCAGAGGTAAATTTGCAGACAGATCCTCTCTTCTGCTTTTGGAAGCATGTGGGGAAAGGAGACAGCTATTTTGTGCTCAGTGACAGAGAGGTTTAAATCTCTTTGTCAGACATGACAACACCTCTTGGACAGAACCACTTACTCATAAGCAGATGGGTTGTTTTTTTGGAAGGCTACAAGTAAAACTGTTTAGGAGCCTGAACAAGTTAAAAATGGATCCTTTGAAATCTTAGGGCTGGGGTGTGTGTGTGTGTGTGTTGGATTTATAGAGATTTGAACAATACCTCTGGTGTCATCAACCCCCCCAAATTGACCCCCAAATGTAACCTGACACTCCAGCTGTGTCACGTGCACTCTACAGTACCCCCATAGCATAACTGCAAAGGCACAGTGGTGCTGTCTAGGTTACAAAAGTCACATGGAGTCAGTGAGAGGACATTTCACTACAGCGCTGTGCTGGGCTGTGGGGTGGGTAGGCTGGGTGTAACTGTGCCTCAGTGGGTCACAACTGAGAATACCAAATTCAGGACAAACTGCCGAAAAATAGGGCAGGACCTCCCCCCCACCCCCCCTCAAACTGGTGATTATTCTCCCATGAGATATGCCAAACCAGCAACTTTCTGTTTCACCACACTTGCTAACAAGAGTCAGAAAAGCAGTTTCCTTAGGTAATCCAGTCCTTGTATCACCACCAAAAACACTAGCCTTATAGATGAGTGGTTCTTTAAAACCAATGTAATCAGATAAAAAGTTGTTCTGATCCCAAAGGACAAGCTACACACCCAGGTCAATATATAAGTCAGCTCTAACCCCAAAATGATGCCGTTGCCAATCCTTTAGCATCTAAAATCTAAAGGTTTATTTATAAAAAGAAAAGCAAGAAAGGTGAGAGTTAACATTGGTTAAAGGAATCGAATACATCCAATAAATGCAAAGTTCTTGGATCAGGCTTGTAGCCCTGATGGAATAAACTACTGGCTTGACAAGTCTCTGGTTGCTTCCAAATCATTGGAAGGTTCTCAGTCCTTTGGTAATAATGCTCCCATTAGTATAAGTCCATAGTCCAGAAGTTTGATGGAGATGTTTCCAGCGCCTTTTATAGCTCCTCTCAAGGGAAGGGAATCCCATTGTTCTTACCGTGGAAAATTACAGGTAAAAGATGGAGTTTGGAGTTACCTAGGCAAGTCACATGTCCATGCATGACTTGCCTTAGTCATAGCAGAAAAGTCCATTAAGTGTAGATAGGCATCTTCAGTTGTAAGTTAAGTGTTCTCTAATGTGCCATGCTACTTGAATAGTTCTTTCATAATGTGCTGGCTAAACACCTTGTTGGCTAAACACCCAGAAGCAAACACCTTAAAAATACAGGTACATAGCTAGTATTCCTAACTTCAGCTACAAGAATGATACATGCATACAAATAGCACCATCATATTCAGCAAACCATAGCCTTTCCATAGACATCTTACATGCCGCATTTTGTACAAGATTTGTTGCAGTTATATAACAGTGGTAGCAACAATGATCTACATAGTCATAGTTCAATCAGATAACCTGCAAAGCCAGTTTGACGTTAACACACTGAGAATTACTGTACAGGATGACAGTGGGTAGGGCGTGCTCATTAGCCGTGACCTGTTGGATCCCACTCACCGCTCCACTCGCAAACCTTCCAAGGGACAGTTTCTGGTGACACATTGTTGTGTGCGAGGGCCGAGGGGTGGCCCTGGGAGATGTGAGGACTCAGCAGCTTGCAGAATGAGGCCTGCAGGAGCGAATCTAGGCTCATAGTGTCTCAGTCTCACACACTTCTCTCTAGCTGAATTCCCCTTCAAAACCCCTTTTCAATGAAGTTGTTTATGCAAATCTAACATATGCAAATGCCACTTACCAAGAACTTCCCCAATTTGTGTGTGAAATCAATGTAACCTACTACTCTGAGCCCTCCTCAGTATGTGACTGTGTTCTAGTGCACAAGGAATGCATCAGAGAGAACTTGTTCTCTAGCTGGAGGCTTTGAGGAGCCTGCTAAGCTAGGGTGGGTCACAGTCCCCTATGTTGACACCCAGGTAAGGGGAGAGCTTTCCATGCACAGATCTAGCCCTGCTGTGTTTCTTGGGTGCTGCTCCTGGGAAGCCAGTGTGGGGGGAGAGCAGGGCATCAGCTGGGACTCTGATGTCATTCCCTGGAGAAGACACTGATGTGAGCATCAGGGCAGTGCTGGCAGGATGCCTGCACAGGGAGTGGGTGGGGAGGGGCACCCTGGGGTAAGGGCCCCAGAGAGGAGTAGGTGCTGCAGCCGGGGCCGCTAGTCTGGAGCCAGACACCTCAGTGAAGAATGGGAGTTGTGCCTGTTCCTTCCTTTTCCCCTTGTTGACTTTCCTCCTCTCTTGGTGATGCTGGCAGGGAGGGCGACCCACGAGTGCTCAGTGAGCCTGTCATCTCCAACCAGCACGACTCGGAGGAGATCGTCACCTACATCTCAGAGAGCATGACGGTGACCTCGGCTGACGAGGAGAAGCTGCTGCTGCTCAACAAGAACACGGAGCTGCGGCGCATCAACAAGGAGGTGAACAAAGCACAGGCACCCCCCGCCTCAGCTCCCTGGGCCATAGACCGCCTCACACAAGCTACAGGCAGGGGTGGCTCCAGGCACCAGCACACCAAGCGCGTGCCTGGGGCGGCAAGCCACGGGGGGCGCTCTGCCAGTCGCCGCGAGGGCGGCAGGCATGTTGCCTGCTGCAGCTTGCCTGTGGAGAGGCCACTAGTCCCGCGGCTTCAGCGGATCTCCCGCAGGCGTGCTGCCGAATCTGCGGGACCAATGACCTCCCGCAGGCAAGCCGCCGAAGGCAGCCTGCCTGCCGTGCTTGGGGCGGCAAAATACCTAGAGCTGCCCCTGGCTACAGGCGTGCTCTGAGCCTTCTCTTCATGGCTGGTGCACACCCACACCCCATCTGTCCCCTGTAGTGTGATCAACCCTCAGCCCCTCCTCTCCAGTGCCCTGTACTGAGCTATGCTATGTCAATCAGGGCCAGCCAAAGGGAAACTGTTGATCCTTCCAGGGTTTGCCCATGATAGCGAGGACCAGACTCAAAGATCCAGAAGGTCCCTTCCAGTCCAAATGAACAGCTCCCTCATTATCTCCTTGGCTAGTGGGGGTGGGGGCAGAATAGCTCCTGCATGCAGGTGTACAGTCCTCCTCACGCACTAAGAGCCCTTCCAGATCTGCCCCTCTTCCCAGTAGCACTGTGTGGGTCTGGCTGTGCTCTGATCTCCAAGTCATGCCCCACGCATATCACAGTAGTGGGTGCAAGTACATCCCCATAGGAGCCACGTCTTCATCATTAGTATCTTCCCTCCCATGGGACCATGCAACTGACTGGTCAGCACCAGGTGACAGTGCAGTCACATACTGGACTTAGAGTACAGAGTCCAAGGCAGCAGCACTGGCAGAGGGTGAGCTCCCCTGTATCAAATCAAGCTGTGATCCTGCTGGATCTTGTCTGCCAGCTGGTCATTGTGTAACACCGACAGACCCCGGTCGTCAGCAGGCAGAATCCAACCTGGGACCTATGGAGCTAAATGCATGAGCCTCTACTGCATGAAGAAAAGCCACGTGGCTCTTAGCTAAGGCTGTAGCAGGCTCATTAATCTCTAAGTGGTCTCAGAGCCACTAGAGGGGACAAATCACCACACTCAGGAGATGTGTGGGTTACAATTGCATGAGCTTAACCACAACCCCCAGAATTAATGCTGAGCACAGCTCGCCCTAGTCTACACCGGGTACCATCGTGTTCGCTACCATGATTCCCTAGTGTCATGTACCAACAGGAGTCAATGCTCTAGTGAAGACAAGTCCCTAGACTTACATCTCCCAGGCTCAGTCCTGCTCCCATGGAATCCCCTTGGGGTCGGGACCTTCCATTGTTACATGCCTAGGAAGTGCCCTGAGGCTAGAATCTATAATAATTAAATAGCCCATAGCCAGAGCAGAGTTGTTAGGACAAGTGTCCTGGGCAGGTCCTATCCCCAATCCCTTCTGTCCCCATCATCTTCCCAGAAGCTCCAACACGAGAAGCTATTTCTCACTCGGCCCAGAATGGCTGAGTGACGTTCACCTGTGATGGATTAGCGCACGCGTAACCTGTCGGGGGTTAGTCTGGCGCAGAGAACACTCGCTGCCTGTGTGGACAGAAGAGCAATTAAACTTACCCGTGGCTTTTCTGTCCCATTCTTGCAGCTCATGAAGCTAAATCAGGAGTGGGACCAAATTTACCATACCACTACCCTGGGGCTGCAGCAGAAGATGGGGGCCCTGCAGCAGGAGGTGGTTATCCTCAAGCAGCAGACGGAGAGGCTCTCCATGAAGCTTGAGCACGAACAGGTGAGCATAGGAGCCCCTGCTACTTTCTGGGCATGCAGCAGAGCACCTAGGGCTAGGCTTGTATTGAGAGCACATGCTGGCACAGGGGAGGGACTAAGGCAGCAAATCCTGAGACAGTGGCTTGGTGTAGATCTTCAAGTCAGCCAATCTCCTCCCCCGGAGTCTTACTTGGCAGGTCAGTTTTTCCGTTGAGTAGCAATATTCTCTTGCCTCCCCCAGCGGCTCTTCCCTACTCCCCCCTCAAAGCAGAGCAGCACCATGCTGTGTTCATGCAGAGAGACTACGTGGTGTAGAAATGAGGCCCCGGGGTAGAGGCACCAGCCTCCCTTGCAGTCAGAGCTACAGCGGTAGGTGAGCCCCTGGGTTACTGCACTTCTCTTGTCATCTAAGACAGAATTGAATCAGGGCTTTTCCCAGTGCAAGAGAAGTGAATCTGATGGGCCTTTGCCTAGTCCTAAAAATAGTGGTGGCAGGAGGAAGGGATACATAATACCCAGCTCGTTTTCCAAACCTACTCTCCTCATCTCTTAATATCAAATTCCTCAGGGAGTCATACCATCTAGAGGAACTGTACGGGGACAGAGAAAAGCCCAGCGAGCCTGATTCAGAGCCCACGGAAGACACTTTTTATTTAGCACTTTACAAAGAAAGTCAGTATCATTATCTCCTTGTTAGGGAAACTGAGGCACAGAGAAGCAGAGCAAGTTGCCTAAGGTCATGAAGCTGGCCACTGCTAGAGCCTTGTCCAGTGTACTACCCCCTCGGTGACACCGAAGACACCAGCGAGTTAGCTGACTGTGAGGC
Organism: Mauremys reevesii; assembly: GCF_016161935.1. Classification (NCBI taxonomy): domain Eukaryota; kingdom Metazoa; phylum Chordata; order Testudines; family Geoemydidae; genus Mauremys; species Mauremys reevesii. Next base: position 63,074,350 of record NC_052631.1, read on the forward strand.
AGGTGGGGAGGTAAAGGACATAAGTTTGCTGCTTGCGAAAGACACACTGCAGCTCCCTTCTTAGCATAGATTTCCAGGAAGTAGCTCAGTAAGGCTGAGCGGAGAAAGATCAATGAACAGAAACTCCTTTCCTACCACATGTGAATTTAGGATGCTGCAAGTAGCATCCAGGGCCTGTCTGCTTCCTTTGAATGTTAGATGCTGTTCTGACTGTGTCCATCCCCATTGCAGAACAAGAGGGAGTACTACGAACAAACCCTCATCCAGGAGCTCAAGAAGAACCAGCATTTACAGGAGTACGTGAGGCAGCTAGAAGGCAGACAGCACCACGGCAGGGAGAAGAGGACCTCGGCTGTAAGTTCATTGTAAACCCTCCTCCTCCTCCTCCTCCCCCTCCCATAAAGGAGTCTAAGAACGGGGACTGTACCAAAGCTGCAGTGTTACAAACACAACTGAAAGTGATTCATTGGGCTGGAAGAATCCAGCTTTGTTATTGCACAGAAAACAGCCACCACCTCCATTTTCACTCAGGGAGGGCATCCTTTAGACCAGCTCCTAGCTGTAGACTCAAAGGCCACCTGTGCTTGGCATTTGTCATATTGCTAGGTGTGAAAGACACCAGGTCAGTGCTGATGCACAGCCATGGCTTTGACGGTGTTCCGGAGCCATGCAAGTTGCTGCAGCACGTAGCCAACTCTATTAACAACAATGCACTAAGCAAGTTTAGGGTGACCAGATGTCCCGATTTTAAAGGGACAGTCTCGATTTTGGGGGCTTTTTCTTATATAGGCTCCTATTACCCTCGACCCCCGTCCCAATTTTTCACACTTGCTGTCTGGTTACCTTAAGTAAGTTTGACTCAGCCAAAATTACTAAGATTCAGGATGCAAAAATCAGAATGAAAGAAGCAAAGAAATATTCTCAGCAGCACAAAGAGTCCAGCTCCCAACACAATCCCGTCCTCTAACAACTGGGGATGGCCTGGTGCTGAGAGTGGGTTTAGAGGATATGGAGATCAGAACACTCAGTCTACACCAGCATTCTCTGGGTGGGGTTAGAACAAGAGTGGGAGAATTATTGACAATGTATATGCCTCATCATATGACCTCACCAGCCAGTCAGCACCTATAATTTCTCTTTCTTCTCCTGACTTTCCGTAGGACTCCGGTTACATCTATCCTGGCTTTGAAGTACAGATAACCACACCTAGTACAATTGCACCCAAATGTGCTCCAGAGTTTGGCTGGCCAGCATGGATGGGGATCCAACTGTGTTAAAACAACAGTACTCAAACCTGGCTAGGAATCGAGGCTAGATCCAGGCTCCACTATAGCTTGGCCCCATCCACATGGGCCAGCCAAACTGTACTAGATTATTTCAGCTACAGCCATGCTGAAGCTTTCAAACACTGCTTGAGAGCCAGTGCAGACATCTTATTTTGTTGTTATTTGTATTAGAGTAACGTCTATGGGCCCCAGGCTGTGTCCCTGTTCTGCTAAGCCCTGGCCATACACAAGAGAGTTTACATTCTAAACAGGAGGGGAAACTGAGGCAGAGTGGGGCAGTGACTTGCCCACGGTCACGCAGCAGGTCAGTAGCAGAACTGAGACTAGAATACACACCTCCCAACTTCCAGGCCACACCTATCCACTGGACCAGCTGTTTCCCTATATCATACAATAGCCTTATTTTGCTAAGCCCATTGTTTCAGGTGGTTCTTAGATGGAGTTGCTGGTAGCAGAGAGATGTGGTCTTGAACAGTTCAGTTGCCCTCCTGCTGAAACAGCTCATGATCCAGAGTTGTATCTGAAACAAACTGAAAAATGCAGAGGAGATTCAAAGCTCCCCGGAGAGACTGACAGTAAATGTAGGTCTTCTGGAGCAAGCTTCTCTGGTAGCACAGAACACCTTTGTTAGGCTGGGCACCTGGAGACCTTAAATTTATCTTCATGCTTTTCTTACCTGCTGACTCATGCATGGTACCATCTCCTACCATGGGCATGATTTAATTTAGGGCTTCTCAGGTGTTTCCGTATCATGGGGCCACATGCAGCCACTCCAAACTGGTCTGTCTTGCTGGCTCCCTGAAGGCTGTAGGCTGGCTCCTGCAGCAGTGCTACAGGAATGGGAGGGTGGCTTGTGAGGCTCTGCTGCCCAAGAATGACTTTGCTATAACAGATTCAGTGTCAAATATAGCCCCACCCAGCCCCTCCCCCTATTGTCACCTAGAGACCAAACTACTGTCCCTTATCCTAATGTATTGTGACCAGGAAGAGAATGAAACACCCAGGGCCCAATGTACAGGTGACCATTTAGCATTTCTAAGAAGCTGGTCACCTGTGCGCTGGATGATGCCAACAGCTGACCTTTAAGCCTTTCCTTCCTTAGGGCTCTGAGGTATTGGCATCTGTGCCCTGGGAGGAATTTGTAGATGCCCAGTTCCCACTTCCCAGGAAGAACTTGAAGGAGAATTCACCCAAAAAGCACGAAGAAGCCAGTCAGAAAGTGCAAGGGGGTGAGACCTACAAGCCCAGGAAGTGCAAGCACTTGGCCCAGGTGAATAATAGCTCGGATCCTGGGAAAGAGGTGACTGACCTGAAGGACCAGCTGGAGGCCTTGAAATGCCAGGTAACCAGGGGTCAGCAATGTGTCCGTGGTAAAAATTTTGAAGTCTGTGGTAATTTTTCAAAAAATGGAATGACAATGACATAACACCGCCCACCCCAATGTCCGTCACTAAGTACCATAATTTTGTCAAGTGTCCATCGCGAAGCATGGCGGTGCTGACCCCTGCAGGTAACTCAGCATCAGTCATGAAGGATGGGTGCTCATGGGGAAAGGGACTGCTGTGAGGAGGAGGGGAGAAAAGAGAACCTCACTGAAATGTTTGCTCAGGCAGGTGGGAGAGGGAGCTAGTCTCAGGCGAACATCCAAGAGTGGTACACTACTCCTCTCCAACCTTTTGCAGGAGGAACTGAGTATTGGCGCTGTGCTTTGCTCCTTCACCAGCTCACACCACCCCACTGCATTATTTTAATCCCCCATCCTCCCAGCTTGGAGCAACCCTGGAAGCACCACCTTGTTAGAGTTCAAACAGTGTTGGTTAGTTGCTAGCACGCTGGAGCATGACTTGTGAGACCTGGGTTTTAGTCCCAGCTCTGCCACTGGGTTGCTGGGTAACCTTGGGCATGTCACTGTCTCTCTCTGCTTCACTTTCCCCATCTGTAAATTGGGGATAATGATCCCTAAGTGCTTTGAGATGGCTATATAAGAACGAGATAGTATTATTGGAGTAGCAAAGGGAGGACATTAGCATGACCAGTCCCCAAAAGGTGACAATGACTTTTGCATGACAATTGGCATAAGACTGTAGAATGATCATCCCTCCCTAGTGTACTGGCCGGGTACCCAGCCGTGACAGAGCTTCCAAGGCCCTACTGACAGGCATCTCTTCCTGCTTTCACAGACAGAAATTTATGAGGCGGATTACAGGACGGAACATAAGGACCGGGAGCGAATCAAAGCAGAGAATGAGAAGCTACGGAAGAAGGAGGAGGAGATGAGGCAGCAGATGGCACTTCTACAAGAGCAAGTGAGTCCCCTGAGTGCACTGGTCAGCCTGTTAATGCAACTCAGCTGCAGGGAAGGAACAGCAACAGCCAGCAACTAGGCTGTATTTGAGGCTCTCTCAATGGGGGCAGAATGGATTTAGGAACATGGGGCTTGCCATACTGAATCAGATCACTGATCCTACTGATTTAGGCTCCTGGCTCTGGCATTGACCAGTGCCTGAAGCGTGGGAAAACGGGGAAGACTCTCCCTGCTACACCTTGCAAGTTTTTCTGCCTCCAGTTAGTGTAGCTATATGTGGAGGGGAATCCTTTCTGAACCCTGAAGGGACCACCTTAAGCATGAGACGTGATTCTCCATATTGTCTCTTGGTTTGCAAGTTACAACTGTTAGCAGGTTCCATTTTCTTATAGTGCGGTGAAGATAGAAGAGCACCTTCCCGCTCAACAGATCTGTTCCTGATGTGTATTTAGAGCCACCACTGAGCACCAGTTGGTGCTGTAGAGATTAGATCTGCTGCTTTTGATGACAAAACTTTACCACGGAGCTGACACAGCTACCAGGGAATGAGCTGGGGTTGGGTTCGGCTCATGAATCACCAACTTTGTTAGTTAAGGTCCCTCTAAAATAACATGCTCTGTCCTCAGTTTAGAGCTGAATATTCCCAGTAAATACAACAGGTGCAGAGGAGAACTCTGCTTGACTTTCCAATCCCAGCACGAGGCTGAACTGGCAGTTAGAAAGACATCCCTTTCCTTGTGAGCAGTTAAATGGAGGAACCAGCCACAGTCCGTGTCCTTTCAGCCCCAGGCTACTTAAAAAATGAAAAAGGTTGGTTTTTGAAAACGATGTAAGAAACTCATTCCAGCCAGTCTCTTCTTACATCTGCAACCTCCCCCGATCTTCAGGGTTTAGCGAGTCTGTACCAACCGTTCATTGCTGCAATGCACTGCCAGGCTACATGCAGTTTAATGGCACAAGGCTGCCTGTCCCACTTGTCCTGAAACACTCTCTTGAAGCCAGAGGATTCTCACTAACCAGGGATGTGGATGCTACAAGGGGATTATTTCCTAATCCCTGATGCTCTAGCAATCTAGAACATAAGAACGGTCATACTGGGTCAGACCAGTAGTCCATCTTGTCCAGTATCCTGTCTTTCAACAGCAGCCAATGCCAAATGCTTTAAAGGGAATAAACAGAACAGGCAATTATAAGTGACCCGTTCCCTGTCGCCCAGTCCCCGCATCAGGTAGTCACAGGTTTAGGGATACCCAGAGCATGGGGTTGCATCCCTGACCATCTTGGCTAATAGCCATTGATGGACCTATCCACCATGAACTTTAGTTATTTTCTGAATCCAGTTATAGCTTCAGCCTTCACACCATCCCTGGCAACGAGTTCCACAAGTTGAGTGTGAAGAAATACTTCCTTATGTTTGTTTTAAATCTGCCACCTATTAATTTCATTGGTTCACCTTCTCCACACCATTCCTGATTTTATCCTCAGTCAAACTGTACACAACATTCCAGGTGTTGGTGTACTCTGAATTTAAATAAATATTGTGGATAGTTTTCTGAAAACATCTGCTCCATGACTTCAAGATCTTTCTTGAGTGGTAACAGCTAATTTAGACCCCATCATTTTGCATGTATAGTTTGGACTATTTTTTTTGTATAGTTTGGACTTTGTTTTTTTCAATCCATTTTTTCATGATTGTGGATTGCCCAGTCACCCATTTTTTGTGGACCAACACAGCTGCAGGGGAATGAGCTGGGGTCAGGCCTGGCCTATGTATTTATATAGTATCCAATCACTATGCCAAGTGCTAGGTAGCTGAATAGCTGGAATTGTTGTTCTGATCTTTGGAAAGCACTGGCCACTTGGGAAAACAGATCAGAAAAGAGGGGATAGGAATTATTCCCTCCCCAAATCAGCATGGAGTTTAAACTGTGTTCAAAATTGGTTCATGGTTTCAGCTGCACAATAGCTAGTGCCTCAAGTTGCACAGAGCTGGCCAGAGCCACCTCTGGGCTCACCTGCCTCTCCCTGCTCATTTTTGGTTTTCTTTTGCCTTCCCTGCAGCTTAAGATCTTTGAGGATGACTTCAGGAAGGAGCGGTCGGACAAGCAGCTGCTTCAGCGCCTCCTGAAGAGCAAGGCCAGCCCCAAGGAGCCCATCCTTGTTCATCGCTGCAACAGCCAGGAGAGGCCAGTGGTACCTGCCTCACCTGCGCACTCCACTTCCTCCACATCCAAGCGAGGCAACTGCAGCAAGCACTGTGAGAAGCACAGCCACAAGCAGGGGGAGTGTGCCAAGCACCACTCGCGGGATGCTGAGGTGCAGGCATCCCCATTCAGCAGAGACTACTAGGAAGAAGAGACATACATCTTCCAGGCAGTACTTCTTAAGCTAACGTACATGGTCTCTCCAGCAGCCATTTGCTGCTGGGTGCATGTCTCCAGCCACAGGAACCAGCACTGCTCTTCTGCAGAGGCCATCAGGAGATGCTTTCAACACCATAGATGCTTTCAGCAGCCACGCCTTCCATTGGTTATAGCTCAGACCAATCAGGGCTTGAGGTTTCGGCAGCCCCGTAGAGCAGAAGCCCAAGTTAATTTACTTGCTTCCTCCCTATTTTTCTCCAAGCTACTGAAATAAGAATGGAAGGTTTGTACCTGGATTGGAGCTCATCTCTTAGAGCCATCCAAGCAGCTTCACCTTGCTCCCGGGCATCACCTGCTTAAATCCACCTTGCAAGTAATTCTGGGGCAGGGAAAGCAGCACCTGTGTTGCCCCCCACATCAAGAAGAGTGTTGAGAACAAAAGGCCCTTGGACACTGTGGGAGTGATTTTAGTGTCTGAAAAGGGCTCACCCCACCCCATCCCACCTTGAGTCCTTAACTGTAAGTCATCCTATATTCTAGCAGTGCCTCCCAGTGCAGCTGCTGCTCCAGCAAAGAGTTTCTCAGTGCTTTATTCAGTTTCTCACGGGATTTCAGCAGCTCCCCACTGCAGCCTTAAACTCAGCCAGCAAGGACTGGGGACAACTGTTACCTTTATTTATTTTAACCAATCTCCTGGATCCCATAGAGTTGGTACTTTATATAAGTGATTTAAAATAAATACAAATGCCTTCATTTCTTCTGCTTTCTATGTGCTTGTAAGATACAAGAGCAAAGACATGTTTTTCCCTTCATTAACAAACAGTTGTGGATTTAGGAACCAGCTCCACAGCACTGGAGATAGATGCTATTTACCTACAATCGAAGCAAAGCATGGTCAGCAGCAGGGTAAACTTCCCCAAGCCTGCCCCAAACAGTCCCCTGCTAGGGGAGAATTCCGGCTGCATGGCCTCTCTGCCTCCTAAAGAAGTGGTCAGCAGGCAGCTAGTTGTGGCCACACTAGTCTGTTTGTGAGGTAGACTGTTGTCCATTAGGAACTGGACTGAGAACAACTAGTTACAGACGTGGGTTGGCTAGGTCCAGACCACTGACCTATGGCTAAAAGCCCCAAATTCCACTAAGGCATTTAAAATCCTGTTTGAGGCAGATCAGGCTCTCATGATCCTAAGTACTGCTAACAGCTGAACCAGTTAACTTTGAATAGCAGCCACTGACTGGGCAAGGTGACCTGCTTTCCAAAGCAATGCCAGGAGGATTTTATTCAATGTTATTTGTGACACACAAGATATGCACGTGCTTACAAGATGAATGAACATCTCTACTCAGATACCACAGTGATAAAGCATCATTGACCTTGGTGTCAAGTGTGAATCTCAACCTTGAGTTGCATCATAGCCCAGCACCTCCCATTAATGGTTGGCAAGGTTCAGTTTTTCTGAATGCCATCTTCCTTTGCTAGTCAGCAACATAAGAACGGCCATACGGGTTCAGATCCATGGTCCATCTAGCCCAGTATCCTGTTTCCCAACAGTGGCCAATGCCAGGTGCCCCAGAGCGAATGAACAGAACAGGTAATCATCAAACAATCCATCCCGTCACTCATTCCCAGCTTCTGGCAACAGAGACTAGGGACACGTCAGAGCATGGTTTTACATCCCTGCCAATCCTGACTATTAGCCATTGATAGACCTAGCACCACTAAACTGGGCTGAGCTTGATTTTTTTTTTTTTGTCCCAGAGCAGAGCCATCTATTCTCCAATGCCTGTCTCTGCAGAGTATACATCATTTTGCACTGATACCTCAATACTCCACTCTGCCCATCTGCCTTGGCAGTACAAAGGCAGTGTCAGCGTGGCTGCTTCCTAAGCCGTTGGGTTTTTTTTTAAATAATTAGATGAGCCTTTTCTAAATGATTTTTTGACCCCAAACTTGTATCGTGGCAGTTGAATACCAGCATGCCAAGTATCTCAGAATTGCTTATTAAGTAGAAACGCTTTATTAAGTAGAAGAGCATGTGTCCCCTTCTTCCCAGCCGTCACCCTGCCTCTTGGCATAACTCCTGTAGTCTTTTAGAAAGATGCATTTTCCCAGATAAGTTTGTTCAAATGCCACACATGGTGGCAACACAAACCCAAAAGATTCAGTTACACAACTAAGCCTCTCCTTCAATGGCCATCTCAACCCATTTCCCTCACTCCATTTTATGCTAAACCCAACAACACTTTGTGATCCTCCTGCAGAAGGACGTAGAGGAGGGCAGAGTCCTTCACAGAAATTCATTCACACTCACAAAACCGCTGGGAGAAAGCTGTCCTTATCTGATGTTACAGAGGGGGAAACTGAGGCATAAAGAGACATGTGACCCACCCAAGGTCACACAGAGAGGCAAGGACCAGGATCTGGGAGGGTGGGCACATTAGTCATAAATTACTCTTCCCCCAAAAACCTGTGGATTGAAGTTGTGATTTGGCCATTTGAATCTCAGTTTATGATACAGCCACTCAGCCCCTCCAACTGGATCATTCTGCAGGTCAGAGACCCTTCTAGCCCAGCCAAATGCAGCACATTGCTAATAACTCTTGGTGTGCTGAGCATGCATGCAAGTTGTAAAATCAGCACAAATACAGCCTTCCTGATAACACTGCTTACATGCCACCCTTCAGTTCTGTTGGAGACAGCACCCCACTATTTGCATAACCATCCCAGGTACAAAAGTCGCAGCCATATGCTCACTAGGATTCCCCATCTCCTGCCCTATTGTACTGAAAGCCTCTTACTTTGCTATGGAGTTGTTCCCTATATGAAAAACCTGATTTGACTATCAAGGAGGTTGTAAATTTCCTCCTTGCACTAATTATACAAGATCTTTCAAACAAATGTGCTTCACAAACTTCATACAGACAGAAATGCAGCCACCTCTGGGATAGAGCACAGTAACCCATCAATACAGAGCACACTGTACAACAGAGGGACATGGGAGGAATTTGGGGCAAGGATACTGCAGCAAACAGCAACAGAACCATGTGGAATAGATGAGTCCTTGATTAAAGTCACAAACCATGTACAGCATGGAACTTCAGGAAGGACAAAGGGCTGAATCAACACTGTTGGCAGAATGATGAGGCGGTTCTTTATGTAGAGTACTTGCAGGTTGAATCCTAGAATTTTTTACATCAAACACAAATAGTTCATTTGCCCTTCCGCAGCACCACTGAATAGTAGCTTGTTCTTTTCTATATACCCAGAGCCTACTGCTTGTAATGCCCTGAAATAAGAAGTCTAACCAGGTACTAGTTTAGGCCCAACAGTTGCTGGTGAAAATCCGAACGTGGTTTATTGTTATAATAGTGACCATTTGATAGTTCAGCAGAGAGTGTGTCCTGGGCCAGTAAGTCTTTGGATGGCCCACATCCACTCATCCAAAAATCAGCAGCAAACTCGATGCCAGTTCTAATGGCACAGTGAGAGGCCAACCCATACAGGACTTGCTAATCTTCAAGTACACAGTGGGGAAGAGGAGGCCATGCCAACTGTTCAATAAGACCATGGTAAGGGTGGCTTATATCAGGAAACAAGGCACTATCACCCAACCAGAGATGCTGCTTTCAGTGTTTTGTACTTCTGATCATCACAGGAGGTAGGGAACAAGAACCAAGCTAGAATTTTAAGCACCCTACCTACTAATGGGAAAGAAATTGCAAACTATGTTTGCCGCATTTCAAGGACAATGACCAGCCTTTGACATCCATTAAATGCCTACAGCCCCATGCTATACAGGGACAAGGGGCTGCAGGAGCAGCTTTATAAAATAAAAGGGGTTCTCTGAGAACCACCATACACACTTGTGTGATCATCAGATCAGTTGATCTTGCAAAATTCTTATAGGAAGTGAAGACTCATTTTTATAAGCCACATTTAAAGAAGGGTAAGAGTTCTACTTTGGATAATAAGTCTTTTCCTTGATGCTGTAGCCTAATTCAGAACGCAGGGGGAAAGCAAGTGTTTACAGAACAACAAAAAAAGTGATAGCACTAAAACTTGTACAAAAAAGGCTATTATAACCTGTATTTTTAATTTAGAAGGGAACAGTGAGCCTATGACACCTGCCCCAGCCTCAGCCCTGGCAAAACTGTATAGATTAAAGACAGGTTGCACAGGAGCATAGAGATGAGATAACGTGGGAAGAAAGGATCAGGAGGAGCAGCTTAGAAGGAAAAAGTTATTAGCTACCCAGGTACACTGGGGTTTTAGTGAGGATTAAGAGTGTTTTTATATAGCCGGTATCTGAGTGGTTAACCCAATGCAGCATGGTATTCATCTTTAACCTGTTCCCTTAGCATGCAGGCATCACAGAGTAATGTTAAATCCTGCATATACCTGAGACACAAAGGCAATAGAGAGTAGGGTGACCAGATAGCAAGGGTGAAAAGTCAGGACAGGGAGTGGGGGAGTAATAGGCACCTATATAAGACAAAGCCCCAAATATTGGGACTGTCCCTATAAAATCAGGACATTGGTCACCCTAGCAGAGAGCCCTGTAAAATTTAGTTCCTGCAACATGAGTTGCATTTACATCTTTCACCAAGACTTCTGTTCCATCCACGAGGTGGAGCCAGGCTAGCCACAGAGGTACTAAAATGGTGATTTAAATGTTGTTAGAACAGCTGTGCGTACGGAGCTGATCTGGGTCTGTGAAACACTGCTTCTGTAACAGCTGCTGTTTCGGAATTTCAGCCATTATGTGGCAGGGCCTCACAGCTGCCAAAGCTAAACACTGCCCCCTGCCAGCAGCACTCTAGCTCTTAGTCAGAGTGCCAACAGATTTTAAACTAATGGTTGCTATTGGACTAAATGCAGAAATAAATACCATCCAACATACTGACAGATAGAGTAATCCAGTAGCAATTCAGCCTTTGGAGCAGCTGGGGGATGGCACCATTCAGAAAAGTAAGGAAAAACCACCACAGTTTAGTCCACTTTCATCACAATTCAGTGTGCAATTCGCACCTGTTAAACTGACATAAAAGCCCTCCCAGCTGAAGGATCCATGTCCAGTAGGCTTTGGCATACTAGCATGAAAAGTGCATGTGTCAGTAGCCTGGCAGCCACAGAATAGCAGCCTGTTTGAAAGACCCCTTACTAAGCACAAGTGCACCTCGCATGACTTACAGTGCCCCAGTTAACACCACTGTGGGTTTCTATCATAACACCTGCCCTGAGAAGTTTACAGTGTGCAAACCTGAGCACTGGGCTTCATTTCAGGCTCACACTGATCTGTACAGTAAACAGGTATGTGGAATGAGGAACAGAACTTATATCACAGGACCACTTCCAGGGCAGATAACATTTTCAATATTGTTCTGCTTTCACATGCTAGCCACAGCCTCATTAAGCTTTCCTGCATGGGAACCAGAGATAAACAGTTTTCAAACTCAGAGCTACTTTTCCATTTTTTAGCATTCATTTTAGTAATCATGGAAAAGTAACTGTGGAACTTCCTACTCCCGCCACCATCTCATAATATTTCATCCTTAGAGGTCCAGCATTCAAACATTTTCCCCAACACACAGCTCCAACCAGAAGAAAGTACTATTTAGCTGCATCAGGGGATGGTGAGATTAAATCTAAGTCAGAATGACAGATACCTCAGCCTTCAGAGGAGAATGTTCAGAATTTGTAGCTACAGGCCATTTTCTGCTTCCTCAGCAATGTTTGAAGTTTGCAGAAGGAAGGCTCTCAAGTACAGGGTCAGAATCCTTCTTGCTAATTGTTTGGAGGTTTCACTAATTGAAGTTCCCTGAATTCAGCCAGCATGTTAGCATAGCAGATAAGCACTGAGTCCATCTGCTTTGTCAGAAGAGCACTGAGGATAGTTCTTGGGTGGAAAAAAATCAGGAAGAACTCCACTGATTGAATTTAGAAGAGAGATAGTAGTCAATACGGTGGAGGGAGGCATGGCAATTTCACTGCTTGCTGCTAGAAGTAGGGGCCAGATTGAGTTTGTAGTGGCTGGTATATGCCACACCAACACTTCACATTCCTTGTCCTGCCACTGTCCTCCATATCCTTCTTCCTAGAAGCATTACAGACAGCTAAGAACCTTTATTGCACTTCCATAGTCCAGTCATAAGTCTCCCAGGTACTCAAATGCCTGACTCTTCAATATACAGATGGGTAATACACAATTCCACTCTTGCTGGGATGCTGGCTTGACAGCTCTTTGGATTGAAGATCGTGCTAGTCACACAGGATCTTTATATAAACATGCCGGTTGAGTAGGCTGTTTGGGGCACTAGTATAAAATAATGCAAAGATTTAGAGATGATAAAAATTTTGGGGCATCCTATTAGATTGTCTTAAGCGAAGATACGCACTTCACATTACAGTGCTCACATAAACTTACCGTCTACTCGCTTGACTTTGAGGCAACATGACAGAGTGAGGGATTATATAAAACAAGTGCCACACGTCTTTTAGACTCAATACGTCCTCGTTTCCCTAGAGTAAGATCACTGTGTATGCAGAAATAATTGCTCAAAGGAACATCAGCCCATTCAACAACTCTTAGAGGTTATAGATTTTCCCAATTGACAGTGCTTTTGTTTTCCTATGTTTAATGGAGAATCAAGCACAAGTCCAGTAAAACAAATTAGACCATAATGTAGAGTCACATTGGTGTCTAATATTGTCAGACTGCCTTTTTGAGATCACAGATGACTGAGTGCAACATTTTCAGTGGGGCAATGAGATCTGTTATCTCATCTGACTTCTATACACTTGTCCCTTGCCCTTCTCAGCATCTCCCTGCTCAGAAGGAGGAAGACCTGAATGCAAGGACTACGATCTTGTTAAGTGGGAGTATTACTTTCAGCTACTTCCATATAACAAGGATGATCTTCATTCTGGCAAGCCTAAAATCATAGAGAAAAAAAAAGAAAAGAAAAAAAAAGATTAAGATGACTAATGAACCGTTATTCTCACTATGACTCTTCTGGATTAAATGAATTTGTACACAGTAGAAACTCTCTCTCAAATGGGTATCTGGTTAAAAAAGGCCCAGGTAATAAGAAAGGAGAAATGCAGCTATGTACCTGTTTGCCTGTCCAATGGCAAAGCTTCACAACACTTTAAAACGAAAAAATAACCACTTCCAGAGCTCTGGGAATCAAAAGTCCCTGGTAGCAAAAATTTATTTTCATGACTGAAGACAAGGAGAAATTTATAAATGTATCCTAGCAACTTGCTGATAAAATAGTAATATTCCATCCTTGTGATTTATATGATCATCTGGAATACAGGAAAACATCCACAAAGGCTTCAATGTGCGTGACTATGGCAACTAGGCTTATCAGGCCAAGTGCAAATCACCTGCCCTTGCATCTTCCCCAACCCCTAGTGTGCCAGGAAGTCTGTCTTAAAGGTCCACTGTGTAAAGTATCATCCAAGTGACTAGTGTCCAATGTTAAAAGGAGAAAAAAAAATAAAGAAGATTGCGGTGGTAAGCAGCACACTCATTTTAAAGCCCACAAAGACACCCACATTGTTAGATTCTCCTAAAAAAAACTGCAGTTCCAACTTTTCTCCCCCAAAGACATGTGGTTTGGCCAGTGTTCAGCGCATGAGCAGACTGTGCTTTGGTCCATCCACTCTCTCCAGCTTCTCAAAGTGTTTCCTAGCGTTGCGGATGTTGATCAATGTAGCTGCAGAAGCTAGTGGGAAGAAGGGGCAAGAGAGGAAAAAACAGAAAGGATGTGAGTAATTAGATCACCAGGAGTTAAAAGCTGCCTGGAAAGGTTAGCTAGGAAGGTTCCCTGTAGTGTAAAACGCAGGAGTTTTGGTTCACAGCAGCAGGACTGAAGCCACAAAGCTCTGTGTGGTTTTGGTTTGTGTTTCTCCTAAAGCTCCATAGCTATAGGTTTCACCAGGAATGAAAAACAAGGCAAGTTGTTGCCTTTTTTAGCACTGACAAGGGAATATTTTACAGTGACCAATGTCAGATTTCACTGATCAAACTCTAGAGAGGAAAACTAACATATGGAAACAGGACCTTTCTTCCTAAAGGGCCCAGTGCTTATGAAAAAGTACCACTACTCTAAACAGTGAGCTTTACCAGATCTGTTCTGCTACTCCCAGGCCACTGAGGATGTAATGTAAGGGGCACAGCAGGCAAGATTGGGTTGCTGTGCTGGATGATCCCAGAGTGGTGCTGTCTGAGACCCAAAGGGAGGTATACTGTACTGATGCAAGGTTTGTTAACAGGAATTGTGATTATGGAAGGAAGTTGCTTTAGCTTTTTCTTAGCTTCCCATCTGTGGGCTTCCAAAGGATGTCACAGCTGGTAGCAAGCCCCCAGTCTGGTAGGATTAAACGCATGGGGCTAACCAAATACAGAAAAGTAGTTTTTAAAAGGTATTTTCTGCTCAGGGAAGCCATATGCCGTATGGCTGCCTCACTTAAAATCCTCAAATAGTGCAATACAAAAAGCAGTTTCATAGCGAGCAATAGGAAAACATGTTACCAAAGAAGATACACGGGCCTGCACTCTTTGGCTGTAAGCAATGTAATTTTACCCATAAATTGCTTCTTGAGTTAAAAAGGAAAATGCAGCCATAATTGGAGAACTAACAAAGCACAACAATTCACCTAGAAAATGCTCAAATTCAAAATTTAGGCCCAAAACTCATAGCCCAGCTGCCAGATTAGATCTGGCAAAGAATATTTACTGTGTTCAGCTCCACTAGAATAGACATGTTAACTGACATTGCCTGAATAAACTCCCATCCGTATTAATCACCATGTTGAGAAACAGCAGAGAAGAACTTGAGTTGCAAAGTCTGGTGCTGTTTGCACTACATGATCAAGCCATCTTTTAACCCATGTTCCCAAACCATGGTGCAGCACAGTTAACACGTGTTAGTCCTATCCACAATTCCAGAATTAAACTGTTTCAACTGTCCTGGGGGCTTAGCTGATTATACAGTGTAGATGGGTGCTCATTTATGGTATCAAGAGCCAAATGCAAGTTTAACTAGCTCTTCGTCCCTGTCAAAGCCACACAATAGACGCCTATGCTCTATTAAACTTACGTATGGAAGGATCAGACATGACCACCATCACATATGTATTTGATGTGAAGATGTCAATGAAAGCAGCAAAGTTAGAGTTCCTGACTTCCATGCTCTGGAAAGAAGCAGCCAGCTTACTGTAAGGAGAAAAGAAAAGTGAATTAACTCCTGTTATGTGACCATTTCAAAAGCAAGTGCTTTATTTACAAAGCACCTCATATCTAGAGATCACTTTAGTCACATCATGTGTACATAACTGCACAACTTTGTTTGTAAAATAAGAACTAAGCCAGTATGTGACACTAGGTTGTTGGTTTTTGACAGATACAAAAATCTGTGGCTCTATTTTTGATTTACTTCATGGTTACAAAACTTGAATACACTTTAAGCAAGGCCCTCTGTTCAGTACCAACTAGCCACGGTAGGTTAGTGTTCTCTTTTTACATTTAACTCAATAAAAAAAAGCTTTTGCACTGCACAATAGTGACTGCCACCTGTTTGAGTTTGATACACCCCAACAGTCGGTGTCTCCTGACCAGTGCACACTGGAACCATTCAGCATAGACAAAGTCAACAATAGCAGAATGACTCTGGGGACCAGCAACAGAAGAGAGTAGTAAACTGAAGACTCTGAAAACAGCCTACTAAAGCATGCATGTAGCTATTCAGCTGCTCCTACCCTACGAGTGTTCTAAATCTTTTAAAGTATTAAGGATGGAAGGGCAACAGCGGAGCAATTTTGTGGGGGGGGGGGGACTATTTCAAAGTTTAACTTTGTCTTAAGTCTTCTGCCTTCCTTTTGTGACTGTTGCTAAATTTGTTTGAGCAAGTGCTTCCTCTCTCAAACCAGCTTTTTGGTTCTCGCGCCCAAAACTAAGTGTTTATCTTAGGTTTGCAGTGCCACAAAGTGTTGTCATTAACTGCCAGTAGGTCACAAGCTCAGTACTATAACTTCTCTGCAGAACCCAAAAGAAAATGGATGGGAGGAAAAATGTTTCAGAACAAACCTCTTCCAATGAACACCAAAAAAAAAAATTGATGAAAGGCATGAAATACCGAGTCATGATTAGACAGGATACATTCTAATACCTCTTTGAATAAGAGAACTTCTCTGGTGGCCTATTATCCATAGAACCATTTCTCACTTCAAGGCCAGGATGCACTACAGAGAATTTACAAGGCATGTCTGGTTGACACAGTTATCATTTATGTCTAGCCAGTGTAGATGGACATCAACACAGACAAGTCGGGCTGATGGCACTCACCCACAGTCTAGAGATTTCCATTTCTTAGTAACATGACTACACAGATAATCCATCTCACCTGCAGCTCAGCTTGAACTGTTTAATAATATTGCTGATTTTCTCAAATCTGTGGATATCGCGCTGTTCTTTGCACTGATAATGGGAAATAACCTGCAAGGGAAATCACTATAACTCAGCAATCAAAGCAGAAGTTCCCACCTACCACCACATCTCGTAATGAGTCCCGAGGATCTTCTCTTCCTCGCATTGCAATTGCCCATGCTTCAACATGCCCCCACAAGAATAGACAGAATGTTTTTAGAAAGTTGTCAAGAACACAATTTAAATAGTTTAAATTATTAAATTTAAAAAAAAATCTGATTGCATATTCAAACAAACATGCATGTATCTGGACTCAGCAAACCCTCACACTGTATGCACGTGCAGTATGATTGCATAATGATGTTTTTGAACAGTTTCTTCAAATATTTCAAAAGAATTTCTCCTCGAGGAGGACAAAGTCCACAGGGAAGTTATAAAGATATGAGAGTGCAGAAAAGAGAATCTAAAAATCCAGAAATTTCTATTTTTTTGTAAAAAAGTCACTTTTAAGCTGTGAGCATGAGAAGCTTCTGTCCCAAAAATAGCTGTTTTCAAGAGTTATGTGAAAACAGGGGTGTATTACAATGCTGTCAATCACGTCGATCATTAATGCCATACTCATTTACAAAACCCCTCAGAAACTAGTAGAGCATGTTGGAAGATGGCAAGTATTTACTAAGAAAATTTTCGAGACATATGTGGTTCCCTAAATTTTCCATTACAAAAACCCCCCAAAAAACCCCACAACAAAAAACCAACCCTTCCCCGCCAAAACAACAACTTTGTTTGTCGAAAAGTTTCAAACAAAATAAATTTCTACAAATGTTTTCCTTTAAAAGTAGGACATTGTGTCAGGAAAAAAGTTTTGAGGAAAATTTTCACCCAGCTCTCAGGATTAGGTTTATATTAGATCAGGTACTCAGCAAGACAGGGACTCTGAATGGTTAAAGTACCACCTGGGAGGAAGTGAAAATCTGCAGATTTTTCAAATCAGAATAAGGTTTTACCCTTGCGTGGTACAGAAGGAAATTCTCTGAAAATTCCAAGAATGGACCAGGCATTGGGGATGTGAAACTTCCTTACAGACTGGAGGAGGTAAAGGTGAATCATGCATTTAACAATGCTCACAGCCTAACTGCTCTGAGAGGGTGTTTCAGGAATGTCACAGGAGTACCTGGTTCATGTCAAAAGCAACAGAATTAGGCCTTGTCTACACAGGGAACTTGCCCTGAATAGCTATTCCACCATAACTCTCCATGGGGACACAGGTTTCAGAGTGGTAGCCGTGCTAGTCTGTATCATCAAAAACAATGAGGCGTCCTTGTGGCACCTTAGAGACTAACAAGTGTATTTGGGCATAAGCTTTTGTGGGCTAAAACACACTTCACCCATGGGTTTTAGCCCACAAAAACTTTGGCCCAAATAAATTTGTTAGTCTCTAGCGTGTCACAAGGACGCCTCATTTTTTCACGTGGACACATTTATTCCACACTGAGTGCACCTTTGTTTGGTTTAGCTTAATCCACATAAATAGCTATTGTGCTTTAAATTCATATCCTACCTTATTTCAGAATAGCTTCCCTGTGTAAGCAAGCCCTTACTTCCTTTGTCATAAAGGCTCTGAATGAAAAGTTCTGCAACCTGGAACTTCCACCTAGCATGCGTTATGGTAATCAACCCCACCTGAATCCTTTGCACCCTACAGTGCTTTTCATACAAGGAACCCTAAGCAATTTAGAATCATGAATCTGCCCCCTTAAGGGACAGGGCAGAGGAGCAAATGGACCCAGCAAAGAGCAGGGATGGCAGTTCTCACCAGAAAAGTGGCTCTCTCAAACAGAAGAACTTCATCTGCTTCTATAATCTGAGCAAAGTTCCTCAGGTTCATTTCTAGTTGCTGCACATTAGGAATCAGCTGATAGACTATACTGGACCAAGCCTGTCAGAAAACAAAATGTACAGTGAGTACTATGAGGATTGCATAAGGGCGTCCCCATCCTCCCTTTCTTGTTATGCAAAGTGCTTGTAAGAGTCAGCGAATTCAGGCTACAGTCAATGATAGCAGAGACATGAGTTATGCAAGCTTCTCCCATCTCTCTGTGCCCACACACTTCAATTATGGTTATGGCCCTCACTCGTGTTCCAGTCACACACTTTTTCTTGAACAATCTACCAGCCATGTCAAATTGTGACACGGGCAAAAATCTTGCAGGGACTAGTCTGATACCATCTAATTGCCAGGTGATGTCTGGGCTGAATTTGGACCCATGCTCCCAGGTAAAGACTCTCAGTTTTCCATTTTCTTGCTTGTAAATAAGCAGATCTCTGCTGTGTACCCATAGAAGTAACAGCAGAAGACTCTGAACCACTGCCTTAACTCAGGGACTGATTCCAAGAGGTGCCAAGCACTCAATTACAGCTGGCTCCAGTGAAGTTTAGCACATCTCAGGATCAGGCCCTCAGTCTGTAGGGGATTCACCTCACTGCCTATGCCAAGCACAGTATACAGACAGTGATTTGCTTGTGTATTAGAATTCCAACATACAAGCAAACTGGGCAAAACCAAAGCTTTTATACATTTAATAGGCATTTCTCTGGTGCTCAAGGGAACAGTTGTGGTTTCACCTTGTCTGAAGGCAGAAGGGCCAAAATATTCATTTTCAATACAAGCTCTTATAGGACTATATCTAGAATGATGCAGTTCTGCCTCTGGGCATGTCAATATGAAGCATAAACAAGAGTATCCACAATGACTGACTGGCTGCAGGGATCCACTTAAGAAGAAAGGTTAGCCAATCTGTACCTAGTTGGCTCTCAAATGGGAAATGTGCTAACTGCCTACAGTATGGGACCAGTGTACACACTAAAGACACAGAAAAACTATTTTCAGGAGGGTGTAGCCTGGACCAGCTTCATTCAGGCTGAAGCCACATACTGTATCCTGGGGCATTCTCTGTACTCATGGATAGATTTTAAAAGGTGCCCAGCTTCACCTCCCATTGAAGTCAAAGGGATTGCCAGAAAATCAACGCCTATGAATGTCAGTCTAACAAGAAGGCTAATGGGCTCTCGCCACCTTTGCCCATTGAGATGGTTGTGGCACATCTGTGACACTTGGAGAACCATAATTTGCTCTCAATTTGACCCATTTAACATCCATCACCCCAATATCTGGAGAGAGATCTTAATAGGTAACTGGGAGCCATGAAGGTAAGGAAAGTTTAGGCTAGATATCAAGACAAGCTTCCAGAAGTAGTCTCCCAGGCAGATGTGGAAGCCCAATCACTTGAGTCACTGAATACCTGACAATGTCCTAGAAAATATAACATGGAAACAATTCTGCACTTGGCTGAACACATTATTGTGTTAAGTGGGGTGGAGGTGCCTTCTAAATGAATTGGGCAGAGAGTGTGGGCAATGTTAACAGGAAGATATAGGACTATGAACCATAATACTGATGGGAGAAGCCAGCAATTTAACTGCCATCAGCCCCAGCCCTTGAACAGACAGAATGGAACCACCTGTTTCAGAAAACATTTCCAAGTTAAAGCTATGGAACTCTGTAGCGACTGACAATGCAGTTTACACAACAGTAGAGCAGGAGGAAG
This sequence comes from Mauremys reevesii, assembly GCF_016161935.1. Classification (NCBI taxonomy): domain Eukaryota; kingdom Metazoa; phylum Chordata; order Testudines; family Geoemydidae; genus Mauremys; species Mauremys reevesii. The sequence goes on from NC_052631.1 coordinate 63,094,342, forward strand.
ACAAATGGAAATGCCATACATGAAGAAAAGCAGCCATTCAAACCTTATAAAGTGTTTCATCCCAGATGGACGTTCTAAAGCATGCACACTCCAGGGGGCGGGACAGTCGCCTCAGGTCTTCCTCCCTCTCTTTAAAAATCTGGAAGACAGAAGTTTGATATTTTTAGATCAACGATACTCAGATCTCAGTGGTACAAGAGCCAAATCAGCGATTAACATTACCCAAAAGAGCAACAGTAGTGTGAATTCATTGTTTCATTTACTATTTTTATGTATCTAATTTTTTTCTTGGTTATTCTGACCAAGTATTATTTTATCAACAATTGGTTAATAACACAGTGAAAGCATCCTGGCTGGTTAATAGCTTAGATTGGTTAATAATTAAAATCACTCAGTGTTTTAATATCATGTGCTGCAAAGAGCCACAAGAGAGACATTGAAGAGCCACTTGCAGCTCCCGAATCTCAGTCTGAGTACCACTGTCCTAGACGAACACACACATTCCTGTTTTTGGTGAATGCTTCTGCCGTGGTTATTTTACCGCATTTATAGTAAGAATTTTGCATTTCAAAACAGAACAAGGGCGCACAACGTTTTCCAATGCCAAAGCAGCTGAGGATGCTGCAGGCCAGGATGAAAGTGCACTAGCAGAGCTGCCTGAGGGACCCGCGACTGCAAGAACAGGGGGCTGCAGATCAAGACGGAGTTACATCAGCAGAGCTGGGTGAGATCTCAGGACTGAAAAATTGTGGGTGCTACAGGTTAGGAACCAGGTGAATTGGCAGATCTGTGCAGGATAAGTGTGCACAATTGCTGCTTGTACATGCCTGGCTTTGGCAATGATCATTAATCACGTTATTTCATGAGTTCTAAATTCACTCTTAGGCCTAGTCTACACTACGAGTTTATCTCGAATTTAGCAGCGTTAAACCGAATTAACCCTGCACCCGTCCACATAACGAAGCCCTCTATTTAAATATAAAGGGCTCTTAATATCGATATCTGTACTCCTCCCCGACGAGGGGAGTAGCGCTCAAATCGGTATTGTCATTTCAAATTAGGGTTAGTGTGGCTGCAATTCGACGGTATTGGCCTCCGGGAGCTATCCCACAGTGCACCATTGTGACCACTCTGGACAGCAATCTGAACTTGGAGGCACTGGCCAGGTAGACAGGAAGAGCCCTGCGAACTTTTGAATTTCATTTCCTATTTGCCCAGCGTGGAGAGCTGATCAGCACAGGCGACCATGCAGTCCCAGAATCAAAAAAGAGCTCCAGCATGGACCGTATGGGAGTTACTGAATCTGATCTCTGTATGGGGAGATGAATCTGTTCTATTAGAACTCCGTTCCAACAGACGAAATGCCAAAACATTTGAAAAAATTTCCAAGGCCATGATGGACAGAAGCCACAACAGGGACTCAACACAGTGCTGCGTGAAACTAAGGAGCTGAGACAAGCATACCAGAAAGCCAGAGAATCAAATGGAGGGGCGGGGTGACTGACGACTGTAGCTATCCCACAGTTCTCGCACTCTCTGAAAACCATTTGAATTCTTGGCTGAGCTCCCAAAACCTAAAGGGTCAAAAACATTGTCGCGGGTGGTTCAGGGTATGTGTCATTGCCCCTCCCCCACCCCCCGTGAAAGCAACGGGAAAAAAATCCTCTCTTGCCTTTTTTCAATGTCACCGTATGTCTACTGGATGCTGCTGGCAGACGCAGTGTTGCAGCGCTACACAGCAGCATCCCCTTCCCTTCCCTTGCCTTGCGGACGGCAGATGGTACAGTAGGACTGATATCCCATCGTCGTCCCGTGAGCGCTCCTGGCTGGCCTCGGTGAGGTCAGCCGGGGGCGCCTGGGCAAAAATGGGAATAACTCCAGGTCATTCTCTTCTATAAGTTTTGTCTAATGGAGATTCACTCCTGCCTGGAATATCATGGCAGCTGGAGGCTGCCCTGCCCTCCCCTCCCCCCCTTTGATCTCTGCTTGCAGAGGCAATAAAGTCAGTGTTGTTTCTTATTCATGCATTCTTTATTACTTCATCACACAAATGGGGGGATAACAGCCACGGTAGCCCAGGAGGGGTGGGGGAGGAGGGAAGCAACGGGTGGCGTTGTTGCAGGGGCACCCCCTAGAATGGCATGCAGCTCATCATTTCTGCTGGATGTCTGGGGCTCTGACCCAGAATGGCCGTTTGCCTCTCTGGTTCTTTAGTAGCCTTGCCTGATATTCTAGGCAGGACTGACTCTCCATTAGACAAAACTTAAAGAAGAGAATGACCTGGGGAGTCGCTCTCATTTTTGTCCATGCGCCCTCAGCCGACCTCACCAAGGCTGGCCAGAAGCACCCATGCCAGCAGCAGATGGTACAGTAGGGCTGGTAACCATCTTTGCTAACTTGCAAAGGCAAGGGGATGCTGCTGTGTAGCGCTGCAGTACCTCATCTGTTAGCAACATCCCGTAGACATATGGTGACAGTGAAAAAAGGCTGAACAGGCTCCATGATTGCTGTCCTATGGCGTCTGCCCGGGCAATCCAGGGAAAAGGGCACAAAATGACTGTCTGCCATTGCTCTCACGGAGGGAGGATTGACTGACGACATTTACCCATAACCACCCACGACAAATTTTTGGCCCCATCAAGCATTGAGATCTCAACTCAGAATTCCAATAGGCAGGGGAGACTGCAGGATCTATGGGATAGCTACCCACAGTGCAATGCTCTGGAAATCGACGCTAGCCTCGGTACATGGACGCACACTGCTGAATTAATGTGCTTAGTGTGGCTGCATGCACTCGACTGTTTCCAAAAATCGGTTTCTGTGAAATCGGAATAATCCCGTAGTGTAGACATACCCATAGATAGGGCCCTACCCTATTGTGAAAAAACACATCATGGACCATGAAATCTAGTCTCCTCTGTGAAATCTGTTTTTTGTATACTTTTACCCTATACTATATAGATTTCACAGGGGAGACCAGCATTTCTCAAACTGAGGGTCCTGACCCAAAAAGAGGTCTCAAGCCTATCGTAGGAGGGTCACATAATTGCCATCCTTACTTCTTCACTGCTTTCAGAGCTGAGCGGCTGCAGGCTGGGCACCCAGCTCTGAAAGCAGCTCCACTTCTTCCCTGCGGCTGGCAGCAGTGCTGCCTTCAGAGCTGGGCGCCCAGCCTGCAGTCACCACTCTACAGCCACCTAGCTCTGAAGGCAGCACAGAAGTAAGGGTGGCAATGCTGCGACCTCCCGACAAAAGCCTTGCGACTCTTCCCCCCGCAACCCCCTTTTGGATCAGGCCCCCCAGTTTAAGAAATGCTGACTTACGGACTTTACCTATTTATCTTTTGCTGTTTTTAAATACATATTCATGCTTTGTTCCAACACTGAAATTTAAGATTTAAATATCTGAAACTGTGAAATTCAAGGTTTTTAAAATGCTATGATGGTGAAATTTGTGAAAATGGGCCATGAATTTGGTAGGGCCCTGCTCATAGACTTATCAATGTGAACAAGGACTTAATAGGTGTTCAGGTTAAAAGAGGATGGGAAAAAACCCTACAATCAGAGGCGGATTAATGATTTTGCCACCCTTAGGCCCTGAAATAATTGCCGCCCCGACTCCACCCTTTCCCCACTCCCATTCCAACCCCTTCCCCAAAATCCCCACCCCAACTCCGCCCCCTCCCTGCCCCATTGGATCCCTTCCCCAAATCCCCACCCTGGCCCCACCTCTTCCCCCAGCACACTGTGTTCCCCCTCCTCCCCTCTGCCCAGTGAAACAGCAAGCGCTGGGAGGGAGGGGAGAGAAACAGGACGCGGAGGCGCGCTCGCGGAGGAGGCAGAAGCGAGCTGGAGTGGGGGGGGCGGGGAGCTTCTCCGTAGGTGCTCAAATTTTACGCCCTAGGCCTAGGCAATAATACGCCGCTGCCTACAATGAAGTGTGCTGCATTAACTAAGATGCCATGGATTAAGCAGTCACTGCATAACTGCACAGTCCCACTCCTTACTCCGCTCTTATAGGTTATGGTTTAAAAATAGCTGAGATGGGTCAAAATAAGACTTCCCAAGACATCAGAACTTAAGAAATCATTACAAAAGCAAGTTAAACAGCTAGCAGTGAGCCCCTGGTGTGGAAAAAGTAAATTATTCATAGTAAATTCACTAGCAAAATCCAGACTGACTGTTCCACCCACATTTATGAGGCAGGAAGTCTCAGAAGTGGACATTAGGAATGAACAGGGATAGGGAAAAATAATTTCTGTCCCAGGCCACTGTGTTAACATGCTGAAGATTAACAGCATTTTGATTTCTTTGAGGTTTCTCCTCTCTTTCTCTGATATTCCAATCCACAAGAGACAGGGCCAGCTCTAGACCCCAGCGTGCCAAGCGCACGCTTGGGGCGGCCTGCGGCCGGGAGGGCAGCAGGCGGCTCCAGTGGACCTCCCGCAAGCATGCCTGCGGAGGGTTCGGTTGTCCGGAGGCTCCGGTGGACCTGCCGCAGGCATGCCTGTGGAGGGTCCGCTGGTCCCGCAGCTCGGGTGGACCTCCTGCAGGCACGTCTGCGGATGCTCCATCGGAGCCGCGGGACCAGCGGACCCTCCGCAGGCACGTCTGCAGGAGGTCCACAGGAGCCGCGGGACCAGCGACCGGCAGAGCGCCCCCCGCAGCGTGCCGCCCTCTTTGGGGCGGCGCAATTGCTAGAGCCGCCCCTGACAAGAGACCCCAACCTTAAGAAGACATCTGAGATTCGTATGCTTAAAAAGGGCCCCAACATGAAAGCTGACCCATGTCACAGAGTTTATCTTCCTGATTTCCACAAGCTATTTTTAATTTGTTTTCAGGAGCATGAAAGCAGGGAACATCCAGAAACCTCCTGACTACGTAACCCAATACACACAAAAGATGCCAAGGTCAACAATTTGGCACTACTTTCAAGTCAGGTCAACAGTTAGGCCCAAGCAACCAGACAGAATCTCTGACTCAAAGGAGATTAGCAGATACTTCAAAGCAGTTCCTACTAGAGGGGTTGCAATGCTTTCAAGTTGTGTCACTGCATGATTCCACTCCCCCATGCCCTTCCTCATTTCAGGGAATGCTTAGAATTTACACCCACCAACTGCATATGGATACTGATGTTAATAGTTACTGGACAGCAAACTGAAATACCAAGCATCACAGCCCTATGGAACTAGCTTTCATTTAACTTATGCAGAGTCCAGGACATTCCTGACCCCTTCCTGGGGAGGATGGAAGGTAATATTCAAACAAGCTCCAGAAGGAAAATGCTTTAAGTTACAGCCAGATCGAGCCAGAGTGACAAAATGAGGCTCAGAACACTAGCCAGTATCTGCTGAGTTATGAGCCAATTTGTTTCACTGAAGTTTGTCTACCCAGGAAAGACCAGCCTGTGGCTTCACCCACATGGCCTTCTTGCTCTTTTCTGAGCCCTTCATTGCACATCTGGATAGGGATGTATCAAGCTGGAAGTGACAAGAAAGTTCAGTGTGTTGAGTAGGCTAGACCAGACCAGCGTTTCTCAAACTGGGGTCCATGGGCCCTGCTGATCAACTCCTTCTCCTCCCCTTCCAGTGCCTCCTGCATGCTGGGGAACAACTGTTCCCGGTGTGCAGGAGGCACTGGGAGGGAGGTGGAGGAATCATGTCTGGGGTCACTGACCCCACTGATCAACTCCTCCCCCTCCCTCCCAGTGTGCAGGAGGTGCTGGGAGGGAGGGTGGCACTTGGGGGAGGGGGCAGAAAGAGGCAGGGAAGAGGAGGGGCAAGGGTGGAATGGGAGCAGGAAGAGGTGGGGTGGGGCTTTGGGGGATGGGGTCTGGGACTGAGCAGCAGGCTTGGGGGTCTGTGGCAAAAATTTTAAATCAAAACGGGGGTCCTCAGGTTACTAAAGTTTGAGAACCACTGCACTAGACCAAAGAAGTAATCTCCAGGTCTGAACCAGGTTGATGACCAACCGCAGAACTAGGGGTGTGCATGTGTCATAAAGAAATGTATCTAACCCACAAAGTTAATTTCTCATCTAACACCAGGAGCTGGGTATAGCTTTCTGGCTGAAAGATTACCATGGCCCAGACTGAAGAGCGAGCTCAGCAGCCAACAGCTCCCACTGAGGACATTGGGGAATCTCACTCGTCCTAGGAACAACAGGAGCTGCTAGGCACTTTGGAACTCCATCCCTAAGTGTCGCTGCAGGTTTTGCACTGAGCCTTGGAAATACTTGGCTGTACTTCAGCCAGCCCATAAAGAGACTCCATCTGAGCAAGAAGGTAGGTCAGACTTCATAGTCCATGGCCCCTTTGCTTACAACTGTCAGTCTCTGTGTTGGCTAGTGCCAACTGTGATGTGGACATCTGTGCACTAGGATTGGAACTGAGACTTCCCCAATTTAAAACACAGGCTAAACAGCTGACACATGGTAACTAGTTTTATTCAATACACAGCTGAGCTGGATTTGAACCAGCAGCATAGTAGTGACAGAGTCCATCACCTAATCCTTTGAAATACAACAGGGAGGTTAAACCTTTTGGGTTTTTCTTTGTCCCCCATATCCCAAAAATTGGTAACGATGCTAAAACTGACACCATAAAGGAGAAGATTACAGGTAATTTGGCACAGAGAATCTCTCTTCTATGTAGGCCATTAGACAGGCATTATACAAAATGGGCCAGGAGTAGCATGGGGACTATAGGTTTGGAGGTTGGGAGCAACTCAACTTTTCAGAGATTTTCCCCACATACAAACCTGAAAAAAGCTTTCTGGAGAACGTGCTGGTGTAGCTATGTTTAAAGTGAAAGATGGCAACATCAGTAGGCATACTCTCTGTTACAGAGCCCACACTGATAAGGCAATGCTCAGCTCCTTACCAGATCACGCTGGTCCTCCTGCACTAGATCCATCTTGTGCACTAGGCAGAAGATCTTGGCATCAGGAGAGTTCTGCAGGATAGCCTCCAGACACGACTGGTAGTAGTGCATGTCCTTCTCCAACTCGCGACTCTCCACGTCAAAGACGTAGATCAGGACTTCCACATTGCGGAAGATGTTGTCCCGCTGGCTGGTGAAGTAGTTCTCCATGAAGGTGTCTTGTCTGAAAAGGGGCATAGCAGCAAGGCAAAGGGACTCCAGTTAGATCAATCAGACCAGCATGGTTTACCCATATGTCTGCATTGCTAAGAAAGTCTATTAGGTATGAGGACTGAGCTATCAATACAGCAACTATAGAGACTGAAGTCCTCTCCTTAGCCACAGAACACGTACAGCATGGACAGTGTAAGCTTACTCTTCCAAATGAGCCTGATCCCTGCTCCACTTGAGTATATCAACTTTTTATATGAAAGCAAGTCCATTCATCAGAAGGCTGTTCAGCCTTTATGCCTTTCCTATCTCTGCTGAGTGTCAACGAGAGGGCTTCTTCTATGGACAGCTACCCACCAGGAATGATAATACCATCCCCAATTCATTTAACAAAAACTAAATGGTTGAACACCACCACTTTGGTCCAATCTGAAGCAATGACCCCAAAACAAAAGATTCTGTAATCCATTTCCAATAATAATTTCTGCAGCCCTAGAGGTAGCTCATCCATGTTGCAAGGCTCAGAGACATTGTCTTGACAGGAGAAAGAGGCAGTGAGGGAAGGGAGAGGCAGTCTACTCCCCCTGTCCCACGGAGAGGTAACTTTGGGCTCTATGATCATCAAGTCAGCCCCCTTCACCCCACCCCCATGTCTGAGTTTATGATGTGGGGTTTATTAATTATATGGTACCATCTACAGTTCTATAAGCCTTCATCAACAGTTCACTTGATGCATAGAAAGCATTCCTACCCCACTGTACCTAAAAGGACAGCCTCCTAACGTAACACACCACCATCCTAGTTGCCACAGCCACCTCCATGGGTTTCACAAGCAAAAGAACAGACAACACCTACCCTCCACAGTCCCACAGGTTCAGCACCAGGTTTCCCAAAAATCGAACATGGGAGTGCTCCACATCAACTGGAAAGACAAGAGAAGTCTGAAACAATCCATAGATGAAACACAGAACAACTGATAAGGGAGACTACTGGGAAGTTACCATCCAACACAGTTGAAAACATGATCTGTGGTGACTCTTGAAAGCCCAGAGCTGTAAGTATGGAATTCCAGCTACTCAGCTTTACTAGGTATATTCTGCCATGGATGAATATAGAATCATAGCAATGTAGGGCTGGAAGGGACCTCATGATGTCATTAAGTCCAGCCCCCTGTGCTGTGGCAGGACTAAGTAAACGTAGACCATCTCTGACAAGTGTTTGTCCAACATGCTTTTAAAAACTTCCATTTATGGAGTCTCCTTTGGAAACCTATTCCAGAGCTTAACTAGCCTTATATTTAGAAAATGTTTCCTAATATCTAACCTAAATCTCCCTTGCTGCAGATTAAGACTCCATGTCCTACCTTCAATGGATATGGAGTATTGCGTATTGCAGAATCATCCATGCAGAGGTCTTTCTGCTAAGACCACTGAGCCCCACTCTCTAGCAAGCAGTTTATTACTGCCCCAAATCATCTTGTTGGCATAGAGAAGTCAGGTCTTCTCTGGAGGGTTCATCAGCCATTCTGAACACCTTGTGAGCAGGCAGGGTCAGTGGAAAAGCATTAGCTTGCAAACTCTATTTGCATCAACATTTAGTCACCTTCTGGCCCACAGCTTAAAGAGAAAGGATCATTCCACCTCACCCACATCTGAGGTACTTTGGGACAGATTTTCAGCCTGACACCTCATGGAGGGGCCCCGCAGACATAAGAGACACCCTATTATTCCATCCACAGAGGAAAGGTGAGAGTCTCAGTGGGTAACTGCCTTGCATCTCTGTGCAGATCGTCTTAAATGTTAACCTGAGTTCCAGAGCAGATGCTTTAGGAGTCAATAAGAGACCAAGCTCTTACTTGTGGCACCAAGGCGCCGTGTGTCTCTGGCGATGTAGTTTGCAAAGATAATGGATCTCATGCTGGTCTTTCCAGACCCACTTTTACCCATCAACAGCACCTGGTAAGGAAAGGCAAAAGAAAAAGAGTTAAACCACAATGAATACTGGCTTCTCCATGGCTCTTTAATGGCTAAATACTAATGGTGTAAAGACAAAAGGCTTCAGTAGCCCCATGCACAGAGGACTTGTGCATATTGTGATTTGGCCCCCTCAGGAAAGGCTATCAAACAAAAGCCTGATTGACTGGAAGACGTGTGTTCTTAATTCCTTGATATTCATGGTCAATGAACCAGCATTACACACTATAAAACTCTGTCACTTTACATGCTTTCCACACAAATGGACCACTCCTCTTTTCCTTGGCTTTTGCTTTCTTCCTTTCCGCCAGTCAGATCACACTGTGGGAACTGCATACCCTGTCCCTAGTATTGACTGTATAGTTGCCTAAAATCCAGAAGAAAAGTAACTGCGCTTCTTGAAGCTTATTCATTCTCATCTTGACCCCCATGCCAATAAAAACCAATCACAACGCATGAATGTGACACAGAGGAAGTCAACCCGAGCTCATTTCTGCTAGATACATTGAGAAGGCACTCTGCAGAGTTCGCAGCTGGATTTCAGACATCCAGTGAAGAACTACATTTATTTTTGAAGTAATTTTTAATCTTTCACTTCCCCAGCCTCCATACATGTTCTCCAAACACACCGGCACTTCAAGATGAAAGCTTGCTCTTCCTGATTCATCAGAAGCACAAAGATTTGATGAGCCAAAAACGTTTAAATCACAAACATTGAAAAAACAAAAACAAAAAAACCCACTTCACTAGACACGAACAATTGACCATTCAATGTCCTCTGTCCTCACCTCACCACTCTACTTATGTTTTGTACTGTCCACCTCACAATACAAGAATCAGATTCTCCTCCCTGACTGTGAAATAAAATCCAAGTCCAGCTTTTACACGTGAACATGCTGAAAGGCAGAAAGAAGTTTAAAAGCAGCCAGGCCAGTATAATTTGACTACCCAATACTGCTACGCAGGAGGCACAGATGCAATCCCAATCTCTTGCTTCCCAGGTCAGCAGGCCATGAAAGAGCAGGAGATACTGTGATTAGGTTTTTGGTTTTTTGGGGGCAGGGTGGGGAAATCATTTGAATGGCTCAATAGCAACCCTAAATGATTTGATAGCAGCAGGGATTGGCTCACACTATCAAAAGAATCGTTAGCCAAGTTCCAGTCCCAAAACAAAGTTCTGCCTTTGGCAACACCTCTAAATCCTATTATAGAAAACATGGTTTAAAAAAAAAAATGCAACTCTAGGCTGAAGCTGTCCTACAGAATCTTTGACTGGCAATGGAGTATAAGTCAGCAAGACGCCTGCTTGACTCTCAGATCCCAGAGTTTACAGATCTCAGAGCATGCTTTACAACTAGAAAACAAATCTCAGACAACCAATTGACATGGAATCCCACTTTGCCATTTTTAGTCACTTTTTATAGGCTAACTAGTTCTCTTCCAAAAGCAGCTCACCACATGGTTAAGGCACAAACTAGTTGAAATGCTCCCACAGCATAACCGAGTTCAGGATAACAGGCTTTGGTGGACTTTGCAGCAGAAGAATGGCAACATACTCTTCTTCAAACAAAGAAGCAGACAGGCCCTGTAATGTGTCTCAGACTCTTTGAAGCTAACCCCTAAGTATAGTGTTTTCTGGTGACTGCATATAAGAGGCCAAAAGGAGAGATACCTGATCTTGTTTCACAACAAAATTGGTGAAGAAATGTCTGTATGAGCCGTCAGCCTGTTGTAATAATTAGGCATAGCGCTATCCAATTTAAAATAGACTCTAAATTCAAAGGTGTGAGATTCCACCACCAATCCCCCTGGTGGCTTTTCAAAGGGACTAGACCCCAATATGTGGGGGAAGAAGAGAAATCTGATCCAAGTAAAACATACAAGAGTATGTCACATTCTTTAGTTAACAATCTTAGGCATTTCTAATACAGTTATCACTGTAATATCTACACTCCTAATTCTGAGTCATTCATAGAGGAGCTATATTTCCATCGTTGGCTCCCAATCACTATCCAAGACAACCAAACTTCCCTCTCCAGGTAAGATATCACTTGAACCCCTCAATGCAAATATAACCTCCCAAAGCACATTTCTCTGATAAAGATCAGGAGTGTTTCATTACATATATATGAACTAGAGTATAACACATTTTCTCCCCTTAACACAAAATGTTTACCTGAGTATTTGCCATGAGTGAGGTGTTTCAATTAGTGATTACTGTGGAGGGTTCCACTTTGCCCAAGCCCAGCTGCACTGATTATCAAAATATTTGAGAAATACTCATTTTCAATTTCTATCATGTTAACTGAAGGACACAGCAACCATCACTACCACAGGATGCAAGAGAGACTTTGAATATTAATGGTCACTTGACAATCATGAAGATCATATCATGAGACTAGCGCAAGCACTCACACCAGAAGGTATCTGATGAGCACTTTGGGATCTCAAAAGGTATTTTTATAGGTTTAAAGGGGAACTTGATCAGCATTTGCCAATGTAGGCAGCAAAGAAGTAGAGGGTGTGTAATCCAATTCTTACCTTTTTCTTCATGGCTGTGCTTGGCATCACCCACCTACAGATTTAAGACAAAGACAAGCATCCCTGTTACACTGCTGTACTTTCCTCTGTCCAGTTAACAACTTCATCCCAACCCGGATAACAGGGCCAGCTACAGAAGGCACTTTACAACTTTTGTCCCAGGCAAAAGAGCTGAAGGGATCTTTAGGAAAAAACATCCTATCACAAAGAGATCTTTAAAACGCCCATGCTTACAAGTCTCTTAGTTATGTCTAATTTCACTTTTATTTTAATACATAAGCAAGATAAATTCAGTGTGTGGTGGAAAGTAGCCCCACAACACTGCCCGACACCCTCCACAAGCACGTCAAACTCCTACTACATACATACATACACACTCTCTCTCTCTCTCTCTCCATTCCCCTGCAGCACTGTCAATTAGCAACACTTCTATTCCCACATATAAATTAACCCCCACATTACTGTTCCACATATTACCCATTCTCTAAACCCCAACAGTAAGTAGTTCCAGCCAAACACACAAACCACCATGACCCTTCCCATTCACCATTAGCCACTCATGTACATACTAACCCCAAGACAAATTGGTCACATGCTCCCACATACCCTAATATCCCCCATTATCCTCAAACCACCCCACAAACTGACATTACACCCTAAGCAAATTAATCTTTAGCCCTATACTATCCCCCCAGTTACACCCTAAACAATGTTCCCTCCACCCCAAGTTGTTAGCCATTCACACACTGAACCCTGCTAACTCCCCCTTAATGTCAGTGATCCTACTCTACCCCGTCTTTTAAACCCAGTTACTCATACCCCCAGTGAGATCACATGACCCCAACCACACTGACTCCCTCCTAGTCACTGCATCCCCACAGCAATCCCATACTCTACTCCCTTGCTCCCACTCCCCCTACGTCTGCGTCCCCATAACTCGCTCTCCCCCACGCCTTGCTCCCCCTCCCCCGCTGCCTCCGTTACCTCTGGCTCTGAGCGCGGCGCCTCCCGGGCCGACCCCGCGGTGGGGCGGGGGGTCCCTGCTGTGCGCCCCAGGCCGCGTTCCTGCCGAGCGGGGGCTGTGCGAGCGCAGCGGGGCGGGGGGGTCTCTCCCGGCCCGCGCCCAGCGGGGGGTCCTGGGGGCAGGGCTCGGCGCGCAGACAGAGCCAATCCCCCCGCTAGTCCCCGAGGCCTCGGCCTTGCCTGAGCCAGCCGCCCGGCGGGGTCTCCCCTCCTTCGGATGCGGCCCCCGGGACACCCCCTGCGCCCCTGGCTCACGAGACTCGGGACTAGGCTGCCTCAGCTGGTCACGTGAACAGCCACCCAGCCCTCTCCGCCCCCGCCCGTCAGGTGACTGAAGGCGGAAGGGCGAGAACTGCCGCAGGGCCGCCAAGGGTGGGGGAAGCCAGAGCGGCCATCTTGCGTGGGGGCAAATTGCCCATAAGTGAGGCATTGCTTCAGTACTAGGCATGGTCACTGGGGGGGGAGCAGCACCAAGCCCGCTGATGTCAATGGGTGTCATGGGTACTCAGCACCTTGCAAGACTGGGCTCAAGTGTACGACTGCAGAGAGCCTGGTGTGCATGTAGGGTACAGACTCGGGCCTTGGCTGCATGACTGGAGCACCTGTGGTATACAGTGTGTAGGATGCAGACTCCAGCCCCATCTATATGATTGTGTATGTGGTGCGGGATTGGGCCCCATATATTTCATTGGGGCATATCTGGGGTGTGGCATATGCAGTGCATATCATGTCCTGTGTGTATGATGGATGCATGTATGGGGTGCACTATCAGGTCACATGTATGATTAGCATGTATCGGTTGTAGCTGATGGGGTCCAAGATTGGGCCCCATGGGAATGATTGGAACATGCATGAAATAAATAGCACATGGAGTGAAGGACTGGACACTGTGTGTATGATTGGTGCATGTACCAGGTGCTGTATGATCAGTTCTCAGGGGTATAATTGGTGCATTTGTGGGGGCATAGTGTGTGATGGGCAGGATCCAGTTCCATGTTCATGACTGACACCTACTTAGGGTGTAGTAGAAGCAAGCCCCACGTGTATGATTGGCACATGTACAAAGTGCAGAATTAGGCTCAGAGTGTAGGATTTACACATACATGGGACATCAGGCCTCAGGTGTAGGATCATTGCAGGGAGGGGGGAGAAGAACTGGAATGGGTTACCTAGGGAGGTAGTGGAATCTCCTTCCTTGGAGATTTTTAAGGTCAGGCTTGACAAAGCCCTGGCTGGGATGATTTAGTTGGGTTTGGTCCTGCTTTGAGCAGGGGGTTGGACTAGATGACCTCCTGAGGTCCCTTCCAACCCTGAGATTCTATGATTCTATGAATTGCAGAATCAGGCCTCAAGTATACATATTAGAGATGGGCCTTAGCTGAAAAGTTTGGATCCAGAGTTTCCCAAGATTTTGTTTGGATACAGAATTTGTCTCAGCCATTAAAAAGACATTTCCAAACATCAGCACCATTTGAGGGTGTTTGGCTCCAAGATTTTGATTCGGCCCATGATAGAGACTGGACCAGTCCAGTTGCAAAATTTGGATCCAGGTATATGGGTGTCTCAATCCAGGACTTTAGTTCATACCCCACCTGGGAGCATATTTATTATTCCATCCAGTACCGCAGATAATACAATGTAACCTATGTCTGGGGTGAGTACAGGTGTATGTAAAGCTATGCTTGTTATAATCCCATGTGGGCATGTCTAGATGGTGTGCATTAGGGCAAATCAAGCTGTTTAGACATGGCTTGTGCATACACACTGCAGGAATGTTGCAGGTTTGCATTTACCAAAGACTCAATATTATTCAAGAATCGTCAATTTTTCCCCATATGATCACTTTTCTTCAGTTTAGACACAGAGGACAATTTTACCTCGGGTGATATGATGAGTCCTAATGACTATCGCCACTATAAGAGAGTGCTACAGTCATTTCATAGGCTTCAGAGTAGCAGCCGTGTTAGTCTGTACTTGTGGCACCTTAGAGACTAACAAATTTCTTTCAGCATAAGCTTTTGTGGGCTACAGCTCACTTCTTCAGATGCATAGGCTTGTTTGCTAGAGCCAAAGGCAAGTAGAAATGGACTTAACAGATCAATTACAGTATGAGAAAAACAAATGAAACAGCAAAGTACAACTATAAGAAAAGCAGATACAGTAACTTCTTAACACCTCCCATATGGTCTAGCGGTTAGGATTCCTGGTTTTCACCCAGGCGGCCCGGGTTCGACTCCCGGTATGGGAAGTTTCACTTTTTCCCCATATCATTACATAGTTTCCAAAATTATATTTAATCGGCACACCAACCCCCGCCCCCCAACAAATACTCCGCATTTTAAAGGGCGAACCATGGTGCTTTAAGCAGGTAAAACCCGCGCAACATGGGCTTGGAAACAAGGCGCAAAGCCGAGACGCTGGCGGCATGTGGCCACTAGATGGCGATGATGCGTCGGTCCATGCAGGGGTGCATAGCCCGAGCCACTCAAGGGACCTTCTGGAGCCCAGCTGGGCACAGGCTGTGTTACAGATCCCTGCTCTCTCTTATTTGCTGGAATAGGAAGGGACTCTTCAGAGCTCTGACTTTGCAACCTGAGATGCAGGTAATACCAAATACCTTCGCTGATTTCCTCTTAGTACCAGTGGGTTTGGGATAAATGATTTTAGTTTATTTGGCAAACTGCCCATACTGGATTTAAGGAATCTTGCTCAGGTAGATTTGAGGTGCTTTCACCCTTCTTGGTACAGCTCCCCCAGGAGGGATATTGAAAGGGATCAGGAGACCAGTTCCTAACTTTTCCCCAGCTGCAAAAATCCATCCCAGGTGGAGGTGCTGCATCTGGAAATGCTGGCTGCTTTCACCTGATCTCAGGCACGGATCATGTTTGAAAGCAGAAACAGTTTATCAGCCCTGTCTTCTTTGGATCCATGCAGAACCTGCATTATAGATTTTTGCAGTGGTGCCCAGGAGGAGCCAAGGTCATGGAAGAGAACCTTGTTGTGCTAGGAGCTGTACAGATACAGAACCAAAAGGCGCCTCCCTCCCAGGGCTTAAAATCTACATACATGAAAAAGAATCCATAGTAAAATACATACATAAATAAAAAGGAAGAATAATCTTGGCCATCCCCAGGGCAGATGTTCTTCTGAGATGTGAACACTGCTCTACTGCCTGAGCTCCTGCATCACTGACAATGGAGAGAGAGCATTTCGGCCCTTTGTATTTCTTGACTTTTAAATGCAACAATACTTAGCACTTCTTTACATTTTCTGAGTGCTTCACTAACACTTAGGTCTGGTCTATACACAGTTTTTGTACTGATTTATCTGCGTAGGCTGGGTGTGTGTGATTTTATACCAGGAGAGTTATATTAGTACAACCCCTAGGGTAGATACAGTTAGACTGATAAAGGTGTGTGTTACTGTAAATATATGGTAACGAGCCCTGGTCCATATATGGTTTTTGTACCTACTTAATTATTTCAATTAAGGGTGTGATTTTCTACCAAAACAGTTAATCATTATAACCTGTAGACCAGGTCTACCCTAGGAGAGTTTGCCAGCATAGCTATGCTGCTTTGCAGCACCAGCACACAACTTGTACTGGCAAAACTGCACTTTTGGTCATATAGCTTATTCCAGACCCCTCTAGCAAAATGAATAATACTGGTAAAAGTGCCATTTTACCAGTATAACTGCTTCTCCACTAGGGCTGCTGCTGACACAGCTACATTGGGCACAAATCACACCTCTGACTGACAGAGCTATGTTAGCAAAGCTAGTAATGTAGGCCTGGCCCTAGTGTGGCTGCTGGTATAAAGGTATTTTAATACAAATTTATGGAAAAAAGCTAGACTGGCATTAGCATCTTTATACTGGTATAACTGGGTCTACACTACACGGTTGTACCACTTTAACTATACTGGTGCCACTTTTGAGTGTAGCCATGTGTCACAGATCCACAGGATCAGTGCTCAGACTCAGAGGCTGTAAAGCCACAGTAGGGACCATCATGATCAGTCTGACCTGCAATTGTAAGTGTATTCCACCACTCCTGTAATAGACCCATAACCACTGGCTGAGTTACTGAAGTCTGAAAATCATGATTTAAAGACTTCAAAGTCACAGAGAATCCCCCATTTAGATTAGTTTAAACTTGCAACTGACCCATGCTTAATGTTGCAGAGCAAAGCTAAAAACCCGTAGCTGCCAATCTGACCTGGAGGAAAATTCCTTCTCAACCCCAAATAGGCCAATCAGTTAGACCCTGAGCATGTGGGCAAGACCCACCAGGTAGCCAGCCGCCTGGGAAAGAATTCTCTATAGTAACTCAGAGCCATCCCCATCTAGTGACCCATCACTGAGGTCATTGGTGCTATGGCCTCAGTTTTGGAACAGTCTCTAGGACAGAGGTGGGCAAACTTTTTGGCCCGAGGGCCACATCTGGGTGGGGAAATTGCATGCAGAGCCATCAATGTAGGGCTGGGGCAGGGGGTTGGGATGCAGGAGGGAGTGCAGGGTGTGGGAGGGGATGCGGTGTGCCGGAAGGGGCTCGGGGCAGGGGGTTGGGGCACAGGAGGAGTGCGGGGTGTACAAAGGGGTTCAGGGCAGGGGGTTGAGGTGCAGGAGGGGTGCAGCAGGAGGCTCAGGGCAGAGGGTTGGGGTGCAGGAGGGGTGCAGCAGGAGGCTCAGGGCAGGGAGTTGAGGGGCAGGAGGGGTGGGGGGTGCAGGAGGGGTGTAGGGTGTGGGAGGGGGTACGGTGTGCAGGAAGGGGCTCGGGCCAGGGAGTTGGGGCACAGGAGGAGTGCGGGGTGTACAAGGTGGCTCAGGGCAGGGGGTTGAGGTGCAGGAGGGGTGCAGCAGGAGGCTCAGGGCAGGGGGTTGGGGTGCAGGAGGGGTGCAGGGTGTGGGCTCCGCCCAAGCACCGATTACCTGGAGCGGCTCCGGGGTGGCAGCTGCACGCAGTGGGGCTAAGACAGGCTCCCTGCAGGCCCGGCCCTGCGCCACACCACTCCCGGAAGCGGCCAGCACTGCGTCCCTGTGGCCCCTGGTGGTGGTGGGGGGCAAAGGGCTCCACGTGCTACCCTCCCCTACGGGTACCTCCTCCGAAGATCCCATTGGCCACGGTTCCCCATTCCCAGCCAATGGGAGCTGCGGGGGGCGGTGCCTGGAGGTGAGGGCAGCGCACGGAGCCTTCTGCCCCCCATTCCCCAGGGGCTGCAGGGACGTGCAGGGCCGGCCCACAACATTTTGGCATCTGAGGCAGGGGGCTCAAATGACACCCCCATACTCCCTCGCTTGGGCCAAAACTTTTAAAGGTCTCAATTCTGCCTTCTTCCTGTTCTACTTCTCTCCTGGCACTGCTCTGCTACCTACCCCAATAAAGGAGAACTAACTTAAAATGCCTTATTAAAAAATTTTTAAGTAACACTTAACTTTCAAACGCCTGAACAGCAAATGTAACTTTTCTTGTCTGCATAGTAAACACTGGCATTTGTATCTGTTTGACTAATCAAAGAGGTGCTTTCCGTGCCTTTTTGGTTGCAAAGAGTTGAACTGCTTCCTGAAGGTCCACAGTCTGGGCCAGCTCATGCTCTATTGAGATGGTTGCAAGGCCGACCAGCCTCTTCTGTGTCATTGTGGAGCGTAGATGTGTTTGTATTACTGTTCGTTCGGGACCGTCACAGTCAGCGGGGCTGTGGAGAATGAGTCGCCATGTCTCACACAATTTTGCTTGTTCAGCCTACCAAGAGGCCAGAAGGGAGAACATATGCTGACTATGAATCGGTGAATGAGTGCATGGAAAGAGTTTGTAAAATGTATGAAGAACATCTGAAGAGAATGAATCCCAACAGCCCATCCATTACATATGACATCAGCCAGTTTGATTTTATTGATGACCTGGCAGACTCAGCTGTCTAGTTTACCGTGCTGACACTCAGACATACCAACCCTACAATAAAGACTGGATAAAGGAGAAGATCTACGTCCTCCTCCGCAGGCAGGCTCAGCAAGCAAGCAAATAATGGGGCAGCCTCATTATGGGGTTTGGGGAGGGCTTGGACAACAGGTGTGTACAGTAGTAGAAGTTTTGTATTATAGTCATCCTGTTGTCATCTTGTTAAACTCTAGTCAGGACTGAATGTATTGTTAGCGATGCAAGGATTTTGTTCAGTTTGAAACCCTTTTTTTAGTGTAAATGAAGAAGAAAATGTAACATCTTTGGCAGGGATTTAACTTTGTTTCTCTCTGGTTGGCTAACAATCCTACTTTTGTTCAATCCCCTAGGGCTGTTCATATGCTTTGCTAGATTCACTGTATGTGCCCTTCTGCGGGATATCCAACTATTAGTTATGTCATTGAGACAAAAGACATAGTGGAAAATAAAATGAATACTCTTTAGTTAAAAAAAAACAAACAAAAAAACACTTCAGCTTGGAGAAGCTGCGTTCTCGACTAGCAACTGTTAAAAGAAGTGTTAGAAGTATGCACAGAGCAACAAAAGCATTTGGAAAGAGGGTGGTCATCTTATTTGTGCACCTATATTCCAGAATAGCCTTTGGAGTTGATCCTGCTGAAATGTATCTTGAAAGGGCTTTCAGTTCATCACCTAAATCACTCGCATCAATATTGCTCATGTCATCATGTGTCAGCACTGTCTCTAGTGCCCTGCATTGCTGGTGTAGGTCTTCTTCAGGTATAGTGAGGAGTTTTGGAATATCATACAACATCCCAAATATACTGCTGTGTTCCTTGAGCTGCATGAAATGTTCTTCAACTGACTGTACTGCACAATCTAGCACCTGGTTAAAGAATTCAACTTTGAATTGTTGTTTGGGATCTCTTATGAGATTATCCTGTGCCTCATAATCAAAATGTCTTCTTCTTCGGTGACTCTTGTATTCTTGAATGGGTGGGACAATAGCTTCAGTGTGAAGTTCCTCTGCCAACTTCTGTGCACTCTTCAGAATATTTTGAAATCCCTCATCTGACCGGTAAGACTGTAGGTATGACTTTGCTTTGTCCAGTTGTCCCATTGCTCCAGATATATCAAGGTCAACACCTTGGAGTCTCTTGCTGACAACATTTATTTCTAACAGTATGTCATGCCACAACACTAAGCCACACAGAAATTTGAAGTTATGTATTTTTCTGGTGATTCCATTTCCCTCTGCCACTGTTCTCCCACAAATGTCATAGCATTATCCTCCATAATGGCAACTATGGCATCATCTGTCTTCCCAATTTGGTGTTTGATAGGCTTTATTGCCTCCACTCAACTTTCCCATTGTGTGGCACTCAGTGGTTTTAGTGTCAGAGAGGATGTTCCCAGATGTTGCTTCAAAATTTCCCATCGATGAGTTGATGCAGAGAAAAATACAGATGCTTTGAATTACATTAAAAAATTCAGCAGCCTCACTAGAAGCTGACGCTGCATCACTGACCACCAAGTTCAATGAATGAGAACTCTATGGGACAAAAAAAGCTCAAGTGTTTAACTCTCAGATCCGTGTCTGCACTCCTCTGTTCTTTCCTCTCATGTTGGCACCATTATCGTAGCCCTGACTTCTAAAGTCAGCCACAGGTGCCAACTTTCCTTGGCTCCGGAGCAGGGGCGGCTCTAGGAATCCGGCTGCCCCAAGCAGGGCGGCATGCCGCAGGGGGCGGGCTGCCGGGCGCCGGTCCCGCGGCTCCTGGTGTCCTCTTGCAGACGTACCTGCGGAGGGGCCGCTGGTCCCGCGGCTCCGGTGGAGCTTCCGCAGTCATGCCTGTGGGAGGTCCGCTGTCCCATGGCTCCGGTGGACCTCCCGCAGGCATGACTGAGTTAGGTCCACCGGAGCCGCCTGCCGCCCTGCTGGCAAAATGCTGCCTCACGCGCGCGCGTGGCGCGCTGGGGTCTAGAGCCGGCCCTGCTCCGGAGGGTGCTTGCACCCTCCCGCCCCCAGCCCCACACCACCTCAGCCCCCTCCCTGCCCCTATTGGCCCCTCCCCAAATTCCCAGCCCCACCTCTTCCCCGAGCGCGCCGCACACGCCACGTTCCTCCTCCTCCCCCTCCCTCCCAGGGCTTGCCACACAAAACAGCTGTTTCGCGGTGCAAGCGCTGGGAGGGAGGGGGGAGAAGCAGGATGCAGTGATGCGCTCAGGGGAGGAGGCGGAGGCAGAGCAGAAGTGGAGGTGAGCTGGGGCGGGGAGCTGCCGGTGGGTGCAGAGCACCCACTAATGTTTCCTCATGGGTGCTCCAGCCCCAGAGCACCTACGGAGTCGGCGCCTATCATGTCAGCTATCGCAATTCCCGTACCTTTCAGCTTCTTAAGAAGCACATTTGTCATACCAGCTCCTGTAGTAACATCAATGTCAATAAATTCTAGAAAATGCTCTCTGACAGTCACCATTGCAGGGACATTTTCACTCGGTTCTGTTGTTGTTACAAAACGCACCATTAAAGTCATTTGTTCCGTATGGCTGATGTCAGGTGTGCAGAATAACAGATTAATATCTTGCTGACTTCAGATCTGCCGCAATCTTCTGTTTGACTTTTGTTGCCAGTAAATGTATGATCTCATTTTGAATTGTTTTTCCAAGGTAGTGGTGTGTGTACATTTCTTGGGTGGTGACTCTTCTTAGATGCTCCTGGAGTACAGCATCAAACTCAGCCATCAGCTCCACAATTTTAAGGAAGTTTCCATTGTTTGGTACACACATCTGATCTGAAGTGCCACGCAGTGCTAGGTTTTGGGTAGCAAGCATTCTCACAATGGCAATGAGCCTTTTCAGAACATTTTGCCAGTAAAGAGACTCTGATGCAATCTTCTCTTGATGCTGATTATCTATGGTGGCCTTTAATCTTAGTCTCATCCAAGCTCTTTCCACCTATGGAATGCTCTCTGGTGATTTGCTGCCTTCTCATGGCATGCCAGATTTCTAGCCAGATTTTTCCAGTCCTTTGTTCCTGTAGAACCCAATGTGGCTGGAACATTAGACTGGAAGAGTTTGCAACAAAAACAGTATGCAGCATTCTGGGTTTTTGAGTACATAAGCCAGGGCCTCTCCACTTTGTCACCATTGGGGATTTGACGCCAGTAATGTGTTGGATGGAAACTTCTGTTTTCATTGTCTTTGGGGTACATGAAGTTTTTCACTTGCTGTGGCCCATGCAGTAGAAGGAAGTCCCTCAGGCTACTGCTCCAGTGGGTCCACAGTCCTGGATCATCTAGACTAAAGGAACTAAACTCAGCAGCAGCTGTTTCTTGCGCTTCCACCACACTCTTCTCTGATCTACACTTTTCTTCAGGAATGTGCATGGTTACACCATTTGAGATGGAGATATGGATGCTGCAGTAGCTGCTGGGTCACCTGCACTCTGACTAACTGGAAGATCAGGCATCTCCTCACCACTCACATCCTCACTGGGGCCAGAAGGCTCACCGTGAACATTTGTGTCTATGTATCTCAGGAGAGCTCCTTCCTGCTTAGATAGAAAAGCTGCCTTTGCTTGCTTTCTTTTTCTGAATGCTGCCCCAGAGGGGCGTTTTCTTCTTTCACTCCTGACTGCTGTTCTGTGCCAGCTATAGTGGCTCTCAACACATAATTAAAGGGGACAAATAAGCAGGCTGGTAGCAAGGCCTGAGTGAGGGACGATATCAGCATCTTAAGGGCTTAAGTGGCTCCTACTACTTCAGCTGACTGCCTGTTCTCTTCAGGTGGGTTCAGGGAAGCAGCAGAAAACAGGAAGCTCCCTGAGAAGCTGGTGTTAATCAGTCCAGGCTCCTGGGGGTGCTAGAGAGGTACATAAGTAGCTCCTTCTTCTCTCTCTCCCTGCAGCTCCTGCTACTTTCTTTTATTCCCTCTCACCTTTTCTCCTGCCTGCCTGTTATGTCTCTTGTGCCCAGGGTCGGCTTTAGGCACCAGCCCTCCAAGCATGTGCTTGGGGTGGCACTTTCTAAGGGGCGTCACTCCGCCCCCCCCCTTTTTTTTTTTGCTTGGGGCAGCCCTGGTGCAGCCACTCGCCCTGTCAGCGCGCAAGCTGGGATCCACGCCCCCTGCCCAGCCCGGCGGCGCCCTGCACAGCCCACTCAGGGAAACGCCGCGCCGCCCTGGGGAGACTCAGAGCGGCAGTGGCAGCAGGACCCCTCCTCCCTCCCTGCATCCTGGGCCCCGCCTCCCTCCCTCCCCGGCTCCTCACACATTCCGGGAGCCCCTCTCGCCGCTGCCGCAGAGTGTGTGAGGAGCCGGGGAGAGAGGAAGGGAGGTGGGGTCCCCTGGAGCCGAGCCCGGGCTGCGGCTGCGGCGAGAAGGGCTCCCAGAGTCAGGGCTGCCCGGGGGGGGGGGGCGGGTGAGCAAGTGGGGCAATTTTCCCCAGGCCCCACAGGGGCCCCCTATGAGTATGTCGGAGGCTCCCCACGCCTACGTCTTCCCTCATCCCCCGCTGTCTCAGCTGGTAAGGGGGCGGGGCTGCGAGCTGCAGCTGAGCAGCAGGAACTCAGGCCCCACTGGAGACACCACATTGCTGCAGCGCTGTCCGGGAGAGGGGGTAAGCAGCATGGTAAGGGGCTGGGGCCAGAGCTGGGCACCCCCCCGACCCCATCCCCCCCCTCAGCCCTGACCCCCAGCTCTGAGCCCAGCCCCTCAGAGCTGGGCACCCGCCCGACCCCATCCCCCACAGCCCTGACCCCCAGCTCCGAGCCCAGCCCCTCGGAGCTGGGCACCCTCCTGACCCCATCCCCATCCCCCCCATCCCTGACCCCCAGCTCCGAGCCCAGCCCCTCTGAGCCGGGCACCCCCCGACCCCATCCCCACAGCCCTGACCCCAGCTCTGAGCCCAGCCCCTCTGAGCCGGCCACCCCAGCACCATCCCCACAGCCCTGACCCCCAGCTCTGAGCCCAGCCCCTCTGAGCCAGGCACCCTCCCGACCTCATCCCCACAGCCCTGACCCCAGCTCCGAGCCCAGCCCCTCTGAGCCGGGCACCCCGACCCCATCCCCAGCCCTGACCCCAGCTCTGAGCCCAGCCCCTCTCAGCCGGCCACCCCCAGCACCATCCCCCCCACAACCCTGACTCCCAGCTCCGAGCCCAGCCCCTCTGAGCCGGACACCCCGCAACCCCATCTCTCCACTGCCCTGAGCCCAGCCCCTGTGAGCCGGGCACCCCCCAACCCAGAGCCCAGCTCCCCACCCAGCCCTGGGCAACAGCAGCCCATTGGCACCAACCATCACCATCACCCAGCAACAGCCCATTATGTAATTGCAAATGTAGACATACCATTAAAGCATTTAATGTTTTTAAATAATGTATTTAGTGTATTTTCAAATTATTACAAATTAATTTTTGAATGTATTTCACTAGTTATTTTTTACATTTCCAAATACACGTTACTATAGTATTGCAACTTTTTTTTATGGAAGGGGCCCCCGAAATTGCTTTGCCTCAGGCCCCCTGAATCCTCTGGGCGGCCCTGCCCAGAGTGTGTGAGGAGCTGAGGAGGGAGGGAAGTGGGGTCCCCTGGAGCCGAGCCCGGGCTGCGATGGCGGCGAGGGGCTCCTGGAGTGTGTGAGGAGGTGAACGGCCGGTTGGGCTCGTCGGTGCTGAGCAGGTAGCCCCGCAGCCAGAGATCCTCACCTTCCCACCCGCCGGGGCTGGACCAGAGCACCGTGAGGCTGAAGAGCAGCAGGTCCGGGGGGCTCTCCAGGTCCTCGGCCGCCAGCATGTCAGGGGTGAGGGGGGTGAACACGAACTGATCCACCTCGGCCACCAGCAGCGCCGCGAAGCCCAGGGAGGGGGCCGTGTTCTTCGCACCACCACCTGGAAGTACTCCCGCTCCGCGCCGCCCAGCAGCTCCACCCGCATGGGGACAGAGTTGCAGCTGGGCCAGGGCTCAGCTGCCATGTGCTGGTAGCGGATCCCACGTTTTGGGGGGAGCCCAGTGCTGGGGCGTCAGGGAGTGTGTGTGGGGGGAAGAGAGAGCCCAGTGCTGTAGCGGCAGGGGGTGCAGGTGGGGGGGCACTGGTGGGCGGGGGGGAGCTCAGGGCTGGAGCCAAAAAATTTTTTGCTTGGGGTGGCAAAAAACCTAGAGCCGGCCCTGCTTGTGCCCTCCTTCCTCCTCCACAGCATTCCACCATCTCTGTGCATCTAGAGCAGAGAGAATACATATGCACCAGCAGCAGACACAATTTTCTACACCAGGGGTCGGCAACCTACGGCACGCGTGCCAAAGACGGCACGCAAGCTGATTTTGAGTGGCACGCTGCCGCAGTCCTGACCCCCAGCCCCACTCAGCCCCCCCGCTCTCCCCTGCAGGGGCAGGAGGCAGAAGCTCGGTCCTGCGGCAGCCAAGCTCCCCCCTCCCCCACTTCTTCCCCCAGCGTGACGCTTTCCTGCCCCTCCCCCTCTCCTTCCCTGCACCAATCAGCTGATGGCCCTAGCGAGGGGGAGGGAGGAGATAGAGAGAGGTAGGGACGGGGCCTTGGGGAAGGGGGTGGAACAGGGCATATCCCGTCCAGCCGCTCAGGGCAGGGGGCTGGGAGCACCCCTACGAGCCGAGCACCCCAGCCCTCTGCCCTGCACCCCGACACACACACTCAGCCTTCTGCCCTGCACCCCCACACACTCCCAGACCTCTGCTCTGACCCTTGAAACTTCCCCACCCCCAGCCCTCTGCCTTGCACCCCCACACCCCTACCGCCCTCTGCCCTGCACCCCCCACACCCCCACTGCTCTCTGCCCTGACCCCCCGCCAGCCTTCTGCACTGCACACCCCCACTGCCCGCTGCCCTGACCCTTGACTCCCCCCCAGCCTTCTGCCCTGAACCCCCACCCCCAAGGTCTGGGGTCCCGGCTGCAGGACCCGCTCAGCAGGCTAGCGGTGTAAGATCAGCATTTTAATTTAATTTTAAATGAAGCTTCTTAAACATTTTGAAAACCTTGTTTACTTTACATACAACAATAGTTTAGTTATATAATATAGACTTATAGAAAGAGACCTTCTAAAAACGTTAAAATGTATTACTGGCACGCAAAACCTTAAATTAGAGTGAATAAATGAAGACTCGGCACACCACTTCTGAAAGGTTGCCGACCCCTGTTCTACACTCTGGGTCCTAGTGGTACCCCCTGCACCCCCCACCCCCCCAGTCTGGCACCTGAAGCGGCCGCCTGAGTTCGCCTCATGGTAAGGCCAGCCCTGGGGACGTGGTGCTGGCCACTTCCAGCAGCGGCGTGGGGCCCTCAGCACCATGAGGGTGGCAATCCCGCGGGCCGGATCCAAAGCCCTGATGGGCCGGATTCGGCCCACAGGCTGTAGTTTGCCCACCCCTACTCTAGGAGGAACCCCTTCCATGTGCCAGATCCCCAGTGGGGTCTCACACTTCCTCCAAGGTAAGCCATGCATCTTCACTGTCTCCTTCAACTGGAGCTCTGGGTCTGCAGCACTCTTGCTTCACACTGTGAGCACTAGTCAGCAAGTCCAACTGAGACAGACCCCCGATGGAGACTTGTTAACTCTCAGGGACTATTGCATCTCACCAAGCATTTGTAGTGACACTCACTGTCATAAACATACAGCTAAGGGTAGCATAAAATCCTTTCTTTACCTGTAGAGGGTTAAGAAGCTCAGATAACCTGGTTGGCACCTGACCAGAAGGACCAACGGGGAAAGAAGATACTTTCAAAATCGGGGGGGGGCGGGGGGGCGGGGGGCTTTGTTTTGTGCTCTGTGGGTGTTATAGACTCATAGACTTTAAGGTCAGAAGGGACCATTATGATCATCTAGTCTGACCTCCTGCACAAAGCAGGCCACAGAATCTTACCCATCCACTTCTATAACAAACCCTTAACCTATGTCTGAGTTATTGAAGTCTTCAAATTGTGGTTTAAAGACCTCAAGGTGCAGAGAATCCTCCAGAAAGTGACCCATGCCCCATGCTGCCGAGGAAGGCGAAAAACCTCCAGGGCCTCTGCCAATCTGCCCCGGAGGAAAATTCCTTCCTGACCCCAAATATGGTGATCAGTTAAACTCTGAGCATGTGGGCAAGACTCATCTGCCAGCACCCAGGAAAGAATTCTCTGTAGTAACTCAGATCCCATCCCATCTAACATCCCATCACAGACCACTGGGCATATTTACCTGCTGATAATCAAAGATCAATTGCCAAAATTAATTGCCAAAATTAGCTATCCCATCATACCATCCCCTCCATAAACTTATCAAGCTTAGTCTTAAAGCCAGATATGTCTTTTGCCCCCACTACTCCCCTTGGAAGTCTGTTCCAGAACTTCACTCCTCTAATGGTTAGAAACCTTCATCTAATTTCAAGTCTAAACTTCCTAGTGTCCAGTTTATACCCATTTGTTCTTGTGTCCACATTGGTACTAAGCTTAAATAATTCCTCTCCCTCCCTAATATTAATCCCTCTGATATATTTATAAAGAGCAATCATATCCCCCCTCAACCTTCTTTTGGTTAGGCTAGACAAGCCAAGCTCTTTGAGTCTCCTTTCATAAGACAGGTTTTCCATTCCCTGGATCAGTGGTGAGCTGCAGCCGGTTCGCACGAACCGGTTGTTAAATTTAGAAGCCCCCTTTAGAACCGGTTGTTCCTGGAGGGACAACTAGTTCCAAAAGGGCTTTTAAATTTAACTAAAGCTCTAGCAGCTCTCTACCCTTCCCCAGCCCCAACTCACCTCACTCCGCCTCCTCTGCTGAAGCTCCTCCAGCTTCTCCTCCCCCTCCCAGCTTCCCGCGAATCAGCTGTTTGCGCGGGAAGCTGGGAGGGCTGAGAAGCAAGCAGCGCTTCCACCAGGTGAGCGGGGGTGCCAGCGGGAGGAGGGCTCCAGAGGGCGCGCCGCTCGGGAGGTCGTAGCGAGACTCTGGGGTCGGGTGGCTGGGCTCCTGCCCCCAGGGTCCAGCTGCGACTTCGGCCAGGCAGCACGGCTCCTGCCCAGGTCCGGCTCCCGGGTCCGTCCGGGCGGCGCGGTTCCTGGCCGGGTCCGGGCGGCCCGGGTCCAGGCGGCATGGTTCCTGGCCGGGTCCGGGCGGCGCGGTTCCTGGCCGGGTCCGGGCGGCGCGGTTTCTGCAGGTGAGCTGGGGCAGGGTGGGGCGCAATGAGGACTCCAGGCGCCGCCCGGCCCTGCTCCAGCCACTGCCCGGCCCCAGCCCCAACTCTGGCCGCACGGCGCGGCTCCGACCCTAGCCCCAACCCCGGCAGGGGTAAGAGGCCAGAGCCAGGGCCGGGACTGGGGCGGGGGAGGAGGGGTTGGATCGGGCAGAGGTTCTGGGGGGGCAGACAGGGGATGGGGAAGGGGGGGTTGGGTAGGCGCCGCGTGGGAGTTCCTGGGGTCTGTTGGGATGGTGGTGGATGGAATCGGGGCAGTCAGGGGACAGGGAGCGGGGCAAGTTTGGCAGGGGGTGGGGTTCTGGGGGGGAGTTAGGGTTGGGGGTCTTGGGAAGGAGTGGTTAGGGGACAAGGAGCAGGGCAGGGGGGGTTATGGGTTGTGGTTTCTGAGCAGGACGTGAGCAGGTTGGGGGTGTACTCACTGGGCGGTTCCCTACCGGGTCTTCGCTGGTGGGTCCTTCAGCTGCCAGAGCCGTGCCGCCGAAGACCCAGTAGGGAACCGGTTCCTAAGATTTTGGCAGCTCATCACTGCCCCAGATCATCCTAGTAGCCCATCTCTGAACCTGTTCCAGTTTGAATTCATCCTTCTTAAACATGGGAGACCAGAACTGCACACAGTATTCCAGATGAGGTCTCACCAGTGCCTTATATAACGGTACTACCAGCTCCTTATCTTTGCTGGAAATACCTTGCCTGATGCATCCTAAAACTGCATTAGCTTTTTTAACGGCCATATCACATTGGCGGCTCATAGTCATCCTGTGATCAACCAATACTCCGAGGTCCTTCTCCTCCTCTGTGATCAATGGTTCCATGTCTAGTTGGCAGCCGGTATCAAGTGGAGTGCCCCAAGGGTCAGTGCTGGGGCCGGTTTTGTTCAATATCTTCATTAACGATCTGGAGGATGGTGTGGATTGCACCCTTAGCAAGGTTGCAGATGACACTAAACTGGGAGGAGTGGTTGATACGCTGGAGGGTAGGGATAGGATACAGAGGGACCTAGACAAATTAGAGGATTGGGCCAAAAGAAATATGATGAGGTTCAACAAGGACAAGTGCAGAGTCCTGCACTTAGGACGGAAGAATCCCATGCACTGCTACAGACTAGGGACCGAATGGCTGGGCAGCAGTTCTGCAGAAAAGGACCTAGGGGTTACGGTGGACGAAAAGCTGAATATGAGTCAACAGTGTGCCCTTGTTGCCAAGAAGGCTAATGGCATTTTGGGTTGTATAAGTAGGGGCATTTCCAGCAGATCGAGGGATGTGATCATTCCCCTCTATTCAGCACTGGTGAGGCCTCATTTGGAGTACTGTGTCCAGTTTTGGGCCCCACACTACAAGAAGGATGTGGATAAATTGGAGAGAGTCCAGCGGAGGGCAACAAAAATTATTAGGGGGCTGGAGCACATGACTTATGAGGAGAGGCTGAAGAAGAGAAGAATGAGGGGGGATTTGATAGCTGCTTTCAACTACCTGAAAGGGGGTTCCAAAGAGGATGGATCTAGACTGTTCTCAGTGGTAGAAGATGACAGAACAAGGAGTAATGGTCTCAAGTTGCAGAGGGGGAGGTTTAGGTTGGACATTAGGAAAAACTTTTTCACTAGTAGGGTGGTGAAGAACTGGAATGGGTTACCTAGGGAGGTGGTGGAATCTCCTTCCTTAGAGGTTTTTAAGGTCAAGCTTGACAAAGCCCTGGCTGGGATGATTTAGTTGGGTTTGGTCCTGCTTTGAGCAGGGGGTTGGACTAGATGACCTCCTGAGGTCCCTTCCAACCCTGAGATTCTATGATTCTATGATTCTATGTTACTTCCAACTGATGTGTCCCCAATTTATAACTAAAATTCTTGTTATTAATCCCTAAATGCATGACCTTGCACTTTTCACTATTGAATTTCATCCTATTACTATTACTCCAGTTTACAAGGTCATCCAGATCTTCCTGTATGATATCCTGGTCCTTCTCTGTGTTAGCAATACCTCCCAGCTTTGTGTCATCCGCAAACTTTATTAGCACATTCCCGCTTTTTGTGCCAAGGTCAGTAATAAAAAGGTTAAATAAGATTGGTCCCAAAACTGATCCCTGAGGAACTCCACTAGTAACCTCCTTCCAGCCTGACAGTTCACCCTTCAGTACGACCCGTTGTAGTCTCCCCTTTAACCAGTTCCTTATCCACCTTTCAATTTTCATATTGATCCCCATCTTTTCCAATTTAACTAATAATTCCCCATGTGGAATAATTCCCCACCGTGTCAAATGCCTTACTGAAATCGAGGTAAATTAGATCTACTGCATTTCCTTTGTCTAAATAATCTGTTACCTTCTCAAAGAAGGAGATCAGGTTGGTTTGGCACTATCTACCTTTTGTAAAACCATGTTGTAATTTGTCCCAATTACCATTGACCTCAATGTCCTTAACTACTTTCTCCTTCAAAATTTTTTCCAAGACCTTACATACTACAGATGTCAAACTAACAGGCCTATAGTTACTCGGATCACGTTTTTTCCCTTTCTTAAAAATAGGAACTATGTTAGCAATTCTCCAGTCCACAAAGACAAAGAGAGAGACCAAGCAAGTAATCTAGCTCCTACTGAAATGATACGTCTAATATTACAGAAATAGTAAGTAATAGCAAGGAAATGTGTTAGAGTATCTTTTGTTTTAGCTTGTGAATTTTCCCTGTGCTAAGAGGGAGGTTTATCCCTGTTTTTGTAACTTTAAAGTTTTGCCTAGAGGGGAAATCCTCTGTGTTTTGAATCTTTTTGTTACCCTGTAAAGTTATCTTCCATCCTGATTTTACAGACGTGATTCTTTTATCTTTTTTTTAAAAATAAACTTCTTTTAAGAACCTGATTGTTTTTCAGTGTCCTAAAGACCCAGGGGGTTTGATCTGTGCTCCCTTTGTAACCAATTGGTTAGGATATTATTCTCAAGCCTCCCCAGGAAAGGGGGTGTAGGGACTTGAGGGGATATTTTGGGGGAGGTAGGGCTCAAAGTGGCCCTCCCTGAATGTTTGTTTAAATCACTTGGTGGTGGCAGCGATACCAAGGGCAAGGAAGTAATTTGTGTCTTGGGGAAGTTTTAAACCTAAGCTGGTAGAAATAAGCTTAGGGATTTTTTCATGCGGGTCCCCACATCTGTACCCCAGAGTTCAGGGTGGGAAGGGAACCCTGACATTCACACAGCCCAATTGGGTTTATTAGTCATCTGGATCACAGCATAGGAAGTCCTTAGGTTAGCATAGAGGAATGTAGGTTAAAGCAAAGTCCATCCTGGGGAGCCCAGCACCCAGCCAAGCTGTACGCCATTGTGCAAGCTCTGTGTGACTATCAGTTTGATCTCCTTGGGCCGAACCCCAGGTCAGAGCCTCCCAACTGTCTCCAGCAGCCAGCACTTATCCCCCACCTCACCTCTCTCCAGTCCTTTGTTCCTGAGCTGGGGAGATGTGGCTCAGCCCCCCTACCCCAGGTGGGGAAGTCTATATCTCTCTGGGTCATCGGTTGCTAGGTATCAGTGTCTGGGCAATTGAATTTGCCATTGTCTTCTCAGATGCTCCAATGATATGGGGATTAAGGCCCAGATAGCTAGGCAATACCTGTATCTATGTCTCTTAGCTGTGTATGTGGATATCTAATATAGCAATCAGTCAACAAGCTAAGACTAAGGGTGTGCTTGGAGCAGAGAGGTTAAAGACCTTTGCTTGCAGTGGGAAAGATTACCCCTGAAAATGTTAGGGTGCAGCCTCATACAGTTTCATGTATAGACCCTGAAGCAGTCCACTAAAAATGAAACCATCCTAAGGATGGATTGTGTGGTGCTAAGCTCTGGAAGGCATTGGGAGCCTTTCTTTCATACACTGATTCTGTATTAAAGAACAAATTAGTATATAGATCACACCAAGCATGGCCAATTACCTATGTGAAATTAACCAATCCCTTCCAAAGTGTCCTGTCCAAGAATGCACTGGGTCTGGTGTAAAACCCAGGCTGGATTCTTCATTCTTCTTTGGTTATTTTAAAGTCCTCGTCTGTGGCATGGAAGGGAGATCATTGTGGTCCCATAATCTCCTGGGACAGCTGATACAAAAGCAGGTTAAGGGCATGTGCTTTGAGCATCTAGAACTGATTTCACAGTCTGTCTCTGAGCCTGTGCTAATCCCGTTTCTTAATGGGAGTTCTTTGTTTGGCTCCTATAATAGGTTTTGCATTTCATACCCATGGTCTCCCAAAAGCTCTTAATTCAGTAATGAGCTACATGCTGAGAGTGCAATCATTGTTCAGGCAAACGTGGCCACCAGCCCAGGCTCAGCCATGGCTCCCACGTGGCCTTAGACCTTGAGTCCTTGTTAGTGAGAGAGTCCGGGACACTAGGGTTAACTCCTGTTCTCTTCTCAGATCCCTGGGGACTTTAACTGACACCATAAAGGACCGTGATGCAATGTCTGCTCTGAGAGATGGTGCCTCTAAGAGTCCATTACATGGACTCTTAGCAGTGATGAATTAACCCTTTTTGTCACTAAAAATATTCCCTGTACACTCCAGCACACACCAGCCATGTGAAAACCAAATAAATGGACACCTTTTCCTCTCGTTCCCCCTTCATTTCTGTTTGTCTTTAGCCTTGGCCCATCCAGCCCACAGTTAAATCAACCAATCCAGCTGAAAATATGGGTTGGAAGTGAGATGAACAACTCTCCCCTAAACATAGGGGGCCAAATGCTCTGCTAAACTCCATTGGGATCAATGGAGCTGTCTCCACTTAGGGCAACAGAGAATTTAGTTAAGTGGCTCTGTTGTAGCGCTTTAATATCCCAACCCACAGAGGTGAAATGTGGATACTGCAGGCAACACTGGATGAGACAGGAGTTGTTTAGTGACACTTCACATTGAGCTGGAAACTCTTGTGTTTGCGGGAGAATGGCACCTGCTCTCTTGATAGGCTGCTTTAGAGCCCCAGAGGAAGCTCAGTCACAAAGAGGAGTAATACACCCCTCCTGCCACGGGGTGTCAGAGTTGGACAGAGTTGGGCTAGGAAGCTCAGGAGTCAGGGATTTAAGAGTTTCATTTAAAAGGAAAGGGATATGGTCACATTGTCACCTTGTGTTAGGGCCTCAGTGGTGTCAGGTCACGCTGCAGGTAGGGGATTTTCCACAATCCAACCCACATTCAGGATGTTTTGTTTTTGCCTCTGGCACAGGAGACAGCAGCGAACATCTGGAGCATCCAGCAATACTCTGGACGGGTGTGAACCAAAGGATTTAATGAAGCAATCTATGTACATAGGCCTTGCTTCTGAGCATGTTAATGCTCTGGACAGCTTGTCCTGCCTTGAGGGAACGGTTGCTTCCTTCAGAAACAACAGCTGAGCTGCTAGTATTCCAAGGCATAGTTCCAATTGGCAAAAGAGTGATAATTCACATCTGTCTTTCAGATGAGATATAAAACCAAGGCTCTGACCTTGTGAAAGTTAAAAAGCCCAGGAACATTTAACGGGGGCATCAACCCCAATTCTGTCTTGTGGAACATGTCTGTGTGGACATCCCCATGTCATTTCAATCAGAGATCTAATCACAGAACTGGAAGGGACCTTGAGAGGTCATTTAGTCTAAGCCCCTGCACTCAAGGCAGGACTAAGAATTATCTAGACCATCCCTGACAGGTGTTTGTCCAACCTGCTTTTAAAAATCCACAATGATGGAGATTCCACAACCTCCCTAGGTAATTTATTCCAGTTCTTAACCACCCTGACAGTTAGGAAGTTTTTCCTAATGTCCAAATTTGTCCCTTTCCTTCCTGAAAACTGTTGCATAGTGCTTCTGGCAAATCATTGCAGCTGGAAACACTGCCAGTGGTACTGCATGGAAAGTAATGGAGTTATGTCAGCTGCTGCACTGCACCCCAGAGGGTGCTGCACTTAAGAGCTGAGTGAGTGATCCCTACATATACAGCCAGGGCCAGCTCTACAGTTTTCGCCGCCCCAAGCAGTGCACCGAATTGCTGCCGCAGACGGCGGGGGCAGTCCGTGTGCCCTTACGGTGGCAGGTGCGTTTCCGCGGCGGCAGCAATTCAGCAGCAGCTTCTATGTTTAGCTGAAGCCACCCCGGACAGCTAAACATAGAAGCTGCCGCTGAATTGCCCTCACCGCGGAAACGCGCCTAACGGCGCATGGACTGCCCCCGCCATCTGCGGCAGCAATTCGGCGCGCTGCTTGGGGACAAAACAACAGGGACTGCCGCCCCTTGCAGAATGCCGCCCCAAGCACCAGCTTGGAATGCTGGTGCTTGGAGCCGGCCCTGTATACAGCATGTAAATCACTTTGGGATCCTTCCAAATGAAAGGTGCTCTATAAATATTACAATTAATAGGCTTGTAAAGGGGCAAACAACCCCTTTCACTTCTTTCCTGGGTCTTCATAAAACTCAGCTTCTACAGTCAGGATCTGATGCGCCAAATATCCAATGAGGGGGGACCAGGGCCGGAGCTTCCATTAGGCGAATCTAGGCGGTCGCCTAGGGCGCCAGGATTCGGGGGGTGGCATTTTGTGTGCTCCCCACGGGGCGCGCGGGAGCTTCTGGTTCCACTCCCATCACAATGCCGAAGAAGGACCTTCTGCTGACATGCCGCGGAAAACAGCGGTAGGCAATTGAGCAGCTCAATGACTGCCGCTGTCGCCTGCGGCATTTCGGTGGAGGGTCCTTCTTCGGCGGCGCGACGGGAGTGGAACCGGAAGCTCCCGCGCGCCCCACGAGGAGTGCACAAAATACCACCCCCCGAATTCTGGGGGGGGGGAGGGGGGCAGGCCCCAGGCCTCTGTGCCAGTCACCATTTGTATCATTCAGCTGGCCCCAGGCCCCTGTG
Organism: Mauremys reevesii; assembly: GCF_016161935.1. Classification (NCBI taxonomy): domain Eukaryota; kingdom Metazoa; phylum Chordata; order Testudines; family Geoemydidae; genus Mauremys; species Mauremys reevesii. The sequence goes on from NC_052631.1 coordinate 63,128,931, forward strand.
CCAGTCACCACACACGCCCCTTGGCTGGCCTCAGGCCGCTGTGCGAGTCACCACTCATGCCAATTATCCCCCCTGAACCTCTTCTATTTGTTATATCTCAATCCCACCTCCTTTGTCTCTTCCCACTGTAAGGTTGGTGGGCAGGGGCTCCGCCCAGCACATTGTAGACACTGTTGCAGTTTAAACACCAAACAGGGTCAGCAGACAGACAAGCTTCCCCCACACCAATGTGCCTCAGCAGCAATGTGGGGCCTGTTGATTTGAGACAAGAGTTCAGTGGTCTCCATGGCCCATTCTGTCCTTGGTCTCTCTGCTGAGGCTGCCAATCTGGGTGTACTCTGTATTGTCAATGTCCCATGATCCACTAGGACCTGCACACAATCTGGAGGGGATTGAATTGCTACAACGGCTCTTCTGACTGAGCCTAGGACTAACTCGAGCTCATCTTCTTCCTCTCCCGGTGAGGTCAGCATGGGCTTGTCTCTCCGGATGGGAGCCAAAGAGCTGTGAGGCTGCACAGCAAAATTACAGATAGCCAGGAACTACAAAAGCCCTAAGCCAGCAGCACCTGGTGCTCACCTGCATTGCACATGCTCTGTGCATTCTGCAGCAGCAAGAGTAACCAGCAGGAATAGAAAAGAGCATATGTGAAACATCCGCATGTTGGGAGCTTGCATTTTCCATCTCTTGGCATCTCATCATGCTGCTCTACATTACACCAGAGCAGGAAGGCCAACCCCAAATATTCAAAAAATGAAGAGTCAGCCGCCCCAAAAATAATAAAACTGGCTTAAAAATCACAAGATTTCTTTTCTAAAAAATTAACTTTTTGGTTCTTTTTCTTTGCTTTCTGGCTTCTGAGTCTTCAGAGTGCATTTTCAAGCTTTTCTCCACAACAACAGCTTTTTAAATGGAAGCTGAGATTCTTCTGCCATCAGATGACTCCAGCTGCTGGGGTGTGAAGCAAAACACTAGGTATCACAAGACTTGAGATCAAATCATCACAGCTGGCAACATTGCCAGTGGTACTGCATTGAAAGTAATGGAGTTATGTCAGCATAAAAGTGAGGCAATGGAGAATCAGGTGCTTTCATTGTGTGATTTTAACTCTGTAACCCAGTGCTGCATAAACACTAGCTTGATTTATTAGGTTTTTTTGCTTCTTTAAAGAAGAAAAATATGGAGCTCCCAGTCTTGCGGACATACATACATATAGACTCCCATCTCTGTAGCTGTTCAGCTCACGGAGCTAACAAATTCTCTGGTGTCATCAGCACAACTTTAGGGCTCTATTTGACTTGCAGAGCTTACAGGCTTTCTCCACTTTGCCAACAGAGTTTTTAAATTTTTTGAACCAGCTGGTGTGTTCTTAGGACTAAGTTCTGCTCAGTGCTGAGCACTGGGGGTGTTGAGGTCACTCACTCAGCACCCATATGGTTAAGACCTCGATCCTGAATTCAGATCTGTGTTGCAATCACTTGTGCATGCATAGAGCTCTGTGTGGGCACAAACATCTACTCATGTGTAACTGATTGCAGGAGCAGGATAGATTTCAGGACATGTTTCACCATTTATGTTAAGGGCTTGTCTACACAGAGAAATAGCCTGGAATAATTAATGTGGAAAAGTTATTGCTCTTTAAATTCACACCCTTGCTTATTTTGCAATAGCTTCCCCATGTAGACAAGCCCATCGTGTGTGGGTTTCAGACTTTCTTGTCTTTGCTAAATATAAACCAGGGCCTATATTTTCAAAAATTGCTAGTGATTTTTGGGTGCCCAATTGGAGGGACTTTAAAGAGCCTGATTTGCAGACAGAGCTGGGCACTCATCTTCTGAAAATCCGAATGCTGAGACGGCCCACCTTAAAATCAAGGCACACCAAGCATGTCATTTTAAAATGCAGGCTCCTTTTTTTCCAGATCAAGCCAGACCCTTAGTCCTCAGTGACATTAATGGCAAGTTTCCACTTAGAAACTGAGTGATTTTGTTTTTCTTTGCATCTCCCCCCGCTCCCATTTGTCCTGAATTTTTGAGTTTGATTTAATTAGAATAAATACATAGCATTGTAACAGCAGTAGTTACAGCTCATGTAATCAGATTATGAATTTATCCTAAATACTCTGATCTGTGTCTTAATTGTGGACTAACACCCTCAAGGACCATGGAAGGAAGCAGGACCTGCTCTAGGCACCAGCTGACCAAGCACATGCTTGGGGCAGCACCTTGTAAGGGGTGGCCAATCTTGGGGTGGCAGAGGGCGCTCAGGTTTTTGTTTGTTTGGGGTTTGTTTGGTTTGGCGGGACGGTGCTCCAGGGTTTTTTTTGTTGTTGTTTTTGTTTCAGCAGCGTGGCGTGGCACTCCTGGGTGGGGAGGGTGTGTGTTTCGGCAGGACGGCACTCTGGGGTGGGGTTTGGCAGGGCGGTGCTCGGGGGGGGGGTGTTTCGGCAGGGCGGCGCTCGGGGGGGGGTGTTGCGGCAGGGCGGCAGGGTGGTGCAGCGCTCAGGGGAGGTGTTACGGCGGGGCTCTTTTTTTTTGCTTGGGGCGGTAAAAAAGCTAGAGCCGGCTCTGGAAGGAAGCCAATGTTTTCAAACAGAACAATTTGGGATTTACTGGTAGAAATAAGAACTACTGGAAACATGAAACCTACCGAAGTAAGCTCTTTGGCAGGTGGTTTTGCTTTTTCGTTTGTTTTTGACATTATGAATTGGAGTCTTGGGAGGGAAGAAGGCACTGAGAAAAGGGTATTTTACTGACTGGTGAAGTCCCCCACCTCCTCACCTCTCTGAATAGTGTGAAATCATTTCTGCCCAGAACACTTTAAGCCCTCTTTACAAGGGCTCTCAACTGTAGGAGGATGTAACACATTTTTGGTACTTTTCAAGACTTGTCCACGCTGTGTAATGCTGACAAGGGCCCATCCCTCAGCTCCTGCCCTCAGATGCCTCCACATACCATTAAGCGATGTATCCATCCCCTCTGCTTGCACCCCGAGTCCGACTGAGCACTCTTTCTCTTGCGTGCACACCTGCATGCACACATTTTATTCTCCTATCCCTTGCACACAGTCCTGGACACCTTTCTTTCCCTCCCTCCCTCTCGTAAATGCTTCATCCTCGCTCTGTCTAGATTCCCTGCGAATCACCGCCAACAATGGCTCTGCCTTTTCCTAATACCCCCCCAGACACAGCACTGCCTCACCAAGGTATTATTACACCCAGACACCCGCCCTGATTTTAGCCCTTTCTGCAACCCCCACTACCGAGTCACCAAGGTTTTCATCCTTTCTGCCACACCCCACGCCCTCCAGGACTTTATTCTCTTCTGCAAATTCCTCCACACGCCCCCCCACCCTGGTTAAATACTCCCAGGCCTCCGATCTATAACCCCCAGGGTGCCCTGCACGGGCCCCGTCTGCAGGATCCTAAGCGATCGCTCGGTGCCGCGGAGGGTATTGTTTTTCAGCCGGACGTACGGCGTTCTTTCCGGGACGCACGTTCCACTCCATTCACAGAAACCCCCCTTCTTTCAGCCGCCGCTTCTTGACAGCCTGCTGGGGTTTGCTAGGCGTGCCCCCGCGAGCGGCCCTCTGATTGGCTTAGAGCGAAGGAGGGGGCGTGGCCGAAAGCACAAAACTTGCCGCGCCTGTGTGAAAATAGCTTTTAGAATTTAGTCAGTTTCATATTGTGATCTATTGTCTTTCTCCGCAGAAGAGAAGAGCGGTTTTTCAGCTGATCATGGAGAACATGAACAATGCAGGTTAGTGCTGCCTTCTTCTGTATTAACTTCCCCCTTCTACTGTGAGTTATTACAATTATATTTGATCACTGAAATGCAAATGTTTCTATTCATTAATGTATTTGAAAACTCTTATTGACCTTTTCTGGCTGTTTGTTAAAAACCTCGTAGCGCTTTATATGTTTAACCTTGCACGTCATCCTTAGAAAATCCAATTTTTAAAAACGGATCATATCAAAGAAGTTGGTGCATCGGTTTGAATGCTATAGTATGAATTGGCTGCATCACTACCTCTGATCTTAGTGGGGAGAAATAATTGTTTAGTGTATTTGTATTTTTAAAAGATCTCCCTTCATCCTCGTTTTATAGAACTTCTCTCTATTCAATATAATTTGTTGCTATAGATTTAAAAAAAATCACAATAAAGCATCATAAATAGTGTTAAATAACTGAAAAAAGGGTTTCTTGAAAACAATTCATATCCAAGAATTATTTCCACATGCTATTTTAAAAAATCCAATATGCTGTGTGTATTTTTGATTATTTGCCCTTAACCTAAAACCTGATCAGAGATAAAATGCCAGAGACTTGCTGCTTTATTTTTAAACCAATTACAATGAGCTTGTTCTTTCAGCTCTTCATTCATACTAAAGAGGGAAAGGTGTTATCTTAGATATACATGTTGTATGTGTATTTACTTTTAGTTTTTGTACACAGTCAATGAAAAAGGAGTGCCTACCCTTTGCCTTAAGTAATCCTTGAGATATTTTAAAAATGAAGTTACACATAGACTCTTCTCCCAATAATTCATATAAATCATCACACAGCAACTAAAATATATCTCTCTGATCTTTATGATCTTGCAACAGTATCCTCCCAGCATCTTTCAGCCCCAGAAAACAAATGTACTTCAGACCAAATTTCAAAAGAAAGGAAGAAATAAATAAATGTCCAGGTCACAGTTTGTCATGAAGAGACATTCCTTTTCTCTTATTGAAATAGTAACAATGTGAACAAAAAATCAACTAAAATAATGAGGAGTCCTTGTGGCACCTTAGAGACTAACATTTATTTGGGCATGAGCTTTTGTGGGCTAAAACCCACTTCATCAGATGCATGGAGTGGAAAATACAGCCTGCCTACTGTATTTTCCACTCCATGCATCTGATGAAGTGGGTTTTAGCCTACAAAAGCTTATGCCCAAATAAATGTTGGTCTCTAAGGTGCCACAAGGACTCCTCGTTGTTATGCCTTCCACGAAGCTAGTGTGAGCTATTTTCTGGATTATAACTCACTGTAGCTTAACATTTCATAAGAGTAAACTTCTATGTGGAACTGTTTTCACCCTTTGGATAGAATTTTGTGGCCTGATCCTCAGCTCATTGACTGGCTTCAATGGATTAAGGATTTCAGGATCGGACTGTGTTGTTATACTTCTTCCTTCTTCTCCTCCTCATGAATGTTAAAGGATGGGTAGTAGCTCTTGTGGATTTGTGTCCCTGCATGCAGGGAGCAGTATCCATACACAGCCACATTTTGATAAAAATCCCCCCTCCCCCAATTTTTTTTTCTTGATAGTGTACTGATAGTGAGCGGCAGCTCCAGCTCCCAGACTTAAAGGGTACAGAGCAGCGGCTGCCTCATTGAACCACAAAGCCCATAGCTCCCCTCTCATGGGCAGGCAAGTCAGCTGTTAACCCTGATTCCTTCCAAGACGGGGGGGACCCATCTTGGGATCACGCTCCTGTAAACTGTTTACTAGCCATTAATTATTCCAAGCAGCAACTTCTCTTCGGCAGCTTTCTCCCCATGAAGCCTATCTGCATTGCATTTCTGCCCAGAAGAGTAAATACATGTTGTACAATGGAAGGGGAAAAAAGTAGACTGCTTTACTGAAGACTAGGGAAATATTCTAAAGGTTTCCCCCTCTAAACTGTGGTGAGAACCACAAAACAAGTTATTTATTAGGGACTCTCAGAGAGCCAAGATATGTCACTCAGCAGGCGCTCTTGCAGCACAATTCTACCTCCTCTTGCCATACTCTAACTAAAAACAGTTGCTGGTCTATAGAAGTTGCATTGTGTATGTTTCCTGCCATCTGCAGATAACCTGTGTACCGTTAGCCTCATTCTTGAAACAGCACGAGGATCGGGGCAGTAACCGTTATCTCTCACTCATATATGCACACACGTGCACATGCCCGTGCACACCCACACACAAGTCAGGCTTCATTACATTCTCGATTATCTTGTCTGTGCTTGTGTTTTTTGTAAGTGGTTTTAATTTTAAGCTGTAAATGCAGGAGGAGAATTTTTCTGATCTTTCTGAAAGCTGTTATTCGTGGGTGATCATTGAGAGCTTCCAGTGGTACTCTAAATAAATAGCCATGAATTTACAAAGATAGGGCTGGATCCCAGCTAAGCTAAATCCAGAGTAACTCAGTGGAATTAAACCTAATTTACCCCAGCATAGATGAAATCAGAACCCAGCTTGTGGATCTCAGTAGCTCACCAGGATCCATTTCAGTTGAGAACGTCAGTTCTCATACAGTTCAGAAGGGTGTCTATATTTACAAAAAAAAAGTCTGTCAAGAAAACCTCAGAGGAAATGAGCACACAGACAATAGGCTCTTGTATGTGATGCTAAGGATGTGATTGAACTTGAAGTAGCGGCAGCTCCAGGCACCAGTGCTCCAAGCACGTGCCTGGGGCGGCAAGCTGCGGGGGGCGGGGGGGGGGCGCTCTGCCAGTCGCTGTGAGGGCGGCAGTCAGGCGGCCTTCGGTGGCTTGCCTGCAGGAGGTCCGCCAGTCCCGAAGGCAGCCTGCCTGCCGTGCTTGCGACAGGGGAAAAAAAGCTAGAGCCGCCCCTGACTTGAAGCCAGCAAAGCAAGAAGGTTGGTTGATGGATAAAGGAGCAGGATGGCTTTCCATCTTAAACTTGCCCTATTCTTCATGAGTATTGCAGGGGGTCTCCAACTCAGAGGAGAATGTATTCCATACAAAACCTAATCATGACAAGCTTTTCCTTGCTCAAGTTGGCTTGCATCAAAACCTTTGGGTCCCATAAGCACATTCTATTGTGAGTTGAGGAGGGAGTGCGTGTGAACAGAAGAAGCTTTCAATAGTCTTTCAGAGATCAGAGCAAATGTTTATATTGTAAACTCTTTGAAGCTAAGATCTTATTTTAAGCTCTCTCTGCAAAGTGCCCAGTGAGCAATTAGCTATATAGGTTTCCAGCAGTTGAGGATCTGGCCTCTTAATGTTTGTGAGCCAGCCAGCTACTATGGTGATGTGATGGGCCTATATATAGGTGGCTAGAGAGACCCAGCTGACAGGCTTGTTTCTGCTCACACACCAGCTTCCCAGTGGAGGGACTCCTGACTTACCCCACTCTCAGGGAGAGCAGAATCTGGCTCTGTGTAGTGTAGAGCAGTGGTTTGTAAATGCGCTGAAGAGTGGCCTCTCTTGCAATCCTGTGGTGCATCCGCTCAGCTCTTCTTTCTGCAAGCTTGTAATGTTGCTTCTTTATTACACTCCAAGGCTACTCTGTAAGATTTTTTTTTTCTTTTTTCAAGGCCAGCTGCATTGGGGAAAAATGGCAGTGGGTTAGTGTCCTCCCTGCTGTAACTCTCCTGAAGGCAATGGAGTTAAACCAGGGAGGACTTTGGCTCAATCGGTCAAAGTCAGTGGTGATGTGACTTGTAGCCAAACTAATTGTCACAACCAGACACAAAGTGCTGATGAACCTGCTGGTGGGATGTCCGGGGGGGGGCAAGAGGGGCAATTTGCCCCAGGCCCCACAGGGGCCCCCACCAGAGTTTTTCGGGGGCCCTGGAGCGGGTCCTTCACTCGCTCCGGGGGGGCCCCGAAAACTCTTGCGGGGCCGGGCCCAGGAGCTTCTTCCGCTCCCGGTCTTCGCCGGCGGGGGGTCCTTCTGCCCCGGAGCGGAAGGACCCCCCACTGGCGAATTACCGCCAAAGCGGGACCCGCCGCCGAAGTGCAGCCCGGTCTTCGGCAGTAATTCGGTGGCGGGGGGACCTTCCGTTCAGGGACCCGCCGCCGAAGTGCCCCGAAGACCCGCAGTGGGGGCCCCCCACCACCGAATTACCGCCGAAGACCGGGCTGCGCTTCGGCGGCGGGGGGGAGGCCGCCGCGGGTCTTCGGGGCACTTCGGCGGCGGGTCCCGGAACGGAAGGGCCCCCCTCTGCCGAAGACTCCAGGCCCCCGGAATCCTCTGGGCGGCCCTGGGGATGTCCACTGAAGTCCGTGGAAGTAGCTCTTATTTGCTCCCAGCTGCATTTGGCACATTCTTGCTGGTGGAGCTGCAGAAGCAACATGCTCACTCCTCAAGGAGGAAGAAGAATCTTGCACCGTGCATCAGCGACCCTGCTGCTCCTTAGCTGGCTAGAATTCCTGGTTCTCTTACAGCCCTCCTTAGCCAGAAGGCTGGTGCCCATAGCAGTTGGGTGGAGTGAGGCTGAAAAAGTTCTGAGAGGGGTGGGGAAGAGTTGTCTGTCCCGTTACTGAAGCTGGTGGCTTGGGGTCTGCTCAGACACATCCTGGAGTGCATCTGTTGCTCTGCCCCTAGGCTGGGATGACCATACAACTTTCCCAGCACTCCCTGCTGCTTTTCATATGTTGGTTTTTCTCCTACAGAATTGCCAAAGTTTACAGTCCCAGCTCCTAGCTTCGCAACAAGGAAGTCAAATTATAGAGGAGACTCTGCCAATTGTATTTATATTGCTTGATTTGCACGTTGATGGAGGGCTGGTTCTGGAAACTCACTTGGCTCCCCAGGAATAAATACAGGGATCCTTTAAAATCCTGACAGTTTCCTCTACAAATTTACATCCCTTGGTTTTCCCCCCTCCCTTCTCCCATGCCCATTAAAAAACACTCAGAGGAATCCAATGAACTGGTGTGATCTAATTCCAATCTCATGTTGGTGTAAACTGGGAGTAACTATTGAAATTGGTGACATTACACTGGGGTAAAGCAGTAAGTGAGATCAGAGTCAGGCCCAGGGTCTATCTCAGACTTTCTGCTGCACAACTGCATCTGCGCTGTTGCTGACATAGTTTCAACTATTCTGTAGATAGAGCCCTTGTGTCCTCAGGTCACACTCATGAGCACTATTGCAAATGAGTGGCTGCACAGCCATTGGCTGATCAGGACATGTTGGCCAGTCAATCACAGGGATAATTGAGAGCAAGGGGTTGATGGTCATATCTGACCCACGATGCTGAGATCATAACTGGGATTGGCTGCTGGGGTGTCCATGGCGGGGAATGCTGGGGGTAGATAAAGGCACACCCAGGCAGCAGCTCCTCCTGTGTTCCATTATGTATGTGGCTAAAGGTGGCCATCCTATGGGAACATTCTTCTGCTCTATGGATCAGTTCAAAGTTGCTTTTCTAGTCCCTCCCCCTTACTCAGATCCAGGGCCTGACTCTACTCACTCTCACATGGGCTCTACACTAGGATAATGTCACTGACTTTAGGCTCCTAGTCTATCTGCTCTGCTCAGTGCACTGAATTCCCAGTTCTCCCCCAAAATCTGGCCACTGTTGGTGCAAGAGCCTTCTCCCATGCAGCTCCTACCACCCAGGACATCTGTCTTCTCCCCATGTCATCTGATTTCCAAGCTTCATAGCAAACCTCTTTCCTCCTTTACCCCATAATTTCTCTCTTTCTGATATCCTGATCCTCCTTCCCACCCTGCCCAGAAGCACTCCGGGGCGGGGTGGTGTGGTGTGGTGTGTGCTTGTTGCCTCCGAATGATAAACTGGGCTGATCTGTTGAATCTTCAGTGCTGCCAGATGACCTCAATGACCTCCTGAGGGAGTTCGACGAGGTGATTGAAGACTTTGACAAAGGTGAAGTTTGTCAGTATGAGCAGCACCTGGAGGAGCTGAAGAGAAGGACTCTCCCCAGTGTCTATGACAGCGGCATCGATGAGCTAGAAAGTGAGTTTTGGGGATTGTTGGTGCAGAATAAAAGGAGTCATGGTGCTCACCCGGGGTGGGGTGTTGCATCACTGGGGAAAACCCACTGGGAGAGATGAGGGGAACTTGTCTGCCTCCTCCATTCCCCACCCAACCACTGGCTGTCTTGCTGGAGATCCCTTGAATGTGGCTGTAGGGCTCCGGCAATTTTACCTCCCCAACTGTCTGTGGCTGCACCTCTGTTTTGTTCAGTGATTCAACTTCCAGGTCATTCCATCTTTGAGCATCCCCATGTTGGCCACACATTCATGGGTCTCTTCCCTCTAAGGCTTTATTAGGTAGCATCTGTGCTTACTCTGAGGGGCTGTGATATCTGTGTGCCTGACAGGCGCATCTTTAAAGTCAAGGGTTTGTCAGCCTCTGCATTGTATCCCCCTTGTGAGGGGATTTAATGGCTTCACTGCTGCATAACATACCAGGGTCTTGGGCCAAAACCCACTTCTCTGATCTTTCTCTGCCCCCATGTGCCTGTGATAATCCCAGTGAAGTTCCAGATCACTGTGTTTCACCATCACACCCAGACTGCAGAGGATCCTATTAGATTGAATTTGGCCCCTGCGGGGCTGGTAAAAGAGCATTATTCACTTTTGCAGCTGGGACTTGTAGCAAGAGTGATGCAGTTCAGCAGCTCAGCTGGCAGAAAGTGGGACCCAGCAGATAGATTTGGGAATCCATGTTTCACCATGTTGGCCCCTGTCCCCTGCTGGCATATTTATAATGCCCCTGTGGCCCTTGGAGCTAGATGATGCCTCGGTGCAGTGACTGATCTCATTCTGTCTGCAGGTACCAGCACGTCTCCGGGGAGCAGTTTAAACTCCAGTGAGGAAGATCTCAATACGTCGGCCAGCATTGCTAACTCCAAAGGTAAGACCAGGACAGATCTCCATCAAAAAGTTCTCTTCAAGGGGTACTCTGGGGAATTCTATTTAAAGAGCCCTCATGGTAGAAGTATCCACGATCTGAGCCCATTCCCTCAGCAGTGGCCCTAGAGAAATTGAATGCATTAAAGGTAAGGTGCATTCAGATCAGTAACCGCAGCGCATCCATGTTTTTATGTGGGAATCCTGGCTAGCGGGGTATGTTCTGTGAGGAATAGAGAGTAGAGTTGACTCCCTCTGAATTGCAGAACATGCATGAAGTTACCGAGCTATGTTTCTGATCAAGGCTGGAATCAGATCTGATGGGTCCATTCGGCACTCATGGATCCCAGCCCAGAACCTTGCTACTGAAAGGGTCACCCAGCCCTGGCACTGACAGAGGGCTCAGCAGAGGGTGATCTCAGAAGCTGTGCCTTGCATGGCACAGGAACAAGAGCAATACTTGGGTCTGTAGCCCTGATTTTCCTTCTACATCAGAATGCCACTGACTTGCATGGAGTCACTCCTTACTCACTCTAGTGAAAGTGAGAGGAGAAGGGGGACCTTGCCTCTAAGCTGTCAGTTCCTCCTACTATTCAACCTGAATTTTCCTTCGCTTAAGTTCAGCCCATCAGTCCCGGTGACACCCCTTTGGGCCACCCTAAACCCAAGAAGCATGTTGGCTGGGTTCAGTGGCTGAACTGGTTGTGCTAATGGGGATACAGGCTGGTGGTTGCGGAAGGACCTCTAAGAAGGTTTGTTCTGGGGTGACATCCTGTGTCCCCTGTAGAAATGAGACCAGAATCTGTATGAGGATTCGGAGATTAGGGAGAGTTGCCTACACACACTTCCATTCCACAATAAAAGGACCATGGCTTAGGTGTCTGATGCTCTCCCAGATGTCTCTGGGGATACCACCATCATTCCTCAGGCTCTTCAATTCCTAGTCAGGATTTTGGAAAGACTAGCCCCAGAAAAATCCATCCCACATTTTGCCCTAAAACAAGTGTGTACAGTGCAGGGCCTTGAGAGATTAAGTGCTCATGCAGGGCTGATGTGATCAGTAAAGATCACAGTATATGCACCTTACCGTGAAGTCTCGGTGCTTTGGTTTAAGGCATTCCAAAGGACCTGGGCAATAATGCCAGGCAGAACAATCATTTGTACTCCAGACTGGCCATCAGAAGTACCCCACAACCCAGTTAGATTTCACATTAAGGCTATGCCTACACTACTAGCTAGGGATGCGATTCCCTGGCTCATGTACACATGCTCGCCCTAGCTCAGTGAGCGCTGGCATGAGTATAAAGAGCAGGGTAGTTGGGTAGCCCAGGTAGTAACAGAGGAGGCACGCCTGAGCCGTGCTGAGTGCAAACCCACCTTAAAACAGCAGGTATGTACTCGGCAGAGCTCAGCCACCTCTGCTGCAGCTACCCATGCTACCGGGCCTCCACTGTTGCAGCTGCATGGAGTGAGCACCAGTATGTGTACACAAGCCGGGGAATCACACCCCTAGTTCATAGTGTAGACCTAGTCTCAGGCTAATCTATAAACTACCTCCCAGATGTTCCAAATCCTTGTGACATGCCAATGGATGTTCTGAAAGCAGTAATAGAGCATGGCCTGAGCAGCCATGGGCAGAAGAAGCTGAGGAGAATCCCTTTTGTGACCTGCACTGGGATGAGTGTGGCATGCCAAGCATCTGACCATGGATCTTTTTCCTCTGTTAGCTAAGCTCGGGGACACACAGGAGCTGGAGGAGTTCATTGCGGATCTGGATAAAGTGCTAGAGGGTATGTATGGAGTCTCGATCTCTGCCACGTTTTGGTGACCACTGAAAGCTAGATCCTCTGCTGCTGGCCATCAGTGCAGCTCCCCTGAAGTCAATAGAACTATGGCGACTGATCCAGGCTGACGATTTGTCCCTAGGCATGACTGTGTCTGACAATGCCTCTCCCCATTCTCCACACTGTGCCGTCCCTTGCAGGAGCTCCGCCTGTCCTGTGGCAGCTGCATCCTTCTCTCCTCTAACGTTAGGAATTGTACCTTGACAGAGAACATGGAAACCTGGCAGGTGTAAATTCTGGCCTGCTGCCTCCAGGGTTGCAGAGCCCCTGGGCTGGAATGTGGTGACTAGGCTACAGTGTATCCTCCTGAGTTAGTCTGGCACAAGGCAGCCATGGCAGGGAATGTAATCTAGTGTTTAAGGGTGGGATTTCAATGGGAGTTAGGTGCCTGAATCCCCTAAAGCAGTAGTTCTCAAACTTTTGTACTGATGACCCCTTTCACACAGCAAGCCTGAGTATGACACCCTCCCCCCACCCCGTAAATTAAAAACACATTTTTATGTATTTAACACCATTGTAAATGCTGGAGACAAAGCTGGGTTTGGGGTGGAGGCTGACAGCTCACAACCCTCCTGACCCCCTGAAGGGTCCTGACCGCAGTTTGAGAACCCCTGCCTTAAAGCACCACTCAGCTCCCATGGAATCAATAAACCTGGGCACCTAACTCCCTTAGGCTTGTTAGAAACACCAGCATTAAACACTAGTGGAATCTGGAGATTTCAGGTGAAATCCTGGCCCCACTGGAGTCAGGGGCAAAACTCCCCCGACCTCAATGGAGCCAGGATTTCATGCTGGGATTCCATTCTAGTCTCTTCCACTCAGCTGCTGGGGTGACCTTGGGTGAGTCTCTCCTTTCCTCTCTCTGCACCACCCTTTCCCATCTGTCAGGTGGGGGTGATGATCCTGTCCTGAGGGAGGTGGCTGGGGGGCCTGACAGATATTGGTGAAGTGCTGGGCGTGCCACAGGTGATGAATTCTAGTCTCCATCATTCAGGACTACATTGGCCCGGTGTGTTCAGGGCAGCCCTGGCAAACTGCTGCCCGAGCTCTGCACCCCTGTTGCTTCCTTGCAGCCCCCCTCTAGCCTGAGAGGAGAGGGGAAATGACAGCACTTCCTGATTACATTTGTCTTGTGCTGTGCTGGTGCTGGCAGGAAACCCCCCAGAGAGAGCTGGCCCAGGCTGGATTTCCCCTCACTCCAGCAGCCGGCTGCGCTTAAAACAAATCAAACCAGTGTGGATGTCCAGCATATAGGATAATCTGTGGTGCACAGGACAGCAAGCTGGGGCTGGGCTGCTATTGAACAAACACTGACCTCTGGGCCTGTAACGCTGGCCTTTGCTGAGCAGAGTGAGAGATCTTTCCTGCAACTCTTTGCCTGCTGCATTGCTCCCTGCTAATGAAACCTGGTTGGGGAAGGGTTACATATGCAGGTGGGAGAGGGTTTCTATCTTCATTTTTGTCTAAGGGAAATTCTTGCCCTTTTCTGCCCTCCGTATGCAGGGATACTGACCACAACCTCTGGCCCACTTCTCCTAGAATGAGTAAAAAGCTGCAAATCAAATCCTTTCCCATTCATAACAGCTCACTTGGGAGAGAGGCAGTAATAACAAAATGCTGCTCTCCTCCAGCACCTGGCACCGAGGCATCTCCATGCACTTTACAGGATGGCTGGTTTCCATCTTTACAGATGGGGAGACTGAGACACAATTAAGGCCCAAACTTTCAAAAGTCGTTTTTTAGTGCCCAGCTTAAGGCAGTTAGGGTCTGACTGTTTTTTCAGATGTGCTGAGCAGCTCCCCTGGAGTTCCTTTGCTGCTCAGAACCCCTGAATGTGACTTCTAGGGTGAGGGGGGAACACAACTTGGCACCTAAAATCAGTTGGTCAATGTTGAAATGTTGGCTGTTAACCCCAAGCAGAGCCAGGAACTGGATCCAGGAGGCCCGATTCCCAGTCTCCTGCTTTAACCACTACACACCAGGGTTTGGGTTTCCTTTGCATTGGCTGAGTTCAGTGGCCTAACAATACATTTTTCTTTGCCCTGCAGAGATGTGAGATGCTGTCTCTGGCCTGGAGTTTTGAGAAGAGGTTATGGCAGATCTGAGATGTTTCTCACTGTTCCACCCCATCCTTTCATGTTCTACTCTGGAAGAGCAGGGTCTCAAATTCATACCCCATGGGGCAAGGATAATACAGGCACACTTCCCATCTGCAGAGCAACTGTCCAGCAACAATGACAGACCTGAAGTGCAAATCCATCATGCCTCAGAATCCTGGCTGGTTTCCTTCTGCCTCATTTGATTGTTCCTCTTCAGACAATCAGCATAAATAGCAAATACTGATTCATCTCAGGGTGGGGCACCTGCGGGTTGGGATTTTATTTTTAGGTACTGGCATTGGTGTGTTTCCTTCTGCATTTGGTGGGCTACTAACCACAAAAACTTTCCACTTTCAAGGCAAAATTTCTCCAGCTGTTACCCATAGCACTCCTCCCGCCTCTTCCCAATATATTGTCTCCCTGTCTCTGAGGGGAAGGGGTGGGGTGGAGTGTTCTGAGGAGATATCTTTACTCGAAGCAGAATTCCAGGTGCTGGGATTGTAAGCCACGGTAAGCTACCCATGGAGTCCAGAGTCCCATCTGTGATGAGAAGGAAAGCAGGGTGAAGCCTTTTATTTCCCAGCTCCATCAGGGTCCTCTCTGAGAAATTGTACAGTATTTCCTGGGCCTGTGGACAACGGTTTTTCTCTGAATGAACCTCCTGAAATACTTTAACACTGCAGGGCTGTCTTTGGCATCAGTGGTAGCTCTGCTGGCAAATACCACCTGCAGCAATTGGGGGGGCAGCTCCATTTTAAAGTTGGCTAAGTGTCTGCTCATGCTCTAAGCACCTTCCCTAAAGGTTTAAGATGGGCTAGGCTAGCAATTGATTGCCATTTATTGTAGTTTAAGAGTAGAGGGAGACCCATACTAACCCTCTGGATCTCCACTATAAGGTATAATGGGACTGTGCAAACCACCAGAGCTGAACATCCCTCAACTTTGGATTTGGGTCACAGCTCTACAGTTGACCACACTTAATTTTGTGTTGATCTATATTGACCAAAGGAGGCTGTTGAAGCCTAATAAATAACCTTTAATAATGATGCCAAGCCAGATCTTCAGCTGCCATAAATTGACATCTCTCCATTGACTTCCATGAAGCAATGTCAAAGTACCTCCAGGTGAGGATCTGTGCAATGAGGTCTCTCTTCAGGTTCAAGAAGATAGTTATTGCCTAAATCAGGTTTTTCAACCAGTAGTCCATGAACCCTTGGGGGTCCATGAACTATGATTTCCAAAGGGGTCCACACCTCCATTTGAAATTTTTTAGGGATCTGCAAATGAAAAGAAGGTTGAAAACCACTGGCCTAAATAAGCAGACAATGGTTCTTACTTTCTCATAAATTCCCAGCTGTTTACTGGATGTCTTCAGACCCTAAGTGCCTCTGCCATGAATGCTTGTATTCTGTTGTACATATTGTAAAATAAGGATGATTCTTAAAATTTTTATACAGACGTGCATGTATTTTATGAATAAAAGGATTTTGTGGAGCCTTCACTCAGCGTGGATTTGCTCTGTGAATGCTGCCTCCAGGGCTTTCCCATTCCTGGAGTCGCAGAGCTGTGCACTCAAGTAATCTTGTAGTTATAGGATTGCACCTAACCCCATGGACAAAAGATCTGTGATGAGAGCTGGGGCTAAGTGATTCTCCCACATGGGCTATGTTTGACCCTTGGGTCACCCTGAGAAATATTGCAGCATTCAGACAGAAGTAGCCAAGCAACGAGGATGCTTGAAAGTCTTCAATGGGCATGGTGTCTCTCATGCAATGACTGCATCCTCTGACCCCTAGATTCTTTATTACAGCGGAGCAGTGACTGTGTAATAGGTGAGGCTGAGACTTTTCTTTTTTTATACAAGCTCCAAAAATGACATGCTGAGTCAGATGGTCTTGAAAATTACTGTGCTTCAGGGGAGTGTTAGCAGCCTAAAGCAGAGTCCATTTCACCAAGGGCTTCCTGAGATACAACCCCCCAAATAATAAATCAAATGACACCCCAATGTTATGGTTCTTATACATTTGCCCACATGTGGGGTTCAAACAATACCTCTGATCCTCTGCAAACTACTGTCACCTGCTGGGGACTGTTTCCCCCCCGCTAGTCTCTGGCTAACCACTGCCTCTTTGAGGAAGCAGTTTAAAGAGCTGTTTGGGTTGATGAGCCAGAGAAAGGCACTTGCATGTCCGCAGCAGGACAGGGCATTGGAGGCACACCTAAGTGTTCACAAGCAGCCTGACCTCAGAGCGTGTGACACAAGATAGCATGCAATGGCCATTTAAACCCAAACAGCACCTATGCTACTGTGAATCTGAGTGCTGCCCTTGTCAGCTTTCTAAAATGTGTGTTGTGCACCTGAGTTCTCTAGGCCTGCTTCAAGAACTTCACTTCTGGTTTACAAGCCAAGAAACTTTCCGAGGTAGACAGGCCATGTGGCGGTGGGGTGAAGAATCAGATTGGAGAACAGGAGTGTAAGACTGCAAGGGACAGGATGAGGGGTGAGTGGGACAGGCTGTGCACAGATGAATGGGTGTATGGTTTTGAGTCCATGTGTCTGAGCAGGGGTGTGCGTGGGGGAGGTGTGAACCCTGTGTTTAGGAGGCTGGCCAGCTCAAGTCAGGCCTCCTACAGCTGGTGCCTTGGAGTGGGTGGCTCTGATCTCACAGCTGAGCTGGTGGGAGTTCTGCAGCTTGGACCAGCTGAGTTTCACTAGGAGTTCGACCAGGCGGTGCTTGGGCTCAAGCTGGCTGGCTGTGTGTGTGTTTTAAGGGTGATTTAAAACAAATGTTGCATACTGAACAGGACACTAAACCTTGACACGATCAGAGGAGATAATCAGTGGAAGGGCAGAGTGCCGGCACCAGTTTATAAGGAACCAAACTGATGTTAATCATCAAATATTAGGAACATGGGGACTCTGGAGGGAGCTGAACTTGGATTTGGTACTGGAAGAAATGTGAACGAGTGCTGATGCTGCAGATAGTTGGGAAAAGCAAAGACACTGGGTGGGGGGACAACAGCATTTTCTCTCAGGGGCCGTGGAAGGGATCTGACCACTTCTCACATTTCAGTTCTCTGTTTTAGTCTTTGTTTAGTTCTTCCCCTTTTAACCCCCCACAAATTTAAACCTTACTTGAGAGGACTGAGTCACCTTCCTTTGCTTCTTGCCACCTTTGTCTTTGTTAAAAGGAGGATGAGCCCAAACCAAACCCCCAGAGCCTGAGTTGCCTTAAAGCTGTACGTTGGCAGCACTTGCTTCCCTGACTTCAGTGGTGCATTACTGATTTACATCAGCTGTAGCTCTGGCCCTTGAGCTGGGTGGGGGGTTAAACCTGGATCCCAGCTTAGTGTCCATTGGCTTACAGAACAGAGTGTCTCCTGGCAAATCATTTATTTGTACTACTGAAGCCTGTAGGAGCCCCAGGCATGGACCAGGCCCCACGGCGTTAGGTGTTGTACAAACACAGAACACACAGATGGGTTCTGCCCCAGAAGCTGACTGCCTAAGGGTACATCTATACTCACCCTCAGGCAGGCAGGTTCAGAGCCTGGTTCCACTGAATTGGGCTCATGCTGCAGGGTTAAAAATAGTTAGATCTAAAAATGTGTAGGTGCTCCCGCTAAGGGTGGAGCCCATGTTCTGAGACCCAGTCCCATCGCCAGCTTTCGAGCCTGGGCTGTAGCCTGAGCAGGAACGGCTACACTGCCATTTTTAGCCCTGTAGCATGAGCCAGAGTCAATTGCCCTGGGCGCTGCAACTCCCTGCCAGGGACATTTTTGGGCAGTGTAGGTTTATAGTGCCAATTGCCATAGCAGATGTCTCGGCAAAGATGCATCCACCTGCATTAAATACCACATGGGAAACACTGCAAGGACCCCAGAATGGTGGGGGGCACCACTAGGCAGGTAGGGCACTGCTAGCATGGCTCAGTGAGGTTCCCTGGTGCATGGGGCACTGCACTAGTGATGGGAGATATGGGGCTTTTCCCTGGGGGCTGCTCACTGAGATGTGGGGAGGAGGAGACAGAGAAGCAAGCAGGCCCTGCCAGATCTCCAAGACGTTCTGCAGGACACTGAGGGCTGCTCAATGAGGCTGGGGTGGGGGGGCAGCTATAGGCCACTGAGGGCTGCCTCACAAGGTTCAATGGTCACTTCGTTCCACTTGCTGCAGCTGAGCCCCAGATTTCCGTGGCTCGAGGGGGTCTGATGTGTCGTGATCACAGTATGATTTGACAGAACAAATTGTTCAGACTTTGGGGGCTGGTAAAAGGGGCACTGAATACATTCATATCCACATGGCTGGGCTACGGACTGACTCCAAATAAACATGTTCACATTAAACTCCTGCTTCTCTTTATTTCATTGCACAACAGCTTGAACGAAAGGGACTTGTCTCCCATTTAAAATGGCCTGTAGTGAGACTCCAGGGGCCCAATTCACTTCTCACAGCTCCTCTCACCCAGTGTAACTCATTGACTTAAATGGAGACCCTCCCAACTGGCAGTGGGATAAACTGGAGAAGAATCAGACCCCCTGCCCTGGAACTCATCTTTCTGCCTATGGATTTTAGTTTGACTGTGCTTGGAAATACAGGCGTACTGGTCAGTAAGCATCCCAGATTGCTTTTTTCTGAATGAGTCCCATCTAGTTGCTTGTGCTTAAGAACAGACCTGGAATTTCCCTCATTTCCTGCTTGCAGGAGCAGCCTGATTTGCCAGAACAGGACTTCTATAACGCTGCTGCCTCTGTGTTCTCACAGGGAGCACTGTGCCCTTGATTACACCTGTGTAATCTCATTGCCTGCCAATGATAACCTCAGTGGCAGCTGGGCAGCTCCCTTGCCCTCAGTGTGTTTGCACACATGCAACTGATTGGCCCTGTAATGGGAATTTAATCAATGATCCCATTGAGGCTGTACAATGGAGATCAGAGCTCTGCTGAGCTGTACTGCTTCTTCAGGACTTTACAGGGATCAATGCTATTAACAGCCCTTAGTTATTAGTCAGGAGCTAGTGCTCAGAATGCACCCAGCAGGTCTAATGACCCCCGTGCAAGACTGTGGACTGTGCATCATTCAAGCTCCAATTTGAGGATTTCTGCTGCACTTGTGGGATGCCTAGGCAGGTGATGTCCTCTGCACAGAGCTGAGCCACCCCCTGGGAGTAGATCTGGTGAGTAAGCAGTCTGACACAGTCACTTGTCAAAGCATAACCACAAACTATAGCTAAGAGTTTCCCTTGAAAATAAATATCAGCATCACTTTCCCCTCAAACTATTTCTGTCCCCTTCTAGCTATATGTCACGATGCCCTGTTCCTGATGATTTCCAGCTGATAAAGTGAAATGATGCACAATTATATTTGATAAGAAGATGTTAGTAGAACTGGAAAGCAAGGACATTTTTAGAATGCATTTGCCATCAGCAGTTAATTGATGGCATTAATGTTCTTTAAAGCCTCTAATTATAATATTTGTCACGTGATCTGATAGATCCATTTCTAATTACATCCCCCAAAACTACACTAAAAGAACCTTAAGGTTGCAAAGTCAAGCACTTGGAAGTTAGGAAATGCCCAAATTAAGGTTGCTTGTGCAACCTTAATTTATCCTTCTTGGACATATATGCATTATGATACAGTCTTTAATTATGGGATCACATACTATTTTTTCCACAGCACCTCTGTCTTTTTTAGAGCACAGGATGGCCGGTGCTCCCTGAATGAGTAGTTATTTAATAAGTTTGTTTTATCCTTATCGCTCAAGGTGTGGACTCAGCTTATTTACTGCACACCATCCAAACCCTGCTCTGAATACAGAACAATTCATTTCCTCTTGGGCTTTTCTATCATGCTCTCACTGTACTATTTTAGTTCCTCACAGACATTAAATGAATTTATCTTCACAACACCTCTGTGATGTGAGAGGGGTGGGTTAGCCCCATTTTACCCATGGGAACTGGAGCATGGAGTTCAAAGCCAAAATTGTCAAAAGTATCCACTCATTTTGGGAAGCCCAGGGCCTGATTTATCAGTGTTCTTAGCATTACACAGCACTTTACATGTTCGAAGCACAGCTCCCAGGGACTTCATCTGTAGCTGTGAGTGCTCAGCATGTCAGTAAATCAGACTCCTGCAGGCCACCCAGAAAGTAATCGATACACAATCAGTGACCTGCCCCTGTGAAAATTTGTAGTTTATAAGACTGGCAGAGCAGGGATAGAATCCGGTTCTCCAGGGAGGTATTCAACTGCCCTTACTATGAGACCATTTTCTCTCTCCTTGCAGTCCCCTGCCTCATTCACTGCACACCTTCCAACTTCTGCACAAAATGAGGCAGGGATCTTACAGACAATAGTCTCCTTCATGGTATAGCCCTGATTTATCCCTAAGACAGCTCCATTGAATGGCACAGGGGTCCTGTGGGAACAGCAATATGGATGTAATTAAAGGCTGTATCATAATGCATACACCCAAGGACAGAGTGGGGCTGACTTAAGGTTGCACAGACAATGAGTGCAATGGTTTGTGGATGGCCCCTGCTGAGGCCTTCTGCAGCTGGCGTGAGGTTTATAAATATCCAGCAGTCACTCACTCTTTTAGAAAGAAAGGATCTAAAGTGTATTTAAAAAGGAACTGACCAGTGCTCAGCTGCAGATGGGAACGTGAGCGTTGTGGTCTGCTGGCGGGGGAAGGAGAGCCTTTAGACTACCTAGTTCCTCCCTGATTGCACAAACCTTGCCTCTAGAACATGGGAACACCTGCTTTTTCATGGCTATCCTGGGGCAGGGGAGCACATGTGACGAGGGGGCAGCAGCTAGCATGAGCTGTGTGTCCAGGTGCAGGGACTAGGGCAGCTCAGCTGCAAGCACAGCTGGTGCTTCCTGTGCCAGGGACTCTAACCTGGAGTCATGCAGGCAGCCCAGCTACAAAGCAGTCTAGTCCTGAGCCCTGTAGCAAGCAGCAGGCCAAATGTATGCCGGGTGTTGCTGTGGATTTATACGAGTTTGCAGGCCTCCAAGTGACTCTAGGGATCTGCAACCATCACTATTAAAAAGGTGCAAAGATGAGCATCCATTACAGAAAACTCCCACAAAGTGAGATCATTGAACCTGAAAGAACAACAATTGCTATGGCCCTATCTTACTTCCCTGGAGGAAGTGTAGCCTAGTGGCTAGAGCATTGGCCTGGGACTCAGGAGACCTAGCTTCTAGTCATTGATTTGCCATTGGCTTATCTTGGACAAGTCATGTCACCTCTGTTTCCCATCCCCCAAATGGGTGTAATGATAGCTCAGTGGTTTGAGCATTGGCCTGCTAAACCCAGAGTTGTGAGTTCAATCCTTGAGGGGGCCATTTGGGGAACTGGGGTACAAATCTGGGGATTGGTCCTGCTTTGAGCAGGGGGTTGGACTAGCTGAGGTCCCTTCCAACCCTAATATTCTATGATCACTGAAATAAACGAGTCTCACCACTGACTCCCATAGGCTTTGGATCAGGCCTCACGTGACACTGAGCTCTCCTTTACACATCAAATACCATGGATCCAAAAGCCATTCTGGCAGCTGTGTGCTCTTACAGAGAAAGAGTCTAGCTCTGGGGAGCAATGCTGGATCAGCAGTCTTGGGGTCTGGGTGCTGCTAGTCAAGGTGCCCTGCAGTACTATCCCCTGCCACTGTGCCACAACATTCCCCTGGAAGGAGCAGCCCTAGGGACAAACAGTGGCCTATGGGGGGATGAAAGGATTCCCATGTCTGGGGCTCTTAAAGCGATCCTCTGGGACAGAAGTCGTTCTGCTTGACCCTCATTTCCAGAAAGGCCCATTTATACCATTCCAGTTGTGTAAAGGGGCCTTGGAGTGGAGGACCTACTAGACTGCCAGAGTGGTGTGGATGGGCCTGGATGTAGATGAGAGTCAGGCCTATTCTGGCCAAGACTTTCCCAAAGTGGCGAGTTTCTGGGTGGTTCATTAAAGGGGACAACCTTTCAGCAGGAGGGTGCTCGGTGCTTTCTGGAGATTAGGCCTCTTTATGGTATCCCAGCTCAGGCACCCCAAATCCCTAGCCATGCCTGAAATCTTGGCCTAGCTCCATGTCAAAGATCACTACTGGCAAAGGGCCATGTGTACAGGGGAAGTTTGTGCTGCCTCTGGCCATGTTGTACCTGATTTGAGGATGAATCTGTCCCCACGGCTGCTGCTCTAGTGCCTTTCAGCAGTCACTTAAAGGACAACAGGGCAACTTAGAGGTGGTCAGTGAGACACAGTGAAAAGGCTGCAGCAGCTTCTATGAAAGGTCAGAAGCTGGGTCTAACTGTGGGAAGATGCCATGCTCAGAGCTGCTCAGAAATCTGCCTGTGGGGTGCCAAGCAACTGGGAGAGCAAAGTGGATTGGAAACACAGAGTGGTGAAAGACTCAACACTTGGGCTATATCAGCTGGGACTGGACAGAGCACTAGAGAGTGTGTTATAGGGACCCACCCTGCACTGGGGAGGGGTGGGTGGGATGGGCCAAATGTCACCTAGTAGGTTTCACCACTTCTGTGAGTCGTTCCATGTAGTGGCATCACCACCAACACTATCTCTGCATACCCCACCCACATCTCCTTCCCCCTTAGTCCTGTGACTGCAGCTAGTAGCATGTGGGAAAGTATTTAAAAACTTGTCTCCAGCAAGGGTTGGAAACCAGACCTCTCCCTACTGGGCTTGCCTTGCTATGCATGTTATGCAGAGCTGGTGAGGTTAGCCACTTCCTTGCATCACAGCCACACATGATGTCAAGTTTCCCAGAAGATATCGGCTAAACACACAGCGCAACGTGACCTGAGGAGTTGCCAAGCAACTTCTTCTATAAATATACACAAGCCCCAAAGGTTCTTCTCTGCAGCCCAAAGCAGCAAAATAGTAGGGGCAGCAAAATGTGTTAGTGATTGTTTACCGGGTGAGTTGCTGGGAGGGGTGGCTGGTTTTGCGCAGGGCCTTTGGCAGCACAAACCCTTGAGTCAGTGCTGAAATCTGTCCTTTAAAACATAAAAACTGAGCAAAGTCACCCTAGGACCTGTGGACAGTGCTGGGTTCTTTCTGGCTTCTGCATGTTCTGTAGTGATAAAGACCCTGCAGGGAGTATCCAGTCACCATTCTGTTGCTGGTGCACGAGCCAGAAGAAATGGCGATCTTTTCTCCCTTAGCTGTGCTGGCTATGCCAGGCTAGCCAGGTGTAAGATGTAGGAAAACTGACATTTGTCATTAACATCAGCAGATCTAACCCTGAATCCATGCAGGCAGAAGGGACATTTTTACAGCCTCCTCTGATCACAATCTAGGGGTACAAACAGGTGTTTGCTCTTAAATGGGAAGTGCTCTTCGCTGTCGTGTGTGGCTGTCCAGCGGGGCATCCCACCCAGCAGGTGTCTGCTGTACCTTCCTTTAGAGCGGGTCGAAACGTCTCACGGTTCAACAATTTGATGCAAAATCGCCACAAAAAATGGCAAATAAATAAAATTGAACAAATTTTGGGGGAAAACTCTTTTTTTTGCCATTTGCCCCGACTGGTTGACATTTTTCAAATTTGGATGAAAATTCTCCTTGAAATGTCAAAGAAAACAGCCAAAACTTCAAATAAAATAAAGTAAAAGCCAATGAACCAGCTCTCCCTTCCTTTAGCATCTCTAACATAAGGCGTTAAGACATGTGCTGTCCTTCCAATGAAGGGCACCAGCAGCACATGTGACATCCTGTTTGCTATTGGTCCTCTTTCTTTATGGTCCAATGTCTACTCTCATTTATTAACTTCAATAGGGTTTGGACAGGCGCTTATTGCCTACAACTTAGGCCCTGATCCAGCAAAGCACAGAAGCACATGCTTAACTTTCAGCTACCCAGCAGACCCATTGATCTCATAGACTTTAAGGTCAGAAGGGACCATTATGATCATCTAATCTGACCTCCTGCACAATGCGGCCACAGAATCTCACCCACCCACTCCTGTAACAACCCCCTAACCTATGTCTGAGTTACTGAAGTCCTCAAATCGTGGTTTAAAGACCTCAAGGTGCAGAGAATCCTCCAGAAAGTGACCTGTGCCCCACGCTGCAGAGGAAGGTGAAAAACCTCCAGGGCCTCTGCCAATCTGTCCTGGAGGAAAATTCCTTCCCGACCCCAAATATGGCAATCAGTTAAACCCTGAGCATGTGGGCAAGAGTCACCAGCCAGACACCCAGGAAAGAATTCTCTGCAGTAACTCAGATCCCACCCCATCTAACATCCCATCACAGACCATTGGGCATATTTACCTGCTAATAAAGATCAATTAATTGCCAAAATTAGGCTACCCCATCATACACCCCCACCCCCATAAACTTATCAAGCTTAGTCTTAGTTTCAGAGTAGCAGCCGTGTTAGTCTGTATCCGCAAAAAGAACAGGAGTACTTATGGCACCTTAGAGACTAACAAATTTATTTGAGCTGTAGCCCACGAAAGCTTATGCTCAAATAAATGTGTTAGTCTCTAAAGTGCCACAAGCTTAGTCTTGAAGCCAGATATGTCTTTTGCCCCCACTACTCCCCTTGGAAGGCTGTTCCCGAACTTCACTCCTCTAATGGTTAGAAACCTTCATCTAATTTCAAGTCTAAACTTCCTAATGTCCAGTTTATATCCATTTGTTCTTGTGTCCACATTGGTACTAAGCTTAAATAATTCCTCTCCCTCCCTGATATTTATCCCTCTGATATATTTATAAAGAGCAATCATATCTCCCCTCAGCCTTCTTTTGGTTAGGCCAGGGGTCGGCAACCTTTCAGAAGTGGTGGGCCGAGTCTTCATTTATTCACTCCAATTTAAGGTTTCGCGTGCCAGTAATACATTTTAATGTTTTTAGAAGGTCTCTTTCTATAAGTCTATATTATATAACTAAACTATTGTTGTATGTAAAGTAAACAAGGTTTTCAAAATGTTTAAGAAGCTTCATTTAAAATTAAATTAAAATGCTGATCTAACACCCCTAGCCTGCTGAGCGGGTCCTGCGGCCGGGACCCCAGACCTGGGGGGGTTCAGGGCAGAAGGCTGGATGGGGGTGGGGTTCAAGGGTCAGGGCAGCGGGCAGTGGGGGTGTGCAGTGCAGAAGGCTGGGGGTCCGGGGGTCAGGGCAGAGGGATGGGGATGGGGGTCAGGGCAGAGGGCAGTGGGAGTGTGGGGGTGCAGGACAGAGGGCTGGGAGTGGGTGGGTCAGGGCAGAGGGCAGGGGGTGTGGGGGTGCAGGGCAGAGGGCTGGGGGTGGGGAAGTTTCAAGGGTCAGGGCAGAGGGCTGGGGGTGTGTGTGGGGGCTCAGGGCAGAGGGCTGGGGATGTGGGGGGGTCAGGGCAGAGGGCTGGGGCTGTGGGGGGGTGCAGAGCAGAAGGCTGAGTGTGTGTGTGGGGGGGTCAGGGCAGAGGGGTGGGGTGCTCGGCTCGTAGGGGTGCTCCCAGCCCCCTGCCCTGAGCGGCTCATGGCAGGGAGCTGGAAGGGCCCTGTTCCACC
Source organism: Mauremys reevesii (assembly GCF_016161935.1). Classification (NCBI taxonomy): domain Eukaryota; kingdom Metazoa; phylum Chordata; order Testudines; family Geoemydidae; genus Mauremys; species Mauremys reevesii. The sequence goes on from NC_052631.1 coordinate 63,154,985, forward strand.
CCCTTCCCCATGGCCCCGTCCCTACCTCTCTCTGCATCCTCTACGGAGCTGCCTGCACGCTGCCGCTCTTCCCCCTCCCCTTCACTAGGGCCATCAGCTGATTGGCCAGGGAAGGAGAGGGGGAGGGGTAGGAAAGCACCACACTGGGGGAAGAAGTGGGGGAAGGGGGAGCTTGGCTGCCACAGGACGAGCTTCTGCCTCCTGCCCCTGCAGGGGAGAGCGGGGGGGCTGAGTGGGGCTGGGGGCCGGGACCGCGGCAGCGTGCCACTCAAAATCGGCTTGCGTGCCGTGTCTGGCACGCGTGCAGTAGGTTGCCGACTCCTGGGTTAGGCTAAACAAGCCAAACTCTTTGAGTCTCCTTTCATATGACAGGTTTTCCATTCCTCGGATTATCCTAGTAGCCCTTCTCTGTACCTGTTCCAGTTTGAATTCATTCTTCTTAAATATGGGAGACCAGAACTGCACACAATATTCCAGATGAGGTCTCACCAGTGCCATGATCTCCGAGACATGCAACACCTGCTGCGTGGAAAGGATGCATGCCCCTTACCCTGCAAGAATTCTTCGCCCAGGGTGTACCTGAGCATGATAATAGCTTCTGTTCAATTTCACAGGGCAGAGAAAATGTGTTTTTAAATATACAGACTGGAGAGTGGGAAAGCCTAAAGCAGCCAATAAATGGGTCAGATAAGAGCATCCCTTTCTCATGTCTGTGGTGGACATGGTGCAAAGTTTATCTGCCCTGATTGCATCCGCTTGACAGCAGCATGTGACAGGCCAAGTGTTTGCTACTCCCTACAAGCCACATAGTTTCCCCCACCAACCGGGCTCTTCACTGGAGGGTGGGGGACAGCTTGTGGGACACTCCCAACAACCAAACAGCTCTGCAGAGAGAACAGAACTATTTAGACTTTGTTTAAAACTCCACAAGACCTCTGAGATCTCAGTTTTGACCCTAGCCTGCCCTTGGATCTCCAGTCCTGAACCACTTTTGGCCAAGATCCAACCTACACCTACCTGCGACCCACGCGCCAAACACTAGGCTTGATTATCAGAGGCAGTGCCAGACAGCAGCAGCTTCAAAACCTATAGATAAAAATGTTCTAGACGGGCTAGGTATTGTTACTAGCCAGCTGCTGATACCAACGGTGCACTAAGGTAACTTTTAATTTCACTTCTTCTTTGGAATTAGGACTCTTTCCTAACCGTCTCGTGACCCTTGTGATCAAAATCCCCGTTACCCCCTTAGGAACAAGCCAGGGAGGAAATCCCCACTGCAATGGTTCTCTTTTTCCACATTGCGAGGTCAGAGGAGGGAGTCACCCACTGTCCTGCCCAGACATTTCACAAAGAGACAGAGCTGTTTCCTAGCACCTTGAAATGCTGCCGTGCAACAAGGTGTGTTGTCTTGCACACCTTCCTGCAGAAGAGAGTGAAGCAAAAGGTCGTCTTCTGTAAAGCACTAAAAAGGAAGGAGCTCCCTCTTCCCTTCTGTTCCCTCAAAATATCCTTGGACCATCTCGTCTTTATGTAGGGGAGTTACACCAGGGATAATCCTGGCCCCACAGATCAGCAGCCCTTGCTTGGTTCCACTCTTATCTCTGAGCCTGAATGTTCCAGCTCCCAGTCTACACCAGCACTCGAGCAGTGGGGTGGGGGTGCCATGCTTCAGGTGGCATCACTTGGGTCTCTATATCTGTTCTTCCTGGGATGGCCATGTGGACATAAGTTGAAGTTCCCCTGGAAACCCCAATGACCTGAGCAACACCTGCTCTTGTTTAGGTCAAGGGCACAAGGGGCTGGGTGTGATCTGCTGTTCAGGGCAGGGCAGCTGTTGATCCAGGATGTTTCTATCTTGCCCTGAGATCATCAGTCTGGAGACTCTCTGGCCCCATCCTCGAGTATTCACAATATTAGAAACTTGTGTCATTTCATCACTAGGGGGCCAGGTCAAATCTATCCCAAGATGGTGTCCCTCAGGATAGAGAAGAGTAAAGATGCACTGGGTCTCCTGTAGTTGGGGTGCTGCACCCACACCCAGACCCCCTGGTTTCCTGCCTGTCCCCTTGCAGACTGGGGCACACAGCTTGTGTTGGGCAGTGTCGCCCCCTGGGGCCTGGCTGGGACCTCTGCAGTCATGGAGAGGATTGCTGACCGCAGGCTGCAATGCTCCCATATCCTTATCGCCCAAGTCAGTTGCCTAAGTGAAGTCAGTTTGCAGGAGCTCTCTCCCTCCTATGGACTCTAGCAAAGAACCACCACCTGTAGCTGCTTGTCGGCAGTCTCAGCAGAGAGGCTGAGGATTGAACGGGGCACAGAGACCTTCTGATATGGGGGACCCCCAAGTGAGAACTGAGGGGCACAGACTCACCCTTGGCAGAGCAGGCTGAGTGGGGGTCATATGGCCCTGGACCCATCAGCTCTGCAGAGACCTTTACTCCCCAGGCTGTCAGCCCAGAACCTTCCACCAGTGCTGAATGGGCTGTTTGAAGGTAACAGATAACAGGGCAGGTTGCTTGTAGCCCCGTGAGCTCCTTCAGAGGAGACAGAAGTGACATAAACCACACCCATCAGACCAGAGCGGGTACATGGGACTCATGAGTCCCCTGGCACACCTTTGAGGCTGTCTGTTTCTTTACACCACAGGGCAGGTTGCCTACCAACTACTGTAGTCTTGCTACTATCTGCTTTTCTTATAAGCCATACGTCACACACCGGGCTGCCTTGGGGCAGGAAGTGGCTAACCAAGACCCTGGCAGCAAATCACACTGACCCAGAACAGCATCTGCTTTGGGAGCTCAGTTGAAAACCTGTGCTCATTACAGAGCGCTGCCTCCTCTGTGCTCTGCTGGGAGCCAGGGTCTGCAATATCATTTATGGCCATAGGGAATCTGCTCTGACACTGCCCATGGACACTGGGGAACTGACACCATGAGCCAGATCCCCTGCTCATCCAATAGACAAGTCTCCATGTTGGGAATGGGGTAAGGTCCAGCCCCAATCCCCATTGGTAGCACAGCCCCAGCTGGCCAGATCTGCTGAGCTCACATGTACCACAAATGTCTGAGTTTTTTTCAGGCCAGATCTCCTGTGGTCACATTGACCAAATGTTCCTTCTGCCACAGGAGTCTCCCTCCTATGCGGGAGCACAGGTGCAGTGCTCTGTTGGTGCTGGAGGCCTCTCTCAAGAGGTGTGGGGAAAGGATTCCCACTAAGATATAGGGATGGTCTAGAAGCAATGCCCTGTGCATGTCCTTTGCTCCCTGGGCTGGTAGCAGGGGGGTGCTCCATCCTGGGGGAGGGGGCATCTCCCTTTGTTCTCTAGTGATCCCCTCTGGTCAAATGAAAGAGCAGCACAAAGACAATCCATGGGGCACATCATCCCGCCAGAGACTGGGTCCCACCACACGGGCCTGCTGGGGGACAGAAGAGGAGTAGGAGGGGAGGAGCAGATGGTGATGTACAAATGGAACAGAAAGAGCACTGATTTAGAAGATTGTCCCTCCCCAAAAAGAAAGACAGAATCAAACAAGAAGAGTAGGGGGGAGATTGAAACAAAGGTGTTGGGGGGGGGGAGAGGCAGAAACAAGGGGCCATTGCGAATAAAGGGGCAAGAGATGCCGTAACCAAGCAGGGGAGACGAGCTTAATTTGGGGTGGAAGGTTTTATTTCTGGGGATGTTTTTTGGCTAACAACCCTAATTTGTGAATGGGACTTAACTGAACCAAAGAAGCCCTCCTTCCTCACATTTCAGAATCTTCTCAGTCCACACCCTCATAGGAAACTCCCGTGACATTGCTATTGGGCACAGCACTGGAGTCTGTCAGAACCCTTGGGAGATGGAATACATGGCCTGGTGAACTAGCATGTTCAGCAGGGGGCGGGTCGCCCCTCCCCCATAAGACACACACAGCTCACAGTCATCCTTCGCAATAACGGAAGAAAAATGTAGTGCTGCTACTCACAGTTTTAGAGCATGAGCTTTCGTGGGTGAATGCCCACTTCGTCAGATGATGTAGTGGAAATTTCCAGGGGCAGGTATATATAAGCAAGAAAGAAGCAGGCTAGAGGTAACGAGGTTAGTTCAATCAGGGGGGATGAGGCCCTCTTCTAGCAGCTGAGGTGTGAAAACCAAGAGAGAAGAAACTGGTTCTGTAGTTGGCAAGCCATTCACAGTCTTTGCGTAATCCTGAGCTGATGGTGTCAAATTTGCAGATGAACTGAAGCTCAGCAGTTTCTCTTTGAAGTCTGGTCCTGAAGTTTTTTTGCTGCAGGATGGCCACCTTAAGATCTGCTATTGTGTGGCCAGGGAGGTTGAAGTGTTCTCCTACAGGTTTTTGTATATTGCCATTCCTAATGTCTGATTTGTGTCCATTTATCCTTTTCCGTAGAGACTGTCCAGTTTGGCCGATGTACATAGCAGAGGGGCATTGCTGGCATATGATGGCGTATATTACATTGGGGGACGTGCAGGTGAATGAACCGGTTACGGTGTGGCTGATCTGGTTAGGTCCTGTGATGGTGTCGCTGGTGTAGATATGTGCAGATCTTATCAGTTTAGTGCAGAGATTCTTAACCTGGGGTGCACCCCCCCCAAGGGCAGGGCCGGTGCAAGGATATTTTGCGCCCTAGGCGAAACTTCCACCTTGCACATAAGTTCATTGAGGGGCAAATCCCCAACGAGCCTTTATAGTCCCCAGCGGCCAGCCTGCCCAGGGGCCAGCCGTGCCCAGGGGCTGCTCCCCAGACCAGGTTCCCCCCTCCCTACCCCCTGAACTCCCCTGGAGGGTGCACAGCCCCCCGCCATGAGCCCTCCCCACCCCACCTAGGTGGCCCCCACCCCAAGTCCACTTACTGGCTTTGCCGGGCTTGGGCCGCTGCAGCAGTTCGGCAGGGAGGAGCCGCCTTCCGGAGGCACCAGAGAGCCAGAGCATCCTGCTTGCGGCAGCAGCGAGCCCCAGCCATGGAGGAGCCAGTGTGGTGCAGGGGGGCAGCAGCCCTGCAAAGGCGACGGCAGCACCACTAGCAGGAAGCAGCTGAGCCCCCACCCCCGGCCCTCCTGCTCAGGCTGCGGCCAGGCGCTCCCCCGGGGGCTCTTGCAGGCTGCAGTGGATGTATGTGGGCACCAGCCCCCATGTGCCCCCTGGCTCCCTCCTTGCCTAGGGTTACCATATTTCAACAATCAAAAAAGAGGGGAGAGCCCTGCCCTAGCCCCCATCCACTCCCTCCCACTTCCCACCCCAATTGCCCCAGTCAGAAGCCCCACCCCCCCCCCCCCTGCTCCTTGTACCTTGACTGCCCCCTCCTGGAACCCCTGCCCCTAACTGCCCCCAGAACCCCACCCCTACCTAAGCCTCCCTGCTCTTGTTCCCTGACTGCCCCGTCCTGAGATCCTCCCACCCTAACTGCACCCCTAGGACCGTACCCCCTACCTGTCCCCTGACTGCCCCAACCCTTATGAACACCCCTGACCCCAAACAGACCCCCGGGGGACTCCCACATCCATCCAACCACTGCCCACCCCCTGAGAGGACCCCCAGAACTCCTGACCCATCCAACCCTCCCCCTGCTCCCTGACTGCCCCCCAAGACTCCCCTTACCATGCCCATGCCGGTCAGACACTGGCTTCACGTGGAGTTTTGCCTCCACGTGGAGTGCTGAGGCAGCCGGAGGGAGGGAGCTGTGGGAGGACAGCGGCGGCAGCTCACACTTCCAGGAGCCGCAGAACCCGAGTGCGGTGAGGTGGAAGCCGGGGGCACCCCTGCCCGGGCTGTGGCCCGGTGCCCCCCCCGGGGGGGACCTGAAGTGGATGCATGCTGGTGGCGGGCCCTGTGCGTGCCCCGGCTCCTCCCTCGCCGCGCTCAAGCTCTGCAGTTCCCGGGAGTGTGAGCTGCCGCCGTCCCTCCCGCAGCAGGCTCAGGGCCCCGTGCCCCGGCGGCTCACACTCCTGGGAGCCGCAGAACGAGCGTGGTGAGGGGGGAGCTGGGGGGGTGCGGCTGCCGCTGGTCTGGGGTCCTGGCCACTGGCCCTGCTTCACTCAGCTGGCTTCACTCAGCCGGCTTCACTCAGCCGGCTGCGTGCGCTGAGCGGGGCTGGCAGCCGGGACCCCTGTAATAAGCCATAAATCCAGTGTCTCTGTTCAGTCCATGATTTTTAGATTCCAGCAAAGTTATGAATTTAAGCTCCCAGGCTCATCTTTTGAAATTGTTGTGCAGATTTCCTTTGAAGATCAGTAAAGAGAGGTCAGATATAGAGTGATCACTTTGTGAAAAGTGTTCATCCACAGGTGATATGGTGTTTTTGTCTTGTATCGTTTTCCTGTGCTCATTTGAGAATGCAGTGATTGTCTGGTTTCACCCACACAGTTGTTATTGGGGCATTTAGTGTACTGGATGAGGTATATTACCTATTGTGATAGGTATGCGTAGGACCTATGGATCTTGAAAAGTTTGTTGTGGGGGGTGTTGATCATTGCAGGAATGGAGATATGTCTGCAGGTTTTGCAACTGTTGTTCTGGCAGGGTCTGGTGCTGCTTTGAATTGGTGGGTCCTGGTCTGTGGGGATCTTGCTTCTCATGATGCCATTGGAGAAGCTGGGAGGTTGTTTGAAGGTCAGAAGCAGGGGTTCAGGAAAGATTTCTTTCAGGATGGGGTCCCCATCGAGTATGTGTTGTAGTTGTTGATACCCTGTATGTGTTCCAGTGTGGGAGGGTGGGTGACTGCTAAGGGTGTGTAATCAGAGGGGGTTTTATTTCTGTATTGAAGCAGGTTATCTCAGAGTATTTGGGTGCCAATTCCATGATGTGATCTACTTCTCTGGTGGAGTCTCTTTATTTGGTGAAGGCAGTTTTGAGTGTGGTAAAGTGTATATCCTGGACTTTCTCCTTGGAGCATATTCTGTGGTATCTGAGTGCCTTGCTGTAGAAAACAGATTTCTTGGTGTTTACTGGCTCTGTGAAGGTAGGTGTGGTGATCCACGGCTTTCCTGTATATAGTTGTCTGTAAGGCAGGGGCGGCTCTAGAGATCACGCTGCCCCAAGCAGCGCGGAGCGCTGCGCCGCCCTTCCCCGGTCCCGCGGCGGGTCCCCTCTTCCCGCGGCTCCGGTTGAGCTCCTGCCGACGTGCCAGCGGCAGGTCCACCGGAGCCCGGGACGAGCGGACCTGCCGCAGGCATGACTGCGGAAGCTCAACCGGAGCCGCGGGAAGAGGGGACCCGCCGCAGTCTTGCCTGCGGCAGGTCCGCTCGTCCCGGGCTCCGGTGGACCTGCCGCAGGCATGCCGGCGGGAGCTCCACCGGAGCCAAATGCCGCCCCCCCGGGAAACGGCCGCCCCAAGCGCCTGCTTGGCGCGCTGGGGTCTAGAGCCGCCCCTGCTGTAAGGTTCCATTGTTGAAGCTGATCGTGGTGTCCAGGAAGTTGATGCTGGTGTGGGAGTGTTCCAGAGAGAGTTTAATGGATGGGTGGTGATTGTTGAAGTAGTGGTAGAAATTTCACTGACCCAGATGTGGATATAGGGGCATCTTCAGGCCACCAGAGGCAGGCTAAGGAAGTGATTACTACCCTCAGCCCACAAAGAAACTGTGGGATCATCAGCTGAATTTCTATTCTTCAGACCTTCGTTGGCTCTGATGGGCCCTTGGAGTTGAGCTCCTAAAGAGCAGGTGAGCATGACTCACTCTCTGACTCTGAGGCAAAGCAGCTGATTTCTTCGCTGGATGTGAATTAATCAGGGCAGAAGAGATTCATTATCTAATCAGGAGCTCATAGAAAGGGTGTGAAGAGAAAACTTCTGAGAGAGACAGCCTGACCAGGATTTACCCCTGGGCCATATGTACCCCATACTAAACCATTGTGGTTCTTTGTCTCCCTGTAGTGGTTGGAACAGGAATAGAGGCTGATGAGTCTATTTTTGCGTCCAAGATGAGGAACTTTGCCTTTAGTTCAGGCAAGAGAGGCCCATATCTTCAGAGCCAAAAGTCCTGGGTTCAATCCTCTAGCAGGGATGTTATTACACATACAATTGCACATCCATGTAGCTTCTGTACTAACTGTTTGCTGGACACCCAGAAGCTGAGGGTGACCATAGGAATGGAAGATGCTGATGTTATCTGAATGGAACCACAGCAGTGAAGGTATCCCCTGCCTCTGCAGAAAGTTTGTTTTCCTGTGTGACAAACGGTCCCATGTGGTTTGTGGGGGAAGTTCCGGGGTTAATGGGGGCTGAGGGGGAGGCACTAGCCTCTGTGCACCACTTTGCTTCTATTTGAAGAGCATGTTTTCTAGAACGTACTCTGGCAGGGAGTGAGGATGCGTTCGAGTGCAGGGAGTGGATCGATTTGTACTGCATTCATTCCCACCCCACCCCAAAGAGCGTTGAATCAGTTCCTGCCTCTCAAGATCCAATTCTATCTGAAGATGGTTTTGTTACCTTGGTCCTAGTTTCAATTGGTTCCATGGTTAAGCTGAACAGTTTAAGGGCAGGGTGGCAGGCAGACAGCAGACCCGTTCTGTGGAGTCTGGGGCAGCCAGAGATTCTTAGATTTTCAGGCCAAGTGAGACCACTATGATCATTTAGTCTGACCTCCTGTGTAACACAGGCCAGTGATTTCACTCAGCAATTCCCTGGACAGCTCCCTCCAAACACTGGTCTGTCATTAAATGTCTCTAGTAATACAGAACAAGCCTTGTAGACATAGAAATAGTTTAATTCTTGATGAGTTGGAGAATTTAAGTCAAAGTGTCCCTGAAAAGTCTAGCTGAAGCACCAGGGCAGATTGGAAACCAGGCCTGCATTCTTCACACAGAAAACAGGGCCAGAATAAAACAGGAGTTGAGGTACAGAGCCTATCAACTCTAGATCATTGGTCCCACTGTAGGTAGGTGGTAACTGAAAACTGGCTGTTTGGGAGTGTTAGAAAAAAATCTTTGTGAAATGCGGTGTTGGGTGTCAGGCCAGTTCTAGAGACAGGTCTCCACAGTCTATTCAGCCCTTGATCTCTCTGCTGAGAGGGTTGGTTATGGTGCTCTTGCCCTGAGCAGTGGTCCCTTCATTGGTAGGGTAGGGTAGTGGACCTTTGTACTATAGTACCACGGCCAGTGCAGCACTTGTTCTAGGGACTTGAGTCTCCAGCATTATTGATCTGGCACTTTTCATCAGTGCCGCATGCACCAACTCCTACACTAGAGCGTATGGGCTCAGGGAAAGCGTCTTTGCTGCACCTCAGGAGAGTCTCACTCGGCATGCAGTGAGAGAAACAAGAACACGCTGGAGACCAGAGTAGGTACCTCATCCTGAAACTACCCAGTGTGAGTAATTTCCTGTGTAGCGCTGGGAAAGCAAAGTGCTTGTATGGCCACGTGTCCTCCAGCTCTGTGCTTTCACTATGTCACCATCACAGCTTTCCTCGGTGGAAGTGGCAGACCTCAGCAGCATCCAGGGAACAAGGGAAGCCCCTAGGGGAATGACTGAGCATGCAGGGGCGTTGAGATTTTATATGGAAAGTGTACACCCTATGATTTGTCCTATTAAGCATGCAGCAGTCTGGGTGATCTTGTAATTCACATGGGGGAACAGCATTCACTGAGAATCAGGTATGCTGGCATGTCTCAGACTGGCTAGACAGTGCACAGATTCAGCCATTGGGGCATGACTTGAATCATAGAATCATAGAATCATAGAATCTCAAGGTTGGAAGGGACCTCAGGAGGTCATCTAGTCCAATCCCCTGCTCAAAGCAGGACCAAACCCAACTAAATCATCCCAGCCAGGGCTTTGTCAAGCCTAACATTAAAAACCTCTAAGGAAGGAGATTCCACTACCTCCCTAGGTAACCCATTCCAGTTCTTCACCACCCTACTAGTGAAAAAGTTTTTCCTAATGTCCAACCTAAACCTCCCCCTCTGCAACTTGAGACCATTACTCCTTGTTCTGTCATCTTCTACCACTGAGAACAGTCTAGATCCATCCTCTTTGGAACCCCCTTTCAGGTAATTGAAAGCAGCTATCAAATCCCCCCTCATTCTTCTCTTCTGCAGACTAAACAATCCCAGTTCCCTCAGCCTCTCCTCGTAAGTCATGTGCTCCAGCCCCCTAATCATTTTTGTTGCCCTCCGCTGGACTCTCTCCAATTTGTCCACATCCTTCTTGTAGTGTGGGGCCCAAAACTGGACACAGTACTCCAAATGAGGCCTCACCAGTGCTGAGTAGAGGGGAATGATCACATCCCTCGATCTGCTGGAAATGCCCCTACTTATACAACCCAAAATGCCATTAGCCTTCTTGGCAACAAGGGCACACTGTTGACTCATATTCAGCTTTTCGTAGGTCCTTTTCTGCAGAACTGCTGCCCAGCCATTCGGTCCCTAGTCTGTAGCAGTGCATGGGATTCTTCCGTCCTAAGTGCAGGACTCTGCACTTGTCCTTGTTGAACCTCATCATATTTCTTTTGGCCCAATCCTCTAATTTGTCTAGGTCCCTCTGTATCCTATCCCTACCCTCCAGCGTATCAACCACTCCTCCCAGTTTAGTGTCATCTGCAAACTTGCTAAGGGTGCAGTCCACACCATCCTCCAGATCGTTAATAAAGATATTGAATAAAACCGGCCCCAGCACCGACCCTTGGGGCACTCCACTTGATACCGGCTGCCAACTAGACATGGAACCATTGATCACTACCCGTTGAGCCCGACCATCTAGCCAGTTTTCTATCCACCTTACCGTCCATTAATCCAGCCCATACTTCTTTAACTTGCTGGCAAGAATACTGTGGGAGACTGTATCAAAAGCTTTGCTAAAGTCCAGAAATAGCACATCCACTGCTTTCCCCTCATCCAAAGAGCCGGTTATCTCATCATAGAAGGCAATTAGGTTAGTCAGGCATGACTTGCCCTTGGTGATTCCATGCTGACTGTTTCTGATCACTTTCCCCTCCTTTAAGTGGTTCAGGATTGATTCCTTGAGGACCTGTTCCATGACTTGTGAGGGAAGGGTTCCTTAGGGGCCCCTTGTGAATGGCGTAGATCTTCAGAGGGTGTCATTCTAGCAGGACCTGGGGTCAGGCTTCTCGGGTGGAGCTGCAGGGAAATCTGCTCTAGCCAGAGGCGAGCAGGAGTGGGAGAACGGGACAGAGAGAGACACTTGGACACCAAGGCCAAAAGAGAGGACAGCAAACAGAGAGGAAAAGGCAATGTGATTTGAAGGCTGCATATGCAACAGCGACCTGGAACGATGGAGCCAGGTGAGAATGATCCTTCTCTCTAGGGTTCTGATGCCACATTCTCTGGAACACTGAGTTCAGTTCTGGATTCCTCAGGACCGGAAAGATGTCACCAAAAATGGAAGCAATTCAGAGAAGAACAAAAGTAATGAACATAAGAATGGTTATTCTGGGTCAGACCAATGGTCCATCTAGCCCAATATCCTGTCTTCCAACGGTGACCAGGGCCAGATGCTTCAGAGGGAAGGAACAGTGATCCATCTCCTATTATCTAGTCCCAGCTTCTGGCAGTCAAAGGCTCGGGACACCCAGAGCAGGGGTTGCATCCCTGACCATCTTAACTAATAGCCATTGATGGACCTATCCTTCATGAACTTATCTAATTCTTTTTTGAACCCTGTTATAGTCTTGGCCTTCACAACATCCTCTGACAGTGAGTTCCATGGGTTGACTGTGCGTTGTGTAAGAAGTACTTCCTTATGTTTGTTTTAATTCTGCTGCCTATTAATTTCATTGGGTGACCCCCTGGTTCATGTGTTATGTAAAGGGGTAAATAACACTTCCTTGTTCACTTTCTCCACACCATTCATGATTTTATAGACCTCTGTCATATTCTTCCCTTAGTCGTCTCTTTTCCAAGCTGAACAGTCCCATTCTTTTTAATCTCTCCTCCTATGTGTAAGCAGGGGAATGGTCCCGCTATTGTGGGGAACTTTCCTGGCTTCTGTGCTACCCCGGTGAAGTGGGCTAGCGAAAGGATCTGAGTCCTCGCTCCCACTTCCTTTACCCAGAGGCCTCCCTGCCCTTGAGGACTCTCCTGTTTGGCAGAGTTCTCGTAGCCCCAACAAGACTGGGCCCAGGATTCCTGGGGGGCTCAACCCCCAACCCTGCTGTGGCCACCTAGGACAGGGGCTAAGGTGTCCCCACTCCGGGGTACCCTCTCTGCACTGGGCATCTCCCTGACCCACTGATTATTCCAGACAATTTAAAGCAAATACAAGTTGTTTACTTAACAATCAATTTAAAGAAAAGAATAAGAATAAATGGGAACGGTTACAGGGAAACACATCACCCTGCTCTGTGGCAGGGAACATTACAAACAATGTCTCTGGACATCAAGGCACTTTGCAGTCTGTTCCTTGTAGGCCCCAGGCCTCCTTCGCAGGCCCTGGCTGTGCTGCAGGGATGCTGTGGGTGGGACACTTGAAATGGTGGTGACCACACACCTCTGGGCTTTGGGTGGTGGGATCCTTCTTCCCAGTGCCAGCCCCCCAGCAGGTTAAGATCCCCCTCCCAGCCTGGCGTGCATGGAACCTTGGCTGGGGTGTCTTCCTGCGCTGGGCCCTTTTACCAAGGTTCCCCCCTTGGCTGGCCCCAGTTGCTCACCACACTCTGGCTCTCTGGCTGCAGCTCCGCTCCCAGCACAGGATCTGCTCTCCCTGGGATGCGCCTCTGGCTCTCTGGCTGCAGCTCCGCTCCCAGCACAGGATCTGCTCTCTCTGGGCTGGGCCTCTGGCTCTCTGGCTGCAGCTCTGCTCCCAGCACAGGATCTGCTCTCTCTGGGCTGGGCCTCTGGCTCTCTGGCTGCAGCTCTGCTCCCAGCACAGGATCTGCTCTCTCTGGGCTGGGCCTCTGGCTCTCTGGCTGCAGCTCTGGCCCCTCTGGATCTGGCCTGGCTCTGTTCTCCAGCTCAGCTTGGGCCCCTGCTTCCTCCTTAGCTCGGCCCCACTCCGTCTGACTCCGGCACATTCCTGCTCAAACACGGAGGACGGGACCCACACTGGCCTTCTGTCTCCCTGATTAGCCGGCCTGCCCTGTCAATCAGGCTGACCTGGAGCATTGGCCTCTTGCCATTGTTCCTGGGGACTGTCAGTCTCAGGGTCCTGATTTGCCATCAATCCCTCCCCTTTTAGTGCTGGGAGCTAGCAGCCAAAACACCCCCACTGAATGTTAGTAAGGGGGCAACAGTCCCCTTACATATGGAAGCTGTTTCATGCCCCTAATCATTTTTCCTGCCCTTCTCTGCACCTTTTCCAATTCTAACATATCCCTTTGAAGCTGGAGCAACTACATCTGCACACAGTATTCAAGGTGTGGGCGTACCATGGAAGGAGAGGGCAGGAAAGCATGAGTTTCATGAGGAAGGGTCACATGGACTGAACAGCTGATTCAGGACCACAGTGGTGAGTCAGGCCTTAGATATGGGCAGTTTGGCATCTGAAGAGGGTGACCCTTTTGGCTGGAGCTGGATTGTTTAGCGCGGTCCAGGGAGTGTGAGGGTAACTGGGAGCGATGGGATGAAACTGAGCAGAGGAAACTTCTGTGGAATCATCTGCTAAGGGAAATGATGGCAGCCCTGTTGCTTGGGACATTTAAGCTTGGCTTAGTAGTTGAGGATATAGCAAAGGGAACAATTCTGCAGTTCCCAGGACGGAAGCGGCAGACTGGATGGTTTCTCCTCATGGCATCCCATGGGAGCTGTGATCATGAGGCACTTGGGCTAACAGTGCTGGGACAGCCAGGAGGGACTAAAACCTGGGACCTCGCTGCATCTGCACCAGCTCCATCCCCAACTGAGCAGGTACCGGGAAGAACCTTCCCCTTTGGTGTGAGGCAGATACGGCCTGTGGGAGCTTTAATGCAGCTGTGCAGGGACTATTTATAAACTACAGCATGGGCTCTGAAACCTGCAGTAACCCCACAGTGTGTGGGAGTGTTTGGGACTGGAACCAAGACTGTATGGTGCAGTATCCAGAATGAGAGCATTGGAAAGAGGGCGTGAGTGGGTGTGAGCTATATACTCTGCTCCAGAAAGAGAAGTGTTCATGGCCACTTGCTCCACCCTTGGCCCAATGTGTCACACCCTCCTGCAATGTGTCTCAGTGTCTTGCTTCCTCAGATGATCCTGTGACAGTCACTGCTGCTGCTGACTCACTTGCCACAGCCTCCTCCCTGGCACTCTCTCCAGCTGGAGAGAGTTTGGATGGAGCCAGGCTCTCCCCACAGCCTGGCTGTGACCCACTGTGCTGAGCTGTCCCCTGATCAGGAGGTAGGAGGAACACTGCTCAGCCAGGCCAGTCATAGCTGTCACTTGGGCTCAATGTTTCTATTGCTAATGGGGAGAGATGAGTTGGAAGCTGAGTGTGGCCACCCCTTCTCCCCACTTTCCGGTGCTTACAGTGAGCCACTTTAACAGAGGAGGGGGAGGGGCAGAGGATGTAAAGAGAGGTTGCTGGGGGTGGGGTGGGGATGGTTACATCTCACAAGTACACACCCCAGCTGCTAATCTACCCCTCCTATCACATCTCCTCCCCGAAGCCACGCCCTCCAGTCACATAACAAGCATCCTCCTCTGGCAGCTCACCCCTTCTCCCTGGTGCCAGTCCCCAGGCACCCTCTTTCCTTCCTGGAGAGATGTGATGCCAGCAGCCTGGATTTGGGCTCAGCTATGGCACTCCAGCTGGCTTACGTGGCCTAGAGACAAACAATGCCTTAAATAGTAGGGAAGCTGCTGAATACTTGGCCACTGGTATCTCAAACCGACTCCCATAGACCAGGTATTGCTGCTGCGTTATGTCACGCACCCTGATTTCAATCACCAGGCCCTAAGGTAAAAGTAGATGCAGCCCTATCTCCCCATCCCATGCTGTACTCCGGAGAGCTTAGGATTGCAATAGGAAGGGGTCTATAGTAAGCTTCAATGTACTAGAGGAAGATGATGAAGGATTTTCAAAGGGTACTTCAGGCAAATGGCCTCTGAGCAGAGTGGGTTTGATATACAGCAGTCCTATCTGGCCAGGAGGATCCACATTTCACACCATTCCTCTGAGCTCCCAGGTGGGGCTGGAAGTTCTCCCAAACAGGTGTGGTAATGCGCCTTCATTGCATCCCACCAAAAAGACACAGTAGCACACGTGCTGACTTTTATTTTCCCTGGTGGGTGCTCCATCCCCGCTTCTTCCCAAGGCCCCACCCTCACTCCATCTCTTTCCGCCCCCACTCTGCCCCCTCCCCCAAGTGCCTCCCACCAGCTGTCGAACAGCTGATTGGTGAGCCACCAAAGAGCTGTGGCTGGTGGGTGCTGAGCACTCACTATTTTTTTCCATGGGTGCTCCAGCCCTGGAGCTTCCCAAATGACAGGAGTTTGCTCAGTGCACAGGGCTAACCCAATTACCACAGCTCAGGGGCGAATGCGTTTCCCTCTGGGGTGTGCTGGAGTGGTTTGTGGGCTGGGGGGGAGGATCACTTGCTTTTGGAGCATGGAGCATGGATCATCCGTTAGGTTCAGGGGGGAGTATCCTATATAAATGATTTCCCATGATCACAGCAGGGGAGGGGATATTTGTGGCCCTTGATCCTTCCGGCCTTTTCCCCTCCCTCTCCAGCTCCCCCCTTACTAGCAAGGCTGGAGTCTGACTTCATCCGTGAGGAATCCAAAGGCACAATGCAGCCTGCGGTGCTGCTGAGCGGTATCCTGTCCCCTCTCCTTGCTGGGTCATTTCCACAGATTGTTTTACTTCGATTCTGCAGGGCCCGGATGTTATGAGTCCCCGCTGGGAACTGTGGTGATGTGCGATGAACACTGCCTGGTGTGACGGTAGTTCAGTCACACTTGGCACATGCTGCTTACCCTGGGGCCTAGGACAATAGAGTGGAAAGGCCATTCAACCACTCCTGGTCTCTTTCCCACCTGGCTTTCCACTGCCACTTTTACTCCTACCTTTTCCTGCCTAAAGGGACCTTAGGCCCAGATCCTCAAAGGTGTGCAGGTGCCTAACTCACACTGATTTAGGAGCCTAAATACCATTGAGGGTCTGGGTTGTAGTGCTGGTGAAAGCTGCTGGCTTGGCAGCCCTGGGACTGGATTTCTGCAGTCACAGCACATGGGCAGAAAGGGCAGCAGTGGTGCAAGCAGCCCCAACATGGAGGGAGGTCAATTCCCATTCCCCCCTTGGCGTCTCTTCTGAGACTGCCTTGAAGGGACCAGTCTGTGCCAGTTTGGATGATGTGCGCTGGGAGCCAAAGTGGGCCCCCAATCTCATTTCATATTGGCCACTGAACAGCCATGAGCTAGGAACAGCTTTTGTTCTCTGCTGATCTAGGCTGGATTGGGATCAGTGACGGAGAGGTTGACACTGAACTACTGCAGCAATAGGTGCCGTATGAAAGCGTAAGGTAGATAAAGAGGCAGTAGGTTCTACATCCTCTTTGCTGCCCCGTTCTCAGGCTCCTCCAGGAGAAAAGAAGAACTGCTCCTGTGAAGCTAATGAACCCGAGTTCTTCCTTGACTGTCCAACGCCCTCTTAGATTGGACCCAAACTCAGCTCTGCTTTACTTCTTCTCGTACATTCCCAGGTACACATCAGAGGTTTCTGTCATGGGCAGCAGGTATAAGAGGCCAGGGGAGGCTAAGCCTCCCTAAACAGCCGGCCTGCCGCCTTTGGAGTGCACTGCTGCCGAAAGAGCGCTGGGGCCACGGCCCTGCCCGCGCTTCGCCCTGAGGTCCCGCTCCCGCTCGTCCTCTTCCCTCAGAGGCCCTGACCTCACTCCGTCTCTTCTGGTCCCCACTCTGCCCACATGGGAGTCTTGGGGAGGGGGTGAAGAGGTGCGTGTAAGCAGTGAGGAGCTGGCTGGCTGGCTGGTCAGCAGGCAGGCGGGTGGGGTGGGGGCCTCGGGGGAAGAGGCATGAGAGGTAGGTAGGGGAGGACCTCGGGGGAAGGGGCAGCTTGGGGGGCTGAGTGGGGGCTGGCTTTGGGGCAGGGTCACAGCCTGCAAACGGAGGAGTCATTCGCCTTCCATACTTTCTGTCCATAAATAGTGACCTTGCGGAGCACAGGGGACTGTTATTTTTTCTTTTTCCAGAGTCCTCCACGGAGAATATTCCAGTCGCCCCCCCCGCACACACTTAAACTTCCCATCAAGGTTGTGAATCACAGGGAATTCCCTTCGGACAGACAGGGGGCTGAAAAGGAAGCATGGCCATGCCAACCCTGTACCAGCCAGCAGCAACACAAGGCAGTCCATTGCCTATGGCTCGGGGTGCTGTTTCATCAGTCCCAACCTCTGCTGGTGGATTAGCGATTTAGATTCTTGACTCAAATTTGGCTCAGAGTGCAGTGGAGTAGCCGCAGAGCCCTCAGCACCATGGATGGACAACTCAGCTGGGCAGAATGTTCTACGGTGCAAACGCAATAGGGGAGGGGGGGTTTGCAGGGTTTTTGACCAGTTTGCAAAGCGGTGACATCAGTGTGACAGGGCCGAATGCTTGCTATGCGTGCGTGGGGCTGGGTCCGTGATCAATGGGCACAGCATTCCAGCATCCACAGTAGCTCTTCTCTCTGCACACCAGCGTCTAGCCGCACACTTCCGGTCTCCTGCTATTTCAGTGCTTTCCTTTTACAATAAGCGGTTTCCTAGAACACTGGAGGCAGAACGGGTGGCAGTCGGGCAGAGGTTGCCATCACATGATTTAGTTCTATCTTTAATGTTGAGCCAGGGGAATTTTTCTCTTAAAACGATGCCAAGTACTTAGATAGGAAAACACAGTGAGAAAGTTGCCTTTGGCTTCCCATCCTCGATACAGCCTCACTGTCCACAGAGTGCAGGGATGAGGCAAGGAAACCCAGAGCTGCTATTAAAGCTCCCACATGTAGCTGTATAAGACCTTTGGTGAAATGCATATCTCATCCGAGTAGGGAGGGGTGGAACTAGTGTAATTCCTGGAGCTGTTTGGAAAATGGCAGTTTTTTCCTCCCAGGGAAAATTTCAATGAAAATGAAATGTTTTCATTGAAATTTTGGACATTTTGTTGGAAAATCCAAAACCCAACAATCCAAAATGTTTGGCTGAAATTTCAAACATTTCCAGTTGCCAGGTTTGGGGATTTCAATGAAATATCCACATTTTGGGGGGCAAGCAGGCACTTTCCACACATTTCCATTTAAAAAACAAATTAGCAGCAAATGTCCAGTGTGGCAAACCCAGGACAAATAGCTACCAAGGGAGGGGTAGTAATTAGTCCCAGAGGGGTTAAAAGGCCTCTCCCTATCCATTGAGGGGAGATAGCCATGGAGAAATTAGGTTCAGCTGGAACAGGGGTTACCAGGGAACTAATTATGATCAGCTGGCCCCAATTGCTGGAGAACTTTTTAAACCCTCCCTGGCAGGGAAGCAGCGGGGGAGAGAGAGAGAGAAGCTGCCAGTGAGTAGGTGCAGCAAGACTCTGAACTCTTCCAGTAAGGAAGACTGCACTTTGTCTCCAGAAGGGGAGAAAAAACAGCAAGGGACTGACTGAGAAAAGGATCAGCCAGACCCTGCGTGGCTGGGAAGGTCCTTGCTTTGCCCAAGCCTGTGTCTCCAAGGCAAAAAGGGACTGAGCCAGCCGAGGAGAATCAGGTACTTTGCCACACGTGGTGTCAGGGGTGGGATGTGCTAGTGAGTGTGGCTCTGTGGCAAGCCACCTCAGGGCAAGGTAAAATCACACACACAAAAAAAAAGATGGAGGACGTAGTGAAGGCGTTGATACAGGCCACTGCGGCTCAGCAAGAGGCTACCGAAGTACAGGTGGCGGCCCAGCAAGAGTCAGTACGTGTCCAACAGGAGACAAACCAGCTGCTGATGAACCAGGTGGCCCAAGATCGAGCCACCCTGAATGAAGTAGTGAACCAGCTGAAAGCCCTGACCACGCTGACGCACAGCGCCCAGGGGACCGGGCTGCTACGGGCGAGTAACTATTTACAGAAGATGACAACAGACGATGATATAGAGGCATATCTCCTCGCATTCGAGAGGACGGCCCTGCGGGAGGTCTGGCCCCAAGACCAGTGGGCAGGCCTCCTGGCTCCATTCCTGTGTGGGGAGGCCCAAAAGGCCTACTTTGACATGACCACAGAAGCAGCTATGGATTACCCCCAGCTGAAGGCGGAAATCCTGGCGAGGACAGGCGTGACACTGGCCATAAGGGCCCAGCGCTTCCACGAGTGGAAGTACCAGGATGACAAAGCACCAAGGTCCCAGCTATTTGACTTGATACATCTCGCTCGGAAGTGGTTCCACCCCGAGACCCATGGGCCAGAGAAGGTAGTGGAAATCCTGGTATTGGACAGGTACATGAGGGGGTTGCCGCCGGACATACGAGGGTGAGTCTGCCAAAATGATCCGTCCTCTTATGATGAACTAGTTGCTCTCGTAGAGAGACACTTAGCAGCCCAAGAACTTTCTCGGACCACCGGGGAAGGAAGGCGCCAGAATCGGAGACCAGTCTCTGCGCCGAGGCCCCGGTTTGCCCTAGCGCCAGGCCGGACAATGGAGGGGAGGAAGGAGGCGGAAGAGCAGCCGGCAGTCCCAGAGAGACTGGAGGACTGGGGGAGAAAGACTTGGGGGATAAATCCCAGCAGCCAAAAAAATAGGGGGCTGCCCCGAGCGGGATACCGATGTTATGCCTGTGGCGAACTGGGGCATATTGCTGCCCAATGCCCAAATCTAGGAGAGCCTATGCAATGTGAACTGGGAGATATAGGGGGACTATGTGATCTAATAAGTCTAGTCGGGGTTGCGATGGTCTCTCATAGATACACTAGGCCCGTTAAGATGAACGGTATAGAGACCACAGCATTAACTGACTCGGGAAGTGCAATCACATTAGTCTCAGGGAAACTGGTCAGGCCGGGCCAACTATCCCAGGCTCGGGAATATCCTGTGTGCATGGGGATGTCAACTATTATCTGACCATCCCTGTAAGCACAGAAGTGCTCAGAAACCCCACTAAGTTGACGGTGGGAGTAGTTCCGAAACTCCCCTACCCTGTCCTTATCGGACGAGACTTCCCGGAGTTTGATGGCCTACTCCCCGGGGACGAGGTAGAAGAAAATAATGACCCTAGGACCCAAGGTGTGGCCCAGATAGGTGACCCTCCCCCTGCCTTCCATGAGTTTAGCCAGAATTTGTTCTCCCCTCCGGGGAAGTCCAGGAAAACTCGGAGGGAACGGAGGGCGGATAAAAGGAGGGGGACGAGGATCCTGACCCAGTACCTGAAGTCTACGCTGGCAGGGGAAAGAAGGGGCTCAGCTGACAGCGGGACTGGGTCGGCCATCAACAACCCTATCGTTGGACCTGGTTCCCCACGGGCTTTCCCCGAGGGGGAGATGGAGGTAGACCCCCCACTGAATTTGGGCAAATAGGGACCGCACACGGGAATTTTGGTCAGGATCAGGCCAATGATCCCATATACCACAATATTCATAAGGAAGTAGTCAAGGTAAATGGGGTCCCAGTGGAGGGGAGAGTTAAGGGCCCAGGGCCATATTATATGATTAAGAAGGATCTGCTATATAGAGTAGTCCGCATCCAAGAGCAAGTCATAGAACAATTCTTGGTCCCCCGGAAGCATCAGAGAGCGGTAATGGATCTGGCCCACAGTCATCTGTTCGGGGCCCATCTAGGGGTAGATAAGACCCTCGATCGGATTCTACAGAGGTTTTTTTGGCCTGGCATTTATGCGGCCATCCGGCGATATTGTACCTCCTGTCCGGAATGCCAAATACATGGGCCCCAACCATACTTAAGGGCCCCTCTGGTACCTCTGCTAATTATTGAGGTTCCGTTTGAGCAAATAGCCATGGACATAGTAGGGCCATTGGAGAAGTCAGCCTGGGGCCATCAGTACATCCAGGTAGTACTAGATTATGCCACCCGATACCCCGAGGCCATTCCCCTACGGAATACCATGTCCAAGACCATAGCCAAAGAATTAGTCCAGATTTTTTCCAGAGTAGGAATACCTAAGGAGATCCTGACGGACCAAGGGACCCCCTTTGTGTCTAAACTGATGAAGGACTTATGTACCATGCTACACATACGGACCCTTAGAACATCGGTCTACCATCCCCAGACCGATGGCCTCGTCGAACGTTTTAATAGGACATTGAAAAACATGTTACGGAAGGTGATTAGTCGTGACAGGAAAGACTGGGACGCCCTGCTGCCTTATGTACTGTTTGCCGTACGGGAAGTTCCTCAGGCTTCCACTGGATTCTCCCCCTTCGAGCTGTTATATGGTCGCCACCCCAGGGGTATACTGGACCTGGCTAAAGAAGACTGGGAAGAACAGCCGAACCCGGGGAGAAATGTTGTGGAACATGTGCTGCAGATGAAAGACCGAATAGCCCGAGTCACCCCCCTTGTGCGCGAACACATGGAGAAGGCCCAAGGGGCACAACAGATGTACTACAATCGTCAAGCGATGACCCGGCAGTTCCAGGTAGGGGACCGGGTGATGGTGCTCATACCCACAGCGGAGAGCAAGCTCCTGGCCAGGTGGCAGGGGCCATATGAGGTAATAGAAGCTATAGGAGAAGTCGACTATAAGGTCCGGCAGCCAGGTCGCAGGAAGCTGGAGCAGATCTACCATATAAATCTGCTGAAACCTTGGCAGGATAGAGAAGCTCCGGTGGTTGCGCTGGGGGCACCATCCCCTAAAGGCAATCAGCCCAACCTGATGGGAATATCCCCGGAGTTGACTCCGGAACAACGATCAGAAGTGATCAGCCTGATTAAACGCAACCAGGATGTATTCTCGGAAAAGCCAGGCAGGACTACTGAGGTTCACCATCACATCTTCACAGAGCCTGGAGTGAAGGTGAACGTCAAGCCATACCGGATCCCGGAGGCCAAGAGAGAGGAGATTAGGAAAGAGGTCAGGAAGATGCTGGCCTTAGGAGTCATCAAAGAATCTCATAGTCAATGGTCCAGTCCCGTGGTTTTAGTGCCTAAGCCGGATGGCAGTATGAGGTTCTGCAATGACTTCCACAAGCTGAATGAGGTGTCCCAATTTGATGCATACCCTATACCCAGGATAGACAAACTGATTGACAGACTGGGAAAGGCACGGTTTATGTCTACCTTTGACCTTACTAAGGGCTATTGGCAGATCCCCCTGGCCAAGGCCGACAAGGAGAAGATGGCCTTTGCAACTCCAGAAGGATTATATCAGTACACTGTTCTCCCCTTTGGGTTGCATGGGGCCCCTGCTACTTTCCAACAGCTAATGGACAAACTGTTACGACCCCATGGAAAGTACGTGGCTGCCTATCTCGATGACGTCATCATATATAGCCCCGACTGGGAGATGCACATGGAGAAGGTAGAAACAGTCCTGGACACCTTGAGGAAGGCAGGACTGACTGCAAATCCCTCAAAATGTTCAATTGGGTTAGCTGAGGCCAAGTACCTTGGGTATATAGTGGGGAGGGGCGTGGTGAAGCCCCAGCTCAACAAGTTAGAAGCTATACAGAAGTGGCCCCGACCACTCAGGAAAAAACAGGTCAGAGCATTCCTGGGACTAGTGGGTTACTATAGACGGTTCATTCCCCACTTCGCCACCAGGGCATGCCCATTAATGGACCTAACCAAAGCTCAGGGCCCAGACATAGTAAAATGGTCTGCTGCAGCCGAAGCCACTTTTGCGGATCTGAGGACGGCCCTCTGCACAGACCCCGTACTAGTAGCCCCAGACTGGGGGAAGGAGTTTATCCTACAAACGGACACCTCTGAAGTAGGGCTGGGGGCGGTGCTTTCACAAATGGTCGGAGATGACGAACACCCTGTCCTCTTCCTCAGTAGGAAGCTCCTACGTAGGGAATGGAAATACGCCATAGTGAAGAAGGAATGCCTGGCAGTAAAATGGGCCATAGAAAGCCTCCGCTACTATCTACTTGGACGGAGGTTTACCCTGGTCATGGACCATGCCCCTTTGCAGTGGATGCACCAAAACCAGGACAAAAATGCGAGAGTAACAAGATGGTTTCTGTCGCTTCAACCCTTCCACTTCACAGTACGACATAGGTCTGGAACCCAACATGGCAATGCAGATGGCCTGTCGAGGGTGCACTGCTTTCCGACCCAAGTAGCCCAACCCCGTAGTGTTGAGCGGGGGTGGGGGGGAGGATATGTGGCAAACCCAGGACAAATAGCTACCAAGGGAGGGGTAGTAATTAGTCCCAGAGGGGTTAAAAGGCCTCTCCCTATCCATTGAGGAGAGATAGCCATGGAGAAATTAGGTTCAGCTGGAATAGGGGTTACCAGGGAACTAATTACGATCAGCTGGCCCCAATTGCTGGAGACCTTTTTAAACCCTCCCTGGCAGGGAAGCAGGGGAGGGAGAGAGAGAAGCTGAGAAGCTGCCAGCGAGTAGGTGCAGCAAGACTCTGAACTCTTCCAGTAAGGAAGACTGTACTCTGTCCCCAGAAGGGGAGAAAAAACAGCAAGGGACTGACTGAGAAAAGGATCAGCCAGACCCTGCGTGGCCGGGAAGGTCCTTGCTTTGCCCAAGCCTGTGTCTCCAAGGCAAAAAGGGACTGAGTCAGCTGAGGAGAAGCGGGTACTTTGCCACACCAGCCAGCTGCAGTAATTCCAGCTCCCCCCCACCATGCACACAGACCACAATTGCATGACAAATATTGACACTGATCACTGTCCATTTCCATGCTTTTCCTCTGGGTGCCTATTGTTCCTGAAAAGCAAATGGCGAAGAGCTGCCCCCTGTTTACGGGTGAACAGTATTAATGCTCATGCACACTGCCGGTTGTTTGCTTCAGATGCGCTGACCACTGCCCCAACAGCTTTTGGGAGTGGATGCCTATCACAGTGTGGCCTTGCCCTTTAAGGAAAGTTGGGCTTATCCTCACCTGTGCCTAGGTATCTGCCTCCCAGGTGATGGGTTTGGGTTTGGGATTGGGCTGGGGGTTGGGTCAGGTGACCAGCCATCATGTGATGGTAGCCCCAGGGTGGGGCTTCCTATATGAGGAGAAGAAAAGGGGAGATCCGGCGCTAGGGAAGGTCTAGCTCGAGAGTCTTGTGGTGGAGCTGGTAGAATGCATCTGCTTAGATCTGAGCGTGAGATGGGACCCGATTCAAGGGTAAAGAGGGGAGAGACCTAGAGGAGATGCAAGTTCAGATTATCCCAGGGCAGAAGCTCTTCTTACCACCCAGAGGGAAAGGCTAGGCTGGAGCTGCCTGGAGGGAGGGGTTGGAGGAAACCCCTTGAGAGGACATTAGGAGCCAGCGGAGTGTGTGATAGACTGGTGAGCCTGGAGAAGAAGGCTGAGCATGTCTATTGAGTTAAACTTTTTGCATGTTAGTAAATCAGTCCCCAGAAGGGGAGAATAATGACAAAGTACCAGCTGTGGTGGTTTTGTTTGGCTGTGACAGTGAGGAAACTGAGGCAGCAGCAGGGTGTGGCCTCTGATGAGGTAAAGCCTTGTCACTCTGCCACTTGTGAATGTGTTGTTCAGGGCGTTGGTGAACCAAAGCTAATTTTGTTTGCTATGGAGTTGGGTGGAGGCCAGGACTGACCTCTGACACATTGCCTTTCGCTGGAGATCAGGAATGTTCTGGTGGTGATATGATCTTGAGCTAGGAAACTCTGGCTCCTGTAACATTCTCCACTGGCATGTCCATGCTGGCTGCAATGATGCCTTCAATATTCTAGGAAGATCCTCTCCATGTTCCTGATGAAGACTTCAGAACCATCAAATAGAAATGTCTCCCAAACAATTGCAGGAAACCCAGTGCATGCTGTGCCATTGAGGATGTCTATTCTAGGCAGACTCCAGAGGAGCTGGATGGATTCAGCAGACCTGCCAGATCTCAGAAGTGAATGCTGGGTGTGGGCTGTCAGCAACAGAGCTGTGCAGACAAAGGTATTTCTGGTTCGTGGAGGATTTCAATATTTTGACATTGATTTCAGAACAAATTCAAAGTTTTCCACCAGAGGGACAGCCCACGGGCCCCAGACTCAGTGACAGTCTGCATGGTGGAGCTTCCCTGGGGTCCTCAGCCCATTTCTGGAGGAATGTTGTCAAAATCGAACCCTCCCTGCAGAATCTTTCAATTTCAACAAAACATTTCATTGGAATTTTTCCAACCAATTCTGGGAGGCAGCGTTGCTCACTGCACCCTCCAAGGTAATGGCAACCCTCGCCTCCCCCCTCAGTAGCTGCTGGGGCAAGAGATGAAAGACCTCTCAAAAGGCAACTTTATTTTAGCATTGCATTTTAAGGGTGGGGCCTGATATGAGGGGCATGGGAGACAATGGGAGTTGAGGGTGCTCACCGCATGGCAGGATCAGGCCCTTAGAAGAGAGGGCTGGCATGTTGATACAGGCTGCATGGTTCCATCTTACACCTCATTTCTCCCCAGTGATATCCCTACTCCCTCTTTTACTGCAACAGGACATTACTAGGTCTATTTCCTCCTTCTCCAATGGTGAAGCTGGTGAAAGCTGATTGGCTGACTCACTTGCCAGTGCAATGGATAAAGCTCCCTGCGGAGGCCGAACTTCAATCTCTTTCTTCAGGGATGGGTTTATTTCTCAGACACCACAATGGCTCCTTTCCCCTGACCCAGAGGCTCCTGCAGGCCTCTGTCAATGGGGCTGCTTTTTGGCCTTTCATCTAAGAATCAGGGCCTAGGTCCTCAAAGGTATTTAGGTGCTTCACTCCCATTGAAATCAAAGGCATTGGCTGATCCCTGGCCTCCCAGGTGGAACTAGGCTCTTAAAGGGCCAGTGGCCCTGTGACAAGAAGCTTGTTAAAGTTAGTTTGGGGGAGAGAATGGATCTGAAAAGTAACACCCCTGCTGCCCACTGTCCAGATCCCTCACCCCAGTGACAGCTCGCCAATCATTTCTGTGCAGCAAAAGTGAGTTTTGAAGGGAGGATGTTGACACTGAGTCCCTTAAGCTCGTGGTTCATAAGTGGGCTGGGATCCAAGCTATTATTCAGGCCAGAACTAACCAAGCAGCTTCTGAGGATCACATTGTTATGAAGTAATCCAGTTCTGCCCCCGGTGCCTGGGAGAAGTCACCTGCTTCTCTGTAATGAGTGTCAGTGGCATCAGGGCTGCACTGCGGGAAGTTACAAAACAGGATCTCAGCGGAAGTCTTTGCAGCGTGTCTCACTTCTCTTGCATGTTCCTCCCACAAAGCGCCTGGAATTTCCACTGAGGGGAGACAACAACTAGGGTAAATAAAGAAACTGAATGGGCCTGCGGGTCACTTGGTTACTGAAATAGAAATCAGAGCAGAAGAGACCCACTGCTTCTCACCAGGGCTTGATTGTTTGGGCCAAATTTGTCCTGGGTGTGAATTCCTTGGTGTTCTTTGTCCCCCACAGATCCTGGGATGCCAGTCTCTCCTGCAGCCAAGCTGCATGCACCACATCTTGAGAGGGGCTTTAAGCCATCTTTCTGTGCTCTTGAGCCTTTGGTCCTGCAGGGCAAGACAGAGGGTGACTCTAACTCGTGCCAGCTGCCAACAGCCTGGCGGGACCATGATGGCAGGTGGGAATAGGTAGGGTGGCCCATTTAACCCAGTATCCTGTCTCTGACAGTGGCCAACACTGGAAGTTTTAGTGGAAGGTGTAAGAATACTATAATAGGTAGATATGGGATAATCTGCCTCTGCATTAGGTCTCTTCCTAATCTCTGATTGTCAGAGGTTGGTTGAAGCCCCGCATCATGAGGTTTAGTATCCCTTCCAAAATTGTTGTTGGCAAGAACTATTATAATTTTGGATATTGTATGTGCATAAGTGTTCAATTCCATCTTGAATTTTGCCAGGTGTTTTGCCTCGACAATTTCCTGTGGCCATAATCTCCAGAGTCGAATTAAATGTTGTGTGAAAAAGTAGTGCTCTGCTCACAAGTCCAAGCTCTCAGCAAATTCCAGAAAAGCTGCAGGTTTCTGCTAAAATCAATGGCAGTCAAATAGCTCACAAATATTTAAATAGCCATAATTAGGTTTCAGGGTTAACACTCTACTCCAGTGATTGGGGCAGTTTACATCTCTGAGCTATTGTTTCCGGCAGGGTTGCAGGGAGGTTAGTTGTCAGTCCCTCTAGATCAGGAATTAGCCCTAATGAGTTGAAGACAGGGATTTCCTAGGCAGAAGAATGGCCCTTTTGTGACAGTACAAGGTTACAGGCACAGTCCATGTTAGCCTCCTCACTCAGCATTCCTCATACCCCCCAGGTCCCTAGCTGAGTACCTGTGCAACTTGACAGGAATTCCTGGCTAGCACAAAACTGGGGCTGCTAGGATAGATGGCATGGAAACCAACTGTGCACGGGGCCTGGGAAGGGCTATGGAACCTTTCTAGGGTTGCCACCTTTCTAATTGCTGGTAACTGGACTCCTAAGGCCCTGCCCCTCCTCCGCTTCTTCCCCCGAGGCCCCACCCCTACTCTGCCTCTTCCCCCAAGGTGCCATCCCCTGTCACTCGCTCCTTTCCCCCCTTCCTCCCATCACTTGCTGGATCAACTCAAGGAGCCTGCCTGCAGGTAGGAGGCAGCACTGGCTAGGTAGGGGTGGCGCGGGTTAATGACCTGGTGCCTCCCCCCACCCCGTGGTAACCAGACTTTTGGTTTGGGTGCCATTTAGCATTGCCAGGTCCCCTTTTCAACCGGACTTTCTGGTAAAAAAAAAACAGGCACCTGGCAACCCTATGGCACCTGGACACAGAAGCCAAAAACCAGACTGTCCATGCAACCCTAAATCTTTCACCCTTAGGGCACCAACTCAAACCCAGCTCAGTTTAGTAGGCCCAGTTTTTACCAGCTGACTGCCTGTCAGTCTCTGTGAAATGAGTGGGGTGCGTGTGCATGTCTGTCTATTTCCTGGTGGACAGGTGTCCCCATTACAAACATCACCATTCCAGCTGACTGTCGCTGATAGCAGCACACAGGCCAATGGCTGAATGGGTTATGGTGACTACTGAGTCCTCTCTCCCTCTTAAGCGTGGTCCGTCCAGCTCAGGGCTGAGCATGCCTTGCTGTTGTCTAGGGGGTAGCTGTTGTGGAGATGACTCACCCCCATCAGTCTGCTAGAGCTATCAGTCCAGCATCTCTTGCCCACACAGATTCACTGACAATTAATCAGTTTTGCAGGAATGATTGAGTCAGTACGTAGCAGCTGTCTGGGGGGAATGCACATCAGAAGTAGAACCAGCTCAACAGAGAGAGATCAGAACAGGGGGTTGTACAGTCTGCTACATAATTATATGGCAGCCTGAGATCATGCAGGGGGGAATGCAAGTAATGTTCACTGGAAACCAGCAAGCTGGTATCAGGCTGGCTGTTTCTAAGAGTGTTCTGGGGTGGAAGTGAAGAACAGGTGGTGTTTATTTCCTGACACTCACCATTCACCACTCCTCCCCATTCAGGGGGATCCAGCTAGGGAATGAACTTCCAGAGGAGAGGAGGCAAATCCAGATTGTGACTATATTTAGTAAATGAGGCAAAACTCTCCTCTTTGAAAAGGCCTTTATATCATATAACACTTCCAGCACTGACACCCCCATCTGCCCCTAAATCCCAACCGCCTAAACCCTAGCCTGAGCAGAGTTTTGACCATGAAAAGGGAACAGAGCCAGAGACTCCATGAAATCCACTAGGGACTTACTGCTATTTATCATATGTGAAAGGTGCTCAGATGCTATGGTAATGAGCAGTAGGTTAAGACCCTTACATTCTGAATCTTGGGGCTTTTCAAAGGCACATAGCATTGGAGCAGAAACAGTTGCACCAGCACATCATTCTCTCTCAGGAGCAATTATGCTATTGAGGTGACCTGGGGGAGCAATGAGGGTCTCCAAAAAAAACTGCAGCAAGCTGGGTCTGATTGCACAGAGAGAAAAGAAAGCAGGTGCCCTGACCCAATTCTACCCCTGTCAACACACACAACCACAGCACCATGCACACACAAGTTATCCCTGTAGGGAGCAACACAGCTTTAAGAGAAAAAGACCTGACATTTTTCTGGTTCATGCTAGGGATGTAAATACCGTTTAAAAAGTTAACCGTTCAAACGATTAACAAATATTTTGTTTAAACAGTTAACAGGCTGGGGCTGATCCGGCCAGGTGGCACAGCTGGGGCTGCTCTGACCTGTGTGGGGCTGGCTGGCCAGCCCAGAAGTTAACAGTTAAGGTGGTTTAACTGGTTAACATTTTACATCCCTAGTTCATGCTTCATCAACTGACTGAATTCCAATTGCTGATTTTTATTATGACTGATGCTGTAAGAGGCAGAACCCAGCTGGATTTTCAGTCCCCAGGAAGAGTAAGAAAAAACACTTTGACTTGTAAACAGAGCTGATTTCCTCTGGAATCACTGAGGGGGGAGGATAAAGACAGAGCCCCTTGATGACCTATATACAGAGTCACTTTTTTGACTGTCCTTTACCACTGCTGCTTAGTTATATAACATGCTGCGACCTCTGCAGCTGGTAGGCAGCCAGAGTTTAAAGGTATTTTCCTCTGATCTCTCTCTGGGGACAAGCTGTAAGTTCAGACAAGTGCTTGCTCCAATAAAAGGGAAACTGTCCAAGCCTCAACTGCAGCAAACCAGATCTTGTGTTGAAAGCCATGTTGCTAACGAGACAGGCCCAGAGAGAGGTTTGTATCTGTTTCAGAGTTGTAGCCATGTTAGTCTGTATCAGCAAAAACAATGAAGAGTCCTTGTGGCACCTTAGAGACTAACATTTATTTGGGCATAAGCTTTTGTGGGCTAAAACCCACTTCATCAGATGCATAGAGTGGAAAGTACAGGAGCAGGTATAAATATATGATAAGATGTGATTTGCCTTAGCTGTGTTACAGCTGCCCTCTAGTGTCAGGCAAATATATTTGGGTTAGTGCCGCCTTCTCCTGCCAGGAGATCTGGAGGATGAGCTATGCTGGTTGGGAACTCCTACATATGCGCTTCCCATCATGCCCACAATAAAAGTCTGCTGGAGCCCAAAAAGCTTGGCAGCAAGAAGCATCTGAACTGTATTATGATGGTTATTTACTCTTTGTATTGCTGTTGCGCCTACAGACCTCAGTCAGCTAATGGAGCCCCGTTGCGCTAGGTGCTGTACACACATCATATAACAGACAACAGTTACTGCCCCATGTCTTGAATACATTTGTATTACAGTAGCCGTTAGAGGCCCAATGGTCTGGGTGCTGCATATACACATAGCGAGACAGTGTACAGTCTACATCAATGGCTGTCAACCTTTCCAGACAACTGTACCCCTTTCAAGAGTCTGATTTGTCTTGCGTACCCCCACGTTTCACCTCATTTAAAAATGACTTGCTTTCAAAATCAGACACAAAAATGCAAAAGTGTCACAGCACGCAGTTACTGAGAAATTGCTGACTTTCTTATTTTTACCATATAATTATAAAATAAATTGATTGGAATATTAATGTTGTACTTACATTTCAGTGTATAGTATATAGAGCAGTATAAACAAGTCATTGTATGTATGAAATTTTAGTTTGTGTTGACTTCACTAATGCTTTTTATGTAGCCTGTTGTAAAACTAGATAATATCTAAATGAGTTGATGTACCCCCTGGAAGACCTTTGCATAGCCCCAGGGGTATGTGTACCTCTGGTTGAGAACCACTGGTCTGTACAGAACGAAGGAGGGGAGGGGAAACAGGAGGGATGACTTGCCCAAACAGATTAATGGTAGCAGCCAGCAGGACTAGCACCTAGATCAGTAGGTCTCAGGCGAATGCCCCAGATACTAGACAACAAGTCTGCAGACTGACAGGTTTAAAAGTCAGTGGCTCAGATCCTTGGCTACAGCTGAGTGGCTCATAGCTCAGCTCAGAACAGGTATGTGCTCAGGTGGCCTTTGCCTTCCTCTCTCCAGAATCCATTCTGTACCGCTCTATTTCCTAGTGTAACTTAGTGCAGCCCTCAGGCTGCTCTGTCATGCCAGTTTCCAAAGGCCTCAAGCGGCTGATACAGCCCTTGGAGATCAGCATCCCAGCCATGCCCCTGACACAGACCAAGAGAGGAGTGGCATAGGAAGTGCAGTGCCAGCTCTACATCATAGAAGATCCCTCTACACCGGGGTGATCTCCCATCGGCAGCTCTGCCAGGGGTCTGCCACAGTGGGGAGTGTTAAACAGCTGCTCCCCAGCTGGGAGCTCTGGGTCAACATCATTAACTATTTCATGGCTGACCATTTTAGCAGACCCATCCAAATAATGTGCCAGCCTGATTAATCCCAAGCACCCCTTCCATGCCTTCCTAGGAGCCACAAGCCCCAGCTGCTCCCCACCCAAAATGTGGGGATAATATACAAATACAGGGGGATTTCATAGCAATCAAACTAACACAGGAGCTACCATGCTGCTTATGGTTTCATTGCCCTGTCTATACAAACCTTCACTGGCTTCTGTGAAGCTCCTGTTGGATTTCCAGTCTGTTGTGCTAGAGAAATCACAGGCCTTGCTACAGAATTTAGATCCAGCTTGCCACACAATCCACAAGGCCCTGGATCTATGGGTCCTGCAGAAAGCACCTGGGACGGCTACTACTTCATGGCATTCCAGTCACTGAGACTAACAATAATTATAAGGAAAAGAACACCAGCAACACAGAAGGGAAGAGGATATTTGAGAAAGTCATGGAGGCCGGAGAATGCACTGTGATGCTTGGAAACCCACCTCCCCAGCCACCGACCTGGAGAAGCTGAGGAACTGGAGAGAAATCCACCTGCTTCGGCTGCGTCCAGTATGAAGTCCTATAACTGCAGCTCATTCAACTCATTCAAATGAGGCCCATGTAGAACAGGCAGCTGGGAGCTTCCATTCAGTTCCCGTTGGAAAGAGGAACTGGCCATCACAGTTGATCATGTTTCATCATCACAACCACAAAAAATGTCAAAGCTATTCAACCAAGTGTGGAGTCTCCCTCTAGTGGCTAAATGCTACTATGAAAATTACAGTACAGTCCTGCTCCAGAGTGTGTGTGTGTGTGTGTGTGTGTAAACTTTAATACATGACACCCAAATTTCTGACAGTCTGGTCCTATGAAAGCTGAAGTTAATTACATATTAGACTCTGCATAACCCTCTTTGTTGCCTTTACCTCACTGTACTGGTAACTATCCGTTTCATACAATAGCCTCTGTACTTTCAGTGTCAGTGAGTTAAAGAGAAAATCTGTGTAACTTGTATGTGCTGCAACATTATTGAATAACAAACACATCTATTCAAGTCAGGGTCCTAGTTTTAAAGTCTTCTATTGTCAGACACCCCTATATCTCCTAGCAGCTAGTTACAAGAAGAAACATGCACTAATTTGCAGCACTTAACGGGTTTATTTTATACCCTAGACTTACTATAAAGCATCTGACTGATTGCTCTGAGTTGCCTGCTTATTCTCAGACAGTATAGTAATTCTGGACCAAATTCACATTCAGTGATGTTAGGAGTCCTAAAAACCTGACCCAGAAGATTATTATATTTCCCTCCTCTTTTCTTTACAATATTTTTTTCTTTGATCCTCTCTCCTGCCTCCCAATGTGCTCATAAAACGGAGAAAAAGCATTTGAAAGAAACAGATATGCTACAGGTAGGCTCTTTGCAAGTCACCATGCACAGCTCTGGCAGTTTCCATCCATTCTGTTCTGCAGCCATCCTCTGCTATTCCAGTCTGGGGTTTCCCCCAACACTGTTCTCCTGATACCCCCTCAAACTCAGCCTGTAGTCCATCCTGCTATCCAGCCCTGAGCTTCCCCCTGACCCACAGCTCTGCCAATTCACCTCAATCCTGACCTGATGCACCTCCTGCTATTCCAAGATCATGTTTGGTCTTCCAGAACAAATCTTCAAAAGGCAACACCTGATGCAGAGTGCACAATGGCTGATCACTCTGTGAACAATCCCTGTACTTGAAGTATTTAACATTTGACAAATGCTTTAGGATCTCAGAAATATGAAAGGTAATTCTGTTCTATTCTATGGAACAAACAAGACCATTTGGAACCTTTTAATGTATATAACAGTATTTTGCTCTTCTCTAGCATCTTTCCTACAGGCATTTCAAAACACTTTAAATGCATTAATGAATTTATTCTCCCTCCCTCTTGGGTATTATAATTCCCATTTATCAGACTGGGAAACTGAGGCACAGAGTGGCTACCCACATTCTTATAGTAAGCCAGAGGCAGAGTTAAGCATGGAACCCAGCTCTCATGACTCCTAGGCCTGTGTCTTAAACAAAAGATCATCCTTCCATTTACATTTTCTGGCCCAAACTAAGCAGTGTGATCTAGTGAATAAGGCACTAGACGGGTGGATGCAAGTAGAGCCTGACAAAATTTTTGCACCATAACTTTTCTCCAGTGAAAAAAGCAGATTTGGTGCAAATGTAGCAAATTTGGGTCAGTTTCACCAAATAGTTTAATTTAAAAATTAAAAAAAGCTTCTAACACAAATCAGTGTTTCATTTTGACACTTTCAAAATGAAATGTTTTGATTTTTTGATTTGAGATTACTTTTTGTTGCAAAATTTCCATTACTTTTATTCTTTGTAATATGAAAACACGCTCAAAATGGAAATGAAATGTTTTCTTTGACCCCCCAATTTTTTGGAATTGCTAGTAAACTGAAAAATCTATTTGCCCAGCTGTAGTCAGGGCACCTAAGCATGCAGGCCAGAGCCATAAGTTGCTTCTAGCTGGGCAAAGGAAGCCCAGATAGAGGGTCCACATGGAAGGCATAGGATGGGAACTGTGAGACTATGTGCAAACTTTTATTATTATAGCGATACCTAGAGGCCTCAGCTGAAATCAGGGCCTCATTGTGCTGGGTGCTTTGCACACAGGTAGTACTAGACAGTCCCTGCCCCAAAGAGCTTGCTACCAGGGACAGTACCCTCTGCAGTGGGGCTTAGGTCAGCCTAACTACTGTTGCATGGAGTATGACATTTTTCACAGCCTTGAGTGATGTAGCTAAGTTGATATAAGTTTTAGGTGTAGACCAGGCCTGAGTTATCAGTGCATCATTTTTGTACTACACTGTAGTTGCCTGACAAGTTGTGACAGGTGTTGGTCTGGCACACCTGCTCACTGTGTAATAAGCATGCACAGCAGTGCACCAAGCATGCAAAGGAGGATGAGTGGCAGTGAATCTCAGAGGCCCTGGTGAGTAGTTATTGCAATGCCAGAGCACTCTGAGTGCTGTAAAGAAAATCTGAGAGAGTTCAGGTGTCTGGGAAGAAGCTCTGGAGACAGTGGAATTTCTCTGGAAACTGGGGTGAATGCATAGGTGCTGGAACTAGGGGTGCTGGGGGTACTGCCACACCCTCTGCTTGAAGTAGTTTCCCTTATATACAGGGTTTATAGTTTAGTTCGGTGGCTCTCAGCACCCTCACTATACAAATTGTTACAGCAGTCCTGAGTGTATGATCTCTAACTCTGGCAGAGTGACTGATTTTTAACCATTCCAGGGTAGGGTGAGGCTGGGGCTATGTGGACAGGTGGGACAGCGGGTGAGATGTAGTGTCTCATTTAACCTGGAGATGGACCTATGCTACATCAGCAGAATGCAGATGTTGGGTGTGTGTGGGAGGGTGTGGGTGTGTCTGGATTTAGCTCTTTATAAAGCTAGAATCCAGCTGTGAAACTTGGGTGAGGTCTGGCTTCCACCCCTTCTGCCCTGTGCTAGGCCTGATCCCTGATGAAAGACAGTTGGGGCCCTGGTAGCTCAGGTAAGCTGCTCTCCCACCATTTCACTTTATTTACATGGATGGTATGTTTGGGGGGCACCCTGAGCCCGGGGATCAGTACAATTATTCCCCCTTTGTCTGTGTCCATAACACCCCCAAACCCTTTGCCCCATGCTTGAGGAGAGGATGGGATGGGGATCAGACAGCTGACCTCTCTGCTATACACCGGGCAGGCTGCTCAAGGTGCCTAAGCACGGCGCCGCGCCTGCCAGCACCAAAGATGGCGGCACAGCGGCTTCACGGGGCGCGCTGCTGCTGCGCCAGCGCCCTTCCCTTCCCACCCGGGAGCTGGCGGTAGCGCGCAGGCTTCCTGAGAAGGGAAGGTGGGTGGTAGCGCCCGGGATGGGGGCGGCTGCGACGGTCACTTGAGCCGCTTCCCACCCCCGCCGCGAATGGAGTCTCCCTCCCTCAGGTGCAGCGCTGCGGGGAGCCAGGCGGCCCTCTGAGACGCGCCCACCCGGGAGCGGGGCCGCTGGTCCCCCGAGAGGTGAGCGCCCCGCTGCTCCCGGCCTCCGAGCAGCCCCGGGGGAGACCCCAACCGGCCGCTGGCCCCGGCAGGGTGCTGGGCATTGCAGGGAGGGGCCCGGGGCAGGAGTGAATGTGTGTGTGTGGGGGGAGCCGGAGGGCCCCCCCGGGGCAGGAGTCAGTGGGGGGGGAGCCGGAGGCCCCCCCCGGGGCAGGAGTGTGTGTGGGGGGGGAGCCGGAGGCCCCCCCCGGGGCAGGAGTGTGTGTGTGGGGGGAGCCGGAGGGCCCCCCGGGGCAGGCGTGTGTGTGTGGGGGGGGGGAGCCGGAGGGCCCCCCGGGGCAGGCGTGTGTGTGTGTGTGTGGGGGGAGCCGGAGGGCCCCCCCGGGGCAGGAGTGTGTGTGTGTGGGGGGAAGCCGGAGGGCCCCCCCGCGGCAGGGGAGTGTGTGTGTGGGGGGAGCCGGAGGGCCCCCCCGGGGCAGGAGTCATTTGGGGGGGGAGCCGGAGGGCCCCCCGGGGCAGGAGTGTGTGTGTGTGTGGGGGGAGCCGGAGGGCCCCCCCGGGGCAGGAGTGTGTGTGTGGGGGGGGAGCCGGAGGGCCCCCCCGGGGCAGGAGTGTGTGTGTGTGTGTGGGGGAGCCGGAGGCCCCAGGGCAGGAGTCAGTGGGGAGCCGGAGGCCCCAGGGCAGGAGTCAGTGGGGAGTGTGTGTGTGGGGAGCCGGAGGCCCCAGGGCAGGAGTGTGTGTGTGTGGGGAGCGGAGGCCCCAGGGCAGGAGTGTGTGTGTGGGGGGAGCCGGAGGCCCCAGGGCGGGTGTGTGTGTGTGGGGGGAGCCGGAGGGCCCCCCCGGGGCAGGCGTGTGTGTGTGTGGGGGGGGAGCCGGAGGGCCCCCCCGGGGCAGGCGTGTGTGTGTGTGTGGGGGGAGCCGGAGGGCCCCTCCGGGGCAGGAGTGTGAGTGTGTGTGTGGGGGGAGCCGGAGGGCCCCTCCGGGGCAGGAGTGTGTGTGTGGGGGGAGCCGGAGGCCCCCCCCGGGGCAGGAGTGTGTGTGTGTGGGGGGGAAGCCGGAGGGCCCCCCCGGGGCAGGAGTGTGTGTGTGGGGGGAGCGGAGGCCCCGGGCAGGCGTGTGTGTGTGTGGGGGGGGAGCCGGAGGGCCCCCCCGGGGCAGGAGTGTGTGTGTGTGTGTGGGGGGAGCCGGAGGCCCCCCCCGGGGCAGGAGTGTGTGTGTGGGGAAGCGGAGGCCCCAGGGCAGGAGTGTGTGTGTGTGGGAAGCCGGAGGGCCCCGAGGCAGGAGTGTGTGTGTGGGGAAGCCGGAGGCCCCGGGCAGAGTGTGTGTGTGTGGGGGGGGAAGCCGGAGGGCCCCCCCGGGGCAGGAGTGTGTGTGTGTGTGGGGAAGCCGGAGGGCCCCCCCGGGGCAGGAGTGTGTGTGTGTGTGTGTGGGGAGCCGGAGGGCCCCCCGGGGCAGGAGTGTGTGTGTGTGTGTGGGGGGGGAACCGGAGGGCCCCCCGGGGCAGGAGTGTGTGTGTGGGGGGAGCCGGAGGACCCCCCCGGGGCAGGCGTGTGTGTGTGTGTGGGGGGGGGGGGCAGGGGCGGCTCTACAAATTTGGCCGCCCCAAGCAATCATGCCTGGGAGGCGCCCCCGAGCCGCGGGAGCAGCGGACCTGCCGCGGGCATGACTGCGGAGGGTCCGCTGTGTGGCGGCTCAGCTGGACCTCCCGCAGCTGCGGACGGTGTGCTGGTCCGGCTCGGTTGAGCTGCCGCCGCCACGCCGGGGGGAGGCCCCGCCGAGCCGCGGGACCAGCGGGTGTGTGTCATGCCTGCGGCAGGTCTGGTCGTCCCGGGGCTCCGGTGGACCTCCCGCAGGCATGACTGCGGCAGGTCCACCGCCCAGCCTGCCGCCCCTGGGAAAGGGCCGCCCCAGGCGGGTGCTTGCCCCGCTGGGCTCTAGAGCCACCCCTGGTGGGGGGGAAGCCGGAGGGCCCCCCGGGGCAGGAGTGTGTGTGTGGGTGGGGGACGCCGGAGGGCCCCCCCGGGGCAGGTGTGTGTGTGTGTGGGGGGGAGCCGGAGGGCCCCCCGGGGCAGGAGTGTGTGTGTGGGGGCGGGGGGGGGGAAGCCGGAGGGCCCCCCCGGGCCGGAGTGGGTGTGTGGGGCGGGAGGAAGCGGAGGCCCCCGGCAGGAGTGTGTGTGTGGGGGCAGGGAGCCGGAGGCCCCGGGCAGGGAGGTGTGTGTGTGTGGGGGGGGGAGCCGGAGGGCCCCCCGGGGCAGGAGTGTGTGTGTGTGTGTGGGGGAGCCAGAGGGCCCCAGGGAGTGTGTGTGTGTGGGGCGGGGAAGCGGAGGCCCCCCCGGGCAGGAGTGTGTGTGTGTGTGTGTGGGGGGAAAGCCGGAGGGCCCCCCCGGGCAGGAGTGAGTGTGTGTGTGTGTGTGGGGAAGCCGGAGGGCCCCCCGGGGCAGGAGTGTGTGTGTGTGTGGGGGGGGAAGCCAGAGGGCCCCCCGGGGCAGGAGTGTGTGTGTGTGTGTGGGGGGGAACTTCGGTGCTGCTTTGCACAGGGGCTTGGCTTAGGCTGCTGCAGGTGGGGTGCCTGAGGCAAAACCAGCAGTTCCCATACAGTGGACCATGGACACTGGTGCTCTGCAGAGCCTTTTGTGGTGGCCTGTGGAAAATTGTCTTGTCACATGGTGCTGGCTATTCATTAAAGGGTGTTAACTAAACAGCTATGGATGCATCACTCTCCTAATGTTCTTTTCCAATGTAAGCAGCCATTGTAGTTGCCACAGTGTTGTTATGGGATCACATACGGGCAAGTAGATTGTTTTGCAGACCACCTACCTGTTTGTTCATGATCATATTGGCAACCCCCTTAAAGTCCCTATCACTGAAAAGCTTGGGGACCTGCCTGTCTTATACATACTTCAAAGTCCTCTTAAAAATATAAGACCTGCAGCAGCTTTCTGGTTTGTCTGGATGTAGGAAACATTTTGCATTTACAGTTCAGACTCCATATAGTGTGTCAGACAAGGTGTGGCTCTTGTGTGAATTCTTACAGGAACCGGGTAACTGCTTCTAGGATGGAAAGTTTTAGCTGTAAATGAGACCATGGAGTCTTGTGATAGGTTCCCAAGTTCCTTGGTCAGGTGTTGAGCAAAGCAGCAAAAAGGTCATTTAAGAAACCTTTTTTCATTTGTCTCAAAGTGTAATATAGTATCCTTCATTTAACACATACCTAGACCTATACCTTAGGGTTATTTACTGCCTGCTCCCATCCCTGTAATAACTGTGTGCTTGCCACATGAAACTGATCAGCAGTAGTGAACATCCTTGTGGAATTCATGGAGACTCTGTCTTACAGTCTTCTCAGGACACAGAAAGCTCAGCTTTTGGTGGGCTGTATTTAAAAAAAAATAAATAAAAGGTAGGGCAGGGAGTCAGTTATGAATATCGTTCTGGTGGAGAGCTTTACCAACTAGAAAACACTGCAAAACCTTCCTAAAGGTAGTCACTCATTTAATCTCCCTTGGAAGCTCTTTTCACATCTGAATTCCTTCAGCTGAGTGCTTTGTCCGTAGCTGCCTCAAGATGCCTTCAAGGCTTTGTGGTCTGCAATGGTCTGGCTCATATACAGAGGGTCCCAATACGTTAATTTCTTTGAAGGTTACCACTGAGGCTGTAGAGGCTGGGTGGGAGCCCCATGGAGGCACTGAGGCACAGGCTTGATGTGTTTACAGCCTAAATCGGGGTGGACAAACTATGGCCCGCAGGCTGAATCCGGCCCGCCAGCTGTCTTAATCCAGCCGTTGAGCTCCCACTGGGGAGCAGGGTTTGGGGCTTGCCTTGCTCCAGCATTCTAGCTGGGGAGCAGTGTCGGGGGCTGCTCCACATCGCTCCCGGAAGCAGTGGCATGTCCCCCCTCCAGCTCCTACATGTAGGGGCAGCCATGGGGCTCTGCACGCTGTCCCTGTCCCAAGCGCTGCCCCCGCAGCTCCCACTGGCCAGGAACTATGGCCAATGGGAGCTGCAGGGGCGGCGCCTGCGAACAGGGCAGCGTGCAGCAGAGCAGCCTGGCCATGCCTCCGCGTAGGATCTGGAGTGAGGAACATACTGCTGCTTCCAGGAGCCACTTGAGGTAAGCGCTGCCTGGAGCCTGCACCCCTGAGCCGCACCCTGGTGCCAGGGGTGGCTCTACATATTCAGCCGCCCCAAGCAGTCATGCGCAGGAGACGTCCCAGAGCCCCGGGAGCAGCGGACCTCCCGCGGGCATGACTGAGGAGGGTCCACTGGTCGCGTGGCTCGGCTGGACCTCCCTCAGCTGCGGACGGTTGGCTGGTCCGGCGGCTCCAGTGGAGCTTCCGCAGTCATGCCTGCGGGAGGTCCAGCCGAGCCATGGGACCAGCGAACCGTCCGCAGTCGTGCCTGCGGGAGGTCCACTGGAGCCGCGGGAGGAGCGCCCCCTCCGCAGTCATGCCTGCGGCAGGTCCGGTCGTCCCGGGGTTCCGGTGGACCTCCCGCAGGCATGACTGCGGCAGGTCCACCGGCCCAGCCTGCCGCCCCTGCCGGCAAATGCCGCCCCACGCGATGCGCTGGGGTCTGGAGCCGGCCCTGCCTGGTGCCCAACACCCCTGCCCCAGCCCTGATCCCTCTCCTGCCTTCTGAACCCCTCGGTCCCAGCCCAGAGCACCCTCCTGCACCCTAAGCCCCTCATCCTCAGCCCCACCCCAGAGCCCGCACCCCGAGCTGCAGTCCTCACCACCTCCTAGCTCTCCACCCCCGTGCCCCAGCCTGAATTCCCCTCCCACATCCTGAACTCCTCATTTCTGGCCCCAGCCAGAGCCCTCACCCCTTCCTGCACCTCAACCTCAATTCTGTGAGCATTCATGGCTCGCCATACAATTTCTATACCCAGATGCGGCCCTCGGGCCAAAAAGTTTGCACACTCCTGGCCTAAATCCTGGAGGAGGCTCACAGCTGCAATTTGCACCAGCATGAGCCTTCATGCTGTTTTCATGTTCAGGTTCAGATGTGATGAATTGCAATAATTCAGTTTAGAGAGGACAAATACATACATAGCTGTGACCAGTTCCTCATCTGGAAGGAAAGGGCAGAGTTTGCCAGCAAAATAAAAGACTTTTTAGTCACTTAAGTTGGACAATCTGGCAGCATATGTAAAAGTAGAACTCTAAACCACCAATGTGCTTCAGCAAGTCTTTGGTAATCAATAGCTGCAGCTCTGAAAACTCAGGGGTTCAACATCTAGTAATGATGCTTGCATTTGGAAGTGCTGTGAACTGGTATTTGCAAGTTGTACTACTGATGTTGCATCAAAGCATCGTGGTTTGCTAAATCCAAGTGCAAGCATCACTACTACCAAGTGCAAGCATCACCAAGGGACCGCTCTTATAGCCCCTGGCAAATATTTCATGGAATTTAAGGCGAGTTGTACTTTAAGCACTGTGGTATTGGATCCTGAGTGAGTTTGAAGTACAGTGTGTTGAGATTCAGTTAGCATTTATTGAGAGCTAAATGTGTAGCCACATTTTTTGTTCTTGTTTTGACAAGGTAGATTTGCTTGTATGGTAAGCAGAGGTTACAAGTTTACACTGAATGTAAATTAGTTTATAAATATAATAATATGCAGTGGTGTGGAACAATAGCTTGTTAAACAATGTAATGAATTTGTAACTTAGACACGTTACATTTATCTATGCATCTTTAACTTAAGAAAAATAAAACAACCAGTAACAGAGGCAGTAGTAGAGAAGACTACCATATTCCTGGTGCTTTGAACAATGATAGCAATATAGCAAGAGATCCTTTGTCTTGCAAACATGACCTGGGTTTTGTATGAAACATTGGAAACAGCAAAAAGAACGAGGAGTTCTTGTGGCATCTTAAAGACTAACACATTTATTTGGGCATAAGCTTTCGTGGGCTAAAACCCACTTCATCGGATGAATGCAGTGGAAAATACAGTAGGAAGATATACCGGGCCTCTGATACCAAGGTTTATATCTCAGGGCCTCCTCTTACTACACTAAAAGGTACTGGACACCAGATATCAGAACATTTGCATACTTGTACACTCCACACAGATAACAGGGAACAAGCTGACCCATCCCAATGTCAGGGCCAAAAGGGTAATATGATGGATAGAGTTGTTTTGTTCAAACCAACATGTACAAAGTGAGAGGCGGCCCCTTACTATGTAGAGGGGTTGTACCTCAATACGTCAGGAGTGATGTGTAACTTGTTTGTACCTCTGTATAAGAATGCACCCCTGAGTGGATGTCTTTGCCCAGCCAAGGGTGCAGTGGAAAGTCCTAACACTGACTGAGCTGAGTCCATTGCCAGGGGGCACATATTTGTAGTATGTCCTGTAGAGTAAAGTCTAGAGGGAACTATCATTGTGCTTCGTTTGACAATAAACCTGGCCGAAGTGCCTTCGTACCTTACTAGAGTGTGTGGTCATTGGGGGTTCTCTCAGGGTCTGCTGTGTAAGCTATCTGCATAGAGCTGAGACAGCACACACAGGAAGCACACGCACGCAGCCGATTGATATCAACATTGAACAGAGCACCACACCGGTAGCGTCTGACAACAATATATACACAGAGAACATGGAAAAAATGGGTGTTGCCATACCAGCTATAATGAGACTAATCAATTAAGGTGGGCTATTATCAGCAGGAGGGAAAAAAACTTTTTTGTAGTGATCATCAGGATGGCCCATTTCCAACAGTTAACAGTTTGTTAGTCACACCTTCTTGTCAATTGATTAGTCTAATTATAGCTGGTATGGCAACACCCATTTTTTTTCATGTTCTGTGTATATATATCTTCCTACTGTATTTTCCACTGCATGCATCCGATGAAGTGGGTTTTAGCCCACAAAAGCTTATGCCAGATTAACACGGCTACCACTCTGAAATTGGAAACAGCCTTTCAATTGATGTTTCTTTTTAAAGCAGCCCTGATTTCCTTATTTTTCTGCACCCTGAAGAGTGTGTAAGTCTTCTGTAGAGGTGGCATTAGCAGAGGAAACTGAAGTGACTTAAGTAAGGGATATCATAAAGACTTTTAGGTTTGTGTATGGCTGGCTGCAGAATGTACTCTTATTGCTATGAAAATGCAGTTTGAGCTGCTAAACCCTTCATGGGTTTACAAATGAGTTTCTAGGTCGCGCTTTTCCTTTGCTGTTAAATATTTCACCATTTGCCTCTTCAGGCTGTGGGATGACAGATTGTAGCAAGAAAGGATTTAAAACTTCCTCCTTTTAGCTTCTTGCCTAAGCATTGGCATCACAATAAGTGGTGTGAAAATTGAATACTTCCCTTCCTTCACCCCCAGACAAGTACTTAAAGTTATTGTAGAACTTTAGGTAGTGAAGCTGTTTCTAAGCCAGGCTTTATTCAGGGAACAAGGGCAATTAAAGACTTCAGCCTACATAACAGGGTGAAGACGTAAGGTTAAACTAAACAGTAATATGTTGACTCATCAGTTAAAGTTTTGACAGAGCTTCCCTTTAAAGATTTTTTTAAACACATACACGCCTCTTTGGGACAGGTCACTTTCTTTATACAAGTTCTCACATTCAGTCTTTTCCCAGAGGAAAT
This sequence comes from Mauremys reevesii, assembly GCF_016161935.1. Lineage (NCBI taxonomy): Eukaryota > Metazoa > Chordata > Testudines > Geoemydidae > Mauremys > Mauremys reevesii. Next base: position 63,197,826 of record NC_052631.1, read on the forward strand.
TTTGTTAAAAGTTGGTCAATCAGATAAGGAGTCTGTTATGGGACTTTGAATAAGTACGTGCTGTGTCCTGAAAGTTTAAAAATCTCTTGTCCTCTGATAATTCAGACTGCTTGATATCAACACTTGCTTTATGCACTTTACCACAATGGGAACTAACAAACAGGATATTTTTTGCCCTGTTGGAATACAAACAGTTTTAATTTATTACAAGTTGACTTTTCTATAGTCTCCACATTTTAAATTTCAATTGGAAGCCTGGCAAATATCACCCTCTCTGCTCCACTTAGGGCTTCTCTACATAGTGGGGGAGTGCATGCTATGGAGTATGATTTCTAAAACACACTAACCTTTTTACATGGACCAATGAATAGACCTTTCTGGTGTGCATTACAGGTTCCCTAGTGCACTTTCACATAGTGCTTTTTGAAACAGTGCTATGTGAAAGTGTGCTCTGGAACCTTTAATGCACACCAGAAAGGTCTATGTGGACCAATTAATAGGTAACACATCAGTATGCTTTAGAAATCACACCCTTGTAGTGCATACCCCCCCCCCCGAGAAATTACCCCATTGTGTAGCTGAACCCTTAATCTCCGCTTTAAGTGTCAGTACCTCTACATGATAAAATAGTTTTCAAAATATAAACTGATCATTAGGTTTGGACTATAACCCTGACAGTGACTTTTTCCCCCCCCATCTCCCAGTGAATATACACTGATTATTCTTGCTTATTTTTCCTAAAATAAAATCAATCACCTCCAGAACTGTGGTTTCAGTGTAAGAATCTTCACTGCCCTACATGGGGGAAAAATGATGGCCAAAGAGCTTAAGGGAAAAACATAGAATTCCCTGAGTACCAGGACAAGCAGTACCACCACTCTCTGTGTTATCTCTCCTGCCCCACATTGTGAATCATGTCTGACTTGGAGGGGCCATATGTGGGGATGACCTTACATTGTTGGTAACAAATTGTGATGTAGAGTCTTGGCCTAAGGCTGATTCCTGAATGTTATCAAGTCATTCACAAAGGCTATCAACCATCCTTTAAAAGGTAATGATTTTCACTTATTGACTTGGGTTGTATTTCATGTAGTGACCTAGAGGTGAAAGACTTTGTGTCCCATAACCAGGGCTTCTGTTTTTCAGGATATATTTAATTTTGTGGGGCAAAGGTGGTTATTTTTACCAATTTTTGAGTTCTAGGTAGATGTCCAAAACTTGGTGGGGGTTTTTTTGGTGTGGTTTTTTTGGGAGCTTTCTCTTTGTATATACAGTAATGAGTAATTGCTTTAATTTGCCTGAGTGCTCTCTAATGTAGTTCTGTTTCACCAGCAGGGTCTGTGTGGAACAGTTAATATGCAAAATGTTGGTGCACTTCAGAAATCACACCCATTAGTGCGCATTACTATCGGTGTAGACAAGCCCTTAGATACAAGTAACCATTTCTGATGTTTTTCCTGGTGTTTACTGGATAAACGTCAATTTCATTTTTTGTATTGTGGGTCTTTTATTGGTGTTTTTGGTTTTAACCAATAAGCAAATGCCTTACCCGAAACCCATCCCGGAAGCCTTTCAGTTCCCCTTGTTCTCTTTTAAGGAAGTTCACTTTTATTTTTATGCTACAGTGATAGCATAAGAGTGAAGGGGAACCTGAAGCAAATGAAGTGTGGTAAATGCCCCTTTTTACACATTAACCTCTCTTCAGTGTAAATGTTCCAGGTGAACACTGGCTGTCAGACTAGAAAACTTGGAGTAACAATTAGATCAAACAGCCCCCTGTGATGTGGACTTTCAGAGTAAACATTTACATCTGATCCTGCATTACAAATCAGTGTCAGAGTGCATCTCAGCAGCAGAGAAGAACATTCTGTTCTCAGTTTCTCTGATCCTGATGGATGTGCAATAATGGTAGTACTGGTGGTCTTGTAAGATCAGCTGTCTGAAGAGAAAATCCCTCTGAAAAGGGCGCATGTAGGTAGTAGCTAGGTTGAAAGATGTTGGTTTACTTAGCAGTATTTGGGGGGTATGAGTGAGTAAGGTTCACCCATCAAGCTTTGGATATTGTGGCTGTCTCGTTAAAGGCTATAAAACTTCTTACATGGCACACTGACTAATCTCAAAGCACATAATTCAAATCTCTGTGCAAGCACTCAGGGACAAAATTCAAATGTCATGGGACCAAGTACCAAAAAATCAGGGATAATCTCTTGAGTGGGGAGTGGGGACGCTCTGAAAGCCCTTAAGTGTGCATATTTGAGGAGGTCGTTTTAAAAGGAAGTGAAACTGATACTGTAAAATCTGACATTTTATGCTGTTGAAGTTCCTATCTTTAAAACTTTCCTTAACGTGATGCTGACCCAAGAATTTTTGTTGCAAGATCGGGGACTTTCCTGACCTCTTTTTAGCGAACAGTAAATTACAATTGTAACTTAATATGTGAAGTAGAAAATCAGATTTCTTGGATTTTATCAGGACTGTTGCTATATCAAATGAATAAAGCATTTCACCTAGTATTCTAATGCAAAATATGATCACCAGGCTGTGCTTCAAAGTTGTAATGTAGGTAGCACTTACAATACAGTTTGTCTACTTTTTTGTATAGCGCCCAATGTCCAAGGAAAAGCGGGGAATAGATATCAACAAAGAATCCTAATGTACCCATGTGGTGATGCACTATTTTGGACCCAGAAAACTCTCTTTTATGAGGGCTACAAAGAAATTGGCCCATCTGTGAATACCAGGCCACGTTTCAAGTTACACAATTTTCCACTGAGTTTTCTCTTTGTAGTTGACTTGTGTTTCTGTATGCAACTTATTGTCTGTAACATCATCATATATCTTCACCTACATATGGAAGAAATATAAACAGAGATTTCAATGTTTTCCTGAGTCTGCGCACAGTGCTGGTACTGCTACTGCTGCTCATAGCTTTGCCAAGTAGAGTGAAATTAACAAAACTCTGATCTATTTTACTGTTACTTCTCAGAACCTTTTTGGCAGCAGTGGAACATCCAGCTGATTCTGGTTCTCCTTGAGAAACCTCTGAGCAACAGCATCAGAAGGAGTGGAAGGAGGACCCAAAAACAGACTGGGATGGGGTAGCGTAGCAGAGACCTCTTTTCCTCCCGCTTTCATCCCTGCAGCAGCCATTCTTTGCAGATGAGATGGCTTTATCTGTAACTGGCCCATGCCTGGAACTTTCACCTGAAAATTATTAGAATCACCACAAATCTCACCACCTTTTGAAATATAAACTGTATTTCTTTGACTGTACCTTCACAAAATAGCAAAATAGACTGACCTGGGAGTAGAGGATGAAGAGTAGACTGATCCTTTTGTTTACTGATGGAATGTGTAAATGCATTTAGATGAGAGTGGTAGCAATTCGTGGCGAGGACCTTCCCTTCAAAGCAGGTAGGGGCTCTTGCTGGGGTGAAAGAGGCAGAAAGCTTTTTCTCATTTTCAGCATTGAAAGAGGGGTGAAGCTTCAGGTTGGTAAAATGTCTACTAGCTAGATTCTACTACTGGTGGAGCTCCCAAGCAGATCTAGGGTTCTCTCCGGTAGAATTCCCAGCAGCTGATGGCAAGGAGCCTGTACCTCGTTGTAGCATGCCCTCTCCCTAGTCTTCTGTATCTGCATTTGGGCTAATAAGTCCTTTCTCTAGGAAGCACCTGGCAAATTTTTCAAGCCCTGGTTATAACGTCCTGCACTACTGCCTGGTAGGTTGGGCATAAGATTACTATGCTTCCTGTGGCCACTTACTTTTAGTGCTCACTTCACTAAGTTAAAATTTACATATCTTTTGTTTGTAAATAAGTGTAATGAATACTCTTATTGCTTGAGCAATAGTTGAGTTACGAAAATAATCACCATATCATAGCCACCACATCACACTCGTGATGAATTGCTTATCCACCATGACCCTAAGTTCACTTCAGAATCTCAGCTTTCCAAAATACTCTCCACTAAGCGTGAACTACGTTCTTGGCTTCTAGCTGTACAGTGTACATCTGGATGTGTTAAAACATGGTGTTAAGAAGAGTCCAGTTTTCCAAGCAATTTTGACTGCTCTGTAGAACTGTATTACTTACAAACTTCACCAGCAATGATTTTGTAGTTTTTTTCCCCCCAGATAATTGATAGAGCTGGAATAGCATTGAACCAAGAACAGTTCTCTGGGCAGTTTTAATTAAAAAAAAAAAAAAAAAAAAAGCTTATTGGATGATGTAATTGTAAACGAGGAATTTTTTCCCCTGTGCCAGTGAGTGGTGTGCTTATTTCCTATAACAAAAAGTAGTGGAATAAAAAAAGTTAGTAAACCACCATTGTCTCTCCATTACCAAACTTAATTTCTATTGTCTCATATTGGAAGTACTACTTGTAGCAAGTTATTGGGAGATTGTACTTCACGGACATTTCAAAGGCATTAACTATCTGGGGAAACTCCTCCATCTCAGCAAATTGATGTGCCTTCACCATCCCTTGTACCCCTCAAGTCTCTTGTCATCTCTTCCCAATCACCCCAACATCCCCTCCTCCCCGTTTCTCTGTTCCCACCCTAGATTTTCCTGCTTTCTATTAGTGAAGGTCTTTCTCTGTCGCAACACTACTCTTGTTTGCCAGGCCTCTCCTGACCCCTGGGTATGTCTCCGTTCCTAACCCCTGATCCAGGTGTTGGGAGGAAACAAGCAATTCCTCTTTTCCTTGTGCGTCCGGAGAGAAGCTGCCGTTCTCTCTTATTCTGACTCTCTTGCTGTCTGAGTCTAGGGGCATGCATAGCAAGACACAGTTCCTCCTTCAAAAAGTTTATAATATACAATGTGTGTGTGACAGGTTTGGGCCCTTTGGGCTGTCACCTGATGTGCTGGGATGCCACTGACTCAGCCTATTCTGCCAGTTTGGATCCCCTTTACCTGGCCTTGCTGGGTTAGGCTCACAAGCCTCTTCCAGCCAAACACAAGGGTAGGGCCACACCCAGCTGCACAGAGAGACAGAGATCCGCTCTGGAAAGATTCAACCGTAGGGGCTTTCCCCAACACTCTCGTGAGGTACAAACCCAAAGGTTTTATGAAATTCGCTGTCTCCCTCAATGTGGAGGGAGATGTGCACAACTTCTTACCTCTCCCCCCTCCCCCCAGTCAGAAATTACATAAACTGGGTTATATTGTAAACAAGAAATAAGTTTATTAACAACAAAGGTGAATTTTAAGTAAATATAAGAAATGACATGACATAAAGCAGATTACTGACCAAATAAAGCAAAATACGCAAGCTAAGCTGAATATATTTAAGAAACAGGTTACAAGATGTAAATTCTCACCCTAAATGTTATTTTTAGGCAGGATGCAAAGTTACTGTGGTTCCGAGTTCCAGTTATATTCCTTTTCAGACTGGACCCCTGTCTCAATCTGGACCCCTTCCCTTCCTCCCGCTCCCTCGCCTTCCCTTTGGGTGCCTCTAGCAGTCTTTCTTCTTGGGTAGACAGGCCATGGAGAGGAGGAGTCCCGTTTGCTTTCCTCCCAACCCTTAAATAGGATTTACATAAAGTGGGAATCCTTTGTTTCCCAAACTTTACCCCCCTTCCCTTCCCGTGGTATTTTACAAGTCCCAGGTAATATTTAGTATCAGGTGACAAGACCACCTGACACTGTAGTATTACAGTGTCCATGAGACAGGGTTTGGCTACACTTGCAGCTGTACAGCGCTGAGAGTTAAAGCTGTCTTTGTACAGCTGTGTAGGGAAAGCGCTGCAGTGTGGCCACATTTGCAGCATTTGCAGTGGTGTTGGGAGTGGTGCATTATGGGCAGCTATCCCACAGAGCACCTCTTCCCATTCTGGTGCTGTTGGTTGTGGGAAGGGGGCGGAGGGTGCGGGTCATTCTGGTTCCTGTCCCAATGCCCTGTGATGTATCGCTTCACATCCCAGCAATCCCTGTGTTTCCGTCCACATTTGGCGCCATCTTTCCACAGTTTCTGTGCAGCGCGATTCTGTGTTCCGTTTCGGTCTGTGGGAAATGGAGCCCGAACTGCTGAGGAGTATGCTGACGAGTCTCGCCAGCACATCACTTTTGGCAGTTGAGCTATTCCTTAAGATCCAAAGTGACAGTGAGGAGTCCAACAATGATAGCGAGTCGCGTAATGCGTACGACACGAAATTGCTTGTGGCATTCACAGACATGTTCAGCACCGTGGAACTCCGCTTTTGGGCTTGGGAAACCAGCACTGAGTGGTGGGATCACATCGTCATGGAAGTCTGGGATGACGAGCAGTGGCTGCAGAACTTTTGGATGAGAAAGGCCACTTTCATGGGACTGTGTGAGGAGCTTGCCCCCACCCTGTGGCGCAAGGACACGAGATTGAGAGCTGCCCTGCCAGTGGAGAAGCGGGTGGCTATTGCAATCTGGAAGCTGGCAAATCCAGACAGCTACTGATCGGTCGCGAACCAGTTTGGAGTGGGAAAGTCAACCGTTGGAATCGTGTTGATGCAAGTTTGCAGGGCCATTAATCGCATCCTGCTAAGAAGAACCATGACTCTGGGGAACGTGCAGGACATTGTAGATGGCTTTGCACAAATGGGTTTTCCTAACTGTGGAGGGGCGATAGATGGGATGCATATTCCTATTCTGGCACCACCCCACCTAACATCGTTAATTGGAAGTACGTTAATCGGAAGGGGTATTTCTCTATGGTTCTCCAGGCGCTTGTGGATCACCGTACGCGTTTCATTGACACTAACACAGGCTGGCCTGGAAAGGTGTATGATGCATGCATCTTTCAGAACACTGGCCTGTTCAGGAAGCTGCAGGCCGGGTCTTTTTTCCCAGAGCAGAAGATCACAGTAGGGGATGTCGAAATGCCCATTGTGATCCTTGGAGACCCCGCTTACCCGTTAATGCCGTGGCTCATGAAACTGTACACAGGTAGCCTTGACAGCAGCAAGAAATGGTTCAACTACAGGCTGAGCCGGTGCCGAATGACCATGGAGTGTGCTTTTGGCCGTTTAAAGGGGCGCTGACTATCTCTGTATGGGAGGCTGGACTTGGGGGAAAGCAGCATCCCCGTGGTTATATCCGCGTGCTGTACCTCCCATAATATTTGTGAAGGGAAGGGTGAAAGATTCAGTCAGGCATGGACCTCTGAGGTTCAACACCTGGAGGCTGAATTTGCACAGCCAGAGAGCAGGGCTGCTAGAGAGGCCCAGCACAGAGCTGCAAGGATTAGGGATTCCTTGAGGGAGGAATTTGAGGCTGAAAACCAATAGTAATGTTTGGTGCCTTGCACGGGAGTGAAGTGCAGTGGTTACAATGTTAATAGGAATCTGTGTTTGCTAAGCTGATTTGCGGTGCCTGTTTCTTTCCTGGGCTAAGGTATCTTTAACTTTATGCAATAATAAAGACTGTTTTCAAAGCCAAAAATTCATTTATTGAAAAGAAAATTACTTTATTGAAAGACACAACTTTTTTGGAATCTGAAAGGGCAAGGGGGTGAGGTGGGGAACTGTACAATCACAGATTTGCATATGTCTTGTCTGGAGTGCTGTGCAATGACTGCTGCACTTCAGGATGGCTATGCTGCATGGTGATGAGGGTTGAGTGCAGAGGGTAAAGGTCGTAGTTCTCAGGACTGGTTGGTGAACATACAGGTGTTGGAGGCAGCTGGTGGCAGTAAGAACCCGGATGTTGGGGAAGAGAGTTTGGAGCTGACATGGGGGCACAAGGGAAAGAGCTTTGGACAAGGGGTGCACTCCAGGATGCTTACCAGCCGCTCCGTGCTTTGCTTCCTGTGCGCTGTGTTTTCCTTGTGGATCCTGCTTTCCCTCTCCCTCCAGTCCTGCACTTTTTGATTCTCTGTGAGAGATTGGTGCATCGCTTCGTGCAGCATGTCGTCTTTGCTTTTTCGCGGTTTCTTCCGGAGGTTTTGTAGTCTCTCAGCCGGTGATAACACGGACAGCCGAGATCTCGAGGTTGCATCTGTAAAGGCAAAATGCAACACTTAACATAGGCAGCATTGTTTATACCAGACAGAGTAATTCCCCCGCACTTAAGGAGGGCACATTAACAGTTTTCACAATAGCATGATTTTCCCATCCCAAAGAGAGCGCACATAATGCACAGGAGCCCTGAAATGGTGAGTAAGGGGGACTGATTGTTTCAGGGCTGTACTGTCCTCTGGGTTTCTGAGCCTTGGGGAGAGCAAAGAGCTGCAGGGGGCACCTATACTGAACACTATCCCAATATTTTCCACAGGAGTATATCTTGCAAGATATCTCACTGCTGCGGGTCACCTGGGAAGCATGGGAAGGTCTTCTACTGCAATGCGGCTTCTGCCCTGGCCCCTATGCAGCTTGCCTGTGTGCAGCAATGGTCCCCCCACCCCTTGCGGCACAGTGATGCGGACACGTTAGCCTGACTGGGACAAGGACCACAGTGGCTCTCCCAGTAAACCTGCGCAAGCGCATTGCCCACACTCTGGATGAGACTTTCGAAGAGATTACAGAGGCTGATTACCGCGACGTGATAGACCACATCAATGCGCTATTCCGCATCTAGGCATGCAGCCCTAACCCTCCCTCCTCTCCCGAAAAATTTCCATCCTGAAAATAAAAGCCCCTTACCGGGAACCCACTCCTCTGTTTGTCCTCCACCAAGTACCGGCTGCTGCGACTGGCTACCTTCCTCCTGGCTTAAGAGCTCCTGGCTGCATGCCTCCAGGGACTCCGGGGTGTCTCCCCCCATCCCAGTGCCCTCACTCTCACTTTCCTCCTCCTCCTCCCCCCCTGCTCTGAAGTGTCCACGGTGGTCCTCGGAGTGGAGGTGGGGTCACCCCCAAGTATCGCGTCCAGCTCTTTGTAGAAACGGCAGGTTGTGGGGCAGCACTGGAGTGGCGGTTTCCCTCGCGGGCTTTGCAGTAGGCACTCCGCAGCTCCTTCACTTTAACCCTGCACTACAGCACGTCTCGGTCATGGCCCCTTTCCAGCATGGCCCTTGATACCTGCCCAAAGGTATCATAATTCCTACGGCTAGAGCGCAACTGGGACTGCACAGCTTCCTCCCCCCCAAACACTAATGAGGTCCAGCAACTCGCCATTGCTCCATGCTGGGGCTCGTTTGCCACGTGGAGGCATGGTCACCTGGAAAGATTCACTGATTGCACTCCACACCTGGCTGAGCAAACAGGAAGGGGATTTTTAAAATTCCCGGGGAATTTAAAGGGCCGGTCTGACGGTTGGTCACCTGAGGCCAGGGCAGTAGAGTTCGAACTGATGAGCAGAGTTGCTAGAACAGGCTGTAGTGAGTCAGTGTGGCTCCCCTCCTGCCCAGCAGAGGGAGTGCCCCGGCAGACACCCATGTGGGCAGAGCCACTGCCGCCTGTTCCCGCACCCCGGAAGTCAAGGGGCGGGACAGGAAGTATAAAAGCCGGCTGCCAGAGCTCAGTCAGGGCCCAGCCGCCGCAGGGAGCAGGCGTGCCGCCGGGAGCTCGCGACCGGGAACCCTCCAGGACTTGAGGCAGTTGCCCTGACTGGCTGGAGCTTCCCTGTGCCCGCTATGAGGAGGAGCCGCTGGAGCCCCCCCCCCCCCGCACCCGTTACTGGGAGGAGCCGTTGGAACTCCCCCGTGCCCGCTACGAGGAGGGAGCCGTCAAAGCCTCCCCGTCCCTGCTGTTATCCGGAGGAGCCGCCCGAGCACGCCTGGCTGGACTTCCCCGAGGAGCTGCTGGACCTGCCGCCAAGCCCGGGTCGAGAGGAGCCCATGCTCGTTGACTGGCCTGGAACCGGTGCCACGGATGAGGTAGGCCCTGAGGGGGAAAGTGGAAGTAGCCCGGGGGTAGCTGACCCCAGTCAGGCTACAGACACATACAAGCCTATGTCAGTGTGTTGCGGTCAGGACCCCACTGACCTGCAGCGGTGATAGCCGCTGTTAGGGCCCCGGGCTGGGACGCAGTGGAGTGGGTGGGCCTGCGTCCCCCCTGCCACCCCACTCACGGGTGGCAGTCTCCCCCTCACCCAATGCTCAGGTGTAAGGACCTGGGCCTATATACTGTGTGCTGCTCAGCCCCTGCACAAAGGGGCCTGAGCTCCCTGTACTGTTTGTTGCTCAGCCCCTGCACTAGAGGGCCTGAGCTTTCCTGAACTCTTTGTGGCTGCTCATCCCCCTGCACCAGAGGGCCTGAGCCTCCTTGAACTGTTGAACTGAGGATGTGTAGTGAGCCGGTGTGGCTCCCCTCCTGCCCAGGAGGGTAGAGCCCCGGCGCGAACCTCTTACACAAGCATTCTGGGATACCTCCGAATACTTCTGGAGGCCAGTAACAGCGCTTTTGGTGGCCACACTGGCGGGGCAGTGCTGCATCAGCAGCGCTATAGTCTTTTTATTCCTCTTGTCAAGGTGGAGCACAACCAGCGCTGTAGCCAGGGAGATACAGCGCTGTATGTGCCTTGCCAGTGTGGACGGTGAGTGAGTTGCAGCGCTGTAAAGCCACCACCAGCGCTGCAACTCTCAAGTGTAGCCAAGCCCACAGTGGCAGTATGGAGGTCTGCAGGAAGGCCAAGCCTTTTCACGGTCCATTGTCCTCACTGATGGGTCATCAGCCCTGTCTAGCTCTTTCATTGTTGTACCTGAAGTGTTAGCAGTGGGGCGTCACCCGAAGTAGCATAGTTGAAATACAGATACATAATTCATATTCCTAACTTCAGATACAGAAATGATACAGGCATACAAATTAATCACATTCAGTAAATTATAACCTTTTCAATGATATTTTACAAGACCTATCTTGCATAAAGTACATCTGTTATGTCATTAATATCATAAGCATATTTTAATAAAGAATATGGAGTGAAACATCACAATGTGCCATATTAAGGCTGTAAGACAGGGATACAATTAATATGCATAGCTTAATATATATATACATCCCATATACCCAGTTGCCCCACTACCTAGCCATTACTATCTGGGCAGCTTCTTGTGGGTGTCTTGGAAGGAGTCTTGAAGGAAATGGGTAAAGTAAATTCTAACTTTTCATTTAAAAATCCATCTTTGCTATGTTCTCTCATTATGCTGTTCTTTGTATGTATTCAGTCTGGAATGCAAGAAAAAGGTTTATAGCAGTTGATGTTACCATCAGGCTGGTTTTAAAACTAATCCAGCTGGTTTCCTTCTCCCTCAAAACACCAATAAACCAGGTGCCAGACTACAGCAGAAGCCAAACTTTTTAGCTCCGGCTAGGAGTCTTGCTTATTCCCATACATCATATGCCAAACCACCGACTCTCCTTAATACCTCTTTGTAATCTCCTATTTTGCATTCAGCAGTGTCCGAGATGTGGGTCAATGTATGGGAGGCCTGGCAGAGACAGCAAGAATTTATATTTGCAAGGTCAGAGTGGCAGTACCTTGGATTAAGTAGTAACAGGCCATTGGTAGAGTAGAAGGTGACACATTTGGGGACAGACTTATCAACTGTTGGTAGTTAGATTTCATTGTCTAATGGCAAGTCTTGGAATGGGATACACAATGTGTATAATTATTTTGCACCATGCTCTTAATTATTCACCTTTGAAATGTTAATTGGCGGGCCTTTCATAGTGCAGAGTGGATTCATAGTTGGGGTGGGAGCAGCATGCGGAGTCCCATTACCCCTGCGTCCCCCCGCGCCCCGGAGCTGGACCTGCTGCTGGCTGCTTCTGAGGAGCAGCGCGGTGTCGGAACACGAAGGAACTAGCCTGTCTTAACCATGCAGCACCACCGATGGCACTTTTAATGACCCAGTCAGCAGTGCTGACCAGAGCCGCTGCAACCCAGTGTCTTCCATTCCGCGACCCAGTACTTCATGGAGTTTTTTCAATTTCTCAAACATAGTTTGGAAGGTGATCAAAGACAAAACAGATGAGGCAGTTTCTAAAAAGACCACTGTGAGCAGGGGAGGCTCTAGCTTTTTTGCTACCTCAAGCATGGCAAAAGCAGGCTGCCTTCGGCAGCTTGCCTGCGGGAGGTCCCCGGTCCCGCGGCCTTCGGTGGCATGCCTGCAGGAGGTCCGCCGGTCCCGCGGCTTCAGCATACCCGCTGCCGAATTGCTGCCGAATCCGTGGGACCAGCGGACCTCCCGCAGGCATGCCGCCGAAGGCAGCCTGACTGCTGCCCTTGCAGGGACCGGCAGAGCGCCCCCCTCAACTTGCCGCCCCAGGCACTCTCTTGGAGCACTGGTGCCTGGAGCTGCCACTGCCTGTGAGTATACTACTTGATACAAACTAATCACAATTAGGTAAACTTGGGCATTTGGCATGTAATGGGGGAGGGAGGGATAGCTCAGTGGTGGCACTGGCCTGCTAAACCCAGGGTTGTGAGTTCAATCCTTGAGGGGGCAATTTAGGGATCTGGGGCAAAATCAGTACTTGGTCCTGCTAGTGAAGGCAGGGGGCTGGACTCGATGACCCTTCGGGGTCCCTTCCAGTTCTAGGAGACGGGTATATCTCCATTATATTAAAAAAAAAAATACAGGGAATTGGAAATCTTGTAATCTGTTTTACTGGAATATATTATGGGCCCATTATTGTCACAGTGTGGAAGTTTGTACAGTTCTTCAACAGTTCTGTAGGCAAACCTCTTACAAGTGTCAAACAGAACTAAAACAAATTAAGATCTTAAGCATTAATACTTCTCAGTGCTTGCTGTAGCGAGGTGGGCAGTACCTAGCCACCATCAGTCATCACAAGTAACGTCAGATTTTCTTTGAAATATATCTGGTTTGATTTTGAACACCTGGTTGTTTGTGACATTGGGGTGCGTGCATAGCTTCTTGCCCCCAAGCCTTAAACCTTCAAGGATCCATATCAGTGGTGGGCAACCTGTGGCCCGTGGGCCGCATGCAGCCCATCGGGGTAATCTGATTGCAGGATGCGAGAGATTTTGCTTACGTTGACTGTCCGCAGGCACGGCCCCCCACAGCTCCCAGTGGCCACGGTTCACCATTCCCGGCCAATGGGAGCAGCGGGAAGCGGCGGTCAGCATGTCCCTGTGGTCAATGTCAGCAAAATGTCTCATGGCCCGCAATCAAATTATCTGTTGGGCCGTATGTGGGCCACAAGTTGCCCACCACTGCTCCATATAGCAGCCTCTGGCCTTCTGACCAAGGACTGGATGCCTCTGTAATTGGCTTTAGGAAGGGAGGTGTGCTAAAGAGCAAGATGAAGCAATGCCTTCCTTTCTTCCCCAAGCACTTCTGCTTTTAATACTTTGTATCCTTGTTCTATAGAGCTTGCTTTGTCTGTGCCAGAAGTCCAGTTTTAAAAGCCAATTGACTGGATTTAATTCACTTGCATAAAAGTGCCTCAGTATTTCCGTTGCAGTCAAAAGAAGGGCGCCACCGATTGCACCAGATACTACAAATGGCTTCCATTGCTGGGGTACATCCCCACTGCAGTGGGGAGCGAGCCTCCCAGCCTGGGTAGCAGACTCATGCTATCTTAGCTTGAGCTAGTGGGCTAAAAATAATCATGTGGATGTCGCCATTCGGGCAGCAGCTGGGGCTCTGAAGTCTACCTGACTCTGAGTCTCCATCAGAGCTGCAATGTCCACACTGCTATTTTTAGCTAGCTAGCTGGAGCCCTGCTTGTGCAGGTCTATGTACCTGGATTGAGACACTCACTCCCTGCTGCAGTGTAGACATACCCATACATACCTATATCTACATCTGGCTGGTTGGAAATAGGCAACTTCCTGTATTGCTATATTTGAAGGGTTTTATTCAATCTGTGTTCCTTGTATCAAGTCCTTACTACAGCCATGTTCTCAGTCCAGTTTTCCCTTTATTGGTTTCTTAAGTTTTAGTAGCAAGCTCTTTAAGAGAAATAAGCATAGTAAATGAACCACATACCGTGCTCAGGACTTACCCATTTTTTTGCACCATAGGACTAAGTCTTTTCTGGATTAATGCAGCGCTTTGGGCAGTTTCAGGCAGCCTAGAACTGCATCCAGAAATTCCTGTTTACAGTAGATTTCAGAAGAGGTGAGAATATTGGTGGGGTCAGTAGATCAATAGGCTTTTCTGTGACAGAAAAGGGTGTGTGTGTGGTGTTGGTGAAGGGAAAATCCTTTGCTATTTTTTATTTTATTTATTTTTATTTTTTAAACAGCATTATGGTCTGTATGGTGCTTCATAGTAAAAAAATGACTGGTTCCCCCCCCCCCCAAAAAAAGCCTGCATTTAAGCTGGATATAATTCAGTAAGGAATAACAGATAAGGATTACCATAGTGCAGCAGTGAAACACTATGAAATGTGATTTATACTGAATATGCATCTTATTGATCCCCTTTTAAGATTTGGAATTACTTTTAATACAATGGAACCACATTTATCCAGTCTAATTGGGACTGAGGTCAAATCAAATGATTAAAAATTTGGATAATCTGGAGAATGGCCACAGCAGTCTAGATTGGTTATGCTTTCTCTGCTGTGCCAAGCTTTAAGCCTGTCTACAGGTACTAGTTGAGAAATCTCATAGGATTTTCTTGTTACCGCTCCTAGACTGTACCAAAGATTTTTTTTGCAAAAATCTTGCATATTGCACATATTTACCACCAGTATCAAATTATTTGTCTTAACCCACATTGTGTGTAGTAAGAGACACAAAGTTACCAGCAAATCCATAACAGAGGGGCACTTCCAAGCATGATTAGACCCACTAAATAGACATCCTCTGCATCGATTGCAGCAGCATCAGTCTCCCAGTAGTGAAGACAAGCCCTTAGTCTCTTGCTGCACTATACCCCTGAACCTTCCTCACTGCTCCCTTCCCATAGCATGCCCTTCCAGTTGTGGTCTGCTGAGCCACTGTCCTCTTCTCATTCAAATTCCTCTTAGAACTCTCTTCTTGTCCTGTAAGTGAGGGGGGCACAGATGAAACAGACATGCTTCCTGAGGGCACCCAGGGTTATGAAGCACCATGCTACTCCCTGCCCTTATCATGAGGCATCCTTGTTTGTGCTTGCTGGGGTCACCTCTCCAACTCCAGTGGCTACGGGCAATGCAAGCCTGCCCCTCCAGACCTCACAGGCCCTGCTGTCATTCTGCGGGTGAACGATAGGCACACTCCAACCCTCAAGCCTTCCTTGCATCTGCCTGGAGTGCCCAACCCCTGTGCCACTTTACAGCTACAGTATACGCGGAGTCTCTGCTTTCAAAGAAGCGGAATACCCCAGTTGACCATTTTCATCTCAGATCACCGCTTTGCCGAACTCATAGTGCTTAGATTGGTTTATTGTGAAATCAGAGATAAGTTTATTTAACAAATCACAGCGATTCAAGTAGCAGCAAGTACATGTATTGGAAACAAATGATTTACATATAAAATAAAATCATAATGTGCATTCTAGAGCCTACACTAATAAACAAGATACTCTCATGACTAATACTCTCAAAATCTCTGCAGCACTTTACAGCCAGGCAGGTTGTGACCCTTCTTTCATGAGACAAGCATGCTGTTACTTTGCCTCCTAGGTGAAGGATTCAGTCTCTTTGCGCTCCAAGATCTGTCAGACCATTTTGCAATTTCTCAATACACACCTGGCTCAGTATCAAATAGACATACAGTGTGAGGTGTACAATACACCATACCCAAATGGACAGACAAGGAGATAGCTATCCATTATCTTCTGCTTGAAAGGAACATCTCTGAGGAATGTCACCTCCTGGTGACCTGTCCTAACTCCAAGATCTTAAGAGCATAATTTTCAGTATAGACACAGAACTCCTTAAATATTGTCTATATAGACATTTCACAATGATTATGGTTACCAGTGGGCTACTGGCTGTTAGCAGAGACCTCATCTGCCATCCTTTGAACTATTATGCAGCTTTCCAACCCAGGGGATTCCTGTACGACCCTATGCATCCCCTGTGCCCTTCAGTGGGTATCAAGGCGTCCCTGGGTCACAGTCTAGACATGTGAAGCCAAGTGAATGACTCAAAAGGCATACAGTGAGCACAGCATGACAGACTGCAGTGCAGGTTTCTATAGACTTATGGAGGTGCATAATTGGATGTGTGTGAAGAAGAGAGCTTGGCAGGCGGATAAAACAGGCACATCAAAGTAACCTGAAAAGTATAATTGGTACAAGTGAATGAAGAGAGGATATCATCTATGTACTAGAATACAGAAAGTCGATCTCAGACACATGGCCTGGGATAACAGGTGGTGGAGACTGTGTGCTTTTAGGGTGTAAGATCTTGCTTAAATGGAAAGATGTGGACTGGTCAGTTTGCAGAATTTAAAACTCTGTTACCCATACAGCACATTTTGTTTCAATCAGTTGTCTCATTATTCTTAATGTCGTTTGCCTACAAAGTGTTCTTTCCCATAAAATATGCTCTGGTGAGGGCTGGGGACCTCTGGTTGCATGGGCAACCCCTAATATCTGTGAGCAAGAACAGCGTTTGTGGTGTGCCCTGGAAGTGTGCAGTGATATGTAACTAACCTATTTGTGAGGAGGCAGTGCAGATCTGAATGTGTTACTTTTCTCCCACAAATTATCTTCTACCATGAAATCTGCTGGTTTGCTGAAGGTGTGACTGATCTGATGCATTTCTGTGTGTCTTTAGCAAATCAAGTAGTCCCAAAGGGATGTCAGAGTGAGGAAAATATTTTAATTAAGGCTGTTGTTTAATTGCAGTTAACTCAAGTGATTAACTAAAAAAAAAAAATCACAATTTTAAAAAGTACCATGATTAATCGCACTGTTAAAGAATAGAATACCAATTGACATTTATTAAATATTTTTGGATGGTTTTTCTACATTTTTCAAATATATCTATTTCAGTTACATCCCAGAATACAAAGTGTACAGTGCTCACTTTATATTTTTAGTACAAATATTTGCACCGTAAAAATAAGAGTATTTTTCAATTCACCTCATACAAGTACTGTCCTGCAATCTCTTTATCATGAAAGTGCAATTTACAAATGTAGATTTTTTTTTTACATAGTTGCACTCAAAACAAAACAATGTAAAACTTCAGAGCCTACAAGTCCACTCAATCCTACTTCTTGTTCAGTCAGTCGCTAAGAGAAACAAGTTTGTTTACATTGATCGGAGATAATGCTGCATGCTTCTTATTTACAATGTCACCTGAAAGTGAGAACAGGTGTTCGCATGACACTGTTGTAGCTGTTGTCGCAAGATATTTACGTGCCAGATGCATTAAAGATTCATATTCTTCATGCTTCAGTCATCGTTCCAGAGGACATGCTTCCATGCTGATGACGCTCATAAAAATAATAATGCGTTAATTAAACTTGTGACTGAATTCCCTGGGGGAGAATTGTATGTCTCCTGCTCTGTTACACCCTCATTCTGCCATATATTTCATGTTATAGCAGTCTTGGAGGATGATCCAGCATATGTTGTTTGTTTTAAGAACACTTTCACTGCAGATTTCACAAAATACAAAGAAGATACCAATGTGAGATTTCTAAAGATAGCTACAGCACTCGACCCAAGATTTCAAAATCTAAAGTGCCTTCTAAAATCTGAGCGGGACAAGGTGTAGAGCATGCTTTCAGAAGTCTTGAAAGAGCAACACTCCGAAGCGGAAACTGCAGAATACTAACCACCACCTTCTGCAGGTAGCATCTGATTCAGATTATGAAAATGAACATGCATTGGTCTGCACTGCTTTGGATGGTTATTGAGTAGAACCATCATCAGCATGGACGCATGTCCTCTGGAATGGTGGTTGAAGCCTCAAGGGACATCATGTAAATATCTTGTGGTTCCAGCTACAATAGTGCTATGCAAATGCCTGTGTCATTTCAGGTGACATTGTAAACAAGAAGCTGGCAACATTATCTTCTGCAACTATAAACAAACCTGTTTGTCTGAGCCATTGGCTGAACAAGAAGTAGGACTGATTTGATTTGTAGGCTCTAAAGTTTGACACTGTAGAAAACATCCAAAAATATTTAAATAAATTGTATTCTATTATTGTTTAAGAGCGCGATTAATCAAAATTAACTTTTTTAATCGCTTGACAGCCCTAATTTTAATGTTTTTTGCAAAGAACACTCCCAAGGCCTGGTTAGTTTAGCAGCATTCAGTAAAAGTCTGTACTTAATTCTCATTTCCACTTGGCAGTTCTCCTTAAAATAGTTAGCCATCCCATCCCTATGAGAGAAATTCTATTAATACTCACTGGTTCTTGCCAACCATCTGGAAATCTCCCCCTACAACCATATTTCTAGTTGCAAAGGAAAACATGGGAATTTGGCACCCAGTTCCCATTGACAATTCCATGAGAATTGGATGCCTAATTTCCCTTTGTGCCTTTGAAAATATCCCTCTTAAATTCTCTCCTAGCCCATATTGCATCAACAAGTGCTTGCTGACTGCCAGCCAAAGGGCATGTTTACAGTCTTCTAAGGGTTAAAAGACCTAATTGAGCCTGCTGTATATGTTGTCTGTGATCATTATGAATTTCAAAATATGCTGGTCATGTGAAGAATCCAGAGAGGATAATCTTAATGGTTATTTTACTGAAGCAGATAGTTCACCGAGAGCCAGATACATGCATAAAATGTTTTGCCTCCAAGCTGATATTTTGTACAAAATTAAGACCAGGTGGTATTTTATGGTACTGACCTAAACTTCTAAGATGTTCATGGAAGTCCTGGCAACTCTCAACTCCAGCATGCCAAGTGTACCTGCCCCTTTCCACTGCCAACAGAATAATTTAATGCAACAAACTTTAAATGTAGCATTTAAGATTTCTAATTATGCAATCTTAAGCCAGGGAATGCAAAAGTTAAGGTTCCTACAGCAGTTAACTCTGCCTCGTTGCACTTCCAGTATATTTTGTGGTATACTTCTTTACTAACAGGAGTACAGTCAGAATCACATCTAAACAGAGAAATATACACGTGCAACACATCCGAGTTATCATGGTTGTAGCAGCTTTGCATTTCTTGACTTTAAAACTATGATTCCATAGTCAAAATTGATTTCCTTGATTTTTGAAGAGGGAAAAATATCATCTCTTAGGCTTGCAATTTATCCTTCCTCTTTGGGGCACAGACCCTATCATATAACTGTTTACAGTGTATGGTACAATGGAGCTCCATCCCAATCCTGATTGCAGTTCATGGAAGATGCTGTAAAACAAATACTTAAGTAGTAATCTTCAACCTTTGCTGTTCCTAGTGGTTGGCTGGAAACAGTTCTCTGCATGATTGAATTTGCAAAGCAGCAGCATGTCATTTTACATTGCAGTGATGTATTTTGGAAATGGGAAACCCTCGATAACTAGAATTCCAAGGTTCTTTAAATTTAACAAGTGTGTGGTTTTTTTAAAAGTTTATTTAAACATACATAGTGAGCCTTGATACTTGAAACTCGAAGCTTAGATTTCAACAGAGCTAATAAAAATACTTAAAGGGCATTTTCATACCGCAGTAATTCTGAAAAAAATAACTTGTATGGAAAGCGTACTTGGCCAGTATTATTGTTTTTTCTTCCTTTTTGCTGCTTGAAGACTGTTCAGTTTTAAGAGCGTCCTCTCCTGCATCCCTAGATTCTTTCTGCTTATAGCAAAGCCATCATCACCTTGTTTATAATCTCAGTATGCTGCATCAGATAGTATTGTGATGAACCCCTGCTGGGACATCAGAGTTGAATGTATCAAGTGAAACTGGGTTGTAGGGGAGGGAGTAAGCTTTGATTTAAAAACGCACATTGCTATGATTAGTGAACCTGGTAATGGTTTTATGGTCAAATTGAATATCTTTGAGCAATTAAATGAAACAGGAACATTTTTATTCTCGTTGATTTATTTCATAGTGACTCATCTGTTTCATGCAATACACAGGAGTGACACGTTAATTTCAGTTCAGGCCAAATTGACTGCAGAGTTGCAAACTCCTGAAATTTAGTTGTCATAGAAACACAGATATAACTACAGTGTCATTGTTGTGGACCTGTGATACTTTCACTACTATGTGCCATTCTAATAAAGGGAGAAAGCAGCCTATGTACTTCCAATAAATATTATCTTGGTCTGTAGGGGTCTCTTGGTTCCTAGGACTCTTCTACTAGGGCATTTAAGTAATGCATCCACTAGTGCAATTTCAGTTGAGAGCTACTTTAATAAACTTTGCCTTCAGAAGTAGAAAGAGGCAATTTGAGACCTTCTTCCAAGACCTTGATGTTGTGAAGATGAATAATTTTGTCTCTGATCTTTTCTTAGTACATTAATGCTGATGCAATTATTTTAATGGAAAATGACTACTTTTTTTCTGGCATGTGAACTGGAGAGGAATAAACAGTCTTCAGAAATTTATTACTCCTTTTGCAATAGGAATTAAATGAACAGCAGGTTAAAGTCAAGGAAGTAAGTTCTCATCTTCCCTGGAAACTTGATAAATAAGAAACTACTAATCTTCATGTAATTGTAGAGTTTTGAGACATCATCGGCAAAGTTGTTAGCTTTCTTCTGCATGTGAATCTTACAAATAGTTGTTGTGACTGTCAGGAGTGACTTCCATGATTGCCATCACTGCCTACATGGGGGAGAGAAGCTATTGGTTGTGTCTTTTTAGAATGGAAACTTCATTACAAACAAGAGGATTTAGCCAGAAAAATATAAAAACTAATCTGAAATACATTTTTACAAGCCTTGATAAAGTGTTTGGCCACCAGATACTCAATTAGAATCATTTTTGGAATTGTCCAGCAAACTGGATTTTTTTTTTTTTTTGCAAGTCGTTAGCAGCTTAGAAAGTGGGTTTGAAGTGGGAGTAAAAGCATTTAGACATGGGAGACAGATATTGTCAGTGTAGCAATGTAGATGCAGGGCCAGGAAAGAGCATAGTGGGATGCTGCCCCAGACTGGTTGCTCTTTTTTTATTTGGCACACTTATTCAGTGTTTCAACCATACACATTTTCTAGCTCCAGCCGCCTACTTCTTGGCATAGTTTAAAATATATAAAACTATCGTTCTCCTAAGTGACCAGAATCTATTATGTGACTTAGCTTTGTGGACAGGGCACAAGGTAATCAATGCCTTCCTTCCAAAAATGCCCACAAAACTAAGTAGCATAAGAGATTCTGGTCTCCCAAAATTGGCTAATTCACTCCAGATCACATGCCAGATCTTTTAAGGTCTTCAGTGTATGTTGCATGTGGGAGAAGTACTTTCAGTTTGGGTGATGGGTGGAACGAAGCTATATGGGAGGGTCTGCCTGTGGTTACCTCTGGACTGTCTTGGGGGACATTGTCTTTCAGTCCCTTCTTTCAGTGTATTTTTCAGCCTGTTGAGGAATGCCAGCCACATCCTATCAGTCTGTGTTGGTGACATTCAGTTCATGGAAAATAATCTGTTTAATTTTTTGCAGTGACGCAGTTTGTGCAGCGTAGGCGCCTGCCCTTCACTAAAGACAAAAAGTTGATGTCTTCAAATGGAGAGTGTGATAATACAAGTAACAGCTCTGAAAAACACTTGAGAAATCTCATTGATTTCTGTTGTGTTTGACTGAAGAGGAGGAGGAGCCAGTTCATCAGTCCACATTGGTAGAACCAGGTCACAAGAATTATATTTTGGTTGCCTGGGGCTATTGGACAAGAGACTCTCCACTAGGTGGTGAGAAATGCTCCAGGTCAGGGGTTCCCAAATGTGGTTCATGGCTTGTTCAGGGTAAGCCCTTGGTGGGCTGTGGGACCCTTTGTTTACCTGAATGTCCACAGGTACAGCTGCTCGCAGCTCCCAGTGGCTGTGGTTCACCGTTCCCAGCCAACGGGAGCCTCGGGAAATGGTGCAGGCCAGGCCACCGCTTCCCGCAGCTCCCATTGGCCAAGAACGGTGAACCGTGGCCACTGTGAGCAGCTGTACCTTTGGACGCTCAGGTAAACAAAGCGTCTCGCGGCCCACCAGAGGCTTATCCTGAACAAGCCGCGAACCAGGTTTGGACCCCCCTGCTCCAGGTGAATGTGTTTGAACCTGGAAGTTCAGTATTAAATCAATACTATTGCGGCCAAATGAATCCCAGGTGTGACTGACAATGTCACCTAGCAACTCTGTTCTACCTTGTTAGGTATGAGGCCTAAAATAAGTTACATTGGATCTTTTTTTATTGTTTAGACTAGTAAAGGCTGGCGTTTTTAAACTCTCATAGGTCCTTGTCACTTGGTCTTTAATGTCAATGATTTACTTGGGTTGGTGTAATAAAACTTAGACACACCAAAAGCACATTGGCAACTTGTCAGGAAACTGATGTTGGATCTAATCTGCATATGCATCTGCTAAATACAAGTGAATCTTGCCAACTGATGTTGGGTATTAATGCAAAGAAAGTGAATCTGCAGGAAAAAAACTTTGTGGTACATTTGAAATTTTAGGTGTAGAAAATATTTAATGTTCAGAGACAAACTTAAACTCACAGTGGACATTTCACAATTAAACTCCCTTTACCTTTTCTCCACCTTTCCCATTGACCTTAGCTATTGCAAGAGGTCTGATTCGTACGTCTACATTATGAGCTGTAATACTTGATCAGACCTGGGTTGCAGTGCCTGTGCTCTCAAACAATCCCATAATGGTTTGCAAACTACTTATGTATGGCAGCCTTGCAACACGCTAGTCTTGTAGCTAACTTTGATGTGTGAGCAAAATATTATTTCTTTCATCATTGTGGTGAGCACATTTTGTGCCTAAACTGGCCAATGTTCATGATTTTAGAAGGCTGTTGACTAGTCTGATAAATATGGAGGGCAGCAGCCAGCTACAACACAGAACAATGCACAGTGTTGCAGGTAGAAGAAATTTTAGCTGGATCACTAGGACAAAATCTTCTAGCACGGGAACTTTGTTGTCTGTGGAGAGCAAACAGGACCTCTCCTTTTAAACTTCATAAAATGGGAGAGGGAAGTATTTAAATTGGTTCTAAGATACAGTCATTTCCAGTTATCCAGGGTTCTCAATTACAGTATTAGCAAAGAATGGTCATTGTTTACACAATACTTGCTAACGAAACAAAAGGTCCATTGATCATAGTTCTGCCTGGAAATAAGGGGAGTTACAAAAGAAAATTAAACATGAAGGGGAAAAAAAGGAATGATGTGTTTTGTAGAGTAGACTCTTGCATAATATTAAATATTTACTTCATCTTAAAACTTCTTAGTATCTAAATATTAAATCCAGCAAACTTTCTGTGACATACTAGAGGAAATGTGGGTCAGGATTCAAATCAGGGGTAGGGAAAGCAGTTGTAATCTACCAAGCGCTGCCCATAAACCAAACGTTAGTGATTTTGAAATGGCCCTCTCTGTAGATTCTGCAGACTGTCGCAATATGGTCATCTCTTTTTTCTTATTTGGTATGTGCTTCAGGCAGTGATATCGGCTAACTGTTGTGCCTCTGTCTTGTGTGTTTTGATCAGCAGTGAAATAGTTAATGACATTTGCAAGTAAATCATTAGGCTTCAGAATTAACAGCCAAATGAGATGATCAGGAGCGTTTTCCATCTTTGTACTCTCTTGTAGGCTGGATGGGTATGGAGTTGAATATCAGTTTGCAATCTGTTCCTAATTTGAAGGTTCTCTTCACAGCCATGGATTTGTCTAGTTCTTGGTTGTATTGTAGCTCCACTTAAAACTCAAATTACAGCATGACCAAAAACTGTAGTCTAGATGAATCCCATAAGAGTTGTGGATTTAACTTTTTTTTTATAGTGACTGCTCAGATTCTAGAGTTCATGATGGTGACACCCCTCCCCCCCCTCCCCCCCCGCAAATACAAACCAAACAGCAACAAAAAACCCTGTTCAGAGCCAGCAGAAACCAGTATAATTTGACCCCTGATCAGGCTAAGTCAGGAAGCAAATACAGTCTTCTGTTTAAGACAGTCTGATGTTGTGTCTGCTGTAGCCAGGACACTTTCTTCTGTGTGGATATAAAGCAAAAAATGATCAACTCTTAGTCCTCAGAGATTCAGTAGAGTAGGTTTTCTGCCTTTCTGAAATAAGAGTTCCAGAACTTGCCGGGCAGGTAGGTGAACCAGAAAGCTTCCTTGATTTTTAATTGGCTAGAAAAGTCTGTTTCCAAGTCCCAGTCAGTGTACAGGAAGCAGCCTAAGAAAATCATCTACAATATCCCATCTTTCTCACAGGTTATTAAACATGAGAGAGAGTGGATATTGAGGAAAAAATGAAAGCATTGTGAAATGTTCCTAAGTACAGTAAAAACGTCAGGCTCTGTCTGAACTAGTACCCTGAATCAATGTTGTCATGGCTATTTCTGCAGTTCATTTTATTAGCCAGACTAGGAATTCATAGTACAAGTTCTGTTGTTTGTTCATCTTCTTGAGTGTGGTGGGTTTTTTTGTTTTTTGTTGTTGTTGTTTTTTTTTTTAGGGGGTACTTAAGTATCTCCCCCTCTAGACAAGGAGGAAAGAGTGATTTGGAGGAGAAAACATAATCTAGAGCCTGTAATTTCTAACTTCAGTTAACAATAGTGCATACACAATCTCTTTCAAACAAAAAGATTAAACTCAAAATATGGGCAGCTAAATCTAGCCATTTGAAAATTGGGCCACTTTTATTTAAAGGGGCTCAGCACTCAGCCTCTCAGGGGTGCTCTGCACCTCTACAAAGTAGAACATTTTTATATGGATGCTTAGCTTTAAGATCCAAAGAGTAAAAACTTTGAATTAAATTTCCAACAGATACACAAATTGGATATGTACACAGATTGTAAGTAAAGTGGGTATAAATGTACAGCGCAGAAAAGGATTGCTATGAATGTTGGTAGTTCACAGCTCTCAATTTGATGTTTTGTGTGTTTGCATTTCAGTATATAGCTGTAAGAACCTTGGCTTTTTAACTTGTAAGAATTGGAACTATTGGCATAGTAGTTAGAAAGATGCCTTCAATTTGAACTCTAGTCAGTGGTGCGGGGGAGGGGGAAGAGTTGGCATTTTAGGGACTGGGGTTTGGCTACACTTGCAGGTGTGCAGCGCTGGGAGTTACAGCTGTCTTCGAACAGCTGTGTAGGGAAAGCGCTGCAGTGTGGCCACACTTGCAGCATTTGCAGCGGTGTTGGGAGTGGTGCATTATGGGCAGCTATCCCAGCATTCAAGTGGCTGCAACATACTTTTCAAAAGAGGGGGGTGGGGTGGAGTGTGACAGGGAGCGTGGGGGGGAGAGAGAGTGGATTTTTGGAGCTGATGCTATGTGTCAGCTCCCTGCCTTGCAAGTTCCGATCCCTTCCTTTCTTTTAAGTTTGCCCAAGACAATATCAGTGCAACCCTCACCTCCTCGTTCATGCTCCCTGCCTTGCAAATTCTGACCACTTCCCCGACCCCTCATTCACTCTTAGGCCTGGTCTACACTACACCAGGAAGCCATTTAATTCGAACTAGAGGCTCTTAGTTCGACTTGGTACCCACCACCCAGGTGGGAGGTAACTAAAATTCGCTGCAGCTGCGAGCTAGGCTTGGTGGGTGGATGCTAAGACAGCAGTCCGAGCTTGGATTCTCTGGCCAGCCACACAGGAAATGACCCGCAAATTTGAATTCATTTTCCTGTCTCGGGCGAGCCCGCAGCACCTGCAACGATGCAGAGCTCTCCAGCAGAGGAGTCCGCAATCCCAGAATAGAAAGAGGTCCCCAGCATGGCAGGATCTGATCGCTGTGTAAGACAAAGGATACAGAAAGTGAAGGACCTAAGACAAGGGTATCAAAAAGTCAGAGCGCAAACGGACGCCCGGAGCCAGCCCCAGACATGCCGCTTCTACGAGGCACTGCATGCCATTCTAGGTGGGTCTGACAGTTCCTCCCCCCCTGTTCGCCGATGGGGAAGATGAGGAAGGGTCTTTCTGACAGCCAGGATCTCTTCATCACCCTCACAGAGATGAATCAGGGAAGGATCAGGCGTAAGTAAACATTTATTTTTTATAACATTGTTATAGAAAAAATAGAAACAGTATTTACAAAATTCTAAATATTAAACTATAATATATATTAAATTATATGAAGAGAAGGTCCACACAAATGGACTTTAAGAAATTCTAAATATTTACAAATTAAAACATTCTAAATATTAAACTATAATATATATTAAACTATATAAAGAGAAGGTCCACACAAATGGGGATAGAAAAATAGTCCTCTAGCGACATTTCTACGAAGGTGTCATTCAGTTGAAGCAGACTCTTCCACGCCAGGACATCCGAGTATAGAGTGGAACCATCGCCTCTACTAGCATTGCTGCATATGGTCCTGGTCTGTGCAGTGCGTCCCGTGACATGCGGTCTTTCTGGGCGTGATCTCGGTCTGCAAATACTGCATCTAAGTAGGGCAATTAGTGTAGTGTTACTATTGTTAATGGTTTACAATTAGGTTGCATAACAATGAACAGCCACGTGCGAGTCCACAGAGAACAAGCATGCATTGATCGAAGGCTTATCCTTTCTGCTTTGCACATTGCCTTTAGCAGGAGAGCACAGCTAACCAGTAACTGATAAGCAGTATGTACTGTAAGGCTTACCAGGACTTTGTGCAAGAGGGATGCAGCTATCTTTCAGTGCAATGGACTAGTTCTGAGATCTCCTGAGACTTGGTTCCTCTTTGGTCTTGTTAACTGAAACTGACTAGACTGTGTTTACTGTTGGCAAACATGTATGTGTTCAAGGAAATCACCTACTTTTTCACATCACACAGCTTCAGAGGCTGGCTCGGATTAGACGCCGAAGAAAAGACAAGGGACGACATGTTCCAGGAACTGATGGCCAGCTGCAGAGCAGAGACCGTCGAGGGAGAGCCTGGGTCAGCAGCATCGCACACACCTGGTGTAGATGTTCTGCAAGACCGCAGTCAGGAGGAGAGGCAGTGCATCTGCAACCGCCTCACCCAAAGTGACAAGACGGAAAATTTGTACAAGCTCTTTCTTTACAGCATCAATGTATTACATTATTAAAAGCGGTTTGGTGTTACTGACTGTTTCACACACGCTCTGGTGTCAGAAGACTTTCTGTTGTTCTGTGGGGAATTGTAATGTCACTGCATAGCCCACAGTGCCATGCTACAGACTTGGCTGCAGGGTCAACTGCAGGGCACACACAGACTGCAGTCACTAGGCACCAGGGACAGTCAGACCTCATCCAGGGGCAGATATTCCTGCAAACCCACCCATCAGTGCACACCTTAACCAGCACAGAATGCAAGATTTATTATTAATTACTAAAACATGTCCTTAGAACTTGGTTTATGATCAGGCTCTCTTAAAATCAAGTGGACAGTCACAGGTTACCCTGCTCTGCGAGGAAACCTCTTCAAAGCCTCCCTGATGCATATCGCTTCCGCTGGGATATTCTAACAGCAGCCAGGCGATTTGCCTCAACCTCCCAAGCGGCCAAAAGGTCTGCCCCCTTGCTCACAGAGATTGTGGGATGTCCGAGCGAGTCAAGTAAGGTCCCATCTCCCCCTGAGACGGAAGCACACTCCACCACCATTCTGCGATCACTGTAGGCATCTGCACATCCCCAACCGTTATTTTGTGGTCCGGGAAGAAAGTGCCTGCCTGGAGCGCCTAAACAGACCAGAGTTCCTGAACACATGGTCCACCACAGCTTGCAGCACCATTGAAAAGTAGCCCTTTCGGTTAATGTACTACTGGCCTGGTGGGCTGGTGCCAGGATAGGGAGTAGCTGTCTGGCGTGGCAAGTTTCCAGGGCTATGGCCACTCGCTTCTGCACAGTCACTGTGTCATCCCAGACCTGCAGCACTATGCGGTCCCACCAGTCTGTGCTTGTTTCCCGGCCCAGAATCGCTGTTCCACACCATGAACTTGACCCATTGCCACCATGATCTCCACTGCCCCAGCATCTGACTGTGGAAGAGGTGGACGATAATGTGCGAGGAGTTGACAACGCCATAAGTGCAGGATGATGATCGCAGCGGGCTCCATGCTGCGCTGTGCTGCGGCGCCACGCCTGTAACCACCAGAGAGAAGCGCGCAAGATTTCCAGCATGCATTGGGGGAATCCACAATCAAATGCACCGCTTCCAAAGTCGGGCTGGCCGTGAATGTGGACAATCCACAAATTCGACTTAAGTAGATTCGAAATAGTCCTGTAGTGTAGACAAGCCCTTAAATGCAAATAGCCTGCAGACCAGATAAGCAGCTGCTCTGACAGACTCCCTTCCCCACCCCCATGCCGTGCTGTTTCTCTCCTCAAGCAAACACTAGGCTGTGGACATTCATCCCCCTGCCTGCCTCATTCACAGCAAACAGGAGCTGTGTTTGTTTTTTAGATAAGGGGCTCCTGGAGCCCCGAGTTCACAACAAAACAAAGAGAGGCATCATAACAAAACAAAGAGTTATTTAGTTAAAAGCATTATGGGAAAATTCCGGAGGTCAGTTACAGCGTAGTAAGATTAATCACTGGGCTTGGCTACACTTGCAAGTTTCAGCGCTGGTGGAGGCTTTCCAGCGCTGCAATTATTCTCCGTCCACACTTGCAAGGCACATCCAGCGCTGCAATTCCCTGGCTGCAGCGCTGGCTGTGCACCTGTTCGGGATGGGGTATAAGGAATGCAGCGCTGGTGATCCACCGCTGCTCATCAGGTGTGGACACACACCAGCGCTTTAATTGGCCTCCAGGGAATAAGGAGATATCCCAGAATTCCTGTTCAGCCACTCTGCTCATCAGTTTGCACTCTACTGCTCTGGCCTCAGGTGACCCGCCCTTTAAATGCCCTGGGAATTTTAAAAATCCCCTTCCTGTTTGCTGCAGCCAGGTGTGGAGTGCAATCAGTTAATCTTTCCAGGTGACCATGCCTCCACGCGGCAAACGAGCCCCAGCATGGAGCAATGGCGAGTTGCTGGACCTCATTAGTGTTTGGGGGGAGGAAGCTGTGCAGTCCCAGCTGCGCTCCAGCCGTAGGAATTATGATACCTTTGGGCAGGTATCAAGGTCCATGCTGGATAGGGGCCATGATCGGGACGCGCTGCAATGCAGGGTTAAAGTAAAGGAGCTGCGGAGTGCCTATTACAAAGCCCGCGAGGGAAACCACCGGTCCGGCGCTGCCCCCCACGACCTGCCATTTTTACAGGGAGATAGACGTGATACTTGGGGGTGACCCCACTGCCAATCCTAGGACCACGATGGACACTTCTGAGCAGGGTGGGGACAGGAGGAGGAGGAGGCGCGGCGGGGGGGCAGGAAACCGCGAGTGAAGCTACTGGGATGGGGGAAGACACCCCAGAGTCCCAGGAGGCATGCAGCCAGGAGCTCTTCTCAAGCCAGGAGGAAGGAAGGCAATCGCAGCACCCAGCAGTTGCTGAAGGACAAGCAGAGGAGCGAGTTACCGGTAAGCGGCTTTTATTTTCAGGGTGGAAATGTTTCGGGAGAGGAGGGGGGGTTAGGGCTGCATGCATGCATGCCTAGATGTGGAATAGCCCATTGATGTGGTCTATCACATCACGGTAATCGTCTGCAGTAATCTCAAAAGTTTCAGCCAGAGCGTGGGCAATGTGCCTGCGCAGGTTTATAGGGAGAGCCACTGTGGTCCTTGTCCCAGTCAGGCTAACGCGTCCGCGCCACTGTGCCGCAAGGGGTGGGGGGACCATTGCTGCACACAGGCAAGCTGCATAGGGGCCAGGACGGAATCCGCATTGCTGTAGAAGACCTTCCCGCTCTTCCCTGGTGACCCACATCAGGGAGATATCTTTCAGGAGTAACTCCTGTGGAAAATGTTGGGAGACTGTTTAGTGCAGATCCCCCATGCAGCTGTTTGCTGTCCCCAACGCACAGAAACCCCTGCACAGCCCTGAAGCACCCAGTACCCCTTACTCACCATTTCGTGGCTGCTGTTGTGTTGTGTGTGCTCTTATTTGTTATGTGAAAAATATGCTAAAGTGAAGACTGTAAACTCCTTCAGTGTGTGGGAATTACTGTTTGGATGAGATAATGAACAATGCTACCCTGTTAACTGTTGCAATTTTTGCCTTCCAAAAGTGACCTTGACTGCTGGACTGCCGATCTCCACCACAGCACAGAGACTACAGAATCTGAGGGAAAAGCCACGAAAAACCAAGGAAGACATGCTGAAAACAGTTATTGATCACTCTGCTAGAGAGAGTAAACACCTGCAGGAGTGGAGAGAAAGGGAAAGCAGGATCCGCCAGAGACATTGGCGGAGAAACGCTGTGGCAAAGAGGAAAAGCACAGACCAGCTGCTAGGCATCCTGGCTCGCCAAGCGGACTCTCTCCAGGCACTCGTAGCCATGCAGGCAGAGCAGTCCCGTGCTGCCCCACAGTCCCCCCGCCATCCCAAATTTTATTCTCTTCTGCCCCAATGTCCGCTCCAAACCCCCTTCCCCAGCATCCAGGTTCTTACCACCACCAGCTGCCTCCAACACCTGTACTTATCCTCTGCACTCAACCCCCATCACCATGCAGTATATGCACCCTGAACTGCAGCAGCCATTGCACAGCACTGCAGACAGGACATATGCAAACTTGTGACTGTACAGTTCACCCACCCACCCCCCTACCCTAAGTTCCTGAAATGTTGTGTGTCTGTCAATGAAGTATTTTTCTTTTCAATAAAATAAATCTTGGCTTTGAAAACAGTCTCTATTATTGCAGATAGTGAAAGATACCTTATCCCAGTAAAGAAACAGTCACTGGAAATCATGTTAGGGATAATAGAATCCTAACACTGTAACCACTGCACTTCACTCCCCTGCAAGGCAGCAAACATTACCGTTGGCTTTCAGCCTCAAATTCTTCCCTCAAGGCATCCTTAATCCTTGTAGCCCTGTGCTGGGCCTCTCTAGTAGCCCTGCTCTCTGGCTGTGCAAATTCAGCCTCCAGGACTTGAACCTCGGTGGTCCATGCCTGACTGAATCTTTCACCCTTCCCTTCACAAATATTATGGAGGGTACAGCATGCGGATATAACCGCGGGGATGCTGCTTTCCCCCAAGTCTAGCTTCCCATACAGAGATCTCCAGCGCCCTTTTTAACGCCCAAAAGCACACTCCACAGTCATTCGGCACCGGCTCAGCCTGTAGTTGAACCGGTCCTTGCTCCTGTCAAGCTTCCCTGTATAGGGTTTCATGAGCCAAGGCAGTAACGGGTAAGCGGGGTCTCCAAGGATCACAATGGGCATTTCAACGTCCCCTACTGTGATCTTCCTGTCTGGGAAAAAAGTCCCTGCCTGCATCTTCCTGAACAGGCCACTGTTCCGAAAGATGCGTGCATCATGCACCTTTCCAGGCCAGCCTGTGTAAATGTCAATGAAACGCCCACGGTGATCCACAAGTGCCTGGAGAACCATAGAGAAATACCCCTTCCGATTAACGTACTTCCAATTAACGATGCTAGGTGGGGGGGTGCCAGAATAGGAATATGCGTCCCATCTATCGCCCCTCCACAGTTAGGGAAAACCATTTGTGCAAAGCCATCCACAATGTCCTGCACGTTCCCCAGAGTCACGGTCCTTCTTAGCAGGATGCGATTAATTGCCCTGCAAACTTGCATCAACATGATTCCAACGGTCGACTTTCCCACTCCAAACTGGTTCCCGACCGACCGGTAGCTGTCTGGATTTGCCAGCTTCCAGATTGCAATAGCCACCTGCTTTTCCACTGTCAGGGCAGCTCTCAATCTTGTGTCCTTGCGCCACAGGGTGGGGGCGAGCTCAGCACACAGTCCCATGAAAGTGGCTTTTCTCATACGAAAGTTCTGCAGCCACTGCTCGTCATCCCAGACTTCCATGACGATGTGATCCCACCACTCAGTGCTTGTTTCCCGAGCCCAAAAGCGGCGTTCAACGGTGCTGAGCATTTCCGTGAATGCCACAAGCACTGTAGTGTCACACGCGGCAGGCGACTCGATATCATCGGACTCCTCGCTGTCACTTTGGAGCTGAAGGAATAGCTCAACTGCCAAACGTGTTGTGCTGACGACACTCATCATCACAGTCCTCAGCAGCTCGGGCTCCATTTCCCACAGAAATCGCGATTCACAGACAGAGAGTAAAAAACAGCAAGCGACTCACAATGGCGCCAAATGTGGTCGGAAAAACTGTGAATGCTGGGATACGAAGCAATGCACCACGGGGCATTGGGACAGGAAGCGGAATGACCCGCACCCTTCCGTCCCCTTCCCACAACCCACAGCGCAAAAATGGGACGAGGTGCTCTGTGGGATAGCTGCCCACAATGCACCTCTCAATACAGTGCTGCAAATGCTGCAAGTGTGGCCACACTGCAGCGCTGGCCCTGCACAGCTGGACGACCAGCGCTGCAAACTACCAGCACTGCAACTTGCAAGTGTAGCCAAGCCCACTGTTTACACTGGCACTCCAGCGCTGCAGCACCAGCGCTGCAGTCGTTATTCCTCAGGCAGACGTGGAGTACAGCCAGCGCTGTAGCCAGGGAGATACAGCGCTGTATGTGCCTTGCAAGTGTGGACGGTGAGTGAGTTGCTGCGCTGTAAAGCCACCACCAGCGCTGCAGCTCTCCAGTATAGCCAAGCCCTATGTCTTTCCTTGAATATCCCTATCGGTTTTTGTGCTTAAAAAAACCAAACCACTACTTGCAGTGTGTTTTCCCCTGTGCATGTATGAAAGGCCCAGCTAGAGCTCACCTCTGCAAGAAAATTCGATCCTGTTAGATTACAACACAGCCATGAGAAATCACCTTAACTAACATGATGTTAAACATGACATTGCAGCCAGTGAAAATTGGGACCATTGTTTAACAATTTGCCAATAGAGTTGACCCATATTCAGGTCACATGTTAAATGATGTAACTGACTAGTTGGCAGCCGGTATCAAGTGGAGTGCCCCAAGGGTCGGTGCTGGGGCCGGTTTTGTTCAATATCTTCATTAACGATCTGGAGGATGGTGTGGACTGCACCCTTAGCAAGGTTGCAGATGATACTAAACTGGGAGGAGTGGTTGATACGCTGGAGGGTAGGGATAGGATACAGAGGGACCTAGACAAATTAGAGGATTGGGCCAAAAGAAATATGATGAGGTTCAACAAGGACAAGTGCAGAGTCCTGCACTTAGGACGGAAGAATCCCATGCACTGCTACAGACTAGGGACCGAATGGCTGGGCAGCAGTTCTGCAGAAAAGGACCTAGGGGTTACGGTGGATGAAAAGCTGAATATGAGTCAACAGTGTGCCCTTGTTGCCAAGAAGGCTAATGGTATTTTAGGTTGTATAAGTAGGGGCATTTCCAGCAGATCGAGGGATGTGATCATTCCCCTCTATTCAGCGCTGGTGAGGCCTCATTTGGAGTACTGTGTCCCGTATTGGGCCCCACACTACAAGAAGGATGTGAATAAATTGGAGAGAGTCCAGCGGAGGGCAACAAAAATGATTAGGGGGCTGGAGCACATGACTTATGAGGAGAGGCTGAGGGAACTGAGATTGTTTAGCCTGCAGAAGAGAAGAATGAGGGGGGATTTGATAGCTGCTTTCAACTACCTGAAAGGGGGTTCCAAAGAAGATGGATCTAGACTGTTCTCAGTGGTAGAAGATGACAGAACAAGGAGTAATGGTCTCAAGTTGCAGAGGGGGAGGTTTAGGTTGGACATTAGGAAAAACTTTTTCACTAGTAGGGTGGTGAAGAACTGGAATGGGTTACCTAGGGAGGTGGTGGAATCTCCTTCCTTAGAGGTTTTTAAGGTCAGGCTTGACAAAGCCCTGGCTGGGATGATTTAGTTGGGTTTGGTTCTGCTTTGAGCAGGGGGTTGGACTAGATGACCTCCTGAGGTCCCTTCCAACCCTGAGATTCTATGACTAGGCACAGCGTAAATAAGATGGATGGCGGTGAGGAGGAAAGATGAGTTTTCTAATCTCCTAATCTCAGGTGTACTAATGGTTTTAATCTGAAGAATAATAGGTACATTTTTGACAAAATGTGACTAAATTGAATGTTCCTTTAAGCCATTCACTTCTAAAGGGGCAGGCTCAGATCCTTAATGAGGTCAGAAGCTCAATGACTTTGGCTTAATTTCTGTGTCTAGAGACTACTGGTAGATATTGCAAAATGTCATTGCTTGTCAGAATTATTACTGTTAGGTTCTAACCACAAGCAAGGCTCTATCCCAGTGTAGAACTCCTCTCCCGTTCCTGGAGGGGGAGTGCAGCTATAGCAAACGAGTTTGGAAAGCACTCTGATTTAACATGGACTACCTGAATTGGTGAAACAATTCATTTTAGTGTGGTCAGGATGATCTCTTTAATACCAGTGCATAGTTTAAGAGCAACTCATCCTTGGCACTTTTGTGTGAAGCAATAAGCGTCATTCCCATTTTACCCATGGAGAAACTGAGATGGAGAAATTACGAATTGCCCAAAGCCACAAAAGGAGTCATTTTCACAGCTAGGAATAGAACTCTAGCGTTCTGGCTCCTAGTCCCAAATTCTCTACGCTCTGCTGACAGTGCTGCCTTAATTTTCCTAATCTCTCTGTTCTACTGTAGATCCTGAATGAGGTAACGGCACATTTCACACAATGGCCAATGTCTTTGCTTTCATTACAACTTTAATGTAGGAGTATGCAAGAGAGAATAGTAACAAGTTTTTTGAAATGCCTCTTTCATAGAAGCAACTCTAGTCCCTGGTGATACATTTTTCTGAAAACTCTGATCCTGCTAAAATCCATAGGGCTCCAGGTGAATCTTGAGTTGCATTTAACTGTGGTCAGTGGGTAAAGGATCTCCATAAGATAACCACCTCTTGATGTATTTGTAGGGGAACCACCAAGCTCTGATATTTATTTGTCCTTTTCCCCTCATTCTTCCATCAGAACAACCCTTTCTGTTCTCTCTGCTGTCATTTGTTTTCTTTAAGCACTTGGAAAATGAATTCCCACTTGATTTTTGTTTAAATGTGCTCATACCTGGGGATTAAAAGCAGCCCATGTCAAGTAGTTGTGGTTGGGAAAACTGCCAGAACTTTTCTTAAAGGCATTGGATAGCTTACTAAACTGATAGTCTTATCATTGAGGCAAAAACTCCAGCTGACTATTCAGATGCATTGTTGGGAAACTGGTTGTGTGTGTGGTCCACATATCATCTATATCTATATATATATATCTATACATATAATCCAGTAATGTGGTGTGTATTGGGTTGGGGATGTCAGTTTTTGAGAGAGGTGCAGTGGAGCAACTCCCGCACTTCTTAGAGTCCTCAGATTTCCTCAACCCACTCTAAGTAATTGTTTTTGGCCTGTGTACAAGACTGCAACTTTTTTTTCCCCATCAGTGTCTGATTGCCTAGAAATGTGAGGCCCTGGTCTAGGCACTATGCTAATAGAAATAATAAGTAAGTGTCTATATAGATGTAAAAATGATCAGTCAGCAGCTTTTGATACTACTGACTTGTAAGGTTTAGTGACATAATTGCATCCTTAATGTGGATGTAGTTGCTGTGGAGTGGCGCTATTCTTTATGAGAAGCAGATTTGGGGCAACTGCACTTCTTCTTTTCTCCTTCTCCCTGTGTCCTCCAGACTAGAGTGCTCTCCTGCAAAGTAGCTTAAGGTCTATTTTGGCCCTTCAATGCATCTTCTAATTACCCTCTTTTAGTCATTGAACAATATGGGCGACATGAGTCGTGGAAATTCCTGGCAGGGCAGTTAGATTTTGGATTCTACCTTACTCTCCGCCCCCCCGTGTGTGTTTATTCTGTACTGCACCTGGAGAATTGGTATGGTGTCTTTTTAAATTAAAATAATAAAAAAGACACCAAGATATGTTGCAGCTAAAGATCCAGTCTTCTGTCATATTTAATGAGTAACAAATACCTAATAAAACAAAGGGGATTTATTGAAAAATATAAATCATAGGCAGAAGCCAAGCATTGTTAAACACGAATGAGGATGAAAACAGCTCTCATGGTGATGGTTGCTTCTGCTCAAGTTTGTTGCTACTGGGGCTGAATGGCACAAGGCTGTGAGAAGCAATGATGAATTATTCAAGAGGAGCTGAAACTAGGATGCAAATAGAGAAATCACTGTCCATCACATGTGCAGTAGAATTTGTCCTACTTATTAATGTCCCTGGGATGGCACACATGCTTAAGTATCCCATTATTATATACTACAAAATTAAAAGGTTGCACATTAGGTTAGCCACATAGAGGTAAAGCTGTCTCAAATGCTGTAGAACCATGGGGCTCAGCAGTTGTGCATACACATGTATCACTTTGTGGCATTGATCAGGAAAGCACAGAGGTGTGTGTTGTCTTGATGGAACAAAGCCACATCTCACAACATGTCCTGGGGTATTCGAGTGTAATTACTCTTAATCTTTGCAGTGTGACCCGTGCATATGTTTTAAAGTGCCACAGTTTGTAATGACTTGCACTGAACCTGTTCAAGTGCAAAACAAAATTGGTTGAACTTTTTACCTTCATTTTGGTTACACAACTGATACTTGCCTTTTTTAACTATGTCTCCACTATCTGTCTGTCCACTCTAGGCAGCCCCAAGGGTTGCTAAATCAGCTGCCTTGTGGAAAGTGCAGGACAATGCTTGAAGCCACTTGGAGATGTAGATTGGTGGCCTCACATTTCAGACTTGACTTACCACCATTTGGAGCACTGTCAGTCAGGTTTTCATAGTATCTGAGCCCAGGCTGAGAGCTTCCTTTTCCCCCATGGACAGAGCTCAATCAGGAGAGGCCACCAAACTCCATTTCGCTCGTCTGAATTTGAAAGTAAGCAACCTTAATTTCCCAATGGAAAGAAGGGATGTGATGGACAGACTTGTTACACTAATAGATGAAGGGGTGGTTCTGCTTTCCAGAACAGGAAAATCTGGGTGGCTAATGGGTGGCAGGTTAAATGCCCTTTGTAGCTATGAACTTAAAATACAATAGAAGAGAAACATGTATGGTGCCAGTGTTGAACAAACCACTAAACCTCCATGGTCAATTGGTTTATTCTTAAAGAAACTGAATCAATTGCAACACATTTTATGTATTAAAGGGACAATTTTGTTTTAAAAATCACTTCAGATTTTTTTGCCCATACTGTACTATAATTAGAAGTAACATTTCTCTTTTCAGTTTCTTTCTGTGGAGCAACCTTCCCTGTTTCCTCTGTATAGTCAATTTCCTCTGTGTGCAGAGTAGTGGTGGGGAGGGGAGAAAAACTCTTTCAGCACGGGATAATGGGATTATAAAACCACGAAGGTCTAAAATTTGAAATGACTTTAACTTGTATTTTGTCAACTTGAAATCTAGCCAGTTTCAGAGTCCCTTTAAGAATGTTTCATACTATGTTGTCCCTCTAGTATACAGTATCTTCATGTTTTTGCTACACCAGAAGATATTTGTAGTACACCACCTCAGTCAAGAGGAGCTGTACTATGTGTGAGGGTGGTAGATAAGCTTCACAAAGAATAGTCTTATTTCTGGGAAATTCTGGGGTCTGTCCTGTCACAAGAATTTGCTGTGTGATCTGTTCTACTTTTCTAATGATCAGAGTAGTAGCAAAAGAGAGCACTTGTCTCAGTCCTAAGGCTAAGAGGCTTTTGTTTGACTTGGCAGTGATACAGTGCATAAAGCCCTTTAGTCTGAATCTTGCTATAAAACTAGTCTGGTAGTGTTTGTGTGCTGCAGGGTGTAACCCACATTATTTTAAGACACTCAACTAGATCAGTATCTTGGAATTATATTTGTACTCTGCTTTAATAATATCAATTAAGTTACAGTGAGGCACTGTTCTCCGGTTACTGCTTGCTGCAACCTGTATGCACAGGGTTTAATTGATTAGTGCTTTGGGAAGAGTTAACTATATATCAAGGAAAGGCATTATGAAGTAGTTTAGGAGCAATTTAGGATGCTCTAAGAATTTTTTTAAAAGCTGTGACTGAATTTGAAGAAATCCATCTTTTTCCTGTTGTCATTCCCCTCGGCACTGTTGCCAATATACATAGAACAGCGTCATCCAATTGAGAACCAGGGAGTGAATCTGACTATAAACAGAAAGGACCTGATCCAGCGCCCACTTATGCCAGCTCCCATTGAGTTATATAGGCTTTGGATTGGCCCCAATACAAGTGACTAGTCTAGTTTTGGAGCATGAGCTTTCGTGGGTGAATACCCACTTCGTCGGATGCATCCAGACTAACACAGCTACCCCTCTGATACTAGTCTAGTTTTGTTTCCCAAACTGAGCCAAGGGCAGAATGCATCATAAACAGTGACAACTATGTAGCGCTACCAGGTTGCTGTGATCACAGGTATGGTTAATTTATTTTAATGTTTTTTATATACCTTTAATTTTGTTGTGGGTCATTGCTGCTTTGTCAAAATTCATTTTTTAAATCAAAGGCAATATCTAAATTAAGGTTGTATATAAGGATCTGTAAAAGCAGCAAAGAATCCTGTGGCACCTTATAGACTAACAGACGTTTTGCAGCATGAGCTTTCGTGGGTGAATGCCCACTTCTTCGGATGCAAGTGGTGGAAATTTCCTGGGGCAGGTATATATAAGCAAGCAAGAAGCAAGCTAGAGATAACGAGGTTAGATCAATCAGGGAGGATGAGGCCCTGTTCTAGCAGTTGAAGTGTGAAAACCAAGGGAGGAGAAACTGGTTCTGTAATTGGCAAGCCATTCACAGTCTTTGTTTAGTCCTGAGCTGATGGTGTCAAATTTGCAGATGAACTGGAGCTCAGCAGTTTCTCTTTGAAGTCTGGTCCTAAAGTTTTTTTGCTGTAGGATGGCCACCTTAAGATCTGCTATTGTGTGGCCAGGGAGGTTGAAGTGTTCTCCTACAGGTTTTTGTATATTGCCATTCCTAATGTCTGATTTGTGTCCATTTATCCTTTTCCTTAGAGACTGTCCAGTTTGGCCGATGTACATAGCAGAGGGGCATTGCTGGCATATGATGGCATATATTACATTGGTGGAAGTGCAGGTGAATGAACCGGTGATGTTGTGGCTGATCTGGTTAGGTCCTGTGATGGTGTCGCTGGTGTAGATATGTGGGCAGAGTTGGCATCGAGGTTTGTTGCATGGATTGGTTCCTGAGCTAGAGTTACTATGGTGCAGTGTGCAGTTGCTGGTGAGAATATGCTTCAGGTTGGCAGGTTGTCTGTGGGCGAGGACTGGCCTGCCACCCAAGGCCTGTGAAAGTGTGGGATCATTGTCCAGGATGGGTTGTAGATCCCTGATGATGCATTGTAGGGGTTTTAGCTGGGGACTGTATGTGATGGCCAGTGGAGTCCTGTTGGTTTCTTTCTTGGGTTTGTCTTCCAGTAGGAGGCTTCTGGGTACACGTCTGGCTCTGTTGATCTGTTTCCTTATTTCCTCGTGTGGGTACTGTAGTCTTGAGAATGCTTGGTGGAGATTTTGTAGGTGTTGGTCTCTGTCTGCGGGGTTAGAGCAGATACGGTTGTACCTCAGTGCTTGGCTGTAGACAATGGATCTTGTGGTGTGTCCGGGATGGAAGCTGGAGGCATGAAGGTAGGCATAGCGGTCGGTAGGATCTGAAACTCTAACGTGTGTGGTTTCCTCCTGTTATACAAGAGAGTCCAAAATAACTTATTTTGATGAACTAGCTTATTCTTTGGGGTCCTTTTGTAAGGAGTAAGTTTTCAGCTCTGAAAATAAAAATTTTATGTTTGAAACCACAGCACAAGTGTAAGTAGCAATGTGAATGTGTTGCTATAAATCTTTGCTCTGTTGGCTTCAGGCCAGGTACTGTAAGTATTGGCACAACAATCCAATGATTGTATTGTAAATTTTTCTAACTATTTGCAGTTAGAACAGATTTCTGTGCTGTTGATATTTTTCCTTCTTAGTGTTTGCATAGGGTTTCAAAGTAATTCTAACTATTTGTGGTGTGAGCTTTGAGATGAGGGAGCAAGAGAAGAATACAGGATTCAGGGATGAGCCAAACTGGGGGGGAATCAAGAATTGCTTCTCAGGTGCTCTGATGGTTGGTTTGGAAACTTGCATTTGAATTGTCTTGGACTGTAAGAAAAGTACTCTCTCTCTAATTATCTGGATTTTCAAGTGAAGAGAACCACGAGTGGTAAACTGTCACTCCTTTCCTCACCAGAAGAATGTCTCATGAAAGCAGCTGATCAGGATTAGAATTGTTCAGTTCTCTTGAAAGACTTATTTCTTCTCTGGTATAATTTCTGTGTACTAGCTCTGGAGCCAAAGCCAAACCTTCTATCAGATGGACAAAATGTGTTTGGGAGCTGCATTTGAAATGTTTGTAGTCAACAGAGCTGTTTCAACATACTCCTTTGTTTAGAGCATTGGCCCTTTAAGATTGGCTTTGCAGAAGTGGATTGACTGGTGTGAGCTTGAATTGGCAGCTACTTCCTTCACTCCTACCAAACAGCTCTGTTGGGATTTGGGTAAAGAAAGAAAAGGAGTAGCAGCCCTCAGAATGAGGTGGCAGTTAGAGTAAAACAGTTGAGTAGGGATGGGAAACAAATTTATTTTAGCACTTGGCACATGACTAAGTATGAAATGGGAAGGAGAAAGAGACTGGGAGCCCTGGGAATTGTTTTCTGACTTAAAAGTACTCAAAGGGGCCTGGTTAACATCATGATGGAGACACAAAAGGACTAGAACATCATTCTGGAAATGCAAATTCCTATTGGGCAGTACTCAGTCTAGCTTTGTTATTAGGGTTCCTATCTTCTGAGTCACTTCCAGCCACCAGAAGGGCGGATCTGCTGGGGTTTTTAATCCAGTGCTTCAGCACTGTGGCTGACTGATATGGAGAAAATGGCATCTTGTGGCTGAAAGAGGTGGAAGAGGCTGATTGGAGAGTCTTTAGGAAGATGGCTTCCCCCTGGCTAGGCCAGCAATCTCTTGGTATGTATGCCCACCATGGGGCATGAGGGAAAGTCAAGTTGTATCTCTTCCAGTGATTTTCTACCTTATGCCATAAAGGAGCTGTGGGGTGTATGGATTTGTGGAGGGGGGAAGGAAGAGCTGCTCTCATTCATGTATGGTCACAAGGTCATTATGTAGGGACGAAGCATGTGGCACACTTCTTTTGTGCACAGGAGGATCCAGGAGTCTTAGTTTAGAAACTTAGGGTATGTCTACACTGCAATTAAAAACGTACAGCTGGCCCCTGCCATCTGACTCAGGCTAAGAGGCTGTTTAATTGTTGTGTAGAAGTTCAGGTTCGGGCTTCAGCCTGAGCTCTAGGGCCCTGTGAGGGGAGAGAGTCCCAGAGCTTGGACTGCAGCGCAAGCCCAAATATCTACACCATAATTAAACAGCCCCTTAGCCCAAGCCTGCGTCAGTTGGCACGGGTCAGCTGCAGGTGTCTCTTGCAGTGTAGACATAGCCTTACTGCTCACCTGCTGAGGGACTAGTCTCTCAAAATAAGGCAAAAAACAAGCATGGTTGTTAGTTTCAACAACCTACTGCTGTATTTTCTGTAACCGGGGACTTCAAGATTCATCCCTGAAAGAAGCATTCAGTTGTATTTTATAGTAAATATTAAGTCAGCCGCTTGCTTCCATACAGCATGCACAGTGGCTGTTGCGCAGCATTTATTATTGGACTATCAGGAAGTTTTCTTATGCAGTGTCAGTGAATGGGAGCAATTCAGCTAGGAGCCACATGTACACATCTAAAGACAGGAAAGTTCATATCCAAGTCTCTTTATAGCATAAGTTCAATACCCATTCAAAAGGTACGAGTAAGTTCTTGTGGATGAAGGGATTGATGTTCGGCAGCTAAAATTCTAAATAACAAGAATGATAGAAAAGAGGAGCAATCCATAGGCTGCAGCCATTGGTTGAAAGATCAGTACCAGTCCACTCAAAGCTATTCTCAGAGCTATCAGAAGAACAAGGAGTGTACTTTTTCTAGTGTAATATTCTGGGAGGTATATTTAATTAGCAGAAATTACCCGGTATGAATTTCAGACAGAATTGTTGAACAATAGCAATTTTGGTTTATGTGGTGGAACATAGAAACATACATGTCTGCTCTTGGAGGCATCTGGCCTTTTGATTTCATCCTGAGACACAGGGCGAGTTGCTTTGTGTTCGGGAAGCACAAGGCTTTCAGTAAACATTGAGATTACATTTGATGGCTAGAAACTTGGGATAGAGTCACAGAAGTATAGGACTAGATGGGACCTCAGTAGGTCTTTTAGTCCAGTCCCCTGCACTCAAGGCAGGACTATGTAATAACTAGACCATTCCTGAAAGGTGTTTGCCTAAACTGTTCTTAAAATCCTCCAGTGACAGAGGGCACAACCTCTCTAGGCAATTTGTTTGAGTGCTTAACCACCTTGAAAGTTAGGACGTTTTTCTTACTGTCCAACTTAAACCTCCCTTGCTTCAGTTTAAGCCCAATGCTTCTTGCCCCATTCTCAAAGGTTAAGGAGAACAATTTTTCACCCTTCTCCTTGTAACAAACAACTCTTTATGTACTTGAAAACTGTTATCATGTCCCCCCCAAGTCTTCTCTTCTCCAGACTAAACAAACCCAGTTTTTTCAAACTCCCCTCATAGGGCATGTTTTCTAGACTGTTAATCATTTCTGTTGCTTCCTCTGGACTTTCTCCACATCTTTTCTAAAATGTGACACCCAGAGTTGGACACGCTACTCCCGTTCAGGCCTTAGCAGTGCATCTCGTGTCTTGCTTACAACACTCCTGCTAATGCATCCCCGAATAATGATTGCTTTTTTTGCAACAATGTGACGCTGTTGATTCATACAGTATTTAGCTTGTGATCTACTATAACCCCCAGATTACTTTCCGCAGTACTTCCTACACAGTCATTTCCCATTTTGTATGTGTGCAATTTATTGTTCTTTCCTAAGTGGAGTACTTTGCATTTGTCCTTATTGAATTTCACCTATTTACATCAGACCGTTTCTCCAGTTTGTCCAGATCATTTTGAATTTTAATCCTATCCTATAAAGCACTTGCAACTCCTTCCAGCTTGGTATTCTCTGCAAACTTAAGTGTATTTTTTTATGCCATTGTCTAAATCATTGATGAAGATATTGAACAGAACTGGACCCAGGGCTGATCCCTGCAGGACCCCTCTCAATATTCCCTTCCAGCTTGATTGTGAACCACTGATAACTACGTTCTGAGAACAGTTTTCCAACCATTTGGGATACTCATTTTTCATACTTATAAGACACTTAATAACAGAAGTTAAAAATAATACTTCTCCAAAAAACATATGTACAAGTAATGAAAATTTCATTAAATGGGGACCTGGATAGTTAGGAGAATGAGTCTTTGACCTCAAGGTTATTAGTCTGTCTCCCAGGGTGGTTGTGACAGTCATTTCTCTAACAGCTGTGAGATGCCTGTTTGAAGCAAGTTGATATTTCGTAGTCCACTTCATGGTGGCTAGATAGCCACATAATACAACCATCATTAGAGTTGTCCCCTTGCCAGCAGGCTTATTGGAGACCTATTCAGACTGCAATGTTCTCCCCCCAGAGGTGGTTCCTGCAGATGAATCTCACTAGCAGAGATTAATGTGTCGGGACATCTACACTCCAGTCTGTGCTGTTCCTTTTCTTTAAATACATTGGACTTCAGCTTTCAGAGGGCTATTAGTCCAGCATGAAATTCATGTATTTTTTTAAAATAAAGTTTGTCGCATTTATATCCTCCTAATTGAGGCTCTTGATGTCTTGTGTCTAAGAGGTAAGGGGCATACATATAGGGATAGCTTTGCTTATCACTTGTATGCAGCCTCTACTGGCTTGAAACATGTCAGCTCTTAAAGAACAACAGTGCGGATCAGTTTCGGTCAGGAAATAGAGTTCCATATCTGGTGGAAATCAGAAATACTTTTTGGATATATTAAGTAAACACTGTGCCACAAGAGGATTCCACTTGATTAACATTAGACTTTATTTTACTGTCTTGTAAATCTTTTGGCCAAAGAGAACACACAACGGGTCACAAATACTCAACAAGTCACTTTCAGTTACATGGATAAAATAAAACTTATAGCCAACCTCCTCTATGCATGTTATATAAAATACTGGAAGTTGTTCCATCTGTGGGCGTTCAGAGGGCTATGAATATAAAGGCACTCTGTGCATTAGGTTAGGGTTAGAGTACAGCTGCTTACTGGCTGTACTGAACATTGTGTTCAACTAAAGCGAATGTACCCATAGCATTT
Source organism: Mauremys reevesii (assembly GCF_016161935.1). Taxonomy (NCBI): domain Eukaryota; kingdom Metazoa; phylum Chordata; order Testudines; family Geoemydidae; genus Mauremys; species Mauremys reevesii. The sequence goes on from NC_052631.1 coordinate 63,241,987, forward strand.
TCTTTTCTCTTGCACTCTGCATCAGTTTAATGTGTTTAAAGTTTAAACACAGTTTAAAGGCTAACCAGTGTACTGTGGTTTTAGGGGTATTTTTCTGAGAGAAGTTGTTTGTCATCTTATTTTGCAATGCCAGGATTGTTTTCCTTAGCAGTAGGAAATGCTTTTGCAGAGCATAATTCATGCTGTTTGGAAGTGCTGTTTTTCCTAAAACAAGGCTGAGCTGCATATCTGGTCATATGGCAGACAGGCCGCCGGGACAGGCGAACTCAGCAAAGGGTGCAGTAGTGCCATTCTGCCAGCATTCGCAAGGGGAATCGCCTTCTAGCATGTACTTCTTTGTGCCATTTCTGCTGGGCTTACAACACCTTTATGCAGTTGGAGCAGCATGAAGGATTCACAGTGGAAGAAAGAATCCAGTGTTGTAAATCCAAACACTTGAGAGAAGAAAAGCCCAACGTCTGTTTTTCGTGTTAGAGCGGCTAATGAGCAACATGTTACATTATTCTTCTTTTGCAAAAAGATTACTATCTAGGGAGGTGAAGACAGGAAAATTACTGGCAAATGAATTTCTTTGCTGTCTTCCCTGTCTGGAAACACCACAGGCTAAGGAACCTGCTATCTTTCACCCGCTGATAACAGTAGTGGTTTAACTCCTCTTTGCTTGGGAATGTTCAGCCACCATGTGCAGCTTCTGAGTTACAGTTCAAATGTTCCTTGTCACCCTAGCCAGAACTTTGAAAATGAAATACACTATGTATTAACTTCTGCTACTGAGCTGTCTGAGTCAGGTGAAGTGAAGGGTTTAGGATTCTGTAAATGATTATGGGCAATACAGAAATTCTAGAGCTAGTTCAAAGACGTTTGGCTGTTTGAAAAAAAAAAAGTTTTTTTTCCGTATACCAGCTCTGTAGCCTGGATTAAAAACCTTTCTGACATGACTGCTTGCCAGGCTTTTAAAAATCCTTCTCTGGTCTGTTGTGTACTTCATGCATTGCCTTTTAAATCCCTCTACATGACTGTATGTGGGTTTTAACCCCACCTACTTCAAGATTTGAACTCATTTTAGGGGAATTTAATATTGAATTTTGATGTTATGTAGCGCACTGGGTGGCTGTAGTTTCTTGAGTTAGGTGCATGTTCATAATACACCTCTATCTTGATATCAGGGGCGGCTCTACGTATTTTGCCGCCCCAAGCACGGCAGGCAGGCAGGCTCCCTTTGGCGGCTTGCCTGCGGGAGGTCCCCGGTCCCGCGGATTTGGCGGCACGCCTGCGGGAGGTCCGCCAAAGCCGTGGGACTAATGGACCCTCCGCAGGCATGCCACCGAAGGCAACCTGCCTGCTGCCCTCGCGGCGACCAGCAGAGCGTCCTCCGTGGCTTGCCGCCCCAGGCACGCGCTTGGCGTGCTGGTGCCTGGAGCTGCCCCTGCTTGATATAATGCTGTCCTTGGGAGCCAAAACATCTTACCGTGTTATAGGTGAAACCATGTTATACTGAACTTGCTTTGATCCACCAGACAGCCCCACCCCCCCGGAGCACTGCTTTACCACGTTATATCCAAATTTGTGTTATATCGGGTGGCGTTATATCCAGGTAGCGGTGTATCTTAATTTCTGTTGTTGAAGCTGGTTCCCTCTGAGTTTGGGGCGGGGGGTGTGGTTTTCAAAATCCATTTTAAAAACATGAGCATTTTAGTATTATACTTTCATGGCATCTCTACAAGTAACCAGGGTGGATTAAAATCAGTTGTTAATTTAAATCAATCTTGTTTTGCATTTGTGCTATGTTCTTGTTTTTCTAAAGAGGCTTAGTCTTTGTTTGGTTAAAACATGTTGACATGTAAGCGAATATAGCCTTTACACTAAATTTGGTTCTTTGCTAACTAGGAGTGTACATTATATCTGTGCACATTTATTTAAAGCTATATAATAGTTTAACATACATTTATTCAGATTCTTAATTTGTTCATTTTTTGGTTATGAAAACGAATGACGTATCACAACATTACTAAATGATTATTTTTTTTTTTACTCATCATTCCTCATGCTATGTTTGGATGGTAACTGAAATTCAATTCAAAATGCGCAGTAACATTTTCAAATTTGTTTTTAATAGCTAAAATAAAACTACTTCAAATGTACTGGGTACATAAACTTATTTCTATCAACATGTTTTGTATATAAAATCGATTTATTAAACAGAAATATTAACGGTTAGTGAATTGAACTGATTGTTTACGGTCACTGAGTCCTTTAAAATTTTAGAATGAGTAGGTCTCATCCACTCACATCTCATTTTTCTTTGTAGAGTGGAAAAGGAAAACAAGCTTTCCTGCTTTTTCAGCTCCCAATCTGTTTCTCAATTTTGAGACCCAGTCATTGAACTGAACTAGTCAAACTAAGATGAAGAAAGTATTGTCTCTGCACCTGCACAAAGGACTATTGTTGTCAAAAGTTGGTTTAGCACTGTACAAAACTCTGGTTCGTAGCCAGTGACTTCCACCAGTTCAATGGTTTGACTTTCTTTTGAACTTTGGCAGCAGACTTGTAGTGCTTGAATATTGCTTTTAATTTAATTTAATAGATGATAGTAAGTTTTAGCTTTAATAGGTGGTTATAATTTCAAATTTAATATTAAATACATTCATTTGTAAAGAGTTTTAAAAACTGGATTTAAATAAATCACTGATTTTTTATGCGCCCTGCAGGTAACTCTTTGAAATGCTGTCGTCTTATTTCATGTAACTAAATCACTGTTTCTGGCCCATGTGATAGCATGAAATATATCACAGGAACAACAGCTTGTAAATGTGGAAAATCCAGTCAGATCCCTGGGCTAGAACAAGCAGCTGTCATACTTCATGTAGGTTTGCCATATTGAAAAAATAAATCCCTTCCGGTATGTAGGATACCAGGTCTACTATTTTATTCCATTCAGCTAGTCAGACTGGATTAGCACATAGCCAGACATCCACTACTGTGGAACGTAGGTGTACACGTTGGTGTCTTCAACCTTATACTATGAAACTATCTTTGTTTTCCCTTCCATTCTAGGTTCAGCGGCTGTAGCCATGAATAATAAAGGCTTTCGACGAGGGAGTTTCCAGAGCAGCACCAGTGATGAAGACATGGTGGAGATAGCAGGAGGAGCTCTGGATTTCTCCATCACAGATGATGATCCCCCGCTGGATAGAGAGATGTTGGGAGGTAATGCTCATGTTGCCATCTCCATTAAATTCCTCATCACTAAAATCTTTATGTAGATTTCAGGTTAATGTGTACTACTTCGTGTGACTGTAGCAAGAGCCAGTTTCTCAATGGAGTGGCCAGGTTGTGGTGTAAGAGCTGTATGCTTTGCTATGTCACTCCTATTGTGACCTCAACACAATTCTCTACACTGCACTATTTTCACCAGGGTGGCTTTCTGTACAGGCTGCTGTAGTACCATATAGCAGCCAAGTGTGCACTCACCTGCTTCCATTGGCTTCTGTCACTATAAGTAAACAGTGATTGAATTAGGACTTGGGTGCAGCACAAAGTAGCTGAGTGTTTCTTTAAAAGAGAAGGTAAGATAGACTACAGAAGGTAGATTAGTGACTATTTGTAGGAGAGAAGCCAGGGCGCCTCCCCATCACAGTAAACTATCTAATCCTGGCTGTACACTTTTAGTGAATTGTCATACAGGGAAAGTATTTTCTCTTCTCAATATATTTTTTCTGTTTGTGTGATCTTTTAGTATATACAACAAATTAGCCTGCACTCTTTTTCTGTGTCTTCAAGGACTTGTTTTTCCTCCCCACAGTCCTTTCTAGGCACTTCACATATCACCGGGGGCAAGCAAGCAAATAATAAGTGTCTTGAGGCAGCCTGGTGTATCAGTAAAAGCAAACATGATCCCTGGGACAGTTATGGCCCAGAAGCTCTCTTACTCATAATTGTTCCTCATCCATCCAAAGATCTTAGCTGCCCTTCTTTATAAGGCAGCTATTATGTGAGGTGCTCTTCAATCTCAGCAAAGCCATCTGCTCTGGTTTACTGTTTTTTAGATGTTGAAAATTGGGAAGTTCCCCTCTGTCTTGTTCAACTGATAAGTACAACGTACCTTTCACCCAGGGTGAAGTGACTCATTGAAACAGTAGTCTGCATTGCTACAGTGCAGCCACTTCAGTAAAGCAAAGAGATAAAGGTGTTTTGAGGTTCATCAATTTATCGAATGCAGAATAAAGAACAGGGAGGAGAGGGACCCTGTCTATAGAGGACTCGTTAGAGAGAGCACTTAGAATACTCTTGGGACCTCATACCAAAAAGATGTGCACAAATTGGTGGGGATTTAGAAAAGAGCCACAAAAATGATAGTGGACAAAGAGACTTGAAAGATCTCATTCTATTTATCTTGGCTGATCAAAAGCTAAAGGAAATGGGGTATAATGGTCTAAAGTATTTAAGGGGCAAAATGGCAGGGAGGGACAGAAATTGTTCAGGATAGTTGACTGGGATGTAAGTAAGAGTAAGGAGACTGAGCCAACGAAAATTTAAGTTCTTCAGAAAATATCTGAACAGGGAAATCTATTAGCTTGTGCCATCCCCGTTGCTGATGTCTTTTAAAACTGGGCTGAAGAAAGGACTCGAATACAACCGTAGGAACCATACTGATACTTACTAGAGGGGTTGTCTAGATCAGTGACTTCCAAACTTTTCCAGCCACATCTTCCTTTTTAGACTATCAATGTTTTCCATTATTCCCTCCCATGGGAACCCAAGAATTGCCATACTAGATTAGATCCAGGGACTGTCAAGCCAATACCTTATCTCCAACATTGGTCAGCATCAGATGTTTCAGAGTGAAGGTTTAAAAATCCCACAGTAGGCAGATGTGGCATAATCTGCCCTATGAAGATTTAAATATCATCCCTAATAGAGTTAAACTCTGAAGCATGAGATGTTACATTCCTTCCAAAACTTGTATTATCTATAACTCTGGATACTCTTGTTTTCCATATAAATATTCAGTCCATCTTTTAATCATAGAATCTCAGGGTTGGAAGGGACCTCAGGAGGTCATCTAGTCCAACCCCCAAAATTCTTTGTCTCTAACATACAGTGGCAATGAGTTCCACAGTCCATGTATCGTGTGAAAAAGTATTCCATTTTGTTTGGAATTTCCCATCTTTAGTTTCATTGAATGCCCCCTTCGTTTTTGTTGCAAGACTGGAAAAATAGAAAGTGTCTGATGCACCACCTCTGTACCATCCATTATTTCATTTACGTTTATCATGGCCCCTCTAATCTCCTTACTAAGGTAAATAATGCCAATTTCTTTCAAGCACTCTTCATATCAATATTTCAGTGTCTCTAATCATTCTTGTCACTTCTCTGAATCTTTCCTAATTCTGCCATATCCTTGGAGTGATCAGAATAGAATTCCAGTAGAAGGTGTAGTATTGATTTATGTGATGGCATTATATTTTCCATATTTTCAATCTTCTGTAATCCTCAATCTCCAATTCCTTACCCCACAAATAATTACTTAGCTCTTATATAGCACTCTTCATCAGTAGATCTCAAAGTGTTTTACAAAGGAGGTCAATATTGTTAAACTCATTTTATAGATGGGGAAACTGAGGCACAAAGGGCAAGTGACTTACCCAAGGTCACTCAGTAGATGCATGGCAGAGTAAGGAATAGAACCCGGGTCTCATGAGACCCAGTCCAGTGCTGTATTCACTATGGCACACTGCTTACAATTACTAGACAAGATTTTTTGTTCTGCATATTGCTAACATACACAAAAATGTTCATTTGTGTACATTTTCATTCAAAAGGTACTTCAGTTTTTATTAAGCGTAATAACTTTTTGTATTCTTGTTAATAAGATGCATGAGTCTGAGGAGTTGCAAATCAGTTGTAAATGCACCATGAATGTTGTCAGACACAAGTAGCTAGTTCTCAACATTCTGCGGTGGTGGTGCTTGGTTTTTAATGGCAGCAATTCTTAAAACACTGAAAACAGGAAGCAAACAGAAGTATTACTCTTTGGGCCTATGAAAAAAGTGATGGAGATTCACATTTCTCTGAGTACCAAAACTGATTAATGTCTTCCCTTTCAAACTGTACCTCCAATGAGTCCTTGCAAGACAAGTCAATCAATACAGCGTGCACATCTGGTGGCGCTGTGGCTCAACAAAGGGGTTTCAAATCAATCTCCCTCCAGTTTGCCTCATCCTCAAGGAAGAATTCTTTTGGTTTTGATCTAAAGTTGGATCATGCAGGGCCTGTATTCAGATGAGTGGAGCAGTTTACAACTCCTGGAGCAGTGGTGTCATGCTATCTACAGATTCAGGCAAGCATTACTACATTGTGTTAACCTTGAAAACATGAGTAGATCGTTATCTCCACAACCCTGTGCGGGGGAGGAAGGAGGGTGTCTGCAACCCTTCTGAAATGTGTTTGCAGTGTCCCAACCCCTCACGAGGGCCACCTCCCCCACTTCGGGAATCGTTGATCTAGGGTCCCCAGCCAGGTCTGGTGCCCACAGTTCAAGAAGGAGATTGATAAATTGGGTGACTTGACCAGTCTATCAGTTTCTACATGGGGAACAAATATTTAATAGTGGGCTCTTCAGTCTAACAGAAAGGTCTAACATGATCCAATGTCTGGAAGTTGAAGCTAGGCAAATTCAGACTGGAAATAAGGCACATTTTTAACAGTGAGAATAATTAACCATCAGAACAGTTCATCAAGGGTCGTGGTGGATTTTTCTACCAGTGGTGATTTTTAAATCGATATTGGATGTTTCTAAAAGATCTGCTCTAGGAATTATTTTGGGGAGGTTTTATGGTGTGTGTAATACAGGAGGTCAGACTAGATAATCACAGTGGTCCCTTCTGGTCTTAGAAACTGTAAATCTGTGAACTAGGCCTCATGTCTTTTGTGCTATTCGTGAATCCATGACTATGTCTATATTATGAGGACTATAATAGCATACTTACGTTGGCATAGCTCCATAGTGTAGACACAACCTACCAACAGAGAGGTTTTTTCTGTTGGTGTTGGAACACCCCCTCCCCAAATGAAGGCTGAGGGCTTCTGTCAACATAGCTGTGTCTACATGGGGGATTTTGTTGGCATAGCTGTGGGTCAGGGATGTGGGGTTTTTTCCCACACCCTTTTTCTGATGTAGCTATGCCAATATAACTTTTTCTATGTAGATCAGGCCTAACTTGTAGTTCAGAACCATCTGTCTAATGTTATTGTCCTTCAAGGTGGACATGCACACTTATCATTCAGCATAGACTTCATCTCACCCACTGGTGTAGAACTATAATATCTCACTATATAGTAACTTTGTCTTTTATTTTTGAGAATCAGACTATCAGACATGTCAGTTTTCAAAAGCATCAAAAATGATGTGGAATAAAAACTCAGGCTATCAAATTTGCTTTAAGGAGTATACTAGATGCACTTTTGGTAACATACAGAATTTTAAAATATAAAATCTTCTACTGAGGTTGGCGGTGGCTTTATAGGTACCTTTAACTGATTACTAACATTTACAAACCAGCATGATTTGCCAATGGACTTGTAAACACTGCTTCTTTCCTATATCTTGGTGCTGTTCCATCTATGTCTATACTTGGATTTCAGCAGATTTGAAAAATGAGTAACTCTTTTTTAACTACCTCTTGCAGAGCTAATTTAGTGTGTCTCAATGGGCTAATTATATTCTGTCCAGTTGGGTCCAATTCAGAAAAAGGAAGGTAGAGGGAATACAAATATTGTAATGCTTGAGATACATTAGTATTCTGAGCAGCTTTTTTCCCCCTTGTTTTCCTGCACGCTGATGGAGATGGTCAGCAGTAACTCTGTTGTTTTTTCCACTTAAAGGAGTTGGCTTGTACACAAACCACGACTGGGTGGAAAACCACACGAGATCCATAGATGGTTAATGGAAACACTTTAAAGAGGGTGTCACTGAGACGTGTATTTGCTTAGAGCTTGGGATTAACTTTAAAATGTCCTTTAATGTTCCCAAAATGTTTTTCTTAGCGAGCCTTTTCTTTTCCTTCCATGTATCCCAGATTGAGCAGTATCTGGTGTTTTCTCTGTGTGCTGGTACTTTCCTCAACTCATTTTGCCCATTGTGCATCTCCCATATAGCAATGTACGGCAACACAGGGGGAAGTGGATAAACGTTGTTTTCTTCTTCGATCTCTTAATTAAAAAAAACAAAAAAACCGCCAGTCCATGGAGCAGCTGTCTGGGTACACAAACAGCAGTATGGCCAAACTTCTTTGGATTTTTCTTGGCTAATGTCCCTTCTAGAGCTGGGCAGGAAACCACATTAAAGTACACGATGGAACTTTTAATGCAAGGAAAAATGGTCCACGTGGACGCTTAGTGCATGGCAGGCTAATGTGAGGTGGATTTAAATCCCGTCCTGTTGCAAACTAAAAGTTGTTTTTGTGTAGACAGGCCCAAAGGGTGTGGTGAGAAATCTTATGATATTTCGATAATGTACATAAAAATAAGCTTTATAGTAGATACAGAAAACCTGTTTAGTAACAGGGCCATCTTCAGGCAGCAGCAGAAATACCTCACCTTGTTCTGCTTTTTGTTACATCTGTCAGATAATCTAGATCTTGATTTCCTCACTCTTCCCACTGAAAGAAACCCACTGTCGGGCACTTCTTCCCTATTAAATAAATGAGCATTTTTTAATTCATGGAATCCAGTCTGCACTGACCCCATGTTTGATGGTAGACAAGTTCTTCAGCATGATAAAATTGTAGTGTTGTGAACTTACCATTTTATTGAGAATCTTATAATAGGAAGAACATGAGAGCTGCCATATTGGACCAGATCACACATTCTTGCCCAGTATCCTGTCTGCATCAGTGGCTGGTACCAGAGCTTCATGGGGAATGTACTGAATAGGGCACCTCTACAACGATCCACCCATGTCTTCCCTTCCCAGCTTCTGATAGAGAGGTTTAGGGTCTCCTCATGTGTGGGGTTGCGACCCTGACCATCTTGGCCAATAGCCATTGCTGGATCTATCCTCCATGAACTTCTGTAGTTCTTTTTTGAACCCAGTTATACTTTTGGCCTTCACAAAATCCCCTGGCAATGAATTCCACAGGTTAGTTGTGCATAGTGTGAAAATTTTCTTCATCTTGTTTGTAATAAATCTGCTGCCTGTTGATTTCATTCATAGACTCATAGAATATCAGGGTTGGAAGGGACCTCAGGAGGTCATCTAGTCCAACCCCCTGCTCAAAGCAGGACCAATTCCCATTGAGTGACCCCTGGTTTTTGTATTGTGTGAAAGGGTAAATAGCACTTTTTTCCGCACCATTCATTGTTCTAGACCTCTCACATCTTCCGTTAATCAACTGTTTTCAGATGAACAGCCCTAATCTTTTTAGTTTCTCCTCCCTTGATAGTCCTTGTTGTCCTTCTCTGAACCTTTTCTATTTCTTCTACATTTTTTTTTTCAAGCTGGAGCGACCAGATCTGGCCACAGTATTCAAGATGTGAGTGTACCATGGATTTATGTAATGGTATTACAATATTTTCTGTCTTAATTTCTCTCCCTTTCCTAATAGTTCCTAACATACTGTTAGTCTTTTTGAATGCTGCGACCCATTGAGCAGTTGTTTTCAAAGAACTATCTGTGGTGACTCCAAGATCTTTCTTGGGTGTTTACTGCTCATTTAACCCCACGGTGTATGTATAGTTGGAATTATCTTTTCCAGTGTGCGTTTCTTTGCACTTATCAGTGTTGAATTTCATATGCCAGTTTTGTTGCTCATTGAGGAGGAGTTGTAGCCATGGCAGTCCCAGGATATTAGAGACAAGGTGAGTGTGAAGTAATATCTTTGATTGAACCACCACCTGTTGGTGAGAGAGACAAGCTTTCGAGCTACTCGGAGCTCTTCTCGAGGTCTGGGAAAGGTACTCAGAGTGTTGCAGCTAAATACAAGAATGAACAGATAGTTTAGCATAAGTAGTTAGAAATTATTCTAAGGGACCATTCAAGGTGAAATGGCCAGTTAACACACCCCTAGTCATAGGACAAAAAAAAGCGGGGGAGAGCTAGTGGGTTACAGATTGTTATAATAACCCATACATCCAGTGTCTTTATTAAGACCATGATTTTAGTGTCTAACAAAGTTATAGCCTTGTCTCATTTTTTTGCCCAGTCACATGGTTCTGTGAGATCCCTTTGTAGCTCCTCGAGTCTGCTTTGGACTTAACTGTCTTTAATTTTGTATTGTCTGCAAACTCTGCCACTTCACTGTTCACGCCTCTCTTTTCCAGATCACTAATAATGAAGTTGAATAGTACAGATCCCTGGGGGGCTTTGCTGTTCATCTCTCTCCATTGTGAAAACTGATAATTTATTCCTACCCTTTGTTTTCTATCTTTCAGTCGGTTACTGATCCATGAGGGGACCTTCCCTCTTATCCCAGGGCTACGTAATTTTCTTAAGAGCTTTTGATGAGGGACCTTGTCAAAGGCTTTCTGAAAATTCAAGTGCACTATATTGACTGGATCACCCTCATCTACATGCTTATTGACTCCCTCAACGAATTGTAATAGATTGATGAGGTATGACTTCCCTTTACAAAAGCTATGTTGACTCTTCCTGGATATACTATGTTTACCTTGGTGTCTGATAATTCTGTTCTTTACTATAGTTTCTACCAGTTTGCCTGGTACTGAAGTTAGGCTTATCGGCCTGTAATTTCCAGGATCAGCTGTGGAGCCCTTTTTAAAAATCGGCATTACATTACTAGATGACTGGAAGGTAGTTACAGAGACTGATTTCAGGGATCGCTTACATGCCACCGTTAGTAGTTATGCAGTTTCGAATTTGAGTTCCTTCAGAAATCTTGGGTGAATAGCATCTGGTCCTGGTGACCTGTTGTTGTTCAGTTCATCAGTTGTTCTAAAACCCTCTTCTTATTGACTCATACATTTGGGACAGTACTTCAAATTTGTCGCCTAAAAATAATAGCTCTGATGTGGGTATCTCCCCCACATCATCTGCACTGAAGATCAATGCAAAGAACTCAGCTAGATTCTATGCAATGACCTTGTCTTCCTTGAGTGCTTCTTTAGCACCTTTGTCAGTCAGTCTGGTCTTTCACCAGCAGAAGTTGGTCCAAAAAAAGATATTACATCACCCACCTTGTTTCTTTAATGTCCTGGGTCCAACACAGGTACGACAACACTACAAACAACAATGAAACAGAACAGAAAGGCAGCTACGGTGCTGTGAAAAGGTGCAACCGAAATGGAATGTTTCTTTCCCACTGATTTTAAAGTGGGGAAACATTCAATATTGAGTTATTCCTGCAGCAAGATTCAGCAAGTATTTAATATTTTTGGAGGAGAAAGTGGGTAAATGCAGTTTTGTTCTCAGTTGATCCTTATAAGGAAGCTTTTGTTAGTCCGGAGCTAATTGAGATGGTAAATGTAATTGTCTAAGTTTATGCAAATACTTGCAACTTGCCTGGAATGGTACTCAATTGTCCTCTTCCTTATTTAATTAATAGGGAAATTTACTTTCCATCCCAGTTTTGTCTTTTTATGGGAACATGGCTGCTTCTATGAGGGAAGCTCAATGGGATCAATCACATCCAGTGAAATGTTGAAGCTTCCATAGGTATATCCTTAATATTAGTTTTGGATGTGAGTATATAACATGAAAATATAGGACATTTAATATGGTATAAATGTGGTGTTAGCACTCATTTGGTATGACCTGACTGGAGCATTGAATGATTTTTAACTACTTATTTTCTAGCATTTTGTAGCTTGTGTAGATGGGATGAGGAGTTTAGCAACTTTAACTCTAGGCCAGGATAGCATATATAATACATATATACATAGAAACTATGTGCATTTATTTTTATATATTCCCCCAATAATATATAGATCGGGGTAGGCAACCTATGGCACGTGTGCCAAAGGCGGCACGCGAGCTGATTTTCAGTGGCACTCTCACTGCCCGGGTCCTGGCCACTGGTCTGGGGAGATCTGCATTTTAATTTCATTTTAAATGAAGCTTCTTAAACATTTGAAAAACCTTATTTATTTTACATACAACAATAGTTTAGTTATATATTATAGACTTATAGAAAGAGACCTTCTAAAAACATTAAAATGTATTACTGGCATGCGAAACCTTAAATTAGAGTGAATAAATGAAGACTCGGCACAGCACTTCTGAAAGGTCGCGGACCCCTGATATAGATATAAATGCACATAGTTGTCACGAAACTACTTAGGTTCTTATATAACCATCGCTTCAGGAAATCAGGTGCTAAGATACTACAAAGAATTCGTAAATCTGGAGTGTGTTGTTAACATGGAAAGAAATAAAGCAGTCACCAAGAGGGGATTTTAAATATTTTGGTGATTGTTAACCTTACTAGCTTGTCCATTGAATTCAGGTTTTTTTTTGTTTAGAAATAGAGTGAGATGTTTGGGCACCAGGTATATAACCTACTCTCTAAAACTGCAACAGCAGCACGTATCTTTGTGAGCTAGGGGTCTTAATTATTGAACCTCTGTCTTAACAAACCACCACTTGCAGATAGTGGAGAATGCAGCAGCATGCTTGCGGGCAGAATTGAGCAGTGGTGATTTATAATATACTTATTCTGCACTCTGTGTGGCTCCCTGTAGTGATGAGCTGTTGTGTTTTTTTAAAGCTTCTTAATTTAGAATCTAACTGGTGTATCTTCTCTGACACCACATGTCTTTTTAGGGATCTACTATTGCAAATTACATTGGCAAGTAATGAGATTTTTGCTATGGCAGTTCCTATGGTGAAGAACTTGTCCCAAACATCTGCTTTAGGTCATCCTTCCCCTTTCTTTTATACATATAAAAACACTGGAAACCACCTTTTTTCCCTCAGAGGTGTTTGTTATATGTAGGACCTACACTAAGTATCTCATTTATTATTTAATTTGCAATATACTGAATTGGAACAAGGCATTTCTAGCAGTTTTTAAAGGCAAGTTTCGCTCTGAGGCCTAAACATTTTGATGGGGGGAAAAACAAAACAACTTAGGTTCAAAATGTTTCAGAAGTAGAATACTGTTATGAGCTGGTTAAAACCTTGTTATGGGTTGCATTAAACCTCTTTAAGCAGGAAGAGACAGGGGCTCTCTAAGCATTGGAAGAGACAGGGGCCACACCTAAAATAAAGTCTAATAATCTGCCCAAAAACTAGCACCAGGTGGACAAACGGTTTCCTGGGTATAGTGACTGGTGAGTAGGTGTGAGAGTGCGCGCACACACACATACACCCTGAGAACAGGCTGAGAGAGAGAGAGCCTGGAGGAACAGCTGAAAGCTTGTGGCTGCCCTGGAAGAAACCAGGAGAGTTTTTGGGGTTGGGATGCAGGCTGAAAAGACTGCTCTTGGTGCTGTGAGCTGAAGAAGGGCTAGTCTACACTACACAGTTTGATTGACATAAGGCTGCTTATGTCAACCTAATTATGTCAGTGTCTACACTACAGCCTTCCTCCTGCCAATGTAAGGGTATGTCTACACTACGGGATTATTCCAATTTTACAGAAACCATTTTTTTAAACAGATTGTATAAAGTCGAGTGCATGCGGCCACACTAAGCACATTAATTCGGCGGTGTGCGTCCATGTACCGAGGCTAGCATCGATTTCCGGAGCGTTGCACTGTGGGTAGCTATCCCATAGTTCCTGCAGTCTCCCCCGCCTATTGGAATTCTGGGTTGAGATCCCAGTGCCTGATGGGGCAAAAAACATTGTTGCTGGTGGTTCTGGGTACAGCCTCACCCCTCCCTCCATGAAAGCAGCAGCCGACAACCGTTTCGTGCCTTTTTTCCTGGGTGAACTGTGCAGACTCCATACCACAGCAAGCATGGAGCCTGCTCAGCTCAAGACAGTAATCATGGACGTTGTAAACACCTCGTGCAGTCTATGCTGAACCAGGACCTGCAAAACCAGGCGAGGAGGCGGCGGCTACAGCAGCTCGACGACAAGAGTGATGAGGACATGGGCACAGAATTGGTAATGAGGCAGGTTCTAGCCATTGAACGCTGATTTTTGGGCCTGGGAAACAAGCACAGACTGGTGGCACCGCATAGTGTTGCAGGTCTGGGATGATTCCTAGTGCTGCGAAACTTTGGCATGCGTAAGGGCACTTCCATGGAACTTGGTGACTTGCTTTCCCCTGCCCTGAAACGCCAGAATACCAAGATGAGAGCAGCCCTCACAGTTGAGAAGCGAGTGGCAATAGCCTTCTGGAAGCTTGCAATGCCAGACAGCTACCGGTCAGTTGGGAATCAATTTGGAGTGGGCAAATCTACTGTAGGGGCTGCTGTGATGCAAGTAGCCAAAGCAATCAGTAAGTTGCTGCTACCAAAGGTAGTGACTCTGGGAAATGTGCAGGTCATAGTGGATGGCTTTGCTGCAATGGGATTTCCTAACTGTGGTGGGGTGATAGATGGAACCCATATTCCTATCTTGGCACCAGGGCAGCCAGTACATAAACCGCAAGGGGTACTTTTCAATGGTGCTGCAAGCACTGGTGGATCACAAGGGATGTTTCACCAACATCCATGTGGGATGGCCGGGAAGGGTTCATGACGCTCGTGTCTTCAGGAACACCACTCTGTTTAAACAGCTGCAGCAAGGGAATTACTTCCCAGACCAGAAAATAACAGTTGGGGATGTTGAAATGCCTGTTGTTATCCTGGGGGACCCAACCTACCCCTTGATGCCATGGCTCATGAAGCCATACACAGGCAGCCTGGACAGTAGTCAGGAGCTGTTCAACTACAGGCTGAGCAAGTGCAGAATGGTGGTAGAATGTGCATTTGGCTGTTTAAAGGCGCGCTGGCGCACATTACTGACTCGCTCAGACCTCAGCCAAACCAATGTCCCCATTGTTATTGCTGCTTGCTGTGTGCTCCATAATCTCAGAGAGAGTAAGGGGGAGACGTTTATGGTGGGGAGGGAGGCTGAGGCAAATCACCTGGCCGCTGATTACGCGCAGCCAGACACCAGGGCAATTAGAAGAGCACACCAAGAAGCAGTGCGCATCAGAGAACCTTTGAAATCCAGTTTAATCACTGGCCAGGGTATAGTGTGACTGTTGTGTTTGTTTCTCCTTGATGAAAACCCGCCCCCTTGATTGACTCATTCCCTGTAAACAACCTACCCTCCCCCTTCGATTACAGTTTGCTTTCTAAGGAAATAAAGTCACTATGATTTAAAAAGCATGTATTCTTTATTAATTGATTATAAAAAGAGGGAGAGCACTGACAAGGTAGCCCGGGTGGGGTTTGGGAGGAGGATAGGAGGGAAGGAAAAGGCCACTGAAAAAGTTCAAAATAATGACAGCCTTTTGGTTGGGCTGTCCACTGGAGTGGAGTGGGTGGGTGTATGGAGCCTCCCCCCACGTGTTCTTACATTTTGCATCTTAATAATATTGAGTGCCTGCGGCTTTGGTGTTAGAGATCACAGATGCAGGTCCGGGCAACACAATTCGGCTTGCATGCGACCATGGAAAGCCATTGTCTTTCGGCTTCTGCAGCCTTCATAGATCCAGCGCCCTCCTTTCCCAAATACGAAGCAAAGCCCGTTGAGTGCTGCGTCTTTCCTGTTAACGTGCAGCAGCAGAAACCAAACTCTCCCCCCACCCCCATCCAATTCTCTGGGATGATCGCTTTACCCCTCCCCCCCACCGCGTGGCTGGTATCAGGGAAGATCCCTGCTAGCCAAATGTGAAAAAGCTCTGCGCCAATCACCCCCCCCTCCCCTTCCACTTGGCTAACTGCAGGGAAGGATTTTTTTTTCCAGCCACAGGCAAACAGCCCAGTAGGAATGGCCACCTCTGTCCCATTAATTGAATTCCCATATTTCAACCAGGTTACCATGAACGATATCACTCTCCTGAGGATAACACAGCGAAATAAAGAATGGATGTTGCTTGAATGCCAGCAAACACCGGGACCGTACGCTGCCAGGCTTTGTCATGCAAGGATACCAGATTACTTGCTACTAGCATGGCGTGGTCAAGTGTCCTACCACAGAGGATGAAATAAGGCTGCGCTGCCCAGAAACCCTCTGCAAAGGCTTTTGGAGTACCTCCAGGAGAGCTTCATGGAGATGTCTCTGGAGGATTTCCGCTCCATCCCCAGACACGTTAACAGACTTTTCCAGTAGCTGTACTGACCGCGAATGCATCCCAAGTCCTCAGGGCAAATTAATCATTAAAAAACACTTGCTTTTAAACCATGTTTTATATTTACAAAGGTACACTCACCAGAGGTCCCTTCCATGGCTTCATTGTCTGGCATACCGCCTTGGGAGGGCTGGGATGGTACTTCTGTCAGGCTGAGAAAAAGGTCCTGGCTGTTGGGGAGAACAGTGTGCTGTGTGCTCTCTGCAAGCTCGTTGTCCTCCTCATCTTCCCCGTCCGCAGAATCCTCAGGCATGGCTGAGATTACCCCCACCTCGGAATCCACGGTCAGGGGTGGGGTAGTGGTGGCGGCCCCCCCTAGAATTGCATGCAGCTCAGCGTAGAAGCGGCATGTTTGTGGCTCTGCCCCGGACCTTCCGTTTGCTTCTTTGATTTTCTAGTAGGCTTGTCTGAGCTCCTTAACTTTCACATGGCTCTGTACTGAGTCCCTAGTGTGGCCTCTCTCCATCATGGCCTTGGAGATTTTTTCAAATGTTTTTTCATTTAGTCTTTTGGAACGAAGTTCTGCTAGTATGCATTCATCTCCCCATATAGCGATCAGATCCAGTACCTCCCATACGGTCCATGCGGGAGCTCTTTTTCGATTCTCAGGCTGCATGCTTACCTGTGCTGATGAGCTCTGCGTGGTCACCTGTGCTGATCAGCGCTCCACTCTGGGCAAACAGGAAATGAAATTCAAAAGTTCACGGGGTTTTTCCTGTCTACCTGGCCAGTGCATCAGAGTTCAGATTGCTGTCCAGAGCGGTTACAATGGTGCACTGTGGAATTGTGCCCGGAGACCAATGCCGTCAAATTGCGGCCACACTAAACCTAATCTGAAATGGCAATACCGATTTCAGTGCTATTCCCCTCGTCGGGGAGGATTACAGATACCGGTATTAAGAGCCCTTTATATCAATATAAAGGTCTTCGTTGTGTGGACGGGTGCAGGGTTAATGCGGTTTATTGCTGCTAAATTTGATATAAACTTGTAGTGTAGACCAGGCCTAGGTGCCTTACTACACTGATGTAATAACTTCTCCTCCATGAGCTTTCTTTTAAATAAAGTTTGGTTCTATCATTTGAAGGGTCATCTGCTAAACTAAATTGTCTGTAAGCTACATAGAGGCTTGACCTTGAGAACTAAGTTTGGTTTATTGCACTCTTAGTTTTAACGATTTAATACTGATTGGGAACATTTAAAAGTCCAGGTTAAAGTGTACAGATACTATGTCAGGAGTTATGTATACTGAAAATATGTTCTTAACTTTTGTATCACAATTGAGGTGGAGAAATGGGTTTCCTGTCAGACAAGATATTTATTCATCTGTCGGCACCGTTCCCGATGCCACCGCTCCTCCCAGTCCAGGGATAGTGGCAGGTCGTACGCCAGCCTGGCTTCCCTTCGTAATCGTGAGTCGATGGGACAGGTTAGTCAGGCTGAACAGCCTGCTCCGCTGGTGCCACAGCAGGTGCAGTGGCACCTGGCTCCTTGGCTGGCACTGTGGTACCAATGGGCCCCATCGCCCCTGACTCAGCCCCCGGTGGGGGCTCGCTTGGTGGCCGGAGCCTCAGAACAACAGTCAGCCTCCCTTTCCCAGCCTCTCAGAATGAAGTTGGTGGGAAGTACATCTTTGGTTCCATGCCTGGAGGGCGACCAAGTAGTGGGACCTCCGGTACCGGTGGATACACAGAGTATTGCGCCTGCATCCTCACCTTCCCCTGATGAGGCGATTATGGCCCCTCCTTCCTCTGTTCTGCAGGAGGACTCTAAAGCCCACCAGGAACTATTGAAAAGGGTGGCATCAAGCCTCAACCTTCAGGCTGAGCTGGTGGAGGCACCCTCAGACTCCCTCTTCAGTGTCCTGTCGGCCTCGGTACCAGGCAGGGTGGCCCTTCCGCTCCACGAAGGGGTGGCAATATTTCAAATGCCTTGTGGCAAACCCCGGCTTCCTTGCCCCTCACCTCTAAGAGGGCAGAACGGAAGTACTTTGTGCCCACCAAGGGGCATGAATACCTGTACACCTACCCTGCCCCCAACTCCCTGGTGGTGGAGTCGGTCACTATGAATATATCTCTCTGCTGTGGTATTAAGCAAGGTGCTGGATTGAATCATACAAGCTGGCGTGTGCACTGTTCCCTTGGAGACAGCAGACCTGGTATTTCTGGGAGTGTTCAGTGGATAAGGGGCTGGATGCTATAGCGGGAGGCTTGAAAGGGACTGGGGTGCACCTACTGTTAACCAGAAGGGCAAAGTAAGGACTGGCACGGTGCAGAGGTGGCTGACAGGTGTCGTCTTCACACTGGAGGCTGGGGTAACAGGATGACTCTCAGTCCTGGGTATCCCAAGAACCATCACAGGCCTCCATTCGTGGATTTTGGTTATCTTGTCAAACACTGCTGTATGCAAAGCTTGGTTTTTAGTTTGGGGTCAATGAGAACAGAGTGCCGCACAGAGCCTGGAACCAGCATGGTATCACAAAGGAGCAAAGTTTACGGTCACCATGGTGTAATGTTTCAGAGCCAAAGAGCAAGGCTGAAATGACACAGGTTATCACTAGCATCTCGGAGCTAGAGAAACGTTATCACTTTCTGTGCATTTCTTATGGCAAGATAAGATCACCCATGAGGCTCTGCAAAGAGGTTGCAAAAAGGATTGAAGCAGTGCTTATAGTCGTGTAGCTTTACTGGACTGGGTACTGTCCCTGTGTGAAATATATCAGGCACCCAAGGAGTGTTGCCTTAACTCTCTTAATGGGCAAAACATCAACTGGTAGACAGGAAAAGAGAGGTCCTGAAAAGCATGTCATTGTGAAATAGATTTTAACCTATGGGAAAACTCCAGTGGCAAACAAATCCCATTCGCGAAGCCAGTGGTTCTCAAACTTTTTTTCCCCGCGGATCACTTGAAAATTGCTGAGGGTCTCGGCGACCACTTGATGATCTTTCCAAATGTTGTTTGTACCATTAGCTAGCTATGGTAAAGCGCTTTGGATGAAAGCGCTATATTAAAAAAAACCCTTAATAATAAACTTTTTTGTTCTACAAATAAGCACACAACTCATATTTTTCGTGTCAGTAGTTTTACCTTTCTAATGCAATAGATGTGCCCTCTTTCCCCCTCTGCGGCAGCCCACGAGCTGTGGCTGGGAAGGAGGGGGGTCTCTTTCCCCATCGCAGCAGCCCTCGAGCTGGGGAAAGTCGCCTTTTTCTCTGGCCGCCACAGCCCTGCACATTCCAATTTCCCCCGCACCCGCTCTTCTCATCCCACTGCGCCCCTCCCCCCCCCAAGGCCACCGCCTCACCTTACTTGTGCGTCTTCTCCAGGATCCAGGCACCTACTTAGTGGAGTCACACCTGCGCGGCTCCACTAATTAGGTGGGTGGCCCTTCATTCTGTTGTGTGCGGTCACTCAGGCACACACCTTAGCAGGACCTATCTGTGGACCACCTGAATGATGCTCGCAGACCACAGTTTGAAAACCTCTGTGCTAAGCCAAAGTTAGCCATGGCACACAAAGCTTAAAAGCAAGATATGTTGGTCAAGTAGAGGATACTTCGTAAGTCAGCATAGCAGGAATGAGATGCAGCTACCCTGCTCTGTCCGACATGTGGAAAGGCCTGTAAATCAGATAATGGACTCCTTAGCAGTCAGTACTTCAGTATAAGCTTTTGTTAAAATGGCCATCTCTGACCCAAAGGATAATGGATGATGACATTAATTGGAAGAGGTGTGTGGATTCCTAGGACTGGAATAACAAGGATGTTGGGAATTGGAATGGAAGGGCACAGAAGTATAGGAAGTTTGCCCTAAGTATGCAGCATGTACTTGGCACTAGCTGCCACAATTTAATCACTTGCTTTCATAAGCACTAGCTTGCTCTCAGTTTAAAACCAATGAGCAGTCTCTTCAGCTGTTTAGGAGATGGGGTTGAAAATGAAATGTGCAGGCAGTGTTTTTTTAATGGAGGATCTAATGTCTATAGGAAAGGAATGAAACCATTCATTCATTCAAACCTCTTCTGTGCCCCCGTTCCTCTCCCCCAAAACAAAGTTTTGTGTCTACTGTAGCTTTAGTTGCAGCTTCCATCTAGAGGAATGACTGGAAGTTAAATTCTCTAGATGCCAGCTTCCTTTTGTCATTCCTAGCTTGTCTGCTGTGAAGGAAGGGATACTGCATCTTTAACCTTCCTCTGTTCAGCTACAATCCTCCCTCTTTCAAAGGAGGTCCAAGAGTCCGCTCATGTGACTGTCAGCTGGTGACGACATGCTCAGTGCAGAGAACCCGGCAGTGCTGGAAAGGGAGGAGAATGCAGCAAGTGCCACTGTAAAGGAAGTTACCCTACAACCCTTTCACCAATCTCCTGGAGCCAAATGGCCATGAGACAGGCTTCAGGTGCTTCTGTGGAGAGGAAAAAATCCAAGTGAGGGTAAGGAGGCTGCTGAAGATAGCGTATGTCTTGGCTAATTGTATCAACACACCGCAGCAGCTGTTAGGGAGCAATGGGTAAACTGCTGATCATCGTGCTAATTGCTGCGGGTCTGATTTCTCCGCTCCTAAGAAAGGGGGGTGGCTGCAAAGGGCTAAGAATGAGTATTGGATTTCTGTCCTCTGATTGTGTCATGCAAATTGCTGTAAACAAGTGATTCCTTTCCTTTATGCAAAGCAGTTCTGTTACCAGATTCCCTCTAACAGAGGAAGGCTGGGGCATCCTGGAGAGAACTGTCCCTCCCAAGTGCAGTAACCTTTTTATTGCCGCATTAGTTGTGCAATGGACACTGAATGATGCACTGAGTAGGTGCATATGCTGCTTTATTTTAGATTAGATTTGTCAGTATTGTTCACAGATTGTCTGAAGGATTTTTAATCAAGGAAAATCTAAATGGAGCATTGACCTTTTTTTTGGCAGATGGGGGAAGAGGGTAAACATGCTAAAATGCCTGTATTAAAATGCCTAACTTCTGGCTATAGGGAGTCTTCCTGTTCTCATATCAGCTCGTGTATTTGGCTGCAGGCTCAAGTACTAATTGATCTAATTGTGCAAATTAGAGAAGGGGAAAACCTGTTTGGTCATCTTGTCCATGACAGGGCAGGACTGTGCTCCTCCAGTCTTATGGCCCCTCCTTCTATTTTGGATCTGTCCATAATTAGCGTAGTGTTTTCATCTGTCACGAACAGGGACAGGAAATGCAGCCCTGGTAAATATTTATTACTACCAGCCATCTTCTAGTTCAGTATTGCTCTTGGAAATGTAAGGATGTTTCTTTTTATATTGTGTTTAAAGATGAACATGTCCATTCTCATGTTCTTGCTGTGCTTTATCAGGACTCTTGGATCCCATTTTCCAATGCAAAAATGAATACATCTCTTAAAGATGTTCAAGTGATGCTCTGATGAATGAAATTTTCTATCCATCAAACAGGTGCTACCTGGAGAGCAGTACTGTGCACACACATCCCTGACCCGGACAGGCTAGTTCTAGGGGTCCAAATGGAATGGACTATGAAGAGTGAATTTCCTACTTGGCCTTTTAACTGAGACTTCCAACACCCATTGTGGTGATAGTGATGGTGCCTGTTCTATGGGCAGGTATCTGCTTGTCTACACAGCAAGTTACTGTGTTGCAAGCTGAGGTGTGAATCTCCAGCACACCAGCTTGCCGTGTAACAACATCCTGTGTGCATGTTGCTACAGCGCATGTGGCTTGGTACGCTAGGCTGTGCTTTGGGACTTTCACTGCAGAGTAGCAGCATCCACGTGGAATGTTACTGTGCAGTGAGCTGCTGAGCTGTAGGTTCCCACCTCGGCTTGCTGCACAGTAACTTGCTCTGTAGGTGAGACCTTTATAACTTACCCATGATGCATAGGTATCACAGGACTCTCCAAAGAGTGAATGACTTAATCATAACTGAAGTTTGTTACCTAAGGTCTCCTGCAATGTGTTCAGGCTGCATAGCATGCTTTGCTATGCGTATTCTTTGTGCTTTTGTACTTTGGCTGCTTTGCGGTGATCCTCAGCTGGGAGAAGGTTCCGTGGCAATTAGGAGCTGGGGGCTATCCCAGGAGAGCAAATCTGATGGTGTCTTAGAGGGATGTAGACTGAATAATAATAGCATTTTATTGATCCTTTTCAGTCACCCTTCAGCACTGGGAAGGGCTTTATGCTAAGTCAAAATACTGTGGTTTAATAGATGAGCTTTCCAAAGGACTATTGCACGGCTTTTGAAACTGTGGGTCACTTTCATTGAGCAAGAATTAATCCTTTACTTGCAGTGTTAAGTTTTAATCAGCAGAGTTTCCATGAGATTTTAATTTATCTGCCTCTCTGGTGTCCCCCAAGGATAGCATAGTTAGTTCTCTGTTCACTATTGCTGAACATAGTGACCCCATAAAACTCATACCAAAGTGTGTACATCAGGGCACTTCCTGGCACATACCTAAATCTGTCTCGTTGCTTTGCTCTTAAAACCGTGATCTGAAGCTGTTTCATTCTTTGAATCATTAATAACAGAGCAAAATAATGCTTATTCCATTCCTTGGGGACATAGCAAGAACAGTTTTCTGATGCTCCACAAATGGTGTCTGGTCACATAGGGTATGTCTACACTGAGATAAAAAGCCCATGGCATCGAGTCTCAGAGCCCAGGTCAGCTGACTCCGGCTGCAGAGCTAAAAACACCAGTGTAGACATTTGGGCTTGGGCTGGAGCCAGGGCTCTGAGACCCTTCCTCCCTCGTCTCAAAGCCCAGGCTCCAGCCTGAGTCTGAACATCTACACTACAATTTTATAGCTCCAGGAGCCTGAGTCAGCTGACTCGGGCCAGCTGCAGCTGGGCTGCAGGTCTTTTATTGCAGTGTAGATGTACCCTTAGTTCAGGTTGTCCTCTAGTCTGGTGGTTAAATAGTATTAAAAGCTAATAAT
Organism: Mauremys reevesii; assembly: GCF_016161935.1. Taxonomy (NCBI): domain Eukaryota; kingdom Metazoa; phylum Chordata; order Testudines; family Geoemydidae; genus Mauremys; species Mauremys reevesii. The sequence continues at coordinate 63,265,150 of NC_052631.1, forward strand.
ACATTTTTCCTAACATTACTTTTCCAGCTAAGCAACTGGTGTAGTTGCTAGAGGGATATTACGCAGTTGTGTAGGGGGAGACTGTTTCCTTGAGACAGTCTTTCTCTTAAGATTTAGCACATGCTATTAAAAGTAGGGAAACCTTGAACTAGAATATTTAAGAGCATGCGCTAGTCTTACTCCTTGTTGTTTTGAAGCTACTACTGTGACTGGAAGTATAGCCATTTGCATCAGTCACCTAAGTTGCCTTATTTTACCATTTTGTTTCCTCCATCTTTGTGTTAGTGCCCGGAGAGAGGCGAGGGCATACTCCTCTTTGGTGTATATTATAGGTGGTATTTCTTTTTTTGTGGTAGAAGTATACTTGGGTCATACCGACTGCAGGTAGCTGCATACTGATTGAAAGTTATCTGAAGGTTATGGCCTGTACCAGTTGTGTATGAGCTCCAAATGTTAGCAGTTTTTGTCCTTTATTTTCCAGGAGAGGGTAGTGCTTGGGATTTTTGTGGGGTTATTTAAACAGCAAAGGCTATCCAGGCTGAAACCAGCTTACCCACTCTTTATTTTTAAGCTGCTATCCTCAAGTATAAAGACAGTGTCACAGATGACAGACAAAGCTAAATATTTCTTGAATGCTTCCAATGGAAACTGGGTGTGCTCAGCACCCTTGCAAATTAGGCACAGGGGTTTCACATCAGGCTTACAAAATCTGTGAATGTTTTCAGAAAATTTGGCTGTAAACCTAGTCAGTTTTGTACCAAATGAAATGAAGCAAGATAAACAGGCCATTCTGCAGTGCTGGACAGGTATGCTACAAGACTCACCTGGTAGTCTTTTTACTGGGGAGGAGGATATTGATTGTGGGGCTTTCTTGAGAACCTGTGGGAAGTGAGTTTGGGAAGATACTGTAGGTTTGTCTGGTTTGGGGATCATGATTTTTCTTAAAGTATTCTGTATAAACTGCAGTGCAGTCTGATAAGTACAGTAAACACATTTGAATGCTTATTTCAGCTGTTGTAATTCTCTCCTTTTCCTCTCCTTCTCCCTCCCCTAAGTGTTGTTTTTTTTAATTTGATTTATAATTGTCCATGAAAAGTAGCTGAACTGACTTCTGAAACCATGGCTTGGTCTATTGGTACACACAAATTGATGGAAGATTGAGTGAATTCTCTCCTACCGCTACTCTTGCTGAACAAAATTAACCAAGGAAAGGAAGGACATAAAGAGAGAAAATTCTTTAATTGCCTATACTCTAATGCTCAGGGTAACAGACAAGAGGAATTGAAATTGCTCGTTTATGAGCATAAATTCTATCTAGTTGATATTACTGAAACCTGGTGGGATGATTCACATGATTGGAATGCTAAAATCAATGGTTATATAACCCATTTAGGAAGGCTCTAGTGATGGTGGGAAATGGGGAGGGTAGTGGCACTCTGTCAGAAATGGCATTACTTGTTTCCGAGTCACTGATAACTTTGAAGAAAATTATCCCTAATGCTTCTGGATCAATGTCATAACAGATCAAGTACAATGTTTGCTACAGACCCCACTAGGGAATAGGATGACCATCTCCTTATACACCTATCTGTAATGTGTAAGGAAAAAAACCCCTGTGATCGTGGGGGACTTCAATTTGAGTAACATGCTGGAGGCCTCATGCCATCAATACTAAAACATCCTTGGAGTTTCTAAACATTCTAGATGTTTTCTTAACTTAAAAAGTGTTGGCAGCCAACATGGGAGTTCTATATTCTGAATTCTGGAACTGATCACAGAACTAAAAGTAATCGTAGCTTAGGTACAAGTGATCATGACTTGATCAGTTAAAATGTCCAGGAAGAATAAAGTCCAGAATAGTGATATATAGATATAGATATATAATTACACACACACAGAGTGCTTTAATAGGGCCAATTTCACAAATCTGAAAACAATTCTGAGCCAAATTAGCTGGGAGGAAGAATTTAATAAGAAAAATGTGAATGATAATTGGGAATAATTTAAGAACACCTTATTAGGTGCCCCAAAAGCCCCAATCCCACAACTGAGGAAGAAAGCCGTGCTGGTTTTAAAAAAAAAAAAACAACAAAAACTTGCTTTAGGGAAAAAGTCGCTGTAAAAAATAAAATAACAAATGGAAGAAAGGGGAAGATAATAGTAATGAATATTAATCAGAAGTTAAGAATTGTAGAAAATTGATAAGGGAAATGTAGGGACATAAGATGAAATCGATGACCAGCTGAGTTAAGTGCAATAAGGAGTTATTTAAATATTTTAGAAACAAAAAGAATCCTGACAGTGGCACTGATCTATTACTAGATAGAAATGGTAGAATTAGCAATAATGTAGAAAAGGCAGAAGTGTTCAATAAATATTTCTGTTCTGAATTTGGGGGGAAAAAAACAGATTTAGTCTTCTCATATGGTGGTGGTGATTTTTCCATTCCACTACTATCTCTAGAAGATGTTAAACAGAAGCTACTAAAGTTAGACATTTTAAAATCAGCAGGTCTGGATAACTTGCATCCAAGAGTTTTGAAAGAGCTGGCTGAGAAACTTGTTGGAGCATTAATGGTGATTTTCAGTAAGTCTTGGAGCACTGGAGAAATTCCAGAAGACTGGGAGATAGCTAATGTGCCAGTTTTTTAAAAAGGTTAAATGGGATGACTTGGGTAATTATAGGCCAGTCAGCCTAATATTGATTCTGGGCAAGATAATGGAGTGGCTAAAACAGGACTCGATAAATAAAAAATTAAAGGAGAGTAATGTAATTCATAGAAATCAACATGAGTTCATGGAAAATACATTCTGTCAAACTAATTTACCTATTTTTGACAAAGATTACAAGTTTGGTTGGTAAAGGTAATAGTGTTGATGTAATATGCTCTAAACTTCTGTAAGGGGTTTGACTTGGTACCACATGACATTTTGATAAACTTGAATGATATAAAATTCATATAGCACACATTAAATGGATTAAAAACTGGCTGGTCTCAAAATGTAACTAAATGGTGAATCAAGTGGGTATTTCTCCTTTAGGGTCCGTCAGGGATTGGTTCTTGGCCCTACACTATTCAACACTTTTATCAATGACTTGGTTTTGTTTTCTTTCATCACTCATCATTTGTGGATGACACAAACATTGTGGGAGTGGTAAATAATGAAGAGGACAGGTCACTGAATCAGCGCGATATAGTTCACTTAGTAAACTGGGTGCAAGCTAACAATATGCATGTTATAACTGCTAAATGTAAATGTGTACATCTAGGAGCAAAGAAAGTAGGCCATACTTATAGGATGGAGAACTCTGTCCTGGGAAGCAGTGGTGGATAATCTATAGAATACGAACTCCTAATGTGATGCTGCATCCAAAAGAGCTAATGCAATCCTGGGATGCATAAGCAGGGGAATCTCGAGTAGGAGCAGAGAGGTTATTTTACCTCTGTATTTGGCACTGGTGCAACTGCTGCTGGAATCCTGTCTGGTTCTGATGCCCACAGTTCAAGAAGGATGTTGCTAAATTAAAGAGAGGTCAGAGAAGAGCCACGAGAAATTATTAAAGGATTAAAAACATGCCTTAGAATGATGATCAAAGATCTATTTAGCATAACAAATAGATGGTTAAGGGGTGACTTTATTACAGTCTGAGTACCGACATGTGGAACAACTATTTAATAGTGGGCTCTTCAGTCTAGCAGAGCAAGGTATAACACGATACAATGGCTGGAAGTTGAAGCTAGACAAACTCAGACTGGACATGAGGTGTATGTTTTAAATGAGGAGTGTACTTAACCATTGGAATAATTTACCAAGGGCTGTGGTGGGTGTTTCGCTACCAGCTTTTAAATCCAGATTGGATGTTCTTCTAAAAGATCCACTCTAGGAATTATTTTGGGGCAGTTCTCTGTTCTTTGTTTATATAGGAGGTCAGACTAGATCAGAGGTGGGCAAACCACGGCCTGCAAGCGGTCTTGCCCGGCCCCTGAGCTCCTGGCCTGGGAGGCTAGTCCTGGGCCCTTTCCTCGCAATTCCCCCTCCCCTGCAGCCATGGGGCTGGGGGGCTGGCTAAGGGGCAGGTGATCTCGGGGCGGTAGTCAGGGGACAGGGAGCAGGAGGTGGTTGGATGGGGTGGAGGTTCTGGCAGGGGGACGGTCAGGCGATGGGGAACAGGAGGTGGTTGGATAGGGCAGAGGTTCTGCAGGGGGTGCGGGGGGGGAGTGAGATAGCGGGTGGAGTCCCGGGGGGCAGTTAGGGGCAGGAGTCCTGGGACAGGGCAGTCAGGGGCCAAGGAGGGGGGAGGTTGGATGAGTGGGGGGTTCTGAGGGGGCCAGTAGGTGGGAGGGGTTGGATAGTGGGCAGGGGCCAGGCTGTTTGGGGAGGCACAGCCTTCCCTACCCGGCCCTCCATACAGTTTCGCATCTCGATGTGGCCCTCGGGCCAAAAAGTTTGCCCACCCCTGGACTAGATGATGAAAATGGTCCTTTTGGTTTCAGAATCTATGAACTCCTTGTATAATAGAGCAGTACACCCTTTCTGGATAGCTCTTTAAGGGAGCTGTATCACAGTAGTGTACTTGCGCCGGGTGAGCATATAATAGATTTACTAGCTGCTGAGTCTGTGTTCTGAGGACTGCATGGACTAGCACTTGCTTTGTTAAATGCTTCAGAGTTTGGGGGAATCCTGGGTGTTGATGGGCTGCTAAAGAGCAATTTGTATTATATATATTTTTAAGGGATCTCCAGATTCTGTGTTCCAGTGACTGGAAGACTCATTTGTGAAACTTCCTGCTGCTTTATAATACATTTACATGTGCTCTGACTCTCCAAATTTAGAGTGCAGTGAGTGTATCACCAATCTACCCCCTACATCCCCCCCATACCTGGGGCAGAGTTGCAGGTGAGTGTAAAGCTGGAGTGCCATCACTGGCATCCAGTAGAGCTTTCTCTTAATGCCCCTGCCTTGTCCATTCTGTCCAGAGTCAGCATATTGGACATTCCACTGCATGAGATGCCTCCTTTTAGCAAAGGTGTTGGAATGTTCTGCCATACAACCTGTCTGAGAATCTTTGGGTGCTTCTGTAAGTTACAAATGTTGCTGGATGTTCTTGTAAGGACTGTAAAAGAAAATCAAGGGGTCCTAACACCTTAAGGGTACTCTTACAGCCAACAGAATGCTCCAGAATGTGTGGTTCATAAATTAATTTCTGTAAGTCATGGTTCTAAGGTAGTTTCTTCAGAAACATTTTCTCTCCTACAATAAGTGATCTTCAGAGGGCGGAGGAAAATGCTCTATACTCATTTATGAGCTTAATCTAGCAATCAATAAACTAGGTCAGCATGTATGAAGTCATCTTACAGGGCCTCCTGACACCCACCATTCAGCGGCATTTGTTAGCTGGTAACAGTTCTTCAAGCAACCCTTCCAAGAGCACATTTTATTGTGCTTTTTGCCTTTAGCTTGCGATTACATTTTTCATTTCATTAATGATTAAAAGCTAGTACCTGAGGCCTCAGTAAGAATTGGGAAGCCTTGAATTACTTGGTCTGTAGAGAAAACTTATGAGAGGGAATGCCTGTAAAATGAAAGCTTCCTTAAAGGAGGCAAAACTGACTGCAACACCATTATTCATGGGTAAAATCTCCATTAACTAACTTAATTCTCATTGTAACCTGGGGAGTCCTTGCTGCTTGAACATCTGTGGGCTTTAGAAGAAAAAAATACATGGAGTAAGTATTAAAGGAATCCACTGGTATTGACCAGGATCAAAGGTTTGTGCCTGCATACATAAAGGAATGAAGGCTTGGTCTGATTTACACAGGAAGAATTTGTTCCACATATATTAATCTGTCAAAAAAGCCGCTTGATTTCCTTGGATAGGGTTTAAAAGACCTTTGTTTTACTTCCCCCCGCCCTTTGTTCTAGCCCCTTCATATCTTCAAATCATGTGAAAAAGCACTTTAAGAAGCACGTTTCAAAGGGGCAGAGAACAAATGTTAGGTTGATGTGTTTTAAGGCTTTTTTCAGATTAAAAGTGATTTAAGTTTTCTCTAAAACAGAATATTAATGCAGCAATGGATTAATGAATATTTTGCAGGTGGAGAAGTTATATTTTTATCACATAAGAGAGAATGCATTTCAGACTCATCACAAAGGGGCACACTTTTCTTCTCTTGGCTTCATGTTCAGTGGCTTTATTCTTGGGGGAGAACATGGGTAGGCTACTGGACCGAGTGTCAGGAGATCTGGGTTGTGTTCTCATCTTTTCACCTTGGGCAAATAATTTTACTTCCCCTCTGTGCCTGTTTTCCTTCCCACCCTTTGTCTTACCTTGTCTATTTAGGTTGTCAGCTCCTGGAGGCATGAACTCTTAGTATGTGTATATACAGTGGCTATTACAACAAGGTCCCAGTCTCAGTTGAGACCTCTTTGCTGTGCTCTAATACAATTCATACACAGCAGTATCTCTTGTTGGTTTTGTTTTTTCTAGCATTATGTTGCTTGCTGCTATTGTCATCTTCATTATGGAGCTGTTTCTCTTTTCCCTACTTGCCTCCTGTTTTTAGCATGCATTTTCTTAAATGCTACTCTGTATAGGTCAGTGATACTGATGGTTGAAGATGTCTTAACACCAGGACTCGAAAAATCGATCTTTCTCTTCCCCCTCCCCCCCCAATAATTCTAGTCTTTACATTTGGGAGGAGAGAGATTCTCTTCCAAGTGTAAGCGAAGCGTAACCCAGGGCTGCTCCTCAGGGTCAGCTGCTCTAGGTACTGCTTTTAGCAGATGAGTGTTTTGGGAGGAAGAGGGGTGGGTGGGTTTGCAGAGCGCTATGCAGGGATCCATCCACCAGAGCAGAGGGCTCTGAGACTTGCAGGGAGGAGGGAATATCTACGATGAATGGATTTATTGCAAGGACGGGGCTGCACAACGCTGATTTGTGTGCGGAGTTGCTATAAATATATTTATTGTGGGGTGAGAGGCCATTTTCACTTGATTTATTAGGAGCTGCTGCTTTTTGTGATGAGGTGCAGCATTAATGGATTTAGTTGTGTTGGGAGGGATTGCTTTATCTGGGAGATCAGAGTTCAGTTGGTTGCAGACCAGGATCTTCCATTCCAGCCTGCAGGAGACAAAGTGGCTTGGGACACCCCAGTGTATATCAGCCTGTTGAGGAGTCTTGGGTTAGTGGTTTGTAGGGTAAATTTTTGAAGCCTTTTGGTTAATGCTTTTTGCTTCCTATGCCTCCCGCATCTCTCTAATCTGTCGGAGTAGCTACCAAATGAACACCTCACTCAGGACTTGCTCCCAGGGCTGCTCATCCTCTGCTCTGCCAGCTGTAACACTTTGATTTTTTGATATTTTTTGAAAATATTTGCTGTAGTTTTAAATAGGACTAAGTTGCTCTCCACTTTCCCAATACAGCAAGGTATAGTTATGAATCCCTCCAGGGGATATTGTCGGTCGTACTCATGAAAGCCAGGGACTAATATCAGTGGCTACTGCCAGACGTTAATGCCAGCCCACTCCACTCTGTATTGTTCCTTGGTCATCCTTGGACAGACAATTGTGGTTATGTCACGTTACAGGGTGGTTTTATGATGTGAACCATTATTCACTATGGTCTTTGAGAACACGAGCGTATCTAATGCATGAGTACGTTGCGCTACTTAGTCACTGGTAGGCTGACTTGTTCTCTCAACAAATCTGTGTGCTCAAGGAGTGATTGAATAACTACCTGCCTTTACCTAGGACTGCATTCATCAGCTCTATTGGCATCCTAAGAGGTGGAGAATGTTGGAATTAATGCAGATGCTCTTACCTTTCATTCGTTTTGATTTTCAGGGTTCTCCTTATACAATGGAGGAGGGATGAATGGCACAAGCCAGATGATGGATTTTCTGGAGGAACCTCTGCCTGGTGTGGGTACCTATGAAGATTTCAATACTATAGACTGGGTGAGAGAAAAGTCCAGAGACCGGGACAGGCACAGAGAGGTAAGTTTGTTTCTTGTTGCTTTGCTTTTCGCTGGTGGTGCAAAGCAGAATTGTCTGCATATAAACCTCTATCTCCTTGTCTCTGAATACTTTAATCTTGGGACACTTACAGGAGTATCTGAAGGTGGAGGGGTTTCTCCCAGTGAGTGACCCGAGCACTATTCCACAGGTGATCTTTTAGTCCAAGGAAGCGGTACAAAATTTTACCAGACATCAAAATGTACCAGCTGTATGAGCCCTGCATCTCTGTGCAAGGATTGTTAGTCTCTCGGAATGGCACGCGGGATTGAGGAATTGAGCCAACTGAATTTATCCCATCTTTTCCTGAGTTTCTCTGCATCCAGGATGTGGGAGGTTTCTGGGAACTGCATTACTATTATTAGGGGATAATATCTGAACTGAGGAAGATAGCGAACATACTATGTACATGGTTTTGTTTGTAAGGAAGAGAGAGATTTTTTTGATCACATAATGGCTATTATCAAACAATAAAAATGTAGCCATTAATTTTCAGCCTTGAAAACATGTTCTCTGTTGGAGAAGACTAAAGTGAAGTAACTCATGAGTTCCTTCCCCAGCGCTTTCTGGTTGTGTGTGGTGAAGGAATTGGTTTAGAATGGCAGAGAGTGCCTTAAATGGGGAATTAAGCTCACTGACATGCTCCTGTATCATAAGACACTTGTTGGCAAGCTTTTTATAGGGCAGTGAGTGGCCTAAGCATATTAAATGTAACTCTGTTCGCCAAAGTATTCTTTTGAAAGTTACATTGAGCATGACACAGTAGCCTCTGTCTTAACAAGTGAGGAGTTTCCCAAATCTAAGACTGCCAGTCAACACAGGGAAAGGTGACAATCTTGTGTGATGCTCAGACTATCCCAAAGAGGAACAAGTACTCAAAGACTCTGTAAGCAGCTGTGTAGATGCTTCAAGCATGATTCCTCCCACCCCCACAGCTCCTTCATCGCTGTCTATGATGGGAACTAAACCAAAGGGATTGCATAGAAAAGAAAATGAAAAACCGGAGATTGGCATGAATAGCCTCGTTGAGAAATGCCCAGACACGCTGCTAATAGTGCTACCTCCTCTGTACAAACAAATTCAGACCAGGTCAAACCAAAAATTACTAACTGGCCAAAAAGATCAGATTGCAACCATAAAAAGAAACCTACAGCAGATAATTTATCCTTTCCAAAAACTCCCTCCCCCAGCCTCACTGGATCAGTAGTAGCTATGCTCATAAACAATTCGGTTTTTGCTGCTAAAAGGCAAAATCTAAAGAAACAAGTAATTAAAATCCTTCAGCCAGAAAGGTGTCTGCTAACCTTTTTTTATTCCAGGTAATGGGGATTTGTTGTTTGGCCAATGGGTCTTTTACCCAGGAGGAATAATGGACTATGTACTGGGACTTGCATCAGAATTGTTAGTGTGCTCAATACCCCCCATTTGATCCTTTCATACAGCCTTCAAGAGCAGTAAGATGAACAAACTTAAAGTAGTCTCAAATGTTAGGTAAACTTTATAGGGCAGAGCCTTAGAAGAAGTTATCAACCTTGATCTTGAGACTCAGAACTGTGTCTAAGTATTAAGAGACCTCCTCAGGACAGTTGAATACCTCTGAACCAAAATGTCTGGCCTGAAAAGCCATGTTGAAATAACCTTTCCATTAATGGGGATTTATACACACACGCAAGGTCTTGACAATCTCAGGAATTGAGTTTATCACAGATCAGAGTCTACTTGAGTGCTCAAATTAATGCCCATCCTCTGTCATTCCTCCCCGGTCAAGGGACTAGAATGAACACACTAAGCATTTGTACCCTGCTGAAAAATATGTATCTATCTAGGAATTAGTATACTAATTGAGGGTGCATGGTATGATGACAGGTGGACATGGAATGCTCTGAAGTAGTTCTGTTTCCACAAACTGCTCAGGACAACAGTCCTATTAATAGTAAAAATGCTGGGTTTGAGAGAACTAAAGAATAACATGCAAGTTTGTATGTTTAAATGGGAAAAGACATTTAAGGTGAGAGTTTGATTTAATCTTTTCTTTGATTTTCCTGGGTTTGGGAAGCTTAATTGTCCTTGAACCACTCTACATAATGCATTGCTTGCAATACTGGATGTTTTGATTTTGGAAACCCTGCATTTCCTGAGTACAATCATGTGATTAAAGGACAGTGTTTGAACCTTAACTCTGAATTTTTTGTATTGGTGGGAGAGACCCTGATGTTACTATTAGTATTTTTCCAGGATTAATTAAAAACATCTGCTTCTGAAATAGATCTGTCTGTGTGTCTGCTAAAGAATGTTTAATATCTGCCTTTTTAAACCTTTCCTCCAGATTGCTAGTAAAAGTAAAGAGTCAACATGGGCCCTGATTCACAGCGTGAGCGATGCCTTCTCTGGTTGGCTGTTGATGCTCCTCATAGGGCTGTTAGCAGGTGAGAAGACAATACAGTTTAAAATGAATTCCCAGTCCTGCACTATAGTGTCTGCATTGATTCCTCCTAACCCAAACTCTTGTGTGACCAGAGCCTGTGACTTTCTGGTCCAGAGATGAGTGCTGCCATTTCTGCTTACATGGTTTTATAGTGGAATATGAAATTATATTTCAGCACTTACAGCCATAGTGACTGCGTGTCATGATACAAAAATCAAACAAGCTAGAATCCCCCTTACTGGCATACTAAGTTTGCTGTTACCACTGCAAATAGAAGACTCAGCCCAACAAGGAGAAAATCCTAAATCAAAGAGAAACGTGTCATCTTCATCATACCCTGTCAGTCACCAAAGAATGGCTCTGGCCAGCAGCCAAAGGGAGCAAGTTCCAAAGTTTGGGGCCCCGAGCTCGCCTGTCAGCACTGGAGAGGCCAACTCCAGGGACTGACAGCAGGAGATTTTTTGCTCATTTTTAATTGCTGCAATGGGATAAAGGTAAGGAGGAGGGGCTCTCAGGTAGCCTGTTCCCAGACCTTTCAGAGAGACCGATTTGCAGATAGCTTTAAACTACATCAGAAGCAACTGGAGCCAGTGGAACAGTGATAAACCAACAGGCAGCAGCTAAACTCTTACAAGAAATGATGTGGATATATTCATATTTACATAGAAAATTTACCTATTGACACATGGAAATTATACTTCGTTGTGGCCCTTTTTCATTAATGTGCATTGGAAGAGTATTGCTAAACATCTAGCATGACCTCTGGAATATATTGTACCCAGATTTACTGATATAGATCAGGTTGACTCCATTCATGGTCACCACCTTGGTAATTAAACATGTGACGTTTCCTGCAGTGTTGGAAGTGGGGGACAACTCATCTGAAGGCATCTGTTCTAAGGATGTTAGGGATCATGGGAATATCACCCCAAAAACATAGACCATGTTTCCTTACCAACTTTCTCCTACTTCCATTTGGCACGTACCTGTGACTTTCTTGGTTTCTAGTGGCTATTGGAAATGGCTTCTTTCAAGTCCTACATTGCTCGTGCCCCAGAGTCAATGTTGTTAGTATAAGAGTAGATTTAGTGCGTAAGTGCTGTAGAGAGCATGAGACCTTTTTTGTTTAGGTGCTCCATAAATGTGATCTTATCCCTTCTGTACCTCAAAAATTATCTGCCACACCATATTTATGTTAAAAAAACTTACCTGCTAAACAAAATGAATTATGTTCTGATGCCTGGGGTGGGACTTGGTGCAATTTTTGTCTGTCAAATGTTGAAATATTGGGGCACTTTTCTCCAACACACATTTAAAAACATCCATAGGTGAATCTTCTCTTTAGCTCTTCAAAGAACAAACATAAATTGTATGAATGTAAGTAAATACTGCAAGGGTTGTGTTTGGCCCTATGGTAAATGTACCAGAATGCCACAGGAGATGTAACGTACAGGAAATCCCAGCAGTCTCTGAGATCATTCCTAATTTTTTTATCTTCTTTTTCACATTAGGTTCTCTAGCTGGTCTGATAGATATCTCTGCCCACTGGATGACAGATTTGAAAGAAGGGCTGTGTCTGTCAGGCTTCTGGTTTAACCATGAACACTGCTGCTGGAACTCCAATGAGACAACCTTTGAGGATAGGGATAAGTGCCCAGAGTGGGAGAGCTGGTCACAGCTTATAATTGGCCATGGAGAGGTGAGGTGTAAAAAGAATGAATTGTTGGTCTATTTTTTGCACATTTACTTAGTCACAGGGTTTATTGCTGTAAAGCAAGCATACTTCAAGCCTGAAGTGTCCATCAATCTTAGCACCCAATGCTGGCATTTTTCAGTTGTATGAATAAAAATAACTCCACTGCTTTATGTTTAGGCTTGGCAAATTTGTTTTTTTAAATATTTTTTTAATAATTTTGATGGATAACATCAATGTTTATTTGTAAGCATTTTTTTAAATTTTCACAATTGCATAAAACTATGGGGTGTGTCAGACAATTGGATGTCAGACAATTATTTTGTGACAGACAGAGATTCAAAACTTAAAGCTCGCTAATTGTTGAGATGCAAATTTTCAAAATCACATGGCAAAATATATCAAGTAAATATCCTCAGATCAAACTTCTCAAGTAGTATTTCTCTTTGCCTATCTGTAAATTTTGATTATTATTGATAGAAATATTTTGTCAGTTTGGGTGCATATAGTGAAATTGATGTTTACCGACATTTGCCAATAAAAATTAATCCTTCCAAGCCTAGTTATGTTTATGTTCTATCCAGTGAGGGAAGCTGAAAAGTTATTACATTGTGTAAAGGTATCAGTGTGCTAACACACATTTGAGTTCTTGGCCTCGCAAAGGGTTTTTTGCATAGTTTTAAATCTTTTTAGGGCAATGCAGAATTTGCTGTTTGTTTTTTTTAGAACAGGATTAAGAGCTTGTGTTCTGTACCAGTTTGTTTAATAAGTAGGACATTCATATTTGTTTAAATAGTGGTGTATATCTTTATCCTATAAGTTAAGCCTGTCCTTAAAGCCACATGGTCCACTTTATTAGCCAATGTACTCTATGCTCACAAGATATCCCACTGCTTGTGTACTGGCTTGCCGGTATTAAGCGGTCACCCGTATAAAACACACATTCTACATGCTTCCCTTCCTCCCCGTCAATCTCTCTAAATATTTCATAGACAATGTGCTTGTGATTGAGGGTGAAAGTCTAAATCAAGCAATTTTTTTCTCCATTGCAGGGGGCATTTGCATACATTCTCAATTACTTCATGTATGTTCTCTGGGCCCTGGTATTCTCTCTCCTTGCAGTGTTGCTGGTCCGGGGATTTGCACCTTATGCTTGTGGCTCAGGAATCCCAGAGGTGAGTCTGACTGTCACTTTCCTCAAACAAAGCAGTCTGAAATATTTCCCATCGTTTGGCTAAAGGTTGCTTCTGGGATAGAGGAGGGATGTAATTGTTCATCAGAAGACGACAATACCATGGAAAATTGCACTTTTTTTTAAAATGTAAAACTAGAAAAGAACAGAATGGTCCAACTTTTTGTTTCATTTCAAATTGCAGTGTTAAAATATAACTAGTCTCCCATGTCTCCAAGAAATGACTGCAAAAATATTTTTAAAAGCACCTTTCCCATCAGCATGTCATTACAGAACTTAAACACTACTGTTTGTATAGCACTTAGAATGTATACTAGCCAGCAGCTCAGCAGAGATTAGCTGGTGTCAGTGACCAAACAGTTAACTTTGTTTCACTTTCAGTGAAAATATGAAAGAAATAAACTGTTTAGCAACTATAAAGTGTTTAATAAAGGTGTAAAACAAAGTCCTTGAAAGCATAGTGGGCTTCTGATAAAATAGAGATCGTCAGTTTCCACACCAAATGTTTGAATGAAAGGCTGTAAAACTTTGCTTTGACTTTCAGATCAAAACGATCTTGAGTGGTTTCATCATTAGAGGCTATTTGGGCAAGTGGACCCTGATAATCAAAACTGTTACCTTGGTGTTGGCAGTATCGTCTGGCTTGAGTTTGGGGAAAGAGGGCCCCTTGGTGCATGTAGCTTGCTGTTGTGGAAACATCTTGTGTCACCTTTTCACCAAATACAGGAAAAATGAGGCCAAGCGCAGAGAGGTAAAACAAAGATACTGTAATCTTGTTTAAAAACTGCAGGGGAAGATTTGTGGGCTTTGCACTGGGTGCTGAATGGCTTACTATTATTTCTAGGCCAATTTGGAATATAAGTAGCCAATTTTTAAAATTTTTAGAATGGTGGTTCTGCAAATCATTGAGTAAAACAATTATCTTTACATACTAATATGAAGGCTATTCTGTGCATGTGTAATATATTGAGTATAATATTGCTGTTTAAATATATATCTTTCTGATAGGTAAGGAATCTAGCACCAATTTCTTAATATAACGCAACACTTGGGGCAAAAATTATTTGTGTTTGGCTTCTCCTGTGAAAATATTTCTACCAGGAAATGATACTTTTCCACAATGTACATAGGGTAGAGATTTTTCTGGTTTGTGAAATAAGTATTAGCAAGTGATATAAATTTGCTTTGAGCCCAATTCTGCAGCCCTTGAGTTATAATACTTGCACAAGTAGTGCTCTGTGGACTTAGGTTAAGTAGTGTCTACTCCTGTCCAAGTACAGGCTGAGGTATTGGGCCATCTGACACTCAAATACCATGGAGATAAGTGCATTTTAAGAGCCTAACTAGTTCAGGAGAGAATTCTGAGATCTAAATTGATTTAAAATATGACCACAGTAAACTGGTGAACTGACCTAAATAAATTGGAGATATATTCCATAAGTTCCTATGACATTTTATGGCAACTCTTGGAAAGTGATGACTGAGATACCTAGTATCGCCTTGTCTGGATTATCTTTTGGCAACCATAAATACAACACCTTTAGGACACAATTTTAAGTACACCTCTACCCCGATATAACACGACCTCACCTACAACACAGTAAAGCTCTGACACCCTGCTCTGAGCAGCGTGTTAAGGGTGCTGGGCCAGGGCCGAGGGGTTGGATAAGGGGCAGAGGGTCTCGGGGGCGGTCAGGGCGTCTCTTCTCCCCCCCACCCCCCGGGTCTGGGAGGCAGGAGCTGTGGGGGGCGCACTTTTGGGGGCCTGGGGGATTAGTGGGGGGCTGGGAACAGTCCGCTCCACTTCCCTCGCCCCAGCCCCAGCCGTGTCGCTTGCGGGAAGGGATCCCCCCTGCCCTCGGCGGAAGCGGAGCAACCTGGCCCCAGCCTGCTCCACTCCTCCAGTTCCCAACTGCGGTGCTCCGCTTCCTGCTGCAGGTGAGTATGGGGGGTATCCTTCCCCCCAACCTCTCTGCACTCACCTGCAGCGGGAAGCGGAGCGACGCGGCTGGAAGGTGGCGGAGTGGAGCGGGCTGGGGCCATGTCACTCCGCTTCCCGCCACAGCCGGTGAGTGCCTGTCGGGGGTGGGAGGCGTGGATAGGTGTTGGAGCAGTCAGGGAGCAAGGAGGTTGGGTAGGGGGTGGGGTCCTGGGGGTGATTAGGGACGGGGGTCTCTGGAGGGGGCGGTCAGGGAACAAGGAACGGGGGGGCCAAATCAAGTTCGATATAATGCAGTCTCATCTATAACACGGTGAGATTTTTTTTGTCTCCTGAGGACCGCGTTATATCGAGGTAGGGGTGCATCATGAATGACTCCACGCAGTCTCTTGTTTAGAATTCCATGAATTAATTATTTCTAGGAAACTGGATAAAAGGTGTAAGATAAAAGATAGCCATGTGATTGTTGTTTGTAGAATTAACAAGAAAATACCTTTTTGTGTTTGATATTGAGATGTGATTGTGACTTTGTACTGAACCTTTTTCCAAGACACACATAGAACATGAAATTTGAGGAAGGAGGTAATTGTAAACTACACTGATACTACCAAGTTTGAGAATAGAGAGCTGTTTAAATGTTAATGATAACTTTTTTGTAGTAAATTATGGAATAATATCCAGTTTATTTAGGTCATTTCACCTGTTTACTGTGGTCATATTTTAAATCAATTCAGATGTTAGGTGAGCTATACAATAGAAATCTGAGTTGTACAAAATGTACCTACTTGAACAAAGGAGTAATACAACTATTGTCCATGTATGACTTTTAACCTCTTGATTTAGGTTTTGTCAGCTGCTGCAGCCGCTGGCGTGTCCGTAGCTTTTGGTGCACCAATTGGAGGGGTATTGTTTAGTCTGGAAGAGGTAATCTAAACTTTGTATTTACTCCTGGCAAGTTTTGTTGCACTCATACTAACTGTTCCTGCTCTTTAAACATAAAGCATTTCAATCCCCTCCATGGCTGTTTTGAAGCATACACAGTTAAATATCATTTGGAATATTTATATGAGTCAGCTAAGCAACATGAATGCTTGTGAGTGTCAGCTGAATGCTTCGAGTCTTGAAAGGTTACTTCTGAAGGATGTGAATTTGTGTCTTTATTTTTACAGCAATACTGATAATTCCCCCACACAGCTGTGCCATTGCACGCCAGTACTGACCAGTGACCCCCGCAGTTTTCATAGTCTTGTTTCCCAAACTGTCTCGCACTACTCCCCTGCCCACCCCCCATCCCCAAAAAAACCTGATGATGTACCTCAATCTTAATCTATATCCACCCTGATAACCCAGTCTTGGTTCTCTCCAAGGAGACTTTTAATTTAGTTGAGTTTTTTGGAGAGGCCACAAGCCACATAAATGGAATAGATCATTGCTACCCTTTTAAGAATTTAATGTTATGATTAGCAATCCTCTCATTCCTGTTCTGAGTGGTAAGATCATGGTAGCCACTCTAGCAACTATCTTACAGCTCAGCTCTGATGCAGCATGCCAAACTAATCAGTGATATGTAACCAGACATTCAGCTCCAGCCGTCAGCAGTTTGTACCACAACATTCTCAAAGTAATATTCACTTACCCTGATGGGGATGGCTTTCTATGCAGCAAATACCCACAAATGATCAGATTGACCACAAAACTTCTCTTCCATGCGACCAGTCAAGATTGGAACTCCAGATCAGGCCTGGGTACCTGGTATAAGACATAGGTATTAATCAGTGAGGCCATCTAGATGCCCCTTACTAAATAAAAAGCATTGCCACCTTTATATTTTCAAGCCCAGAACCTTATACCATGTTTTGGAAAGAATTCTCCATTCTGCCTAGTATCTCTATCGATTGCACCTCTGAAATAATCTTTCATTAACATGTGTTCGTTGTAAATACAGCTTGAAAATCCTATGACTTAATCCCAAAATGTGGAAGTAGTTTGAAGTCTCCAGTGAATAGTATCAGTAGGGTACACACATGGTGCGCTCAGGGCTACTATGCCATTCATGTGTCACTTTACTATATAAAAGGGTGTTCTTTTTGAATGAAGCAGTAGCTTGACTGTTCCATGGCTTACTACTAGGCCAATTTGGAATTTTAAGTAGCCAATTTTTTTAAGTTTTAGAATGCTTGGTGGTTCATTGAGTAAAACAACAATTTATCTTTAGCGTACAGTATGGAAACACTAGTATAAAGACTACTCTATGCATGTGTGTAATGCGTTGAGTATAATATGGCTGTTTATATATACAGTACTGTGTTATAGGTAAGGAATCTTGCACCAACCTTCTACATTAGAGTCCTTAACCCTACTTTATGCAATGGTAGCTCTTATTGGGCAGTAATTAATGTCAGTTTACAATAAATGACTGAATCTGCTTCCCCCCCTTTTTAGGTGAGTTATTATTTTCCCCTCAAGACGCTGTGGAGATCTTTCTTTGCCGCCCTGGTAGCAGCGTTCACCCTGCGCTCCATCAACCCTTTTGGAAATAGCCGCCTGGTTCTGTTTTACGTGGAGTTTCACACACCTTGGCATCTTCTGGAGCTTGTGCCATTCATCCTTTTGGGAATCTTTGGTGGTCTTTGGGGATCTTTCTTTATTCGCAGCAACATTGCCTGGTGCAGAAGACGTAAGACAACCAAGCTTGGCAAGTATCCTGTGCTGGAGGTGCTTGTTGTGACTGCCATCACGGCTGTTCTGGCTTTCCCCAATGAGTATACCCGTATGAGCACCAGTGAGCTGATTTCTGAGCTGTTCAATGACTGTGGGCTCCTAGATTTCTCCAAGCTCTGCGAGTATGTGAATGACTTCAACAGCACCACAGGGGATGATCTGCCGGACCGAGCCGCTGGCCCAGGAGTCTACACAGCGATGTGGCAGCTGGCTTTGGCCCTTATCCTAAAAGTCTTCATCACCATATTCACTTTTGGCATGAAGGTGAGAATGACGTGTAAAATGGTATGCAGGTAGGAAGATTCAAATCCATGCCTTTTGTAAAGAATTGGGAGAAAGTGAAACTCAGTCTTTCTAAATGTTATTTTCAAATTAGCCTTAATCACTTAATAGCCTACATCCCAT
Source organism: Mauremys reevesii (assembly GCF_016161935.1). Classification (NCBI taxonomy): domain Eukaryota; kingdom Metazoa; phylum Chordata; order Testudines; family Geoemydidae; genus Mauremys; species Mauremys reevesii. Next base: position 63,283,539 of record NC_052631.1, read on the forward strand.
GGACTTTCAGTGGGACTGACCTCATGCGAAGTGACTAATATGCTCTTGCAAATTTTACCCCCATTCTAAACTCCTCTAATTGTGCCCAGTTATTGGTAGTTAGCAGGGTTACTCTTAGCAGTGTTTTGTGACACTCCACTGTCACAATTACTGGGCTAAGTGCACCTCTCACCGCTGTTGGTTTCTTTGAGTGCATCCCTCTCAGGCTGTGAGCCATCACCTGTCTTTAAAAGTATCATGTGATTCTCTCAAACCAGGCCTTGCCTGCAGTCCCCTGTGATCATCACAGCAGGCCTGACTTATCAGTGCTTGTGGATCTCTTTCCCCCAGGAGCAAGTGGTATCCAGTAACCGGGCAGCCTTTTCAAAGCAAAGGCATTTCAGAGAAAACAGATCTCAAAAGCAATAAACCAGTGGATATGCATGCCAGCCTTTCCCTGTGACTTACCGTTTCCTTGGATCTGGGGGGAAGGCCTCGATGCCTTCAGACTCCTCTGCAGAGTCTTTCCCTGTGCCAGCCTGTCTTCCTGACAGCTCCTGACAGTTGACTCACCTTCTCCTGAAAAGGCTTTCATTGATTAGTATCTTTTTGACGTGCAGGCTCCCAGCCTGGCAAAATACTTCATGCTAGAAGTATGCCACCATCTTGTAATTGCCCCCAGTGTTTGCTGGGAGGCTGCTCATCTAGATCCAATGGGTTGCTTTCCTACTTGTTTTATCCATAGCCACTATTAAGGGTATAAGTCTTACAACCCAATGTACAACAATCTCACCTCACTGACCAGGCTACATAATATTCACATAGCATCTCCACCTCTGCCACACCCACTTCTTGAGATTACTTAAAATTGGAGTAACAAGCACAGTTCTGAATTGTCTTGGTTTTAGAGGCTTAGACTTGAACCTGAGTGTAGTTGCACGTATAAAACATTAAGTTAATTGTATGCACAATCGCAACTTAAATTCTCACCCTTCCAGCTTCTGCATTTTTTGCAGAATCAAAGTGCACTCTTATAAAAATGTAGTCCCTGGGGGTCGTCTTCAGCTTGAGTTATTTTAAATGGTCATTTCTTAAGATAGTTAATTTGAAATGCCCTCCTTTGGACATGATTGCTTTGACACCGGTTATGAGTGGTTTTAATTATTTTGAAAAAATAAAAAAGCTTTTAGTATCAGATGTGAGAACCTTTCATGCTTATTCATTGGCAACCTTTTGAGCCACTAAAATTATAATGCACTTGGAGGCTTCCTCATAAGAAACTGAAGGGGGCGAATTTGAGATGCTGGACTGCAAACTACGGTTCTTTTTCCCAGTATTTGAAAAGTGACCATCTAATTCCACTAATGGCAAATTTATGAATCACTAAATATATGCAAAACAACTTTCCCTTTAATGTTACAGTGAAATGGTCCTTTGCTACAGTGGACAGTGCTCAAATGTATGAGAAAAAGGATGTGATGCTTTCAGCTAGTCTGACAGTTTGACTGAAAGCACTTTGTACTTCATGTCAGAGTAAATGATGTGAATATGGCTGTGAGAATTACTAATGGTCCCTGTAAGACCTTATTCTGGGGACCACTGTGGCAAGGCTCAGTTAGATGTTTTTTCATGCTGGGAAGAGGGATTTTTCTATTTTTAGTGGTGGAATTTTCACTCTGTTCAGGTGTTTCACATATGACCACATACAGCAGTTGTCCAGCTGGAGAGGCATAGGGGAACACTAATATATATTGTGTGTGTAGCTATTTTGTTATTCTCATTGGACAATGGCTTATTAGAAACTTATTAAACAGAGCAACAGTAACCAGGTATATATGGTAACAAATCCTGGGTGTAGGGGGGTACTTTATGTATGCAGGTATAATCCACCATAGTGTAAGTAAACCCCAACAAAGAAATGAAGACGGGCTCTGGAACAGCCTATCTCACAATAAGATGTCCTTTTCAATCTGCGATTGTGTTTTGGTGCTGTGTCACCACAGAGTTGTTATAAACAATGTACATGGCTTAAGATTTGAGCCTAGCATACACATTTTCATGGGAGTGCAAACTAATGGTGGAAGCGTAAGACAGGAAAGGGGGCAGTGTGTGGTACCTAAACCTTCCTCTGGGATGTTGAATGCTCCCATGTCTTTCCTTTAAATGGGGCGCGGGCCGGGGGTGATATTGTAAAGCATAATGTCCATCTCATTCAGTTCTTCTGCGTTTCCTGAAATGATCAGTTGTCGGCTCCTCAAGCTAAAGCAAGGTTCTTTACAGCAGTGCTCTTGCACGGTTTCAGGTGTGAGTGACAGGTAAGTACAGTTGATTACGTAGGGAGCTGAGAATGAATGCAACAGTAAGGACTGCATTATCCAGTTAGGCACCGTAGACGTATTTTACCTGTTCATTCAGGATGTCCTAGCAGTGTCAGTACAGTATGTATCCTTCCCTCTGCAGGGAGCAGATCAGTACATAGTTTGACGATTATTGCCAACAATCATAGTTGACGATGATTGCCAAATTGATTCTGTGTTCAACTTATGTCTGTTACCCCCGTGTATGTTGACTTACTGTTGCAAACATGCCTTTACCTTACACTGATGTGTTGGATTTTTTTGGTAGGTCCCTTCGGGTCTCTTCATTCCCAGCATGGCGGTTGGTGCCATAGTAGGCAGACTACTAGGTGTAGGAATGGAGCAGCTGGCTTATTATCACCATGACTGGACTATCTTCAGTGGCTGGTGCAGTCAAGGGGCTGATTGCATCACTCCTGGCCTTTATGCAATGGTTGGTGCTGCAGCATGTCTAGGTAAGCAATAAATATTTGCTGCTAGTTTAAAGCCAAAACTTAGTGTGATACTTTGTCAGTTATCTACAGAGCTGCCTTCAGAGTTGCAGAGAAATGATTTTGTGCGAAATGCTACTAATTTTGTTGACTTTGAAACTGCTGTTATCTGGAGAGAGGAAGCTCTTTAAAACTGTACTTTGTAATGCATAATGTATTGATCATATTTCTGCCTGGTCTAATCTGCACCAGGATGTCCTTGGAAATTAGATGAAACACTTCAGTGAGAATTTCCTGAATAAATACTTAAATCCCTGGTCAACCTAATTGATTTTAAGCCTTTCTCTAGGCGTTCAGTCCTTCTGTCAGCCTTTCTGCTTCATGGTACAATTCTTGTTTCATGTACTCTGTTGTGGGTTTTTGGGAGCATTTCATCCATTTAACAAAAATCCCTTTTGTGAAGTAGGAGCATATCTGACTGGGTTCTATCCTGGGACACAATTCCCATCTAATGGGCTGCAATCATAGAATCATAGACTATAAGGTCAGAAGAGACCATTATGATCATCTAGTCTGACCTCCTGCACAATGCAGGCCACAGAATCTCACCTACCCACCCACTCCTGTATCAAACCTGTGTCTGATCCATTGAAGTCCTCAAATCATGGTTTAAAGACTTCAAGGTGCAGAGAATCTTCCAGCAAGTGACCCATACCCCATGCTGCAGAGGAAGGCAAAAAAACCCCAGGGCTTCAGCCAATCTGCCCTGGAGGAAAATTCCTTCCCGACCCCAAATCTGGCAATCAGCTAAACCCTGAGCATGTGGGCAAGACTCACCGGCCAGACACCCAGGAAAGAATTCTCTGTAGTAACTCAGATCCCATCCCATCGCAAGCCATTGGGCATATTTACCGCTAGTAGTCAAAGATGAATTAATTGCCAAAATTAGGCTATCCCATTATACCATCCCCTCCATAAACTCCTCTGATATATTTATAGAGAGCAATCATATCCCCCCTCAGCCTTCTTTTGGTTATGCTTAACAAGCCAAGCTCTTTGAGTCTCCTTTCATGTGACAGGTTTTCCATTCCTCGGATCATCCTAGTAGCCCTTCTCTGTACCTGTTCCAGTTTGAATTCATCCTTCTTAAACATGAGAGAGCAGAACTGCACACAATATTCTAGATGAGCTCTCACCAGTACCTTGTATAACGGTACTAACACCTCCTTATCTCTACTGGAAATATCTCACCTGATGCATCCCAAGACCGCATTAGCTTTTTTTCACGGCCATATCACATTGGCAGTTCATAGTCATCCTGTGATCAACCAATACTCTGAGGTCCTTCTCCTCCTCTGTTACTTCCAACTGATGCCTCCTCAGCTTATAACAATAGCTCTTGTTATTAATCCCTAAATGTATGACCTTGCACTTTTCACTATTAAATTTCATCCTATTACAATGTGCCTTATGCTTTCCAAAGATCTGTTGTGCCTTTGGTTTTCATCACAAGTCACACCAACTTCAGTTAACGCATCCAAGTGGAAGTAGTGGAGCAAACCCTGGAAGTTTAGATTTATCTCGGTCCTGCTGCTGCTGTTTTCAGAGGGGACACGTGTCTAAAAACTCAGAATACTTACTTTTAGCCCAGTGGCCCCCAAACTTTTTATGTTGCACCCTTCCCCCCCCTCCGGGAGCCAGGGCTGAGAGCAGGACCACAGTTGGGGCAATTGGCTGATGCTGGGGCTGGAGCTGCGGCTGGGCTGGGAGCCAGGGGCCAAGGCTGGGGCTGCAGCTGGGGGAAGGTCTAGGGCTGGGAGCAGAACCATGGGCGGTTCTGGGGCTGGAACAGAGCGGAGGGCAGAGTGGGGCTGGGTGGCGCTCCCTTCCCACCCCACTGTGGGGCCTGGCCGGGGCCCTGCCATGCCCCCCAACATTCCTTTGCACCCCCAAGGGGGTACGCCCCACAGTTTGGGGACTGTTCTGGTGTTGGGGTTCTGTCAGGAAAAAGGAGTAATGCATTTGTTGTTGAAATCTAAACTACTTCCCTGACTTTGGAGAAGCTGTGTAAAATAGGAGGTGTGTAAACATGCTATTTTAGAACATTATCAATCTTCTTGGCGGTGGATCAGTCAGTCACTTCCACTGTTGGCAGAGTACTCAATATGTAGTAATAAGCAATAGCATTAAATAAACATGGTTGTTTTTAATGGTCTTTGTCACTGGTGGACAAATGCTGAAGTGGAGATGGCACTTAAAGCAGAAGACCGTTACTGGAGGAAAAACTCCCATATTGTAAAATGTAAAAGTAAAAAAACCAAAGCTTTAGAAGTAGCTATGGGGACTCAGAACTCAAGAAGGTAGCTTCATTGGTTAAAATTTTCAAAGGAGCCTAAGTGCCATTTTCAAAAGTGACTTAGGAGCTTAGGTCACTCAGGCTCTTCTGAATGTTTTTTATCCATTTTGCTTTGAAAACCGGTGTGTGTATTTCCCAGTGTTCATGCCTGTGTGTAGCTAAACCGAAGCAGTTAAAAAGCCATTTGTATCCTCCCATGGCTGTCCAAGGAACTGAAGATGGCAACAGTGACAGAGTCAGAATGCCACCTGGCTTGGCAGAACACCAGCCTGAAAGAAAGTAACGGATCATAAACAGTTATCTGTCCTTGTGGTTATGAGGTGTTTCAGATCTGTACTCTGCATGTGTGTGAACAATTTTTGTACTCTTGTCAAGGAACAATGAACAACTTTCCAGCAAGCTGGGACTAAGAAACACCAGTTGGTATTTTATTTTTATATATAAAAATATTAGTGTGTAGATGCATGTATATTTATTACTAACTAATGGTTCTCAGTTCCCGCTTGCTGGGAAATTTGATAATGTAAATCTAAACTGTCAAAAGAAATAACTTACTAAACCAATGTAAATATCAGACACATTTCAGAGGTTGTTAGTTCCTCATGATAGCAGACCCACTGAATTACATGATTCTGTCCACAAAAACATGAGGCAACAGTCCAGATCAGAAGTATGCCCAACCAGCTGATATGAATGTGTGTGGTTCCTTGGGGCTACTTCTGTGTATTATGGGAGAGTCAGAGGAACAACTCTGGCTCCTGGCTTCATGGAATTTAAGTGACACTGAGAAGCAGATCTATCCAAAACAAACTTAATGACTCCTATAATCCGGACTAAAACGTATAACCAATCTGCTGTAAAGCATGGACATTTTGTAATTAAGTAACATTTACCTATGTTCACATTTGTTTTCCAGTGTAACCTTGAAAATGATGTCCTAGCTGTCTGTAGAATGTGAAGACTGGGGATGTCCATCTGCTATATCCTCATGATAGCAGAGCTGACTTTAGTGTAGTATGCCTACATTGCACATCAGAAACAAGGGAGCTCTTGTTGGGAATCCCTAGGAGTGTGTCAAACTCTGAGACTTGTGTTCTGCTTTGCAGGTGGAGTAACCCGTATGACTGTGTCGCTGGTGGTTATTATGTTTGAGCTTACCGGTGGACTAGAATACATTGTTCCTCTAATGGCTGCCGCCATGACTAGCAAGTGGGTGGCAGATGCAATTGGACGGGAGGGCATCTATGACGCCCATATTCGTCTCAATGGCTACCCCTTCCTAGAAGCCAAGGAGGAGTTCTCGCACAAGACTCTCGCCATGGACGTAATGAAGCCACGCCGGAATGACCCTGTTCTGACTGTCCTCACACAGGACAGCATGACGGTAGAGGATGTAGAGGCCATAATCAATGAAACCACTTACAGCGGCTATCCGGTGGTGGTGTCCCGGGAGTCCCAGAGGCTGGTCGGATTTGTCCTCCGGCGAGATCTCATCATTTCAATTGGTAAGAGAACCAAGGCGGAATGCAATGTGGATAAAAGCATTGCTGTGAGAGACACCTAAATGTCACCAGTTACAACTTGTTAAATAGAGTGCTGTAGATGTAGGCTTCAGTGAACCTTGCCATTATGCAGTGCCTGTGATCAGGGCATGTAACTTCCATCACCCTGAGCCTTGGTGCGCAAAGTGCTACTCAGTGTGTGTGTTTGACTAAATCAACGCAGCAAGAGCACTGCCATGGAGAATAAGGCTTTGGCCCAGCAGCAACTAAAAATATTTTATTTTATTGGCTAACTTATTTTTGAAAGACACTTTCTGCAGCTAAGCTTCAATGTGGTTGGAGTATTGTTGGTTCCGTGCACTTAAAAACAAAACCCAAGATGCATTTGAAAGAGTGGGTCAGTGTTTCATCAAACCCATGGCCGTTTGAGATGGTGCGCAGATGGAGGATCAAAGTCACGAGGTTCCCATCAACCTCCACTCCACCAGGGACAGGTTGAAAGGCTAATGTGCTAGTTGCGTGTCATGCTTCAGTGCTGCTTGGTGGGCAGTGTGAGCAGCTTTGGGTACGTCTACACTACCCGCTGGATCGACGGGTAGCCATCGATCTATCGGGGATCGATTTATTGCATGTAGTGTAGACACGATAAATCGATCCCCAATCGCTCTCCCATCGACTTCTGAACTCCAGCAGTGCGAGAGGCAGAAGTAAAGTCGATGGGGGAGCCGCGGCCATCGATCCCACGCCGCAAGGACACGAAGTAAGTAATTTTAATTCGATCTAAGATGCGTCAACTTCAGCTACGCTATTCTCATAGTTGAAGTTGCGTATCTTAGATGGATTTCCGCTCTTCCCCTCCCCGCAGTGTAGACCAGGCCTTTGTGTTGACCCAGAGCTTGAGAAATAAGGATTATGCCTCCTTCATCACAGCACTGTCTGGGGCATGTTGCAAATTCCCCTTACCCTCCTGCTTATCAGGAACTCCTCACCTACTCTGCCCTCAACTTCATGAACACAGGCACTGTCTCTGGGTGTACTACCTGTTGGTGCCCTCTGTGGGATGGAATCCTTTTGCCTGGCATGGCAGAGGAGTTTGAGCAGGCAGAGCAAACACATTCTCTTGAGCCCCCTAATGTAGCTTGATATGGTGGACCCAGATCTGTGTGAACCAGCCCTGTTCATGCCTGTGTTAGTGAGAGACTCTGTAGTGCACAAAAAACACTTACTGATTTTGGTGGGATTCTGCAGGCTGTATGCAGTACAGACTTCACTCACTGGCTCTCAGTATGGGAATGCTTGCTCTTGATATGTATCTTACTAAATATTTCAGCCATTGACAATGGGAGGGAAGGAAATGCAGGAAAGGTACATTACAGCTTAATGATTTCCTTCCTTGGGCCTGACTGCACAGAGATACAACATGGTCTCATTTAGTCAGGCCTGTGCAGAGATTTTCCAGTGGAGTAGTTCATGCTTTCTGAAGATGCACAAAAAAGAATTCGTTCCCAGCGGTCTGCCTGATCTGATTGGTGAATGTCTAAGCTGGGCACAATTCTGAATTCAGACTTTTAGAAGTCAGGCCAGCTGCTCTCCTTCTTATTGTAGGCAATAATGATAATTAAATGGTATCCAGACACTGTGGTAGGTATGGCTAGTATCAGATTAGCCTGTTATGGTTGGGAGGTGAAGTCTGCTACTCTCATTAAAGTAAACTTTACAAAGGTGGAGAATACCTTACCTGAGCCATGTCTTCAACAACTGGGGGGAATCTTCTTTCTAATCAAGTGTACATAGTGATCCCTATCTACTAAGTTGCTATAAAATATTGTTCTCTACTAAATATGAAAGGGACCCGATTCAGTAGCTGGGTAAGGACATTGAACATGTTGCATACCCCTGTGTGCCTCAGTTTGTCCATCTTAAAAAGTTCTGTCTAGATGGGTAGATTGAAGGTCCTTTTATGCCTAGTGGTACATAAAAGCAAACTATTATCCCTCTCTCACTTCTCCTGAGCAGCAGATCTGTGCCCAGCACTGTCCTCTAGTCATGTCCAGAAATGCTCTTCTATGGGTGGGTTTCTTGGCAGCAACAAGGTGATGCTACTGGTCTGGCAGCACCAAAAAGTTAATCCAAACTCTGTTGTGAATGCCATTCGGTGCTGAGCTGAATGTAATGTGCTGAGCTGAAGTAATGTTCAGGAGTGGGATGATTATGATGCACCAGGGGCTGGGATATCTTCAGGTGAAGAAAAGGGAGTTGGTGTCCAGTGTTGTCACCCCTCCCTCTCAGGCGGCTGGACAGATGGCTCGGGAGAGAGCCTCTGCTATTCCTTTGCTTGAGTAGATGAAGGAATGGTCCTTTAAAGCTCTGTGAATGGGAACAGAGGGAGGAAAAACCTATGCTTTAAATGTCTTCCCTTTATAACCCACAATGTCTCTCATTCAGAAAATGCCCGGAAGAAGCAGGATGGAATTGTGAGCACTTCAATTATTTATTTCACTGACCACTCTCCTCCGCTGCCTCCAAGCTCCCCATCCATGCTCAAACTCAGGAGCATCCTGGACCTCAGTCCATTCACAGTGACAGACCAAACGCCCATGGAAATAGTTGTGGATATATTCCGCAAGCTGGGACTGCGCCAGTGCCTCGTCACTCACAATGGGTGAGAACGCCACACAGAGGAATTTGGGCTGGGAATCTAATAGGGTAGCACTGAATACAAAGCATTAAAAATTGCTTCTTGATCTCAGGGAGCCAAATTCTTCTCTCCTTTTCAACTGGTGTAAATCCAGAGTAACCTCATTGATTTAGTTGGAGTCATTCTAGTTTTACATCCATATAATAGAGAATTCAAAGCATAGAAAAAGTAAAAAGCAGGGGTAGCTCACCAACAAGTTGAGTTAAAACAATAGACCTTGCTGGTAAAGGCAGTAAACAGTTTGGCAGGGGTTAAAGCCATTAGGCACAGCACCATGTCAGATCACTGCACCTGAGACACGCAATCCTCTTCCACCTGAGCTGTGTAGAGGAAGGGCAGAGGGTGGGTGGGTGTGTGTGAGGACATTGGTTCTCTTTAGGACACTTTGGTGAATGCAAAATGGAATTTTTTTTAGAAAAACTTGTGGAAGATGGGTGTGGGGGAGGAATTAAAATAAATTGTTGACTAATATTTGTAGATCTGCTTGTTTAGATAAGGATACCCAAAGCAGATTGACCAGTGGTCTGATCAGAAATGTAAATTTCACACTTTGCATAGAGTCTTAGCATTCTGAGCCATGGAAACATTTGATGATAATCATAGATTAGAATTGCCATCAGAGAAGCCAGGGTCATAGTCATTGTGGGAGGAAAATCAGGGAAAGGAGCTCATATGCTAACAATCTGTTAATTAACTTTTCAGGAAACTACTTGGGATCATTACCAAAAAGGATGTATTAAAGCACATTGCACAGATGGCTAATCAAGACCCAGATTCCATACTCTTCAATTAAAAACAGACTAAGTATTGGGTGTTTAACACAAAAATGAAACTTTATAAAAGACCGTGGATTTTCTCTTCTATTTTTATTAAGAAACTGGAGCTATCTTCAGAGTTTTCCTGTATGGAACTGAAGATAATCATGTTTTTTCTACAAAATAACCAATTGCACTACATAATCTGTGGAAATTAATCTTCTCTTTAGAAGAAAAGACTTTATTATAATGCTTTTGTGAAGTTGCATTGGAAAGATTCCATGAAGGAGTAAAAGCAAAATGCTACAGAATTAAATCTGTTCCCTTATTTTATTTGAACTTTGATAACTAATGTTGGGAGGGGAAGAAAAGACGATCTAGTTTTAAGTCTTCAAAAACCATGGAGGAGAAGGATGACTTTTGCACACAGCACTAAGATGCCTGAGAAAGAGATGATCGTAACTAAGGGCCACAGTTCCCAGACAGCTGCTTGGTGAAAACACACATTTGATCTTTTTTAGGTTTCTAAAAGCAATCAGCAAAATGTTAAGGGTTTTTTTTGAGTTCTATATTTGAACCCAAGGTAAAGCTACATATTCCTACATGCAGGGTCCAGCTAAATGAGGACTTGTTTTGGAAGCTCTGCTTCTAATCAGAACGAAGCTTCATTTTAGTCTTCTCTGAATGTATTAAGTTACCCTCTGATTTGCTCGTTAAAAGTACCCAAGGGAGAGCAGAAGGGCTCACTGGTTATATTCTTGCAATTCTCCCCTTGTTGGCAAAGGCCAAGCATTTCTCCTTCTCTATAATGAGCAATGAAAGGGTTAAGTCAGAGTCCTGAGTTTTGCCCAAGTTTTACTGCACTCCTTCCAAATGATCCCTGATCATGTTACAGATATTGCACAACTGACCTCTTTCTTAATTAGCAGTGTCTATGTTGAAGGGTATGTCCATTTTATTGGAGTTTTCCAGATCCATAATGTTTACATGTATGCATATTCTGTTCCCTTTTTCCATGCCCTTTACTGTGCCGAACTCAGGATGGAATCCTGTCTCTGGGAATGAGTAACACTGCCTTTTTATGCGCATTCTGCAGCTGCTGTCTGTTTTATTACCACCAACTATGCAATAAAAAACCCTTCCTGATCACGCCAGCAGGATAACTTATAACCTGGATGGTCCTTCCCAATTCTGTTTGTCCCAGATTCTAGCAAATTGAATTGGTGTCAATTAATGAGATCACTTGACCATTTACTGATGCTTTCCAAGTACAGAAATACAACCAGAAACCAGCCTGTTCATCTTAGCGCCCACCCCAGGTCGATTTATAGACATGGCTAAGGATTAGCAATGGAATGCGGAGCTGCCATTCACCTCTGACTCACTGATTTGAATTCAGGGAAGTGGCCAAAAGTTGACTGAGCATCAAATACTTGGCCATTGCTTTTGGCAGTTTAACTATCAAGCTGCCTATGAGAAATGAGTTGTGTTCTTAGTCTAACTCCTGATGGGCAATTATTGGGCCATTAAAACAGGCATTACATTTAGAACAAGTTGGCCATTTTTTTGGCAGTCTTGGCTAAGGACCGTGGGGACTGAAGTCCATTCAGCGTAGGAGGCAACGTGGAAAGTTTACGCCATCTAGGTTGCCTTTGATAAACCAGTTTTATGGGTAAATCAGACTTCCATGAGCACTAAAAGTTCACTCCAGTGTAAAACTGGTTTCTGTTGGAAGCACAGAACAAGTGTTTTCAAAGCCTCTCCGGCAGTGGGCAGCTGTCACCACTGCTTCAGCATCCTAACAAACAAGACAACAGCAGCTGTTACTCAACTCATATTGAATAGGAGAAGTCAAGTCAGCCGACCAGAATGTTATCACCACATCAGTATCTTCTGTGTGGAAAATAAAAGGCTTGACTTTGTCTTCAGCATTTCCTGTTCAGCAGGAGACAGCTGTTTGTTCCCTCTTTTACAGGAGGAGTGGAAAATGTTTGCAATTCAGAACAAGTAGGTTTTAAATTCTGTTATCCTCAGCTCTATCAATGGGTTGTACTTGGAGTCTGTTTACCTTGAAACAACTGTTTTGTCCTGTTTTCCAAGTGCTGTCCCTGATTCCTCAACAAACTAATGCTTTACGTGCCCAGTGTTTGTAAAGAACACCATGAAAAGCTATTTTTGGCTAAATTATAATCAAGCCTGCACCAAACAAACAAATCTATCTCAGCCAGAGAACAAATGTCATGTTGTGTACCCCATGCCATATTCCTAACACAACTTTGTTCCCATCTCACACTTCAGTTCCAGGAAGAGACAAATGGCTTTAAGTTCACATTTCTTGTCGTTTCCTTAGGTGTGGAAGATTCAAGCTCTCAAACATACACACCCCATGGTCCTAATTTAGTCTCTTTGAGAACTGTTATCGTTTGGACCACCATATTTAGAGAGGGTTTAAAATGGCTTGTAAGATTGCCCAGTCCTGTCAGTATGTTGCATTCAAATGGATTCACCTGTTGTGTTCCTGTGTCACGTGGGGAAAGGAACTGCTGTTCGAGCACACTGTGGGCCAGGGGAGGAGATGGAAGGAAAAAACCAGCAGCATGGAACATCGCAATGGGCTAGTCCAGTATCAGCCACAACCGTGGCCCATGTTCCAAGGAGAATGGGCATCAGAGTGTCTCTGTTCCCCAATGGCCAGAAGCCATAGGCATATACCCGTTGAGTAATAAAAACAAACCAGGAGAAGTTAAGGAGAGGAAAGGGTTTTGCTGGAATGCTGCTCACTACATGAAATTTATGGCACTAAAAGGCTCTTGGGTTTAACAGCAGGAAATATCTGCCTGGCATCCATACAAGAACGAGGTGTGAGCCGACAGATTGTTAGAATCTTGCAGCATTTCATCCACCTTACGTGAGTTTACTTTGGATTGCAGACTGCACCAGCTGGCATCCAAGGGGCAGTTTGCTTACTGCATTACGCAGTAGATTCCTTTTGGTTTGTAAAGGCTGATGTGGTCACCCAGTGTAGGTGGCACAGCCTGCAGCGGATCCTCAGTTCTGGGAGACCCTGCTTGATAAACATTCTATTGATAGAGCTGGGTGGGGGACAGGCTGTAGCATCACAAAAGGAGTGGAAAAGATCTGGTTGTGTTGGCCTTCGATGAAGTTTGGTATTCCTCCCAAAATTCATGGGTCAGGGTATTTAGAGCCTCAAATTTAAGGAAGGCTAAGGTGGTGGTTTATCATAACGGTACAGAGCAAATGATGTAGGAAGGTGGCGGTAGGAGGGACTTACAGACGACTTTCGAAGAAAAGGACAAGTGTTCCCTTTTTTTTGCTGCTTTCTGATGTAAAAAGACCTGAAAGATTTTTTTCAATAAAGAGGGTGTGTTCGGGTTTCTTATCAATCTCCCTGTTTTGTGGGAGGACTCCGGCAAGGGCTGGAGAACTGGTAAGAGACTAGAAATGAGTGAAGCATTAACAATTGAGAGGAGAAGACCTTTTTAGTCAAGGCTGTTCTTTAAAAATGTTTAACACCTCTGTCACACCCGTTCCTGTCAAGCACTGGGATGAAAAGTTCTTTGTGCAAATGGCAGTCCCTGTGCCCCTGTAATGGAAGGCTGAGAGAGCTCTAGTCTTTCAAAAATCCACTACCAAAAACAGGGAAGGAGGAAGGGACTTTATAGTTCTAAGGTTAAAAAAATAAGCAGGAACGATTTCTTAACTTTCTGGGCCTTCCCTTACAAGGAAGCAAGAAGGCGGCAGCGTGTGGAGAGGCAACATGATCTCTTTGCAGGATATCGTCAAGATGAACTGTGATGACTGAAACATGGATGGTTCTTCTCCAACACAGTTGTTTTCCAGTCAGATGAGCTTCTGGCATACATACAGTGGAGCAGCAAAAGGAACCTCAGTTTGTGTCAGTAACTGCCAACAGATGAGAGTGCCTGTAAATCATGTCTGAGCAGTTAAGAATGAGAGAACAGGATCTCATGGGTAGTGATCTGTTTCTTAATGGTTGCCTCCCTCTCTCTTGCCAAATATGCCCCAGATATAGTCAAGGAGATAACAGATTAGCATTCTAAAAGCCCCATTTATGCACCCACTTGGTCTTAAATGATGAGCTGCAGCTAAAAGGGCACTGAATAAACCATCACCAACAAGAGACTTGAGCTGTGTCTGCACAGTGAAGCTGTATTCACTTAATTAAAGCCGCTACAAAATTCATTTAGGGCCATTCTTCCTGGTGAAACTTACCAGCAGAGTTATACTGATATGCCAGTATAATTGTGCTGTAAAATTCACCATGTAGACTAACACACTATATCTGCCTGGGTGAACACTTATTCTAGAAAGTGGCTGTTGTGTGAGTTATGCCAATTTAAATACAGTCACATAACTATACAGCTAGAGTTCTGCCAATAAATTTCTCTTGCAAAATGCAGCAGTCTTGTGTTCTGTGATTCATGTTAAAAGGAGTAAAAAGGATGCACTAGCAGATAGGGCATTGGGGAGCTCTATTCCCATCTCAGGCAAGTCTCGTAATCTGCTTTAGGCCTCAATTCCCCAGCTGTACAATGCGGAGAACCCTTCCATGCTTTGCAGGGCTGGTGTGTGAGGAAAACATAATACTCCATTAATGAGGGTGAGGTGTTTGGATTCTATTGTGATGAGCAACATTTAAAAAGGGCACCATTGACCAACTGTGGGGTGTTCATAACCCTTGTATACATTGGTGCCCAGCCCAACACACCCATGCTGCCTACTCAAGAGGAGATGGCTGCCCTACTTCTGTACACATCCTGGAGCACCTCTTGCCAGACTGGATCATGTCAGGCCTATCAGTGTGGGACTTGTATTAGTGGAAACTGTAAATAGGGGCCATGGTCTTAATTTATTCTTAATATCAATACTCAGGATAAAGACAAATGAAATGTCCCTTGAATGTAATTCTCTAGCATGGAGTCTATAGCCTACTTTGGTAACATGGGTACTATGACTTTATAGGCTGCTGCCTACTCCAGTTTTGTACTTTTTAGATCTGTGCTCTTCAGGACAGGATATTATCATCTGTGTCTGTCTACCTTCCTTTGAGCACTACCCCAATAGAAATCCTGTACACTGCCCTGGATTTGTCTGAATGAAACATTGCAGCATGACGAAATGTCACTGCTTTCCTACCCAAGTCCCTCCTCTTGGAATATTCTGTAGGGCTGTGCTCAAAACATAAGGCAGGAACCTGATCAAGCTGCAGTGCTGAGGGAAGGCGGAGTTGTAGAACGCTGCTGTGAGGCCGGGGAGCTCTGGTCTGTAGAGTTTAGGGGAAAGATCAGCAACTGTTTTTTCTTGCCTCTGGAAGAGTTCACCCTGGAGGCCTCAGGTTTGTGGCATCTTAAAGTACAGTAGCAGGTTTGGGGATTTTTTAGGTGGTAAGTAATAAGGATTGTGTGGTTTTGTTGCAGAAGAGGATAGAATGTGCTCTCATTGGGGATTTTTGCAGACTAGATTAAATCAGACTGGAAAGAGAGAGGGGTAAACAAAAAGAGCAGCACCAAGCATCAGGGAGGGAACCAAGTCTTCAGTGATGTTGGTTGTAGTCCTGCTTGTACTGTGGAGGGAACATGCAGGGTCTGTGCTGCAATGAGCAAGTGACTGGAACTGACACTTGCTTTATATTAGGTTGCAGAATCTCTCCCCCATGGAACTGGAAGGGGAAACATTGGCCAATTATTTGGGATGTTGATCGCCTTTCTGAGTGGAGGTGCTAGGCTGGATTTAACCTGCTCCCGTGTTTTCTCCTATCTGCTCTACTTTATTGTTCCCTGTGGGACAGGAAGTATTTGGAAAGCCAGCAGCAGCATCCCACGTGGAGTATGGTGCTGGCCACCAGATGGCAGTGCAGCCTGTGAAATGGGTAAGCAATAGGCATAGAAATGAGAAGAAGCAAGGGATGTTTATGGGGGGGAGATTGAGTGAAAGCACTGAAGCAACTGCAATTAACGGGTGGAGAGCTCGCTGCCCCAGGACTGGGGTGAGGCAGGGGTGTCGTTGAGTCTCGAGGAGCGCACACAATACCATGCCGCCCTGATTTTTCCCTGACACCAAGCAGAAGAGCATTGACCTCCTAGGGTTGCACTGTCATGCTCCACAGGATGAACACTGAACATGAGCTCAGAGGAGCTCTTAGGGTAAGATTCCGCCCTATACTCTGCTTTACACAGGCCCTGGCATAGAGAGCATGTGCTGGGCAGGAGGCGACAGGCCTAGGACACATTGTTATGGCTGTTCTGGTTTGTGCTGCGTGCTGGAGGCTGCTGTAACTTAGAGCATCTGTTTGAAGCTGCTCAGTAGCTTAGAATGTTTCAAATAAGTCCTGAAGAGTCTGGGTTAATGGACAGAGTGCACGGTGCAGGATTCAATGTGATTTACCTGCCTATCGCCATATGTGTGGGGTGCTCAAGATTATCAAAAGTGGATGCCTCAAATTTTAGGTGCCCAACATGACACCCCTATTAAGGGGCCTGATTCCAGATGGCAGTTTCAGGCATCTTTACAGTGTCTAGAGTTAGGCACCTGAAATCCCTAATCTCACATTTACAAATCTTGCCCATAAAATACATACACAGAGCTAAAGCAGTTTAGTGCTGTAACTTCCCTTGCAAAAAAATCATTGCTGAGCCCATGGCAAGCATGCAAAGTTTAATAGCCAATGGAAAAATTGTGACCTCATTATGAGCAACTGACCATCCCAATCCATAATGTGGCTGGTATTAACAGTATGTTATGTTATTGCAGTCCAAGCCTTTACCCGTTATGAAGGAACGCATGAGCAAGGCCACAAGTTCCTACGCATCTCTGAGCCACTCAATCTCCCTGTGGATACAGACTGCACAATAACTGCACGTTGGCTGAGAGTGGCCATTAATCATTAACTTTTGGCCAGAGGAATAGATGCATTTTTTTTTCCACCCTTGACTGCAGGGTTTATAATGGCAGATGCAGCAGAAAACAAAAAGTTTTATAAGCAGTCACGAACTGAAACTATGCCAGCATTGAATACATCTGAGAAGGGGCCGAATCATGCACGAGATCTCTCCTCTGGTGCTTTAAATAGTAACTAGAACATCTCTGGTAAGGTCACAACCCCAGCAGCCTCAAACCGGACAATACTTTCTGTAAGGTTTATTTACACTGCTCCAAGAAATTTCCTGGAGCGTTGACGTGTTTTCTCTGTGGATTTCCTCCTTATCTGTGTGAGCTTGTTTCATGTTTGGAACCTAAACCAGTTCAGTTTGGAAGGGAACTAACCAAAACAAAAGATCTGGCTGTTGAGGTGATTGGTTAGAAAAATCACAAAACAGGGAAGGCTTTAGCTTGAGTATTTGTTTGTTTTCTAGATAAAGGGCAAGCAGGCTGCAATGGCAGTTTGCCAGACAGCTGAGGGGTGTTTGTCTGAGCTGCATATGTGCTTACACACACTGATTTCAGAGTCAACAGACTCCCAGGGCAATGAAGATAAAGACACTGTATTAGCAGCAGTAAAAGGAAAGGTGCTTGTTGAATGGGTTAAACATTATGGGGCCACAAGAATTCATCTGAATTTTTTCATCAGAGTCCATGATTGAACCTCACCCCAGTTTCTTTTTGGGAGGAAAATATATAATTTTCTTAAATAAATGTCTTATGGGTGCCTTCTGCCTACTGGGGAATTGTTTTTTCTAAGTTCGAGGCATATAAAATGAGACAGAATTAGAGAACTGAGAGGTTTCTGCTTTTAGAAAAACACTGTTTTAGGATTTTTGTTTACTTTTAATGTCTCTGACACTGCACATTGTGAATCCAGTTGTTCCCAGTGAATTCTTCATGTTGGCTGAGTGGTTGAATTCAGAATAATTTGCAAGGAACTCTCCAGCCTGTAAAATCTGCCTCGTTCGGGCAGATTAGAAATGTGTCCGTTTAAACCTGGATATCAGTGCTCATCTCAGTTTTCACTTCAAACTGGAAGGTACATTTCTAGCCCCTTTTCATTTCCGAGAGACCTTTGAAATTAATTGAGGGGCTAGGGATGTGGCTCTATCACTAACCCAGTTTGCTGAAATTCACAGGTTATTCCTGGGCCTCCCATCTCTTCCCAAGCCCAGGTGTGCTGTTTTCTCTGCTGTTCAGAACTGTGGATGGGAAATCATTTTTAGTGCACAACCTTATTGACCCTACAAACATGGATGGCGTGCGTGTGTGTGTGCTAACTATAAACACACAGATACTGCTTTTTGTATACAACTCCTGTAACATCTACTCCAGCTGGTGCCTCGGATTGAACAAATACTCAGTTAAATATACATAGAAACGCAACAGTCACTTTTATTGGGGTGACGGGAGACTTGACCAAAGCTTTGTTTTTAATAAAGCTTAAATGGTAGGATCCAATTTTAAGTTGTGACCCTTTAAATTCCCATTCAGCCTTGTTAACCAACTGGATTATCTTCTTCTAGGGGTATGTCTACACTACCCGCTGGATCAGCGGGCAGCGATTGAGACGCAATAAATCAACCCCCAAGCCCTCTCCCGTTGACTCCTGTACTCCACCTCTGCAGAGTCAATGGGGGAGCAGCAGCAGTCGACTCACCGCGGTGAAGACATCACAGTAAATCGATCTAAGTACGTCGACTTCAGTTGCGTAACTTAGATCAATTCTGCGTCCCCCCCCCCCCCCCAGTGTAGACCAGGGCTAAGAAATGCAGAATTGCAGCATGGATGGAAATTAGACTGTCATTTGCACTTTCCCTATGCAGCGATCTCTGGGATTCAGACCCAGCATCTAGATGGTTCTCTCTCTACACTTTATTTAAATTCAGTATAAAGTGTTGCCAACTCTCACAATAATTTCATGTTTTTACTTAAAGCCTCAGCATGTGGTTAAGGGACAATCTCAGCCTTTTTTTTTTTTTAAAGTTAATATATTTCTTGGTTACAGTGAAAAGCCTGAAAACATGACCAGTTAATTTCATGACTCAAATCAAAAACCAGATGGTTGACAATAAGACTAGCTTGTATATAGCACTTTTCATCTGTAGCTCTCAAAGCACTCTACAAAGATCAGTATCATTATGTTCATTTTAGAGATGGGGAAACTGAGGCCACTCTAAATTTGGCTACAAAATCCTAAAATTTTAAAAATCTCATGATTTTGGGGCACTTCACTCATGATTTTTGAAGACTTGGGGTTGGTAAGACTGAATATATAAGATCCATGCTGTAATATCACTTCGACTAGGAGCTTGCTCAAAGAGCTTTTTTTTTTTTTTTTTTTTTTTTTATAAACAAAGCTTAAATGTTGATGCTAAGTTTTAAGTTGCAACCCTTTAAATTCCCATTCAGCCTTGTTAGAGAACTGTACTATATATTAACAAACCAGAAATGCAGCATGGAAGGAAATGAAAGTTAAACCTTTAGCAAATGGGAGTCAGATGTGTGATGAGCCACAACAGGGTGGGCACTGCTTGGCTGTTGGTGTCCTTTTCTGTTGTGGTGGAAAGTATAAGCTTGTCTAAGTTTGCTTTTAAGGTAGTGTTGTTAAAAAGTTCACCTGCTTATACTGAAAAGTGGAAGTGGCTGCCATTAAGTGTTTTTCGATCAAAGATTCAATCACACACCTACCTAAAATGGATGGGTATGCAAAGCACCCTTCTTTCAGGCTAAATGGAAGAAGCAACTAAGCCCATTTTACATTGTGGTAACTGGAAACAATAGATGTCACTGCCCAAGGCTTGTGGATGCAGGGTAAAGCCTGAGCAAGAACTAATCCAGGGAGATTGAAGGAATTCCCTGAGACTGGCTTTAAACACAGGAGCTAAGGAATTGATTGGCAAGCTCTGTGTGTGAGAGAAGCAGAAAGCCAGCAGACAGTGAGCGAAGCAGTTGGGAACATGGTCCTGGGAGGGAGCAGCAAGAGAGCTCCTGAGGACACAGGACCAGCTGAAGGGGCAGACTTGGAAATTGTGAGCAAGGAAACTGCTTGCTATTTGTTTCTTACTGTGTTCACAGAAACAGAACTTTGTGCACAGTCTTTGCAAATAAACCACACCTAGCGCAATGGAGTCCTGGTGCATGAGCAGGTCTCCTAAGGGCTATGGGGCAGGTCTTCCAGAATTCCTAGTTCATTTCTGTAGCTCTTCAGTTGGTTCACTGCTATGACAATCCAGAAAAGGACAATCAGCTAAGATTTGTCTATGTGGAAAGTGGAGCCAAAATAACCATACACACCTTTAGTTATCCCAGTGCAAGTCTGTGCATAGGCATTTATTGCAGAGCAACAGTGTCCTGTAATTCACTGAAGTAAAAAAATCAGTGTAAACTACCTCAAAATAATCTTATCTAGCACTTTTCATCAGTAGATCTCAAAGCCCTTCACAAAGGTCAACATCATTATCACCCTTAGTTTCGCCATCTGTGACATGGGATGTCTGCACCGCAATCAGGCGTGATTGCAGCATGCATAGACATACCCAAGCTAGCTTTGATGTAGCTAGATCAAAGCTAGCTCAAATAACAAGAGCCGCGTACCCCTGGCAGCTGTAGAGATTTGGCCTCCTGAGTACCGCCCCGCCCAGGATCCTGGATCTCTACTAGAGTGCAGACAGGGATGATGAGTTTACTTTTAAAAGGGAAGTTTTATAGCAGGGGTGAAATATTGGGGGCAGCTGGCTGAATAGCTCTCAGGAAAGGATGACTCAGCTAAGGCAGCCGCCAGCCAAGAAAGGGCTTAGTGGACTAATGCTCCAAGCTTAACAAATCAGCCAGAATGGAGGACAAACCCATGTGGTGTTCCAGGGGGATGCTGTGATCCAGGGGTTGCTGCGCTGGGGATGGGTGGAGGCAGGGTTGGCAGATGGGTGTGATGCATGTTGGGCAGTCTTGATGCAGCCAGGGAAGAGGGGCAGACTCAGGGTGATGGAGAACTGAGGCGATCCAGCTCCGCCTAAGGAGAGGCTGTATGGGGAGATGCAGGAAAGCCATGTCCCAGCGCTGCAGGAGCAAGGCAGAGGCTGAGACAAGGCCAGGGAATCCGTTAACATGGATGTAAATCCAGGCTGGAGTCTGCTGACTGCAATTCTGTAGCTTGTCAGATCTCTGGGGCAAGGACTGCCTGTGTGTGCATGCAGCACGCTGGAGCCTCTCTGCATTGCCCCGTACAATAATAACCCGCACGGTGCAGATTTAGCTTCAGCAGCATCGTCCCAGGCACTACAAACCTCATCCTGCTATTGTGCCAGCCCAGGGCTTCTGCCCGCCAGTGGCGTTCATTGGCAGAGCATGGGAAGTATAGGCCCATTCAGCTTCCTGTGCAGCAAGACCTATCCCAGGGGTCAGCAGCCTTTCAGCAGGGCTGGGCCGAGTCTTCATTTATTCACTCTCATTTAAGGTTTTGCGTGTCAGTGATACATTTTAATGTTTGTAGAAGGTCTCTTTCTATAAGTCTATAATACAGAACTAAACTATTGTTGTATGTAAAGCAAATAAGGTTTTTAAAATGTTTAAGAAGCTTCATTTAAAATTAGATTAAAATGCAGAGCCCCCCGGACCAGTGGCCAGGACCCGGGCAGTGTGAGTGCCACTGAAAATCAGCTCACGTGCCACCTTTGGCATGCATGCCATAGGTTGCCTACCCCTGACCTATCCTTCCTCCCTGCTCCAGGGTTGAACTTTTGCAGCGCAGGCTCTGTGCTGAGATCATGGATGCAGGTGAGGACTTGGTTGGAGTTTGCTGAATGCAGGGATCCAGTGTAAGCAAAATGACCTGCACCTAGTAATATTTCCTGGGAGTCATTCATGCCCCTAGCACAGCTCCCAGATCCTTCCGGCACTGCTGTTTATCCCTTCTTTATATACATGCACCCTCTCCTTTTTCAAGCCATGTATCACAGCCACCTTCCCTTTAAGCACAGAGCCCCGGACAGGAGGCCCTTGGCAGCCCAATGTAGTTCCTCCTTCTTCAGGTCCGGAGGTGACTGTTCAGTGGTGGTATGATTCCTTTGCTGCTCTCCTCCCAGTGGCTTTACTTCTGCAGCATCCCCAGATCACCTTAGCTCAAAGCAAGGTCTCAGGACTGGGATCTGAACCCCCAGCCTTCCCCGTAGCCATGAAATGGCCTATGTACATTCATTCTGAATCAATCCTGCTTTATAGGTGTATGGAAGACCTCCAGAGAAGGTCCCAGGAAGTGGTGTGGAGCGTTCAGTAGCAGTCAGGATCTCAGGATCAGCATTAAACATATACCCAGGCATAATGCTGCCAAACCCACTGTGAACTTAGAACAGAGGCTCTGACCGCTTGTGGTCATTAAAAGACCTCATGGTACGTCTGGTGAGAAAAGAGGGCTGAATCTGCATGCTCTGGTCAATTCTAGTTTGAGTGACGATGTTCTGCTTCCCCAAAGTCCTATGCAGTTTTGAGTGGCTGCCATATTCCTTTCCTCCATTCTTAAAGCATTATGTTGATGTTCACGGTGAAAACGGCAGCTGCCTTCCACACCAGAGGCAGCTGCATTCCTGTCTTTTCTTTCACTGCTGATTTTTTTTTTATTCTGAGACTTCCAAGCTTTTGTATTTCCTTTCTCGCCGGTGGAGCTCTGGTTGGAATAAAATGCGTTTCCTGTGTTGTGAACAGAGCCAGCTGTTCCCAGCTGGGGTTCATTGGCTGGAGCCAAGAAAGGCTGTTGTGTGGCTGACCTTCAGGGTTGGGTTGACACCGAATTTCTCTGTTCCAGGGGTTTGTCTGGTTACCGATCTGCCTGGCAGCTGGATGTCAGCGCCTGAAACTGATGAGAATTCTGGAAATGGCCCTAACGCCGGTTGGTGTTTTGTTTTACCCTGGGGCGCCCAGGCCTCTTAGCACACCACCCCTGACCCTGCTCCACCAAACACCAATGTGAACCACAGACACGGGAGACTTGGCCATTGACGAGCCAATGACAGTAGAGCTGGGGAGTGACTGTAGATTTATGGAGAGCCCTGGGCCAGGGATATGTAGGGGAGGAACAGCGTGGCAGGGCTCCCCACCCTTTTGGCTTGGCAGGAGCACCTGACCTCATCCTACATGATACCAGATGTTCTCTCCCCTACCACACTGCGTGTTGCTCAGCACAGTTTGAACTGCACCCAGCTGTAACTGTAGTCATGTTACACTACTGATCGTTTGCCTTGCATTTCTACAGCTCTGCTTGTCCCCAAGGGTCCATCCACTAGGCACAGAAATCATTTTCCTACCACTAAAGTGCCAGACACCCATTACCAAACTGGAGTTTGGCCAGAGCTACCTCCCAGACTCTTGCAAAAAAGTGCCATAGGATCTTTGACCAGGGCTCCTGGGTGGCCTGTGAGCTGGCAGGCAGCACCTCCAGCAGCATAGCACCTTCTACCACCATGCTGGGGCAGCGCTTTAATATGGACTGGGGGGAAGTGCTCCCCCTATCATCAGCGCCGACTTCTAGTTTTCCCCTGGGGTGCTCCACCCTCCCTCCGTTCCGAGGCCCTGCCCCTGCCCTCAAGACTCTGCCCTCGTTCCACCTCTTCCCACCCCCACTCCACTGCCTCCCCAAAGTCCTGCCTGCCTGCTGCTCGCTGCCCTCCCCCAAACCCCTCCCCGAGCCTCCAAACAGCTATGGGTGGTTGCTGCTGGGCACCCACTTTTTTTCTGTGGGTGCTTGAGCCTCAGAACACCTACAAAGTTGGCATCTATGCCCCCATATGAATCACCAGGTCTACTTCCTGCAGCACCTCCATGTCTTTGGAGGTCTCTGATCCAGCACAGGGTAGCCCTGACCCTGCTGTGATCACAGCCTGAGGAAGCATGGCAGCCAGCTGCTAAGTGACCCTAAAAGGTTGAATCATTTGTAAGTGTCAGGGGGGACAAGTTGCCTGCAGGATTATGGGTACAACTTTCAAAAACATCTAAGTGACTTAGGAGTTGAAGTCGCAGTGAAAGTCACTTAGGTACTTTTGGAAAAAGCCTGAGGAAAATTGGGTCTAAGCAGGGGATGTGTATAGAACAGTTGTCCCCAAACCTTGCATGTGGGAAGTGGGGTGCAGACAAGGGTAAGGGGGCTGAGGCTGGGGGGCAGGGCTGTGTCCAGGACCGGGTGCAGAGCCGTGGCTGGGAGGCAGGACCACAGTTAAGGGCAGAGCTGAGACGGTGTGGCAGGGTGGCCTCACTGGGCCTCCCCACGCAGTTTGGGGACCACTTGTATAGAACTATTTCAGGTACTCTGTTAGTGCACCTCTTGTGGTGCCCACCAGAAACCACCCCAAGCAGCAGTGTGAGTGTAGCTAGACCCACCCCTGCCAGACCTATTTCCTAAACACGACTGTCAATCAACCCAGCAGTGCCCAGGGGCGTTCCTTCACGTTATTTGTGCAAAGAGCAATAGATTTGCCCATTGGTGGCAGGAATGGGCTCCTAATCCAGGCAGATGCCCTGATTTTATAGGGACAGTCCCGATTTTGGGGGCTTTTTCTTATATAGGCTCCTATTACCCC
The DNA here is from genome assembly GCF_016161935.1 of Mauremys reevesii. Lineage (NCBI taxonomy): Eukaryota > Metazoa > Chordata > Testudines > Geoemydidae > Mauremys > Mauremys reevesii. Next base: position 63,308,148 of record NC_052631.1, read on the forward strand.
CCACGCTCTGTCCTGATTTTTCACACTTGCTGTCTGGTCACCCTAGCTGGCATGGCCAGTAAGTTCAGAGGCCCTTGTGAAATGGGCAAGGGCACTGCAGCTGCAGCGCTGTGTGTGTGAGTGAGCTGCTTGTCTGGGGGTGAAAGAGGTGATAAATGTCTGGCTGGCTGAGGCAAATGGAGCTGTCTCATAGCTCAGGAGAGCGCGGGCCCAGCGATATCAATAGCTGACGCAGAAGGTCTCGCCTGGGCTTGTTAAAGCCCAATCTACAGAGGAACGAACGGGGACAGTCCACAGTGCCTGCACTATTTTCATGGAGGAGAACGAGTTGGAAGAAACCGCAGAGAATACGCAGGACCAGAATAGAGATAAAGGCCGTTTGGGCCTCGTATAGCACTGATGGGAGAGAGCCAGGGTTGAAGGGGCAGCCATTGGCCCCTGTAGGAGCAGAGGGAATGAAAGGGAGGGATCCCTGTCCCTGGGCTCATCGGTTCCTGCAAGGTCTGAATCATGCACTTAGCAAATCTCTGTAGGAGGCCGTTGGCACTCTGTAGGCAGGTCCGGGCAGCCCCTACCTGCACTCTTTCCCCCAGCCACGGGCAGCCCTGGGACAAGCTCCCAAACAATAAACTGACTTTGTTGAGACAGGAAAATCTCCCAATGAGAACAAAGGAGCAGCACATGGATCCCTCCGGGCAATGGGAGCAGGGAGCCGGGGTGCGTTCCCTTGTTGGGGCAGAGGGCATCCTCCTCCTTCCACCTCCTGAGTCATGTGTGCGGGATCTGGTAGAAGGGGTTTCTACCAGAGTCTGGCAGACTCTCATGTTGGCACCTGAGCTGTTCCCTTCCCCAGTAGGAGGGAGGTGCAGGTCCTGCTCTGCCTGGGATCAGTTATGCAGCTGATGCGGGCATTAGCACATCTGGACTGTGGCGCATCACTGATTATTAATGTATGGGGTTTTCATGGTAGTTCATACTATGTGCCTTCCAGACAGATATCTAGGAATGAGTCCACCCCAAGGAATGTGCAACCTAAGGACAGACACACACCAGTAGGGAGAATGAGAAACATCAGCTAGTGTCTAGCCAAGATTTGGGCCCTGTTACGCACGGGTGCACACAGTGCCTGGCACATGCTGAGAGACAGGCCCTGCTCCAAAGAGCTTTCAATCTAAATAGACAAGGGAGACGAAGAATGGGAGAAAGGAAGTGCTATTAGTGCCCTTTACCAATGTGAAACTGAGGCATAGAGTGATTCAGGGACTTGCCCAACATCACCCAGGGAACCTGCAAACCCAGATCTCCAGAGTCACAAACCAGCACCTCAACCACCAGACCAGACTTCCCCCCTCACCACACCCCTCAAGAACAAGATTCCCTGTAAGCCCCACAGCTGAACTGGCGCTTAACTGAGGGCCAGGGAGCGTGTACCAGGCCTAAGGCTTCATGAGGGAAGGCGTTGGGCTGCTCCTGTGACTGAGTTCTCCCCACACATCCTTTCAGCCATAAGGGCCTGTGGTTGAGATTCAGAGAACAGCAAGACAAGCTGGAACAAACTCCAAGTTTCCCCAGGACTGACATAGGCACTGAACCTGCAGGGAATTTCGGTGAGTAGAGGCGCTCGCCCTGGTCTCTGGCCCGCTGTGCAGATTGATTCTGTAAGTGTCTGCGTTCCCAGGGTGCTATATGCATCCGGCTGGCCTTGGGCTATGGAATTCTTTGACAGGGGAGGTGGTCTTGAAGTGGGAAATACTCTTACACGCCACAGCAAATGCTGGCTTTATGGAAGTCACTGGGAACTTTCCCATTGACTCCAATGCAGCCAGGTTTTTCACCCCCTGATTTCAATGGGCTTGGGATCAGGGCCCTTGTCTTGAGTTCCATGGCTACAAGTCCTGATCTAGCATGGCTTCAGCCTGTGGCATTCCCCCCTTCCCTTATGAGCTGTATTGGCTGGCCTGAGAGCGTGACGTAGCACCAAATCCAGATTTCCATGTAACTGTACTAACGAAAAGCAGTGCATTGCTAAGCGTGGGGTTCAGTGATCACTTGGGCCCAGGCTATCACAGGTATTTAGGCATCCAGCTCCCATTGATTTTGGTGGCAGTTGGACATCAAAATAACTTTGAGTATCTGAGCCTCTGTGGGGCCACGTAAGGTGTTTGCGGGAGCTCTGCTTTATTCTGAGTCTGTTGGGATGCCTGCTACCAACTGGTTGTGCATAACACGAGTGCCACAGTGCTCCACCCAGACTCTTTGTCTGGGAAGCTCAGCCCTTAAAGGCACAGTGCCCACTCTAAAAGCCTGATGAGCCTGAACTGGCTTTGGCGGGTTGGACGTCATGCAGCAGCATGATCAGCAGAGCAGCCTTGCTCCATATAAACAGATGCAAACGCAATGATTGAATACAAGTTTTATTGAACAAGCACAGAAATCTCACATTAAAAGTCCACCCTGCTGGGCAGCGCATACTCACACCCTTCACTGGAGACAATCCTTCATTCCAGCATGTCCGTACATATCAACAGTCTTAGTGGTGCTATTATGATACACAGAATATACAAGTAATTACACAGATGGAAGCTGGATCTCTCTCCTGCCTACCCAGAATCTACAAGTATCTTACACCTAGCGTGGGACGAGCCAGTAAGCCTTGCTTCAGTGCTGGACATTCAAAATCTGCATTCAGCTACAACTGTGCATCCCCACGGCCTTCAAGGTGTAATTGGGGGCAGAAGTGGACTATGCAATTGAGACCTAGGCCTTGGCTATGGTGGGATTTTAGCCACCAGAGTACCTGTACCAGTGCAGACCCCTAGGGTAAGGCATGATGTGCAGCCGAAGCAGTTTGTACAGGGGCAGCAAACCCGAGGATAAACTGCACTGGTGTAAATTGTGTCTACACCAGAGGTTTTGCATAATTGCAGCTCTACTGCTGTCTGAAATCCCAGTGCAGACAAGGCCTTAGTTAACAATACTGGGCTTAGTGATGCATGAGCCAGGATGGAATCCAGCTTGCACGCTCTCAGATGCAGTGACTCAGCAGGGCTGATAGGAATGAAGCATATTTTGTTTCTGAAGCTCTGACTGATCCAAATGGCAGGCGGATCTGCAAGTCAGAAGATGCTGTTTTCACAGAGTCACTTTCAGCCAGGGAAAGCCAGCTGTTAAGTGTTTCCGGGGAGAAACATTCACTGAAATCTGTCTACTTTCCTGCAAGCGCTTCTGTTCAGCACAGGCTCTGAAACCTCCCTGTCCCCTTCCTCTAAACCTACAGCTTGGCCCTAACAACTTTTTCTTTCCCTTTAAAAACTAACCCCACCTCGAATGGCATCTAAAACCAGCATTTCTTCTTTCCTGTCCTTTAGCAGCCAGCCATGCCAGCTCCGAGCTGGGTCACCAGAGCGGCAAATACCGAGGAGGGGATGTTAACCCACAATCCTGGTAGCATCAAGTCCTTTCTGACAGGCATGGTGTAAACCATGCATCACTGAAGAAGGGAGGTGTGTGCAGGAGTGGATGGGTGGGAAAGGGTCCTGTGGAGCTGCTGGCCCTCACAGGGTTGCTTTGGGTTTGTCTATATGGCTCGTGCACTCATTTAACTAAGCTGATTTAGAAGCTAATTTAGTTCCATCGGTGCCACCCCCCCCCACCCCCCCCGGACACTCAAGTCCATTTCAGAAGGTCTCAAACCAGTTTCACTTAAATAGATTACAAACCAACTTCAGCTAACATGAGTTAAGACCCTCTTATGCAGATTTAGTGGTGTGCACCTGCAGAGTTGTATCGGATTAAAATCCCACCTTCGGTGAAAGCAGAACGTGTCTGTGCATGGCTCAGGCCCAGCTCTAGATACCTGCAGGCTGTCTCAGACCTACCTGTGCAGCGGGGCAGGAAGAGCAAAGAAGGGCGAACCCAATCCACTGACCTACATTCCCCACCTGCAGTGAGCAGACTCTGCTGTCATCTCGCTTCCTGGTCTCTGTTTTCCTCCCTCTGGCTCTGTGTTGAGAAAACATGCCGCTTGCTGTACTGCACAGAGGCAGATGCCCTGGACCCAGGTGACTTAGTGGGAGAAGGACCTGGATTCAGATCCACACTGGACTGTCACATCCTGGTTACGGGGACACCAAGGTGGCGACGTGGTGTGGCACAGCTCCATGTGCAGATTTGATGCCATCACGCTGCACCATGTCACATTCCCCTCACACCGCTATGACGTGGCTGTGTGTGTGTCACATCCTCTCAAGGTGTCGTCGTCGTATGTTTTGTGACGGCCTGCTCCAAAGCTGGTGCTGGCTGGATCAGATACAATCTGCTAGATCCTAACAGAGCAGACCCATGTTCCTTGGCCCGACTCCTTCCCCCAGGTAGGCTGTATGCAGTGTGCTGACAGCTGAGTCCTGTCCACGTGTGGGGTGGGTGTGCTGGGGGGAGAGAAATGGACCCTCTTATTGTTCCCCCCAGGCTTTATCCCCTCAGGGATCTGAAGGGTGAGTTTCACAGCATGTAAGGGCGTCTCCCTGCGCCCACCCCTGGGGAAGGCACCAACACCCTGAGGACGGGGTGAGGGGCCCTGCTCTGCTCTCACTGGAGACCTCCACACAGTTTGCTGCCTCCTCCTATGGCTCTGACTCCATGATGGGGTGGGGGATGCATTGGAGGTGCCCCCCGGCTCTTCCACCCCACAGGGGACCAAGATTGTTCTGCAGCTATGGGGGCAGCCCTCCAAAGGCAAAACCCAATGGGAACGGAATCAGGGCATCAACCCGTAAGTCAAGGAGAGCAGTTGTCCTGGCCACCATCCATGGGCCTGGCAGCCGTCACAGCATCCATAACCTGCTGGGACAGGTGGATTTGCAAGGCAGGAACAGTGATCGGATCAAAGCCTGGACCAGGTTTGTCATAGCTGGGCCGTCCAGGGCAGCGACATCAAGAGAGTCTGCAATGGGATCATCCAATGGGAGGAGGATTTAAACACAGGCCCCACCCCCTCACAGTTCGAGCCGGAAGGCCCCGAAGTAACTGGCCGCTGTATCGTCGTAATCGATGGCCAGGGACGAGACGGAGACGAAAAGCTCGTCACCGGCCTTGAGCTCGAAGAGGCCGCCCTGGTAGAGGGCATGCAGGCCATAGTCTGCCTCGGGTGCCCAGCACTTGGTGCCGACGCCCTTGAGCAGCAGGATGGGCTGCCCATAGGAGGTCTCGCGGTTGATGCACTGTACCAGCTGGTGCCCCGAGACGCGGGCTGCGACGCCCTCGCTGGGGTAGCGGAAGTAGATCTGCGAGTAGATGTAGTACTTGCCCGCCTGGCTCACCCGCAGCTTGCCATCCCGGTAGGTGATGTTCTGGAGATGCGAGTGCATGGTCTTGTCCTCCCACCTGGTGATGGGGTGTCGGCAGGACTGGGAGAGCTCCCCAAAGTGTGCTGAGCTTCCTAGGGCAGAACGCAGGCAGAGGTCACTGCGGGGCTGACGGGAGCAAATAGCATCCTACGCTTGAGCATCAACGTAGCTGATGGGCTTCAGGCATAGATAATAAACAGAGATTGGCCTGAGACAGAAACAAAGCCAGGATCCCAGCCCAGATCGGGGTGCAGGGGAATGAACTGCCCCAAACCTGAATCTCCACAGCTGACGTGGAGCTGCCAACAAAATTTTCTACCCCCTTCCCTCACTGCCCAAATCCACAAGCCTGTCTTCTAATACCAGCCACCAGGCTAAGGCTTCCCCATTCCTCGCCCTCACCCCTGCCCCCAGGCTTCCATGGCTCTAGGCACCACTGGTATCCTATCGGGAACCCAGACTCACCGTCCTGGGAAGGGCTCTGCTGCCGGAGGGTGAGGTGGGCAGAGGGCTTGCCAGGTGCTCTCATAGACGGCTGCCCACTGGAGCTGTTGAAATAGCTCCTCCTGGCTTCTATGGTGAAATGAAAGGAACAAGGATCTGCAGAGGCTGTAAAGTGTGTGTGTCTCTCTCTCTCTGACACACGTATGCCCCACGGCAGCACTCAGCACCTCAGTGCTGTGAAGCCAGCATGGTGAGACTTGCTCTTACTAGTAGGCATTTACAGGGAAGTGAAAGGCGCCTGTGAGCCCTGAGTTCAGGATTCCATGTTCCTCCTGCCACAGATCCCTTAGCCCTAAAGGAGAGAAAGGAATGCAGCCCTGGATGTGGACGTGTGTGTGTGTGTTAGGGGGCAGGCTGTCGGGGCCATTTAAACCCAAGAATGAAGGCTGGTGTTTGGAATGGAGCCTCAAGGAGTTGGCCACCCACTTTCCATTGCAATCTCCTGGCATTTGAACACCAAACTCTGTTAGCACCTTTGACAAGCTCACTGTGGTTTTTGCAGAAAGAATGTTTTTATAAGAACATAAGAATGGCCATACTGGATCAGACCAATGGTCCATCTAGCCCAGTATCCAGTCTTCTGACAGTGGCCAATGCCAGGTGCATCAGAGGGAGTGAACAGAACAGGCAATCATCAAGTAATGCATCCCCTGCCACTCATTCCCAGCTTCTGGCAATCAGAGGCTAGGAACACTCAGAACATGGGATCGCATACCTGATCATCTTACATAATAGTCATTGATGGACATATCTTCCATGAACTTAACCAATTCTTTTTTTGACAGCCCTACACATTGGGCTGATGTTTTCAGAGAGCTACCCACAATGGCTCCAAGATCTCTTTCTTGAGTGGTAACAGCTAATTTAGACTCCATCATTATTATTATGTATAGTTTTGGCTTTCACAACATCCCCTGGGAACGAGTTCCACACTGTGCATTGTGTTAAGTACTTCTTCCTTTTGTTTGTTTTTAAACCCACTGCCTATTAATTTCATTGGGTGACCCTGGGTTCTTGTATTATGAGAAGAAGTAAATAACATTTCCTTATTCATTTTCTCCACACCAGTCATGATTTCATAGACCTCTATCATATCCCCCCTTAGTCATCTCTTTTCCAATCTGAAAAGTCCCAATCTTTTTAATCTCTCCTCAGATGGAAGCTGTTTCATACCCCTAATCATTTTTGTTACCCTTCTCTGTACCTTTTCTAATTCTAATATATCCTTTTTGAGATGGGGCAATCGGAACTGCATGCCGTATTCAAGGTGTGGACGTACCATGGATTTATATTATGTATTATAATATTTTCTGTCTTATCAATCCCTTTCCTAATGGTTCCTAGCATTCTGTTAGTTTTGTTGACTGCTGCTGCACATTGCATGGATGTTTTCAGAGAACTATCTGTAATGACTCCAAGATCTCTTCTTGAGTGGTAATAGCTAATTTAGGTCCTATTTAGATACCATTATTTTGTATGTATAATTGGAATTATGTTTCCCATGAGCATTACTTTGCATTTATCAACACTGATTTTCATCTGCCATTTTGTTGCCCATTCACCCAGTTTTGTGAGATCTTTTGGTAATTCTTCACAGTCTGCTTTGTACATAATTATCTTGAGTAATTTTGCATCATCTGCAAATTTTGCCACCTCACTGTTTACCCCTTTTTCCAGATCATGTATGAATATGTTGAACAGCACAGGTCCCAATTCAGACCCCTGGGGGGCACCACTATTTACTTCTCTCCATTCTGAAAACTGACCAATTATTCCTACCCTTTGTTTCCTGTCTTTTAACTGGTTACTGATCCATGAGAGGACCTTCACTCTTATTCCATGACTGCTTACTTTCCTTAACAGCCTTTGGTGAGGGACTTTCAAATGCTTTCTGAAAGTCCAAGTATACCATGCGCACTGGATCACCCTTGTTCACATGTTTCAACAAACCCCCTCAACCTAACCCCCTCAAAGAATTATAATAGATTGGTGAGGCATGATTTCCCTTTACAAAAGCTGTGTTGACTCTTCCCCAACAAATTGTGTTCATCTACGTGTCTGATCATTTTATTCTTTACTATAGTTTCAATCAATTTGCCTGGTTCTGAAGTTAGGCTTACCAGCCTGTAATTGCCAGGATTGCCTCTGGTGCCTTTTTAAATAATTGGTGTTACATTAGCTATCCTCCAGTCACCTGGTACAGAAGCTGATTTAAGTGATAGGTTACATACCACAGTTAGTAGCTCTGCAATTTCACATGTGAGTTCCTTCAGAACTCTTGGGTGAATCCCATCTGGTTCTGGTGTCTTAACACAACAGCCTCAATTCTCCTCTTCCTAACACTGCTTTCATCCTGCTGTGACTCCAGTGACAGCAGTGGAGATGCTGCTGCTGGTTCGCTTTGGCGTGAGCAAGCACAGCTCTGTGCCAGTGCACCCCCACCAGGAAGTGAAACTGACCAACCCCCCGACCAGTCTAGTTTCACTATCCTCTGGTTGTGCATAAATCTGAGCATTACATGCACAGGAAGGTGGACGTGTAAAAGGCCGTCTGCTCTGTCACAGGCTGCTTTGGAAAATTGAGCCCTTTCCATCAAACTTAACAGGGACCCAAGCTGGCCAGATGGGTGAGATCTTCACACATTTAAAAGCAGATGTAACCATTTAAGTGAATGTAGCCATTTCTATCTCCTGTACAGAAGGGCACTTGCCCTGCTTTCTCCTGCCAGGGGCCAGAAACTCACCCTTCAGTGCGCTCCTGTGGATAATGTTCTCTGTCACCTGGAAGGCAAGAGGAGAGGTCAGTGAGTAAACAGGAGACTTTCCCCAACTCCCTTGTGTCCTGTTGCCTCTTCCAGGGCCCCCACATCTGTCATTGATTCTAGTCCTGTCAACAAGCTCAATCGGACAATACGCCCCTCCGGGCAAGATAAAGCACCAGGCACACCCTACTGCCGCCCCTCTGCTTTACTCTACCCCTGTCCACCTGGGGAGCTCAAAAATTGATGAGTGGAGCCTAAGAATCCCCCTCCCCTTGAGGTGGGTATTACAGATGGGGAAACTGAGGAACATTGGCAGCATCTGCACTAGGAAATTGACCCATTGTTGGCACTGGAATTGGCATTGGTTTGATGGCAAATGCAGACAGGGACAGACCATGTCCAGCACCATCTCAGAAACCACATCACAGCCCTGTTCAGAGCAAGGTTTCTATCTGTGCCCATCCCCTTTAACCACATTCAGTTCTGGTTTGGCCACAGACACTCAATGGCAGTAGCAGGTAACCCTGTCAGGGCAGACAAGGGCGGGAGTGAAAGAGGGAGCTGAACTAATTCCCTGGCCTCTCTACCGAGAGGGCCCACAAAGGTGTTCCCATTGATAGAGTGGCTTCTGTGATGTCGTCCATGAGATCCTAGATGGAGATACACCAACTCATTTCACATGGGCCATCAACAGCCACCAGATGGTACCAACTCTGAGACCCTCCTGACCTGGGAACTGATTGGAATTAGCCACCTATAGGGACTGGCCCAAGACCTTCTGCTGGAATGTCACCCTTTGTGGTGTTCTAGGGTTGGCAAGTGCCTACCTCCCACTTCCCTTCCCTCCCCACAGGCAGGGTGTGGTTTGTCATGGACTCACCATGGTCACATAGGATTTGATGCTATTGGCCAGCTTGAGGCAGGACTGGTTGCCAATCAGCTCCTCCAAGTCTGAGACTTCCTGCAATCTATTGATCAGCTGCAAACACTTCAGCTCCTCTGAGCTCCCTTGTGTCTGGGCTTTTAACTGGAAAATAAGATGAGTTGAATTGATTAAACGAAGCAGCTTCTTGAGCGTACAAAGGATTGCATGCATGGGTGAGCTGTAGGGTGCAGAGGGAGACCTCAGCTGATGTGATCCAGGCCTATGTAAATATGGACTGTTGCTCTTCTTTTTGATACTCGTCCAGAGTAAGCCCTGTGCCAGGCTTGGATGCAGGCACTGCGAATAAGCCTGTGCTTCTCTGATCTCAGTGCCAGAGGGGCTGAGATCTTGTGACGTGAATGTAATGCCCGGGTATTAACCAGCCAGTGGATGAGCCATGAGACCTGGATTCAATCCCTGAGCTCTGCCATTGACTTGCTGTGCAACCTCATACAAGTCACTTCCCCTGTCTGGGCCTCAGGTCCCCTTGCTAGCTTCAGCAAAGCACTGGGAGATCTAGCATGATGAGTGCTATTGAAGTACAGTTCCTGGAATAGACTCCTGTACTGCTTGGCACATTAGTGATCGATAGCTGAGCAGTGTTGCTATCTCATGCAATTTTATTGTTAGTCTTGTGATATTTGATGTCTTCATTGAACCTCCAGCTCCTGGAATCATGTGAAAACGTGAATCTGACAATCTGGGGAATCTGTGTACAATTTATAAATTCTAGCTTGATTTTATGAATTGTCTCTATCCTTATGACTGTTGTCTTTTGTGCGCTGCCTCATGCTCCTTGTGCTAAGGGGAGGGGAGTGGTGCCTACAAGTCTGTCTTTGAAAGATGATGGTGTAGCCGTGTTGGTCCCTGGACGTTAGAGACACAAGGTGAGTGTGGTAACGTCTTTTATTGGACCAACTTCTGTTGGTGAGAGAGACTTTTGTATTTACACAGAACTCTTCAGGTCTTCTTCAGCTCTGTGCAAGCTCAAAAGCTTGTCTCTCTCACCAACAGAAGTTGGTTCGATAAGTCATATTACCTCCTCCACCTTGTCTTTGAAAGAGACAGTCATTGAAAGCTACCAACTAGTAAATAGACATAGCCCAGACAGAACAATGAGGCATCTGGGGGAAGCCAATTATCTCCAACTTCTCTGCAGTGGGCTGGGGTTTGGAGTAGTGGAATTTCCCCAGCAGCAGAACCAGGTGCTGGTAGTAGGACTTCTAAACTCAGGTGACACAGAAACACCGGAGAACCTGAGGCAGGAGAAAGGACATGCTTTTGTAGCAGGGGGATCTGTTTAACTCAGTGCAGGACCACCCAAAGTCAAGAGAAACTGACGTGGAGGAGAGAGAGACTCCATGATCCAGAGGAGAATCCGTGAGCTGCAGAAGGATCCTGGATGTCCCAGAGAGCTCTGCCCTGAGCCCAGAAAATGCTCAAGCATGGTGAGGAAATGGAGGCAGGGAAATGTGCATGGGTGTTTCTTATTTTGCCTGGATCAATGTATTTCTTGTGCTAGTTAAAGAGTGATTGTGTTTAGAAACTCTTTCAAAACCTGTCTGTCTACTTTCACTGCTGTGTGCCTCGAACAGCCAGGGTCCCATCAAGGTGGTCTCAGGGAGAGAATGTGTTAGACCCCTGGGTATCGGCGTGGTGGTGTCAGTGTTGGTCTGGGGGGCCCACAGCAGATGGGTTGCATAGTTCCATTTCTGTGACGAGGTAACAGACCTAGATCCTGTGCCTAGGAAATGTGCCAAAGAGGCCCGGAGAGTGAGTGCTGGGGATTGCCCAAGTTTCATGCCATGTTGTAGCCATGTCAGTCCCAGGATGTCAGAGAGACAAGGTGGGTGCAGTCATATCTTTCATTGGACCAACTTCTGTTGGTGAGCGGGACAAGCTTTTGAGCTTACACAGAGCTCTTCTTCAGGGGATTTCAGTCACGTTGCAACCCAAGTCCCAGTGATCAAACCTAGGAAACCTGGCTTCTGGCTTGTCTATCAGCAAAACCCAGCCTGAAGCCCGTGATGCCTCATCCTGGGTTTGTAACTATATTCCTCTGTTATAAATGTGTGTATCACACAGTGCTGCTAGGCAAAGCTGCCCGCAGGCCATGTTACTGTGGCTGTGTGAATCTAACTGTGGTGAAAGATGCTGGTTTAACAGCCTGGGAGACCAGAGCCTTCCATCTACAGAACAGGTAGAGGACAGGCAATGACAAGGCGAACTTCCTGCAGGCTGCCCTGCCCTCCTGCCTCATCTCTGCCCTGGAGGGATCCCTGGTGAACAGGCCTGATCAGCCCCTGGAATTAACTGTTCTCCCAAAGCATTTCCCACTGCCTTGGAATCATTTTATTTCCGTGCTCAGTAGGAACAGTGGCAAGTGCTTTTATGCTCAGGAGACAAGCTGGGACTCGGCTCCTTGCTGGAGAAACTCCTGGGGCTAAGCTCCCCATCACTTATGGCCGGAACCTGCTAGGCACTGAGCACCCTCAACATCCATTGATGTCACTGGGAGTCAAGCTTGCTCAGCACCTGGCAGGATCTGGCTCTTTGCGCTCTCTTTCTCATCTGCACAGGGCTCTTTCTCCTACTCCAGAGTCTCTGATCCTCCTGCCTGGCAGCCTGAGCCCAGTGTAATAGGAGCTGGGTGCTCCTTCTGGGCCCACTCTCCTCACAAACCCCAGCTCCTGCCTTAATCCGCCCCTTGTAAATATCTGCATCAACCTCCAGGAGATGAACTGAACCATTTCCAGCTGAACACTGCTGCTAGCTATGCCCTCTTGAGACCAGACATGGTGGGTGGCTATTCGCTGACATGGACGATGGCTGTGACAAATGAGACCTCGCTCCATTTTGTTGCAGTGAGGTGCTTGTGCTTGGAGTGTCCATGGAATTAGTGCTGAGACTGATCACCCTGCAGGTGAAGGTCCCCACAGTGAATGCAGCCCATGTCCCGCTGGCAATAGGTGACACAGCAAGCAAGCAGCGTTGTGGGCAAGGCAGCTTTAGTTAGCAAGTGGAGAGGCCCGTGCTACATGCTGAGATTCTAGAGTTTGATGTAGCAGCCTGGCCCTGCTTTGCATGCCTGAGTCCCATCGTCCCTCCTGGAAGTCTCTAGGGTCTGTTCAGTCCTTGCTCGCTGCTGAGGCTTCCAGTTAGCGCCACTTCTGATGCAGGATCTAGCCTGAGGCCCCTGAGTTATTTCTCATGGGCCTCAGAGGGTGGACGTTTGTGGTTACTCCCAGCTGGGCTGAATTTGAACCAGTGATCTAGAGGCAAAAGGCTCCACTGCCTAATTCTAAGCCTCGGCAGCATCCGCCCCTGCACCTGTTTGTTAGCCGAAGTGTGCAATGGATGTTCCCGCTGGTGCAGAATCTCAGCCCCTGCAGCACTGTGTCCTTGGGGAACAGATGGCCCCGGCGCTGCAGAGAGGGCTGCCCCTGTTTGGGGAGGGCACTGATTTAGTGTGTCTTGCTAAGGAAATAAAGGAGAAAAGCTGGAATGCAGCACTGTATGGAGCCTACAGCTGTGCTGAGGCTGAAATGCCTGTACATCTTGGCTCAGTGCACTGAATGGGCAGCTCTCCCATTGCCTTATTAACACCAGGGAATTAGGTCAGACATTGTGAAATTGACTCAGTCTGTAATAAACAGCCAGGCCTAGCCTCCCCTCCGGCTGGTTAGATCTGCGGTGTCATGTTGTTGTCTCCTCGCTCAGCATGACTCACCAGCCCAGACAAACAATCATGCTGGGGAGAGGTGCTTGGCTCACAGCCCTGGAGAATGGAGTCCTCTAGCTGCAGGGCATGTGTGGCCACCCAGCAGGCCAAATGTCCCCTTCTCTGCCGGTCTGCCTGAACCCTGCCCTGCAGGTATCCCCCTCTACTGCAGAGAGGGGAGCTGGGTCCTTGGCCTCCCTGCTCAGACTGCCAACCAGGGGGCCTGCTGAGTGGGTGGTTTTGAAACTGGGCTGGGGCCTGCCCTGCCCTCCAGTTCATTACACATGGGAGACCAAACAGCTGGAGAATTAAAATACTGTACCCAGCATGGTCCTTCAGGCATCCCTGTAGGGTTAGTTACCCACCTAGGCAGCAGTTCAGTGCCCAGGCTGAATCCTTTGGCTTTCTCCAGGCTGAATCCTTTGGCTCATTCTAATCCTGTAGGAAGTGGGAGGGTTTCGCCATTTCTGTGCCCTTTGACTAGCCGCAGGGTCTTGCTTCTCACTGTGAACTCACAGGGGCAGGGGACTGCGGTGACATCTCCTCCCGATCAAAGAGATTCTAGTAGCTGGCTCAGACTAAGGTCTGGCATACAGTGAAAAGTTAATATGGGCATACCAGTGACCAATTTAGTTATGCCACCATGACCCCGCCGCTAGATGCAGCTGTGATGAAAGAAGAATGTTTCCGTCAACACTGGTAACTTCATTTGGGGAGATGGTGTTCCTATGCTGCAAGAAAAACTTCTGTTGGTGTAGGCTGCATCTGTACTATGGGGCTATGCCAGCATAGCTCTGTGGGTCAAGTCCCTGTAGTGTAGATGCACCCTAAGGACTCATGAATAAGCAGTAAGTTAGGATGTAATTATCCCACTCTTGTACATTGCTAAACTATTGAGTAATTCCTCAAACCCTGCTGAAGAAGGTTGAATAGACTCAGCACTTTTCAGTAAACACATCTTTATCCCATGGCATGTGTCCCACTACCTGTCCAGTACATTTCATACAACCCTAGGAAATGAAAACTTCCCCGGGGCAGGGAAGGGACACCAGCTTCTGGGAAAATGAAACAAAGCAAGTTCAGAACTCTTCCCACACCATTCCAAAACCACGCTGTGCAGCTGCCACAGGCCATGCTGGCCAGAATTGTCTCATTCTTTCCTTGGGCAGCCCCCAGCTGTCTGTTCTTGGATCCCTCCCTTGTCTCTCATCTTAGATTATAAACTCTTTGGGGCAGGGACATTCTTTGGCTGCTGTGTTTGTGTACAGCACCTAGCACAATGGGGCCCTGTAATAATCATAAATAATTATTCTCCCCCTCGCTGCCAACATACTCACTGATCATTGCCACACTTCTCTCAAAAATACCCCAACCCAACCCTGGTTTAAGATGGACGGATTCTGATCCCACTAATGCTGCTTTTACATCACTGAACTCCAGCGCTTAGTTTGTAATGAAAGGGGTACCGGGGCTCCAGCCATTTACTTTCATAACTAATGTAGCAAGTTCAGAGGTCCCGGGGCCGTGAACTGCCAGGCCCAGGGGTGCTGTGGCCATGACCTGCCAAGCTTAGGGGTGCTGGGGCTCAGCCCTGTCAGGCCCCAGCTCAAATGAAGCTCTGTTGAACTCCATTGCCTTCCAATGCCTAGAAGAAATCTGCCAGCTAATGATAACTAGAGAGAAAGCTGGAGATAGCTAGCACTGATTTTCTCTGTATATGATAATGATTCACACGTGCTATTGTATATCTCCCTATAACATTGTACATATTTGTCTGTGTCGCTCCCTCCTCACCCTTTCTATGTAATTTGGATTCTGTGTCCCTGAGGCTGTAAGCTGTTCCACACAGACTGCTTTTTGGGCCAGCATGAAGTGCCAGTGAAGTAAACAGTGCTCAGCATGTGCAGAGGGGTCTGCCTGTATTGGACGGCTTGCAGGATCTGGGTCTTGGATTGTAAACTCCTCGGAGCAGCTCCTAGCACTCTGGATTCAGCTTTTGATTGGCTGTACTGGATGCTACTCAAATAAAACTGTGTAATAGGACTGACACTCCTGATGGGAGAGGAGACTTGGGCTCACTGTTTGCGCAGCCCAAAGTATAAATGCCAGATTTGGGGGTAATGTTTTACATAAGGTAATTGGTACAATTTCCAGTGGAGCAGAAGGCCTCATTGACTTTCAGTGAGACTTAGGCTTCTGAGTGCCCAGAGTTCAGGTATTTAGGTGCCTAGTGGAAGACACAAAAGTGCTTACGCAGTGTAACCAATGGGAGTTAGGCACCTACCCTGCTTAGGCACTTACATTTGTCAATCTGGTCCTAAATCACTTTTGAAAATGGGACTTAGAATCCTTAGTCACTTGGATGCTTTTGAAAATTGTATCCAACCAGCATAAATGATTAATAGAATCATAGAATCTCAGGGTTGGAAGGGACCTCAGGAGGTCATCTAGTCCAACCCCCTGCTCAAAGCAGGACCAAACCCAACTAAATCATCCCAGCCAGGGCTTTGTCAAGCGTGACCTTAAAAACCTCTAAGGAAGGATTCCTTACTACTCCAAACTGATTTCCCGACACTCGTTAATGGTTACTGTCAGATGGGTTTAGACATGTGGCGGGAACAAGTACAATGGATTGTACAGCTCATCTGCTACTAGGAGCTTTTTAATGGGTTGTGAACAGCAGCAGCAGCTCAGCATTTTAAATCATGCAGATGGCTCCCTACAGTCTAGCATCTGAGGGGAAGCTGAATGAGAGAAAAGCAGTTTTTCGACGTGGCTTATTTATGATATTACATGTTTTTAAACTGTTGCCTGCACTGAGGCAGATTTACTGCTTGATGCTGCCTTGTTTATGCCCTTCACTCCCAGTGAAGTCAATGAGAGTCCTGGGTGTGCAGGCAGTTCAGGGTCTGGCTCTTAAGGTCTCACCGAGTTCTCATTGCCAGGTCAGAGCACCAGCTCATATACTGCAGTAGCCTGACCCCTGACATTGCAGACCAGACCCCTGCGCCACATAGAGTCTGATCTAAAGCCCAAATGAGTCAACAGGAATCTTTCCATTGACTGTAATGGGTTTTGGATTAGGCCCCTAGTCCAGCAGCCCCCGTGTCTTGACATACCCAATCACAGGGTACTGACTCCAACAGTGGCCAATACCTGATGCACTGAAGATGGCAAACCCCCACCCCCAACACCTCCATATATAGGCAACTGCACAATGATGTTTGTGGGAAGGGGGAAATTCTTCCCTGTCTCCTGCTGGGATAAACTGGAGCCTGGCACGCAGGAGCATGAGATTGAATTACTCCTTATCTTTGGTCACTTAGCCATAAAAGTTTATTTTCTTCCTGGTAAAACTCTGCTCCCTATCTAGTCTTTCCTGGGGTCTTCATCGCCACCGCATCTAAGCACCAAACACACAATGAAAGTTCTCCATTCCCCATCTTTTCCTGAATTAGCCTGTTGTTTAATAGGAGGTAATTTCTCTCCCTCTCGCCCTCTATCCAGGGGGATAAGGCTGGGTCGTTCCTCGGTCACTGTTATCAGCAAAGCTCTGCATTCTACAAAATAGGTAGATTCCTCCAGGTCTGTGTGGATCCAGACACACACAGAATCCCCTCATTCGGGGGGATTTGCCTATTGCTCAATTTGGCAAGACGGTAATTGATGCAAAAAAAATCTCATATTTAAAAGGGAAAAATATTTGGTGCCTGTTTGTACATCGGGGGTGGGAGGTGCCACAAGGCAAAGTAGCAAAGGTGGCACCTCACTCTACGTTTAGTACCCATCTAAAGTGGGTTTGAACTGGTACATGGCAGCTCAGAGCCAGGTAGAGCCCTGCGCCGCAGGGACTATGCGTGAGAACAATAGTTTCGGGTTTGATCGTTATTAAGGCACCTTGCGTTTTCCTCTAAGGAAGGTGAAGACGCTTTCAGTTTCTTTTAAAGCTGCTATCGCTTTATTGGCATTGCTCAAATCACGGCTGGGATAATTAGGGAGCCCGCCCAGCCGCTGGGGAAAAGAGTTGCCACATGCACAAACAAAACCAGGAGCTTTGACTACAAGATCCCGTTGCTAAAACTGTGCAGAACTTTGGCCAGAGAGGGAGAACATGCAAGTTAAGGCAGCCCTATGCTTCCAGGGTCCTGTGCTGCTTTCAGAATTACACCTACGCCTTTCACGGGAGCTGCATCGCTCACCTGAAACGATATTTTTGCATTGATCAAGGAAGCGATTAGTCACCTTTTCAAAGCTCAATGATTCAGTCCAACGGGGCAAGGGGCGGGGGAGGGAATGTGTAGCAAGGGATTGGAGGCTAGTTCACCCGATTTTCACAACTGCTTTGAATGCATGAGCAAAAGGAGACCTCTAGAAATAAAATCCTCCTTGACTGTGCCTGTAGTTTTCTTAAGCAAAACCGTATTTTTGAATTTAAAATCACCCTGAAAAGAAACCAAAGGTTGCACCCGAAAGAGTTTGCAGTTCACAGCTCTTGTTGCTAGTACATCTGAATCTCCCCGAAAGTGGGTTTAAAAGCTGAAATGCACAAAGATCTCGCCTCCCCCCTTTGCAAACCGGAGCGAGTGAGTTTCAGTGCTACTACTACTTCTGCCCTGGTCTCACCTTGGAAATCGACATGGTGAAATATACGAAGAGCCCTGTGGTAGAGGCGATCTGCAGAGCCAGGATGGACATCACAGCCATGGCGATCCACACCGGGCTACAATGCTTCTTTCTCCTCTTCCCGGAGCCTGGCTCGTCCTTGTGCCCTGCTCCGGACCCCATCATGCATGCTGAGGAGTCGCTGCTATCCGATCGGAAATACTGCTGGTTATTCTGCTGCTGGCTGTCCATTGCATTATATAACTATCCCAGAAGCGAGAGCCCTGGTTTTACTTCCCCTCTGAGCCCCTTCTGTGTCTCTCGGATCCTCCTCCCACCTTCCCTTCCTCACACACGCACACAAGGAAGCAAGTTTAGAGAGAAGACTTGTGTGTGTGTGTGAGGAAGGGACAGGCAGAGCTAAACAGCTCCAGTCTCTTTCCAGGCGGTATTTGATTCCATGCCATATCCTGATGCTAATCGAGTGTAAAGTTCAGTTCACCCTATAAACAAAGGCATCGCCGAGACACAACCCGTGGAGACAGCCTCCACTCTCTGCCTGCCAGTCATTGTTTAAAATCCTATTGTTCCTGTGAGTCATAAAACCAAGGACTTTACAACCTGTGATTATCAGGGATGCAAATTTCCCTGAGAGGATGGCTTCTTAGGGTATGTCTACACTACAGGATTACTCCGATTTTACACACTTCCATTTTTGGCAACAGACTGTATAAAGTTGAGTGCATGCGGCCACACTAAGCATATTAATTCAGTGGTGTGCATCCATGTACCGAGGCTAGCGTCGACTTCCGGAGCGTTGCACTGTGGGTAGCTATCCCATAGCTATCGCATAGTTCCCGCAGTCTCCCCCACCCATTGGAATTCTGGGTTGAGATCCCAATTCCTGATGGGGCAAAAAACATTGTCGCGGGTGGTTCTGGGTACATGTCGTCAGGCCCCCTTCTCCCTCCCTCCGTGGAAGCAATGGCAGACAACCGTTTCACGCCTTTTTTCCTGGGTTATCTGTGCAGATGCCATACCATGGCAAGCATGGAGCCTGCTCAGCTCAACGCAGCAGTCATGGACATTGTAAACACTGTGCACATTATTGTGCAGTTTATGCTGAACCAGGACCTGAAAAACCAGGCGAGGAGGCGGCGACAGCAGCGCAGCGATGAGAGCGATGAGGACATGGACACAGAATTCTCTCAAACCGCGGGCCCTGGTGCTTTGGAGATTATGGTGTTATTGGGGCAGGTTCATGCCGTGAAATGCTGATTCTGGGCCCAGGAAACAAGCACAGACTGGTGGGACCACATAGAGTTGCAGGTGTGGGATGATTCCCAGTGGCTGCAAAACTTTTGCATGTGTAAGGGCACTTTCATGGAAGTTTGTGACTTGCTTTCCCCTGCCCTGAAACGCCAGAATACCAAGATGAGAGCAGCCCTCACAGTTGAGAAGCGAGTGGCGATAGGCCTCTGGAAGCTTGCAATGCCAGACAGCTACCGGTCAGTCGGGAATCAATTTGGAGTGGGCAAGTCTACTGTAGGGGCTGCTATGATGCAAGCAGCCAACACAATCACTGAGCTGCTGCTACCAAAGGTAGTGACTCTGGGAAATGTGCAGGTCAGAGTCGATGGCTTTGCTGCAAAGGGATTCCCTAACTGTGGTGGGGTGATAGATGAAACCCATATCCCTATCTTGGCACCAGAGCACCAGGGCAGCCAGTACATAAACCACAAGGGGTACTTTTCAATGGTGCTGCAAGCACTGGTGGATCACAAGGGACGTTTCACCGACATCAACGTGGGATGGCCGGGAAGGGTTCATGACGCTCGCGTTTTCAGGAACACTAGTCTGTTTAAATGGCTGCAGCAAGGGAATTACTTCCCAGACCAGAAAATAACTGTTGGGGATGTTGACATTTGGATGTTTAGAGGGTCGCTTGTGCACTTTAGTGACTTGCTCAGACCTCAGCCAAACCAATATCCCCATTGTTATTGCTGCTTGCTGTGTGCTCCACAATCTCTGTGAGAGTAAGGGGGAGACATTCATGGCGGGGTGGGAAGTTGAGACAAATCGCCTGGCCACTGATTACATGCAGCCAGACATCAGGGTGATTAGAAGAGCTCACCAGGAAGCGCTGCACATCAGAGAAGCTTTGAAAACCAGTTTCATGACTGGCCAGGCTACGGTGTGACAGTTGTTTGTTTCGCCTTGATGGAAACCTGCCCCCTTGATTGACTCATTCCCTGTAAGCCACCCACCCTCCCCTCTTCGATCACAGCTTGCTTGCAAAGGAAATAAAGTCACTATCATTTAAAAACTATGTATTCTTTATTAATTGATTATTAAAATAGGGAGAGAACTGACAAGGTAGCCCAGGTTGGGTGTGGGAGGAGGGGAGGAAGGAAGGAAAAGGCCACTTCAAAACTTGTTGAATGACAGCCTTCTGTTGCTTGGGCTGTCCACTGGGGTGGAGTGGCAAGGTGCATGGACCCTCCCCCCATTCTTGGACGTCTGGGTGAGGAGGCTATGGAACTTGGGGGTGGGGGCAGTTAAACAGGGGCTGCAGTGGCACTCTGTGATCCTGCTGCCGTTCCTGAAGCTCCACCAGACATCAGAGCATGTCCGTTTGATCCCGCAGTAGCCCCAGCGTTGCATCCTGCCTCCTCTGATCTTCCTGCCGCCACCTCTCATCTCGAGCATCCCTCCTGTCTTCACGTTCGTCCCTCCAGTCCTCATGTTTATCCCTCCTGTCCTCACATTTGTTAGCTGCTTTCCTGTACTGTGATACTGTGTCCTTCCACTGATTCAGATGAGCTCTTTCATTGCAGGTTGACTGCATGATCTCAGAGAACATTTTATCTTGTGTGCGTTTTTTTTCGCTGCCTTATCTGAGATAGCCTTTGAGACGAAGGAGGGAGGCTTGAAAAATTTGCAGCTGCGGAAGGGAAAAAAGGGAGAGAAGTATTTAAAAAGATACATTTTACAGAACAATGGGTAGACTCTTTCATGGTGAACAACACTATTCACATTACATAGTGCATGTGATTTTGGTACAAGGTCGCATTTTGCATCTTAATATTGAGTGTCTGTCGCTTTGCTGTTAGAGATCACAGACGCAGGGCCGGGCAACAGAATTCGGCTTGCATGCGGCCATGGTAAGCCATTGTCTTTCAGCTTCTGCAACCTTCATAAAAGCAGCACCCTCCTTTCCCATACCAAGCAAAGCCCATTGAGTGCTGCGGTTTTCGTGTTAATGTGCAGCAGCAGAAACCAGACTAACCCTCTCCCCATCCAATTCTGTGGGATGATCGCTTTACCCCGCGTGGCTGGTATCAGGGAAGATCCCTGCTAGCCAAACACAAACAACTCAGCGCCAATGCTTCCCCCTTTCCCCCCCACCACTTGGCTAACTGAGGGGAGGATTCTTTTCAGCCACAGACAAACAGCCCAGTAGGAACGGCCACCTCTGAATGTCCCCTTAATTAAATTCCCATATTTCAACCAGGTTACCATGAATGATATCACTCTCCTGAGGATAACACAGCGAGATAAAGAACAGATGTTGCTTGAATGCCAGCAAACACGGGACCATACGCTGCCAGGCTTTGTCATGCAATGATACCAGATTACTTGCTACTAGCATGGCGTGGTCAAGTGTCCTACCATGGAGGACGGAATAAGGCTGCCCTGCCCAGAAACCTTCTGCAAAGGCTTTTGGAGTACCTCCAGGAGAGCTTCATGGAGATGTCCCTGGAGGATTTCCGCTCCATCCCCAGACATGTTAACAGACTTTTCCAGTAGCTGTACTGGCCACAAACGCATCCCAAGTCCTCAGGGCAAATTAATCATTAAAAAACACTTTTAAACCATGTTTTATATTTACAAAGATACACTCATCAGAGGTCCCTTCTCTGGCTTCATGGTCCGGGATACCGCCTTGGGAGGTTTGGGAGGCTATTTGAGTCAGGCTGAGAAAAAGAGCCTGGCTGTTGAGGAGGAGGACGAGCTTGTGGAGAGCACACAGCACACCCTTCTCCCCATCTTCCCCGTCCACAAAATCCTCAGGCATGGCTGAGAGTACCCCCTCCTCGGAATCCACGGTTGGGGTGGGGTAGTGGTGGCAGCCCCCCCTAGAATTGCATGCAGCTCAGTGTAGAAGCGGCATGCCTTCGGCTCTGCATTGGACCGTCCATTTGCTTCTTTGGTTTTCTGGTAAGCTTGTCTGAGCTCCTTAATTTTCACGCAGGACTGTAGTGAGTCCCTATTGTGTCCTCTCTCCATCATGCCCTTGGAGATTTTTTCAAATGTTTTGGCATTTAGTCTTTTGGAACGTAGTTCTGCTAGCATGGAATCCTCTCCCCATATAGCGATCAGATCCAGTACCTCCCATATGGTCCATGCTGGAGCTCTTTTTCGATTCTCGGACTGCATGGTTACCTGTGCTGATGAGCTCTTTCATGGTCACCTGTGCTGATCAGCTCTCCATGCTGGGCAAACAGGAAATGAATTTCAAAAGTTCCTGGGGCTTTTCCTGTCTACCTGGCCAGTGTATCCGAGTTCAGATTGCTGTCCAGAGCGGTCACAATGGTGCACTGTGGGATAGCTCCCGGAGGCCAATACTGTCAAATTGCATCCACACTAACCCTAATTCGAACCGGCAATGTCGATTTCAGTGCTACTCCCCTCGTCGGGGAGGAGTACAGATATCGATTTTAAGAGCTGTTTATGTCGAAGTAAATGGCTTCGTTGTGTGGACGGGTGCATGGTTAATTCGATTTAACCCTGCTAAATTCGACCTAAACTCATAGTGTAGACCTGGCCTTAGCTGCAGTGTTCGCCTCCACAGATTCCTCTCTGTTTCACTGGGATGTGGGACTCTTCTGTCCTTATTCCTTCCCAACCCAAATGTTAAACAGCTGCTGTGTGTTGCACCCCAGAGGTGCCTGCATTTCAGTAGTAGACAAAATTTTCTCCACCCTGACTTGCAGAGGCGGGAATGAGCAATTTACTCAGCCTGAGAAAGAGCTCTGTGAAACTCAAAAGCATGTCCCTTCCACCAACAGAAATTGTTCCAATAAAAGATATTACCTCTCCCACCTAGTCTCTCTGATTTCCTCAAATTAAGTAGTTCCAATGGATCTACTTTTGGGAATAAAAATTACTGAGGAGGTATCTGCAGCATCAAGCCCTTACTTTGTTTTGGGGCCCAATCTGCAGTATTGATGTAAACAGAATTCCTACAGAAAGATGTGCATGTTTTATTTGGGTAGGGACTACAACATCAGGCCTTAGATTTCTAAAGTGCTTTAGGTATCCTGGTGATGAGAAGAGCCATATACATATTGTGACAAAGCTCCAAGTCTATATTGGTGGACCCCGCACTTCCTGGCGGATTCAATGGCCTCAGAAGGTCACTAAGGCCCTCAATATGACCTACCTTTCCCAGTATGGCAGCAAAGGTTACAGCTTATTGAGCTATTTTCATCACGGGCCGGTATGGGAGGTGGGAAGGTGGAAACCCACAGTCTCTGTTGCTCCTTAGAGCTCTATAGGCACCGTTTGGTCTCCTGCCTGGACCAAAGTCTGTTTCCCCTCTCAAAGGGATCTCTGTAGATCATGCGAGGCGGAAAGGGGGAACCCAGGCCCATCCTCTACTCCGGGTTCCAGCCCAGGGACCCTAGTGATAGCAGCTGTTAGCAGCTTCCCTCCTCCACTGACGCTGCTTTGATTCCCTGGGCCACTTCCCCGTGCTCCCCTTTTCCAAGCTTCACCCTTACCTCAGGGCTCAGTAATGCTTCCTCTCCTCCAGCTCCTTTCACCTGGGCTCCTCTCGAGAGAACTGGAAAGGAGAGCTTTTAAAGCAGTATAAGTGGGACCTTAGTTGGTTCCAGCTGTCTCCATTAGCCTAACAGCCTTAACTGACTCTTTCTCAGTTAATTGAGGTCAGGTGCCAGCATTAGCCTAACGACCTTAACTGGTTAAATTGGCCTGAGGTGTCTTGATTGGCCTGGAGTAGCCCTTGTTTGGACCTGCTCATTCTGAGGCTGATATACCTGCCTTTCACTACCCTCTTATATTGGCGGGGGGGGGCTGCGACTGTGGGGCCGTTTTTCGTTCTTTCATCCATTCACGTATCCGGGCAGAGTTCCTCTGGGCAGCGACCGCTGGCTCCCTTGACACCTTTGAGGAGCAGTGGGCATTGTCCGGGTTTCTCTGCTCGGTGTCCCCGTCAGGTTCCCTTCGTTTAGCCCTATGACCTCACTCCTGATCCTGGTTTTTTCATTAGTTGTCCCCCGTACTTATTTGGTATCACAGACCTGTGGATCCTCCCCTTAGGCTGGGGGGAGGTCCCCCGCCCATTTCCTGGATACCAACAGGACTACCCTCTTATATTGACCGGGGAGGCGGCCTGCGACTGGGGGCTGTTTTTCGTTCTTTCATCCATTCACGTATCCGGGCAGAGTTCCTCTGGGCAGCATCCGCCGGCTCTCTCGATGTTTTCGAGGAGCAGTGGGCGCTGTCTGGGGTTCTCTGCTCGGTGTCCCCTTCCGGTTCCTTAGTTCTGGCCTTTTGCCCCCACGCCTGTTTCTGTTGTCACCTTTGTTGTCCCCCGAACTCAGTTGGGTTCCGGGTTTTGTGGCCCCTCCCTAGGCTGGAAGAGAGGCTTTTAGCAGTGGGTGAGATAGTGCTTGCCCGCGTCCCAGTACTCAAAAAGGACTACCCTCTTATATCCTTCTGGCCTGAGTCCATCACAATATAAATAAGAATGTTATTATAATGAGAGTAAATGTTACCTTAAGTACAAAAATAAGCTTTAAAAAGAACCAAGGTATCAAAGTAATATAAAGAGCATAAAGTTTGAAAAAGTAAATACAAATTACTAAATAAAAGGTGAAGTAATTGTTTAATCTGTGTACCTGGGCCATCGGAAGGAAAGGAGTCCTGGTGCATGCCTGTACTGGGCATGTGAAGAATGGAAGCGAAAGAGGAGTTAGGGAGGGTAGGCACTGAGAGATTATAATTAAATTAGAAATCCCATAGTGAAAGCACATAGACAAGCCCTTTGGGCAGTGATTGGCATTACAGGGATTGGACATTAACAAATACGTTAGAGTTTTCCGCTGGGGCCATGTTTTTCCTTCCCTGAAGCTATTAAAGATGCACTAAAAAATTAGAGCGGCAAAGAGTTCTGTGGCACCTTATAGACATGCATCCAATCAAGTGGGTGTTCACCCATGAAAGCTCATGCTCCAATATGTCTGTTAGTCTATAAGGTGCCACAGGACTCTTTGCCGCTTTTACAGATCAAGACTAACACGGCTACTCCTCTGATATTTAAAAAATTAGAGGCAATGACAGTAGATAGGGAACTGGGCTAGGAGTCAGGAGACCTTGTTCTGCCATCAATCTGGCGGCATAGCCAGGGCATGTGGCAAGTCACCTCAGTCCAGGTGGTCAAAGGTATTTAGGTGCATAACTGCCATGGGGGTGAGGCACCGACATACTTCTGAGGATGTGGGGCCTTCTCCTCTGTGTGTCTCTGTTCCCCTCCTGCCATTTGTGATTTAGACTGCAGGTCGGGACGGTCTCTCACTACCATAGGCGGCAGGTTATATATGTGTGCGGTGCTCAGGTTCCAGGCATATTCAGGGCTGGGGGCCCTGCTCCAGCAATATTTGGAGCTGGGTCTCTCCCCCGGCCCTGCCTGGATCGGGCCCTGGCCCCCGCGGGCCTCCCCCCCCACGCGTCCCTGCCTGGAGCAGGTCCCAGACTCCACCTGCCACCCCCCCGTGTGTCTCCCCGCCCCCCCGCCGTGTCCTTGCCTGACAGAAAGCAGCGCGCGCCTCTCCCCTGCCTGCTTCTGCTGCCAGAGATCGGCTCCCGGCAGAACTGCTGTCTGCTGCCCCAGGGTCCTAGCGCCCGCCATTCACTAATGGCAAGGCAGGCTGCCCTTACCCTGTGCTTCCGCCCTCGCCCTGAGCCTCCCCAACACCCCATAACCCCTCATCCCACCCACACCCTAATCCTCTGCCCCAGCCCTGAGCCCCCATCCCACCCACACCCTAATCCTCAGCCCCAGCCCTGAGCGCCCTCATCCCCCCGTGCCCTAATCCTCAGCCCCAGCCAGAGCCCTCATCCCCCCACCCTAATCCTCTGCCCCAGCCCTGAGCCCTGCATCATGAACCCCTCATCCTCAGCCCCAGAGCCTGCACCCCTCACCCCTTCCTACACCCCCACCCCCAGCCCAGAGCCTGCCCCCAAACTCCGTCCCAAAGCCTGCACCCCCCCTGCAGCCTAATCCCCAGCCCAGGACCTGCACCCCAGAACTCCCCCTGAAACACCACCCAGAGCCTTAGGCAGGTGGGGGCAGAGTTTGGGGGGGCGGGTTCTGGGCACCACCAAAATTTCTACAAACTTGCCACCCATGCTCACTACGTAGGCACAGTGGCCTCCACAACCTGAGCTTGGGTGAAGCCTGTGTGGAAGTTGGGAAAAGTGCAGACATCTTAGTCTTCCAGGAAGAGCAAGAATCAGGTTAACTATTTAATAATGCGAGACTTGAAGGCCTAGGCGAGTGGGAACAGACTGTAAGAGATACTGTTTTGACCTTGTGTTAGATAAGAATGGAATGTAGACTGTGGCAGAAATTAATGAGAACAAGTGAGATATCAGGAAGGAATATGTATAAACAAAATGCAGCTGTTGATCATTACTGTATGTGACAAAAGGTATAAATGCTTGCCTTAATTGTTTATCTCATGGAGACCTGCCTCGGGAGGGGAACCCCTGCCAGTGAGTACTCTTCCCTTGCAAGTGTCAGGAAAATAAAGCTGCCTCTGGCTTGTTGCTTTAAAGTCAGAGTGAGGACTCATTTTTCTCTGACACCTGTAAATGGTATTATAAGAATAATGTGAAAGAGTGGTCAGCACCCCTTACAGGGTTAACCCTTCAAACCGAAACTACAGAGATTAATTGTCTTAAATAGTGAGAAACCTTCTGAAACGGGTTTGCCCTTTTCATTGTTAACTAGGGGGATAACTCACCAGGCAAACACATACACAGAACAATCAAACATGGAGCAGCAGGCAGTTTTTTTCAATGCCCTTCACAGTTTCACTCTGTCTGTTACAGTGGCTGGTGATGTCTCCTGCACCGAGAGCTGCCATGTTCCTGGTACTTTGTCAGAACGAGCTTCCTGTTGGGAAGAAGTTCAGTGGTTAGGACATAGGTGATGCCGCTGCTCGTTGGAATGCATAGGCAAATCATTCAAAGGTGTGGTAAGATATGTTCTACTCTTTTAAAAAAGAATCTAACCTCCCTTTTCTCATTCATTTGCATAATGAACTGCATTGACTCATTAACCTAGGCTTTCAAGCCAGCAGCTTCCTATTTGATTGCTAATTATTTATTGCAAGCTCTTTAGGCCAGGGACAGTCATTTACTATATGTTTCTATAGCACCTGGCCCAATGGGATGTGGGTGTCGTTGGTCAGTAGCACTACCACAATTTAAGTGTTTCTTCTTCTTCATCATCATGATGTCTTTCAGAATTATTTTTCCATTATTTTCTCTCCTTTGTAGATCTATGTAGTCATCAGACTCTCTTGTATGTTATGTTGGCATTTTCCTTAACCCTAGTTTATATTTGGAAAGAATCATAATTTGGCTGTGTCTCTGCTGCAAGGGGTGTGATCTGCAGCTCCTGTAGACATATATTTGTCCTGGCTTTAGTTTGGCTAGCTTGATAAAATAGCAGTGAGAACAAGGTGGCATTGTCTGCAGTGGGAGCCTAGCAATGACCAGGAGGGTGAGGCAGCCGTGTACAGCCTACTACAGATGAGGGAGGAAGGATGGTCCTGCAGTAGGAGTTGGAGGTTGACTGTTATTTATCATTTCTTTGTGATAGCTCTCATAATGTGCTAGGCATCTTGCAGACACCTAAAAAGGGATGATCCCTGCCCTGAGAAGCTTATGATATAACCATGGGTTGAATTGGGGATCTACACCTTCAATTTCTTTAGCTCATAAAGTATTAAATTACTGTATCGATTGGATTTGACTCCAGTTACAATCCATCATATTTTTGCTACTAGCAAGATGCTCTGTTGGAGGGATTATGGGGAAAAGGGAACATACTTGCTCATGTGGTGGCTGTGTCCAGAAATTAGTTGGTTTGAGTAGGAAATTATTAAAGAGATTCATCTTATAACAAAAATGCCAGCGTCCCGGAGATCCCCTGACCCTAAAGCTCCAGTACAGGAGCTACATTTTAAACAGAACGACAAAATAGTTCCTTTTTTTATTGTTAGCAGCAAGACTTTGTATTGCCAAAATGTGACATCTCCTCCTATGGAACTGTGCTATAGTAAAATATGGACTGTCCTTGTAATGGGAAAGCTTTCACACCAAGTACTACACAAGTGCCAAAAAGGTGAGTCTCATGCACCAACAGAAGTTGGTCCAATAAGAAATCTTACTTCACCTGCCTTGTCTCTCTCCAAAAGAGGGCAGGTATATAGACATGTGGTCACCCTTTTTAGCGTACTCAGGGGAGGAGGGCTTACCAGCCAGCAAGCCAGAATCTTGAGCAAGATTAGTTGAATATTAACCTGAACCTGAATAAGTAATGTACAATGTAGAATAGAAACATTCTATTGTAACTCTATATTAATAAAAAGTTTCCAACCCCCCATTAACTATGGGTTGTGTTACATCCAAGTCCCTGCCCCCATCTGTGCCACAGTTTCCCCATCTGTACAATGGGAATGATCCACTCATCCACCTTCCCAGGGCAGTTATGTGGCTGAATTCATTGATGTTTGGGCACTACTCTGTGACCTTCAGACAGGAAGCGCTAGAGAAGGGCAGACAGTGATAAAGGTGAC
Organism: Mauremys reevesii; assembly: GCF_016161935.1. Taxonomy (NCBI): domain Eukaryota; kingdom Metazoa; phylum Chordata; order Testudines; family Geoemydidae; genus Mauremys; species Mauremys reevesii. The sequence continues at coordinate 63,336,901 of NC_052631.1, forward strand.
TCTCTATATGAGTGACTCTGCACTGTGTCTGAACTTGATTTTCATGGTTCGGTCTTGCAGTCCTGCCGTGCAAGACAATTAGTCCTGAATTCATGTCAAGTATCACCTAGTTGCATTAGTAATGGGAATTATTTACTCATTTACTCTCAAATCCATTCCTGCATCAAGCTGTTTAGGCACAAGTTACAGAAGTTTTCAAGGATAATTGTTAGTGAACTATCCCCGTTTGTGATCTGGGCTCTGCGAGTTCTAAGAGCTGCCACCCTTGGTCTCACTTGAAGCACGTATGACTTATATCTCTGATTCCTCACTGAAGTGGCTGTAGCCTCCTGCCTGCAGACTGTACGTACCACGTCATTAGGCAATAGACATGATTTTGCTGATCCTTCTGAGTGCTTTGCAGGAGCTGCTGGCCAAGAGCCAAGCACACGGCGGCAGCTCTTTCCCAAGGTGAGGATGGCTTCTGCATGGAGCATATAGAAGATTTGTGTGTTGGTGGGGAGAGGGGGAAGTTCCCTGTCTGTTGAGCAAAATGGCCAGGAGGATCTGGAGGAGGAGCACTGAAAGGATTGGAAGCTCCATCGCAAGGACTTGCCAGGCTGGGGAAGACAGGTACTCTCTTTGCTCTGCTCTTCTGTTTCCTACAGCTGCTTTAGAGGAGTATGCAACTCCCTGTTCCCAAGACACCTCGGTATGCGCCCTTAGTGAGCACACAGAGCAGATACCTAGCACCCCCCTTGTCACTCTCAGGCTGTGGCTGCACTAGCCGTTAGTCCTCACCATTGCGATAAGGTGCTGATAGCCACCTTGAGCCAGAGTCATCCCTGCGCTGCTGGCTCAGGCACTGGGATAGGGACAGACAGGAGGCAGTGTATGCCTCTGGGCTGCAGGGGCCAGTGTGGCCTTTGGGGCAGGTGTGGGCAGCCCTCCCCCCACTCTGACCTGCTCTCTGCACCCAGAATGCTCCCTGCACCCAGTGGTCCTGCAGAGGTCCCCCCAGCACTGAAGATATTCCTTAGGAGCCCTGTGTGCCTGCCCTATTGCCCCTCTGCACCAGCCTACCTGCAAAGGGCCATAGGGTAATGATAAATTGTCACCGAGAGCTGCTCTGAGCCAGGACAGACACCCCAATGGAGCCCTTGTCGACACTAGCTCTTCCACCAGCAAAGCTGCCACATTTTAGGGGGAAAAGACTAGTGAAGGCAAGGCCCTAGAAAACTCCCATGACCTGCAGGAGTTCAGTTAGTGTGAAGTCTGTTCTACCAGTGGGGGAGATGAGGCACAGAGAGAGCCAATGTCATGCTCAAGGTCTGAGTGAGTCAGCGGCAGAGCCAGGAACAGAACCCAGGAATCCTAACTCCCAGCTACCTGCTCTCCCCACTGCACATGCTGCGTTCTCACAGGCAGGAGAGTGAGGGAGAGTTGTTTATTACTTCACTAAAGTCTGAGCTACCTGGGAAAACGCTGCTGTTATAACCCCAGCACACTCCTTTATGGGGCTTGGTCAATATTTGTTTTCTCCTGGCTTTTTGGTCTTCTTGGACTGTTTGCACACTGAGATCTCAGCCCTGTTCACCTGCTCTCTGGGCCCATCTCTTGCGCAACCTTGTTGTCAGCCTGCCTTGTTTGCAGGGCAATGAACTATAGTTCGGTCAGTCCCAAAGAATCTTTCTAACCCAAATCTTGCCCACTTGGTTTCTTTTGGGGCTGGCGGAGAAGGCTGTTACCCGTTGAAGACAATCCCTGTTTCTCCCCGTAGTCTTGTGCCTCCCATAGCCAAAGCAAAGGCCAATTTAATCCCTTGAGCAGCAGGTACGGTGGGCACTCAGGAGCCATGAGGTTTGGAGTGGCACCCTCTACACTGCATGCAATGTCCATGGGATGTGCCAGCCTCCTCAGGCTAATACTTGGTGCTCGCCCACTTTGGGTGACAATCCAGGATGCCTACGTGCTTCAGGTACTCAGTCTACCTGGGTAGATGGGAGCTTCTGGCTTTTGACATTATGCCTCGCAATGCTCCTCTGGCATGTGAGAGCCTGGGTGGCTACCATCTTATCTGCTTTTATTGCCTTTATAAACTAGATTATACAAGGTTTCACCCAGTTCATACAAAGTCTCAATAAACCACGACTCAGCCAATCAGTTATTTACAGGGAAACATTCCCAGGTGACCTGCTTGAGGGTGGTGGTGGTGGGAAATGGGCATATGCCTGGTCCAGTAACCAATTACATCCCATGATAAAACATGCTGGAAATGTGTCACATCCCAGTGTAGACATGGCTTTTGCAAACCATGTTATAGCCTTGGGCCAAGAATTTTTTCAGAAGTGACTAGTGATTTGAGCACCCCAAAATTGAGACACCTCAAAAAGGCCTGACTTTCAGTGATGGGTGCTCAGCACTGTCTGAAAATCAGACCCTTTTGTGTCCCCCAGAAACGGAGACATGCACAATCACTGGTCACTTTTAAAAAGTCTATATAATGGCTAAGATGTACCTAGGCTGGGATTTGGTCTCTTTCCAGGATAAGCTGTGTCTGAGCATGGCTCTGTCTAGGATGCTAGTCTAGACATGGGTGGAGACTCTCTCCCCTCTGTAGCTAATTGCTGTATCTTAATGGCTTTGGCTGAACAGGGGTCACTGGCTGTATCCACTCTGAATCTGAACCCCCATACAATACCCTCGCTGTCCCCTAGAGAGATCAGCAGAAAGGCAGCATTGATCCTGACCAGGGGGTGGGGGGAAGAGGGGGAGGGGAGCAGTTGGGGTGATGACTCCCATTGCTTCCTCTCTCCCATTGATGCATACACTGATTCATTTACAGCAAAGGCCATGCAGTCTGAGAGCTCAGCTGAATGGGATGGGAGGGGGAGAGAGGACCGATAATGTTTTGCTCCTCGGCAGCCTGATTTGTGATTAGCAGTACCAGTTGAAGCCCTGTTGCCCTGTACCCCTGACCCACACATTTTCTCTGGCGTCAGCCCTATCTGCCTCTGTTGGGAGGAAGGGGGAGGGGCTGGGGGAGTGACATGGCTCCTGAAATCGTAGTGACTTCTGTAGAGTCAGGAGGGAGTTGACGGCTTGGTCCCAGCCTAGGGCAATGGGCCTGATTCTTCTCTCACACTGCTGTAAATCAGGAGTCGCTTCATTTGTGTAGGCTCAAGCCCAGGGAGGTTCCCCAGAGCAGTTCCAGTGGTGCTGGCTGCCTCCGTCACACCCTGCTCATGCATTGCACTCTCTGCCAGCGAAGTTCTATTATTTCTTCCGTTACAGTAGGGCCCTGAGCCCCAGGCCCCATATTGCCAGGACTGTGTTCAGACACAGTGTGAAGCATTCCCCGCCCTGGAGAGCTTACAATCTAAATAGGCAAAACCAAGCAAGTGGGAGGAAGAAACTTTGTTGCTCTGCCACTTACCTGCTGGGTGACTTTGAGCCAGGAATTGTACCCAGGTCTCCTGATTCCTAGTCTAGGGCCCTATCTCCTGAGCCAGCTCCATTCACTTCTCCTCTCACTCTGGCCTCTGCCTTCTTTTTCCATGCTGCTCCCCTGGCATGGCAGGCCCCCCCCCCCCAGCATCTCAGCCATTCTCTACTGCACTCTTTCTCTTCCCTCAGCAAGCTGTGATCGAGCCCCCATGTTTCTAATGCAGTCAAAAGCTGTGAAAGTGCAACTTCTGCAGAGATGGTGGGAGGGGCGGAGTGATTCCTTCAGGCCATGGGGGTCAGAGACCGAACGCAGGGGATGTTTGAGCTTTGGGTCTTCAAATCCAGAGTTCATACCTCTCTTTCTCTAACCATTATCACAATATCATGACACTGCAGCATCCTCTGCTAACTCAAATGCTGTGATTTTGTAATTCTTTATTGTTCTCATAGCACCCAGAGGGGCCAATCAGGATCAGGGCACCATTGTGCTGGGCACTGCCGAAGGCATGGTCCCACTCGGACGAGCATATTGCTGAATTGCCACATTGGGATTTGGGGAAGGAGGGGTGGGTTGTACAATCATTTTAGTTAATTCATAATTAAGGCTACGATTTTGTCAGAGAACTTGCCCTAGACGCCAATTCAGTCCCACTCAAAGCCTATTTGGAGGGCTGAAGTGGTGCACAGATCTTGTGTGAGCCCTCCGAAGAGGGGGTGAATTTGCCCCACAGGAACATATTCACAGAGCGACACATCTTGGGGTGTGAGAAGGGATGTTTGTAGTGACTTGCAAGTCCTCAGAGCCCGGTGTTGACACAGCCTGCCGAGATCAGAATTATCCAGTGAAAATCATGGGGAAGGGGGCTGACAACAACATTCTGAAGGCAGCTTAGATGAGCCTGGCTTTTCTTTTGGCTTCCTGCTTTGCAGGCTGGCAGCTTGGAGAGGTCAGCATGGCTCTGGGAGTCCTGCTTGTGCATTAACCATTGATGCAGAGCACGGGAAAGGAAATGAAACATGGATTTTTCAGGGCTCTCACAAAAAGCATGAGGAGAGCACATGGCAGTGGGGATACTAGAAATAGAGCAGTTAGACTGAGAGATAAGGGCCAGTTTTTCAAACAGCTTCAGGTATCCAATTAAGAGCCAGTTGTCTAGGTTTCAATTGCTGTTGTGGTAAATGTACATGCAAATAGAGGTGAAATTCACACACGTGCTGCATGCACAATCATGCCCCAATCTTTCTGAATATTTTTGTTTATGATCCCTACATGCAAGAAATAAATCAAGAATCTCTACCTATATATTTAGGCTTGGGAGGACCTTCCTCGCTGTATTATACCAGTTTTAATATGAATCACATTTTAGGTGATGCTATCCCTTTAAGACCAACTGCTGCCTGCCTCAAACACTGAGCTGTGGGGTGATTTTTACCATATGTTGGCTATGTGACCCCTACACAGGAAACACACACCTCCTGGGGATCTGAAATCATTCCATGCAATTCAGTTCAGCTCAGGCGATCCATGCCTCACCCTGCTGGTATGTTTCATTAAATAACTTGTACTGTGCATTTTTTCATTATTCCTTTTCCTGTTCAGTTTTATTTTGAAAGTAAACTCTTCACTGTCCTCTCCCATGGGATAGTTCTTAATGTACAGGCCTCACCAGGTGACCATTCTGGGCGCTGTGGCTAAACATGTGCAAAACACCATGGGAAAATGACTGGGGGTGAAAAGCTCAGCTAGATCCCTGGTATCTAATGGCAAAGCCACCAATCCCAGAGAGACTGGTCAGCTGACCAGGATGAATTCATTCCATTTGCTGGCCCAGGTGGCAGATGCTGGAGCAGCCAAAGGATAATCCACATGAAACAGTCACTCCAGTCTGGTTTAGATGGTTCCTTGGTGCAGTGTTTGTGATCTAATTGTGGAAGGCAGGATGATCTAGCTCAGAGATACTCAGACTGAAGCTCACGAGCTGCAAGTGGCTTTTTAATGTTTCTCCTGCAGCTCTTTGCAGCACATGATAGTAAAACACTGTGTGCTTTAATTATTAACCAATCAGGATGTTTTTACTGTTGTAAAAGCAATTGTAAGTTGATAAAATAATAATACTTGGTCAGTCATTTTGCTGTGGGAATTACAAATATGTATAGTAAATGAAACAATGAATTCCCATACTGTTGCTCATTTGGGTAATGTTAATCACTAATTTGGCTCCTGAACCACTGAGGTCTGAGTATCACTGATCTAGCAGTTAGAGCACACGGTTAGGAGGCAGGAGATCTGTGTTCAGTTCTAGACCTTCCTGTGTGAGCCTGGGTTGCTCAAGTCTAGCTAGATTCTCCTTTCTATATGTTAGTTTGCTCACCTGTTTAACAACAGGGAGTCTGTGAGACTTAATTCATTGGTGCGTTTGAGGCTTTCTGATATTGCAGTGATGAGCAGCATACAACTGGCTATAAATACAAAATATCTCCTGCGGAGGGTTAATTAAGTCATTCCTGTCAAGCTAACTGAGGTCTGCAACTGGAAAGAGCTAGCAAAGGGCACAGCATTATTACTGAAAGCAGCAGGAGTTGTAGCAGGGGAGTGGGAACCAAGAGACTGCCACTGACGTGCTTTGAGGTCATGTGCCCTCTCTGAACCTCAATTTCCCCATGTGTGGAATGGAGATTGTGATATTCACCTGCCTCCCAATAGAGCTGTGAGAGTAACAGTCTCGTAGAAATATAGGTCTGGGAGGAACCTTCAGAGGTCATCTAGTCCAGCCCCTTGCACTGAGACAGGACCAAGTTTATGTAGATCACCCAAGACCAGGAGCGGCTCTAGACATTTCGCCGCCCGAAGCAGGGCGGCATGCCGCGGGGGGCGCTCTGCCTGTCGCCGGTCCCGCAGCTCCAGTGGACCTCCCGCAGGCGTGCCTGTGGATGCTCCACCGAAGCTGCGCGGGACCAGCGGAATCTCCGCAGGCACGCCTGCGGGAGGTCCACCGGAGCCACCTGCCGCCCTCCCGGCGACCGGCAGAGTGCCCCCCGCGGCATGCCACCCCAAGCACGCACTTGGCGTGCTGGGGTCTGGAGCTGCCCCTGACCCTGACAGGTGTTTGTAGAACCTGTACTTAGAAACGTCTAATGACAGGGATTCACAACCACCCTTGGAAGCCTGTTCCACTCATTAACTATCCTTCTAGTTAGAGCTTACTAATATCTAACCGAAATGTCCCTTGTTGCAGATTAAGCCCATTACTTTGTGTCCTGTCTTCAGTGGACATGGAGAATAATTGATCACCATCCTCTTTATGACAGCACACTTGAAGGCTATTATCAGGTCCCCCCTCAATCTTCTTTTTCAAGACTAAACATGCCCATTTTTTTTAACCTTTCCTCATAGGTCGAGTTTTTAAATACCGTATTTTCCAGCGTATAAGACGACTGGGCGTATAAGACGACCCCCTAATTTTCCACTTAAAACATAGGTTTTGGCCTATACTCGCCGTATAAGACTACCCCCCCTTCCAAGGCTGAAGGCCCCACCACCGAAGACCCGGTAGGGAACCGTCCAGTGAGTACACCCCCCACCCACATCCTGCCCCCCCTCAGAAACCACAACCCATAACCCCCCCTGCCCTGCTCCTTGTCCCCTGACCACTCCTTCCCAAGACCCCCAACCCTAACTCCCCCCCAGGACCCCACCCCCGGCCCAACTTGCCCCGCGCCCTGTCCCCTGACAGCCCCGACGCCCTCCACCCCCATACCCACCGACCCCAGGAACTCCCACGCCGCGCCTCCCCCACCCCCTTCCCCATCCCCTGTCTGCCCCCAGAACCTCTGCCCGATCCAACCCCTCCTCCCCGCCCCAGTCCCAGCCCTGGCTCTGGCCTCTTACCCCTGCCGGGGGCCAGAGTCGGAGCCGCAGCCGCGGGGCCCGGCTCCCCGGGCCCGGCTGACACCGGAGCCGGAGCCGCAGCTGCGGGGCCCGGCTCCCCGGGCCGACACCGGGACCGGCGCCGCAGCCGCGGGGCCCGACTCCCGACCGGCCGACACCGGGACCGGCGCCAGCCACGGGCCCGACTCCCGGGCCTGGCCGACACCGAGCCGCACCGCAGCCACGGGCCTGGCTCCCGGGCCCGCCGACACCGGGACCGGAGCCGCAGCCACGGGCCCGACTCCCGGCCCGGCCGACACCGGGACTGGCGCCGCAGCCGCGGGGCCCGACTCCCCGGGCCCGGCCGACACCGGGACCGGTGCTGCAGCCGCTGGGCCCAGCTCCCCGGGCCGACACCGGGACCGGCGCCGCAGGTAAGCCGTCCCGCCCCCTCCCCCACATGCCCGGCTTACCTGCCCACTCCTTTTTTCAGGCTTCCCGTGAACATTTGATTCGCGGGAAGCTGGGGAAGGGGAGGAGAAGGAGGGCGGAGCGTTCAGGGGAGCGGTGTCATCTATTAAGCCTGCTCGGATTGGCTGAGTCACAGAGGCAGGCTATTACAACCTTTGCCAATCCGAGCAGGCTTTGTATGCATTAATGGCATACACCAGAGAGACGGATTGGCTCAGCTGAAGCCTGTTTATACCCGGCGTATAAGACGACCCCTGATTTTTGGGGGTTGTTTTTTAGTTTAATAAAGTCATCTTATACGCCGGAAAATACGGTACCTTTATCATGTTTGTTCTCCTCTAGAGCCTCTTCAGTTTGTCCACATCTTTCCCAAAGTGCGGTACCCAGAGCGGGACACAGTACTCCAGCTGGGACCTTACCAGTCTTTGGTTCCTCTCCTAAAAAAACATTGGGTTTTGTCGTGCGGCAAGTGCGGGCGGGGACCTACCACAACATACAATTTAGAGCTCCTGTAAAAGAACAAGTTGTTAACTTGCTGTGATGCTGATGATCAAAACTGTAGGCTGAGCTGCAAACTGACAGGTTCACAGCTGGAAGTGTATTCCACACTTGTATACACAATTCACTTGTGTATTCGTATAGATCAAAGTGATTGTTAAAGGTATAAGAATGTATTTGGTATTTAAACTTCATGAAAAATAATGGGATGTTACATTCATTGTTGTCACTTATCTGAATCCTGTTATAGTGTAGTAACAAACATTTATGTTGTATAAATCCCTGTAACTAAATAACCCACCAAATGAGAAAGAAGTATTGTGTAATACAAATGAAGAACTTTAACAGGAAAGTGCTAATTCCTGCGCATTTGAAGGCAAGTGGTCCTTTGCAATTGATGATCAGAGCTCAAAGACTCTAAGGGCACATCTACACTTGCAAAGTTACAGTGCCAGCAGTTACACCGCCACTCAGAGAGCGCTGAAGAAAAACCGCTGTTTTGTGTTCACACTGACAGCTGCCTGCGCAATAGTGTGTTCACACCTGTGGCACTTGTGGTGCTATTTGTAGCAGTGCACTCTGGGCAGCTATCCCACAGAGCACCTCTTTCTCTTTTGCCGCTAAGACTTGTGGGAAGGCAGAAGGGGTTGCAGGGTATCCTGGGTCCTGTCCCAATGCCCTGTGATGGATTGCTTCACATCCCAGCCATCCCTGTGCTTCCATCTGCATTTGGCGTCATCTTTCAACAGTTTGTGTACTGTGTGCCCTACCCTGCCTCTTTCTGGCTGCAGGAATGGAGTGTGATGCTTGTACCATGTCTTTTTGTTCTGTGTTAGTAAGGACCTAGCACAATGGGGAGCTGGTCACTATGATAATACAGATTAGATACACAGCAACAATATTATTATTATAAAACAAAACCAAGGTTAAGAAGTTTGACAGAGGATGTGAAGAAAGCTAGTGTACTCAATGCTTTTTTTGCCTCTGTCTTCACAGACAAGGTCAGCTCCCAGACAGCTGCACTCTGCAGCACGGTATGGGGAGGAGGTGACCAGCTCTCTGTGGGGAAAGAAGTAGTTCGGGACTATTTAGAAAAGCTGGACGAGCACAAGTCCATGGGGCCGGATGCGCTGCATCCGAGGGTGCTAAAGGAGTTGGCCGATGAGATTGCAGAGCCATTGGCCATTATCTTTGAAAAATCATGGCGATCGGGGAAGGTCCCGGATGACTGGAAAAAGGCTAATGTAGTGCCCATCTTTAAAAAAGGGAAGAAGGAAGATCCAGGGAACTACAGGCCAGTCAGTCTCACCTCAGTCCCTCGAAAAATCATGGAACAGGTCCTCAAGGAATCAATTCTGAACCACTTAAAGGAGGGGAAAGTGATCAGGAACAGTCAGCATGGATTCACCAAGGGCAAGTCATGCCTGACTAACCTAATTGCCTTCTATGATGAGATAACCGGCTCTGTGGATGGAGGAAAGCAGTGGATGTGCTATTTCTGGACTTTAGCAAAGCTTTTGATACAGTCTCCACAGTATTCTTGCCAGCAAGTTAAAGAAGTATGGGCTGGATGAATGGACGGTAAGGTGGATAGAAAACTGGCTAGATGGTCGGGCTCAACGGGTAGTGATCAATGGTTCCATGTCTAGTTGGCAGCCGGTATCAAGTGGAGTGCCCCAAGGGTCGGTGCTGGGGCCGGTTTTATTCAATATCTTCATTAACGATCTGGAGGATGGTGTGGACTGCACCCTTAGCAAGTTTGCAGATGACACTAAACTGGGAGGAGTGGTTGATACGCTGGAGGATAGGGATAGGATACAGAGGGACCTAGACAAATTAGAGGATTGGGCCAAAAGAAATATGATGAGGTTCAACAAGGACAAGTGCAGAGTCCTGCACTTAGGACGGAAGAATCCCATGCACTGCTACAGACTAGGGACCGAATGGCTGGGCAGCAGTTCTGCAGAAAAGGACCTAGGGGTTACGGTGGACGAAAAGCTGAATATGAGTCAACAGTGTGCCCTTGTTGCCAAGAAGGCTAATGGCATTTTGGGTTGTATAAGTAGGGGCATTTCCAGCAGATCGAGGGAAGTGATCATTCCCCTCTATTCAGCACTGGTGAGGCCTCATCTGGAGTACTGTGTCCAGTTTTGGGCCCCACACTACAAGAAGGATGTGGATAAATTGGAAAGAGTCCAGCGGAGGGCAACAAAAATGATTAGGGGGCTGGAACACATGACTTATGAGGAGAGGCTGAGGGAACTGGGATTGTTTAGCCTGCAGAAGAGAAGAATGAGGGGTGATTTGATAGCTGCTTTCAACTACCTGAAAGGGGGTTCCAAAGAGGATGGATCTAGACTGTTCTCAGTGGTAGAAGATGACAGAACAAGGAGTAATGGTCTCAAGTTGCAGAGGGGGAGGTTTAGGTTGGACATTAGGAAAAACTTTTTCACTAGTAGGGTGGTGAAGCACTGGAATGGGTTACCTAGGGAGGTGGTGGAATCTCCTTCCTTAGAGGTTTTTAAGGTCAGGCTTGACAAAGCCCTGGCTGGGATGATTTAGTTGGGTTTGGTCCTGCTTTGAGCAGGGGGTTGGACTAGATGACCTCCTGAGGTCCCTTCCAACCCTGAGATTCTATGATTCTAAGTGACTTGATCACATTCTACAAATCCCTAAATGGGGAGAAGATTTCTGGTAGATGGCTCTTTAATCTAACAGGAAAAAAGCATAATGAGTTCCAGTAGTTGGAAAGCTGAATTTAGACAAATTCTGGCTAGAAACAAGGCACATTTTTTAACGATGATGGTTAAGGCTATGAGTTTGTCATGGATTCTGTGGCTTTCTGCCACCTCTGTAAAATTCCACAGCTGCTGCAGCTAGTGTGGCTGACCCCAGGGCGCCTGAGCAATTCCAGGCTCACACGGCCCTGGAGCCGGGCACACCAGCCACTCCTGGAGCTGCCCTCCAGCCACTGCTTGGTGGCCCCGGGCAGCTCGCTCTGGGAAACATCTGAGCAGCAGCTGGTGTGGCTTGCCCTGGGGACCCCCAGAGCAGTGGCCGGTGGGGCTGGACCTGTGAATTGTTGTTTATTGCTTATGACCTGTCCATAACTTTTACTAAAAATACCCATGACTAATCTTAACCTTAGTGATGGTAATTAACCATTGGAACAACTTGTCTAAGGGTATGTCTACACTACGGGACTATTCCGAATTTGCATAAACCGGTTTTGTAAAACAGATTGTATAAAATCGAGTGCGCGCGGCCACACTAAACACATTAAATCGGTAGTGTGCGTCCACGGTCCAAGGCTAGCATCGACTTCTGGAGCGTTGCACTGTGGGTAGCTATTCCGTAGCTATCCCATAGTTCCCGCAGCCTCCCCCGCCCCTTGGAATTTCCGGGTTGAGATCCCAGTGCCTGATGGGGCAAAAATCATTGTCGCGGGTGGTTCTGGGTAAATGTCGTCAGTCACTCCTTCCTCTGGGAAAGTAACGGCAGACAAGCATTTCGCGCCTTTTTTCCCTGGATTGCCCTGGCAGATGCCATAGCATGGCAATCATGGAGCCTGTTTTGCCTTTTGTGACTGTTACTGTATGTGTACTAGATGCCGCTGACAGAGGCGATTCAGCAGCGCTACACAGCAGCATACTTCTGCTTTTGCATGACAGCAGAGATGGTTACCAGCCATACTGCACCATCTACCAATCTGTAAATTGGTAAAAAGATGATCATGGCTACCAGTCGTTTTGCACCATTTGCTGCTGTCATAAGTGCCCCTGGCTGCTCTTAGCCAGGGGCGCAAAAGCCAAAAATCACTCCCAGAGTCAATCCCTCCTTTTTGGTATCTAAAAATAGAATCAGTCCTGCCTAGAATATGGGCAAGTGTACTAGAGAACCACTGTATCAGAGAGCACAGCTGCTCTGTGTCAGATCCTGCAGAAATTATGAGCTGTATGCTATTCACAGGGGGTGCTCCTGCAACAACCCCACCCGTTGATTCTGTTCTTCCCCCAGCCTTCCTGGGCTACCATAGCATTGTCCCCCCACTTGTGTGATGAAGTAATAAAGAATGCAGGAATAAGACACACTGACTTGTTAGTGAGAAATGAGTGGAAGGCAGCCTCCAGCTGCTATGATAGTCCAGACAGGACAGTAAAGAGTGTGGAGGAGAGGAGCCCAGCATCCCTCTGCTAGTCCAGGGGCAATTGAATCTTTTTTTTACACATGAAGGGTGGGGGCTGACAGAGCTCAGCCCCCTGTTGCTATGATGACGATGGTTATCAGCCATACTGCACCATCTACCAGGAAAAATTAGGGCCAGGCGCCCTTGATTGACCTGACAGATGCTAGTCAGCATGGTTACTAGCCCTTTTGCACTGCCCCATGTGCCAATAGGCTGATGATGAGAACGGGTACCAGTCATTTTGCACCATCAGCCACCCATGGCGGGGGGGGAGCAAGGATGTTGGTGTTGAGTGCTGCAGCATCGCGTCTATCTGCAGCATTCAGTAAAGATAGGGTGACATGTAAAAGAGTCAAGAGAGGATTGTTTTCCCTTTCACTTCTGGGGGTGGGAGGGGGGGTGCGTAAATTGCCGAGCTATGCCCTGACCCACTGCGGACACTGTGTTTGACCCTAGAAGCATTTGGAGCTCAGCCAAGAATGCAAATGCTTTTCAGAGAGACTGCAGGAACTGTGGGATAGCTTGAGTCCTCCAGTCCATGAGCGTCCATTTGATTCCTTGGCTTTCCGTTACGCTTGTCATGCAGCAGTGCGCTGAGCCCCTGCTATGGCGTCTGTCTGGAGATTTTTTAAAAATGTTTTTTAATTCGTCTTCTGTAACGGAGCGCTGATAGAACAGATTTGCCTGCCCTTACAGCGATCACGTCTGCATGGTCCATGCGGGAGCTCTTTCTTTATTTTGATTTTTAACTGCATCGCCACACGTGCTGATCGGAGCTCCACGCTGGGCAAACAGGAAATATTCAAAAGTTTGCGGGGCTTTTCCTGTCTACCTGGCCACTGCATCCGAGTTCAGATTGCTGTCCAGAGCGGTCAGTGGTGCACTGTGGGATACCGCCCGGAGGCCAATACCGTCGATCTGCGGCCACACTAACCTAATCTGATATGGTAATACCGATATTAGCGCTACTCCTCTCGTTAGGGAGGAGTACAGAAACCGGTTTAAAGAGCCCTTTATACCGATATAAAGGGCCTCTTAGTGTGGACGGGTGTGGCGTTAAATCGGTTTAATGCTCCTAAAACCGGTTTAAACGCGTAGTGTAGACCAGGCTTAAGTGTAAGGTGATCAGACAGCAAATGTGAAAAATCGGGACATGGGGTGGTGGGATGGGGGTAAGAGGAACCTATATAAGAAAAAGACCCAAAAATCGGGACTGTCCCTATAAAATCGGGACATCTAGTCACCCTACCTAGGTGGATCCTCCATCTCTTGGAATCTTCAAGTCAAGACTAGATCTGTGTAAAAGAGATGCTGTAGCTCAGCCAGAAGTTGTGGGCTTGATGCAGAAACTATAGGATGAGGTTCTCTGGCCTGTGTTATACAGGAAGTCAGACCACATAATCCTACTGGTCCCTTCTGGCCTTAAACTCTATGGAAAACTAATTGTGATGGTGGGTTACTCTTAAGAAAAAAGAAAGGCATTGGAGGGCTGAATAGACAAGACAATAAACAATAGACCCACTTTTGAACAATGAAAAACCACTTATATTTCAAGGGCCTAAAACCTGGCAACAGCTTATCCAATTAGCTTCAAACTTTTCCAGACATACTGTCCTCTGGCTGCATATGTTCAGGCTGAAAGCAGCTCAGGGTCAAACGCAGGCTTAGAACAGAAACTGTCTTAAAACCTTAAATTATAACATCATGCCTAGTAATACACTGTGAACTGTGCACTTAGAGTGTAATTAGAACCAGACTTTTTCTCTCCCTCCCTCAGTCGTGAAACCAGCAATTTCACAGTCCATGTAATTCTGGTCCAAGTTCAGCCTGCACTTTGCGACTCAGATGCATATGGGACAGGAAACATCAACGCTCCTCAGTTTGCAACCCAAGAGGATCCAAGGTCAGAGGTGAAATCCACATTCTTCCTCGCAGCCAGCATGGCCCAGGTATAATGCACACCACACACAAAGGCTGTGGGTGGTTAGAATGGCAGCTCCCCCGCTGTTAATGGACTTAAAGAACTCGTCCCACCCACATGCACAGCTGGAAGAATCGACTCCACGGTGCTGATATTAGCACTGTCTCTGGCCAGGCCGGGGTTTCCAGCTTCATCCTGGCTCCATGTTACAACAGAAGAAAGTTTTGGGAGCCCCCCTGGCATTTAGGAATATAGAAAGGGGGGGGTAATGACCCCCTGAAACCTGTTTTTGACCCCACTGGGGATCACAACCCCCATGCTGAGAACCCCTGAGCTAGGCTATTGTATATATTGGAGCAGATGCGTCATTTACACCAAGGGTACAATGCAAGTCTTGGTGGAGGGGAGGGCAGCTTATATGTCAGTGAGTACAGTGGGCCTGGGTCTTTTCCACTGCTCTGCTGTTTCTCTTCTGACCCTCCTGTGATCTCTCCCACCTGGGAATGGCCTTGCTGATGAGTCCTGTCTGTAGAGCTGAGGTCTTTCCCCATCCCTCCACTGTACCATATATACTCAGGTGCACGGTCAGTGTCTATGTGAGTCACTGAATTCTGCAGATCTTTAATGACTGAAATGAGGGGGCCATGTCATATGTGAGCTGGCTTCTAAGTGAACATGACATGGTGGCTGGCTCTTTAAGGAATGTTTGGTCCAGCCCCACCTGTGACTATTCAGCCACCTCCTTCAGCGAGTCAGCAAGTCGCCAGCTGAGCTGAGAGCTATGAGGAATAGGAGGGTTTCTGTAGATGACAGACCCCAGTTGACAGGTGAGACTCCCAGGAAGAGGGACTGTGAAGTGTAATCCTGCAGGGAGC
The DNA here is from genome assembly GCF_016161935.1 of Mauremys reevesii. NCBI lineage: Eukaryota > Metazoa > Chordata > Testudines > Geoemydidae > Mauremys > Mauremys reevesii. The sequence continues at coordinate 63,352,146 of NC_052631.1, forward strand.
AGGCTAGGGAGAAGACGGGAGCGGAGAGACTTGCTTTGACTCCCCGGCAGGCAGGGCTGCTGGTATTAGATAGGCTCCTGCATGAGGCCGTAGGTCGTGAAAGCATGTGGTTGAGGTGCTGAACTTTTGTTAGTCTTATTCTGAAGAAATAAACCCAAGTCACTGAAGAGACGGGACTGCAATCCTGTGGCCAGAGGGCGTTTTGGTGCATGGGCTGTTGAGTGCCCACTGTCTGACAATGAGCGGATGTGATGATGATGACTAATTTATCTGCTCTTTCTTCTCTGGTGAATCCTAGCAGAGCTGCGGTGGAGATAGTGGATGGGATGGGTGGTGAGGGGAGAGGAAGATCACACATGGACAGGTCCCCCAGATGTGACCTCTCCAAATTCCAAAGAAAAGTGGTGATGGAAAAGAATGATCTGGCGGAGGAAGAAACTTTCTGGGAAGAAGGAATGGAGGCGGTGCTAGCCATGACTCAGCCTCCGGGAAGCCAGGCAGCCAACAAGTGCTGATTTAAGAGCAGTTTAGGTCTCGGCCTAGGTTTCGCAGGGTGCAGATCTGATTTCTCCCAATGTCTGAGCGTGGTCACATCCAGGGCGGTAGGCTCTAACATTGTAGTGTGTCTCTCTGGGAGGTTAGACTGCAGCAAAAGGGTCATTCGTGTGTCCTGGGGGCCAGGGGCACCTGGGGCCAGATGCTGTCACATTGCTCTGCTCTTCCTCTGTTCTGGGAGCCTCTTCCTGTTGTGGTGTATGTCTGGTGCTGCCATGCAGCTGCCACTGTTATGTCTTAGGTTACTGGGACCTCCTTATATGAAAACACTTTGATGCCACAGTGTGGTAAATTCAGTACCTGTAAGCTTTATTGATCACTTATGCACTCCATGGCATAAGCACAGCATTGACTAGACTCCCAAAGTCCTGCCCCACAATGCACTGGGCTCTGATGATCCTGGGGATAGGTTCTTTGGGACCAGGTCTGTCTGGCTGTTCCAAAGTCCAGTTTAGGGCTCAGGAGGGCATAGCCATGGCACATTACAGCCACAGGAGGTGGGTGTTCCTTTCATTCAATCGCTGTCATGGGCCAGAAATGGCATGGCCCTTCTCCTATGACCAGGTCTCCCTCCACTGTACCACAGGCTCCCTCCCTCCCATGATTCAAGTGCTGTGAAAGGCAATGGAAAGTTTCTCACTGATGGCCAGGTGAGATGGAGACCTTTGAGTTAGCTAATGTCTGCACAGTTCTTTGACAATGTACATTTGTAGATAGGACTGAGTATCTCTGTGAAGGGGAAAGCTAGGGACCCAGCTCTTGTCTCTCTTTGTTGCCAAGGGCACCCCTCTTTTCACTGGGTTCCCCAGATCCTCGTATGTATCTGCACCCACATCCTGAAAAAGCGTCCAGCCTGATATAAATAAGGATAGGGTAAGAAAGGACATTAAAATATAGTAGTAACTGGATGGGACTACTTTAGTGGAGCAGTGGAAGGATTGCATTGGGAGATGGCTTGCTGAGTATTCCAGCATATAAGTCACTCTGGCTGAGATCATAGCAAGGGCTGGACCTCCCAATGTACAGCCATGGTGTGATGGAGTGCACCCCATATTCACACCATACATATCATTGTAATAATCTTTGTGCAAAATATGCCTTGCACGGTATCATTGGAAAACTCAATTCACTGGTCAATAATACCAGGATGAAATGTGGGTAGCAACATTCTGTGTAAAGTTATGAATTCCCCCTGAAAGAAGTTGGTGGCACATGTTTAAAACCACATAGCCCCGATTAGGCAGAACTGGTCAAGCAGGCCTTAAACAAAGGAATCTGTTCAACTCAATGTACATATATGTAGTAAACAATGGCCTTGAAACAGCAAGAGGGAGGCAAGGCAAATCTGCAGTTTAGCAAACAACAGCATGAAGTCTCTTTCAGGACAGACCCCCATGTCTCCATCCTCACAACTGGAAGGAACTTTATCTAGGGGTAACCCTCAGGAAAATGCATTTCAAAGAGTGATTGAACTGTAAAAGTAAGGTGTGATAAATGAAGGGGGAGGGGGATTCCCTTTTATGGACACCCATTTAGCTATAAAGTCCCTCTTGGTGGCTGTTCTCTGCTTGCTTACCTGTAAACAGGGGCGGCTCTAGGCGTTTTGCCGCCCCAAGCACAGCAGGCAGGCTGCCTTCGGTGGCTTTCCTGCGGGAGGTCCCTGGTCCCGCGGATTTGGCGGCAGCCTGCAGGAGGTCTGCCGAAGCCGCGGGACCAGCGGACCCTCCACAGGCATGCTGCCGAAGACAACCTGCCTGCCGCCCTCGCGGTGACCGGCAGAGCGGCCCCTGCGGCTTGCCTCCCCAAGCACGCGCTTGGCGTGCTGGTGCCTGGAGCCGTCCCTGCCTGTAAAGGGTTAAAAAAGTCCCCCAGGTAAAGGAAAGGGAGTGGGCACCTGACCAAAGGAGCCAATGAGAAGGCTAGAACTTTTTAAAATGGGAAAAAAACTTCCCTTTTGTGTCTGTTGTTATTCTCCGGGAAAGAGGGGAACATGGAGTAGTTATGCTATGAGAAGCTTTAAGCCAGGTATGATCATAGATCATCAGATCATACCTAGAACGACTTATTTGGAACCCCCAGATGTGTAAGTAGATCAGGAATGTTTAGAAAGATGCTATTAGGTTTATTTCTGTTTATTTCTTATGGCTAGTGGACTCCTCTGTGCTAACCCCAGATGCTTTTGTTTGCTTGTAACCTTTAAGCTGAACCCCCAAGAAAGCTATTTTGGGTGCTTAATTTTTGGAATTGCTCTTTTAAAATCTAGTAAGAGTCTTAAGTTCCAGATGTATTCTTTTCTTTGTTGTTTTTAATAAAATGTACCTTTTTTAAGAACAGGATTGGATTTTTGGTGTCCTAAGAGGTTTATGCACATGCTGTTTAATTAGCTGGTGGCAACAGCTAATTTCCTTTGTTTTCTTTCTCAGTTCTTCCCTGGAGAGGGGGTTAAAGGGCTTGAGGGTACCCCACAGGAAGAAATTCCCAAGTGCACCTTCCTGGGTTCCCAAAAAGGGATTTTGCATTTGGGTGGTGGCAGCATTTACCAAGCCAAGGTCAGAGAGAAGCTGTAACCTTGGGAGTTTAATACAAGCCTGGAGTGGCCAGTATTAATTTTTTGAATCCTTGTGGGCCCCACCGTCTGCACTCAAAGTGCCAGAGTGGGGAATCAGCCTTGATAGGGGCAACCCCCAGCCCCCAAGTTATCTCTCCCTATCCATCTCTCTCCTTTTCATCTAAGAAGACAAAAGAAACAGCCATTGGGCTTTGGGAGCAGATCCTGACCTGACACTTGGTCAGCATTGTTACTGGGAACCTGTGGTAAGAACTTCCCCTTGAACCAAGTCTGGTTGGTTAAGTTTAGAAAGCATTTTATCTTTATTTCTCTTGTAACCAGTTCTGATGTCAGTGCCGTATGCTTGTACTCACTTAAAGCCTATCTCGGTGTAGTTAAACTAACTTGTTTTATTCTTTAATCAAAACTAAACCAATGCAGTGAACTATGCGGGTAACTCCATTGATGGTAGCAAACTGTGGTATGTTGCTCACCTTAGAGGGGCAACAGACCTAGTACGGACCTAGCCCAAAGAGAGGGCTGGACAGTGCAGAACACATGTTTTGGGGGGAAATCCCAGGACTGGGTGTGTGTTTGGGTTACCCTGCAAGTGGTATCCAAGCATAGTGGAAATTGGAGTGTGGCTGGTGTGTGCCGATAGGCTACTGGGGTCAGAGTTCTGGACCCGGGCTGTGGCTATACAACGCACAGCCTGCAGGTCACTTGTGGCTCAATCAGCACACAGTGTGGCCCATGTGACATCCTCAGCGCCATACAGGTAGTATATATGTTGTGTGGATGCAGCCCACAGAACACATAGAGGGCTGCTTATGCGGCCCAAAATAGTAAATAGGTGAACCACCGCTGTACACAAACACACGGTGCCCTGCATGCTGTCAGGCTGTTTGTGAGAAGCCCAGGTTGCACGCTACAGCAGCAAAGCACTGTGAGGCACCCCAAGTTGCAGGCAGGGGTGACCCAGGCCCTCACTGGTCTGGATTGCACCCTGCAATGTCACATCTGGGACATCCCCTCCGGGTTCCTCACCAGGACTTTGTTTTTCTACAGTGGAGACAGTCCCCAGAGACTGCATCCCAGGTGCTACCCCGAGCCTGGTGCATGCTGGGGCAGGATGTTGGGGAGTTATTCTGTGCAGCACAGAAGTGCCCAGTAAAATCTGTGATAGTGTCAGGCCTCTCTATGGAGTCCAAGCCCTCTAAGGAGCTCCCAGGGCAGAGCTGAACAGTAAAACCCTGTTGGAAATGGTGCCAGCTGCACTGCCTCTTACCACCCCTGCTCCCACCCAGCTGCCCTGCCCCCCAAGAGAAGTCTGGGAGAACAAAAGCCTGCCCAAGTTTGCCTTTAGTATAATACTGAGGCTCTGCTCACTTGTACACATCAGCTGTCCCATGGCACTTTCCTCAAGAGGCAGGGTGTTAACCCCAGTGTCCTGGCCTCATTCCAACACTGATTATTACATTTTGCCTCTTGAAATCCCCCCCGATGCTTTCAGCTGGCTATGGTATTCTTCACTTCCTGTCCCAAACTGTCAAACAGCTGCTGTGTTCCATCTCGGAGTGGCTACATTTTGGTGATGGATGCAGGAGCCTCTCTCTGTCTATCCCACACTGTGACGGGTAGTGCTTGGCTGGAATGTGCTGTAGATCATGTGAAGGCTTCTTTGAAATGAGGGCACCACTTTCAGTTATGATTTGTCCTCTTTCCTCCTCTTCCTTTTTCCTTCCTCCTTGTCCAATGTCCTGCTTTGACAAAAGCCACAGTCCAGGAACTGTAAGCTGCCCTCAATGGCTGGGATGCTCTTATTTGCTGGGGATGTTGCTTTAATACTCCAAGCCAAGGTCTCGGCCCTGGTCAATGGGAACTTTGCCACTGACTTCACTGGAACTAGGATTTGGCCCTTAAAAAATGTTACAGTAAAGGCAGCTGCATCCAGTTGTTGAACCTGAACCATTTCTAGCAAGTGGATCTTTGTCTCTCTCCAGAGACTCATTAAGTTTCCTCAAAGGGGACCAAAGGTTGTAGCAGTTACCCTGCAACAATGAGCTACTTGACCTCAGGCACCATGATTGTGTGATCCATGAGCCAGGCCGGGATCTGCGCCAAAACATCCTGCACTGTAAAATGGACGTGCATGATGCCCTGTCTCTGGAATTCCTAATCCACTCAGCCCCGGGCAAAGGGCACCATGCGGATTTCCTAACAAAGCAGCACTAAAAGCATTCCCCCTCCGAGGGAGAAAAGAGACTCTCTGCTTTATTCCTAAATGGCCCAGCAAGCTTTCTCTTTACAGCAGTTGGGAGAAATGTGCAAACCACAGGAGTGGAGGAAGCAGACTGCAGCAGAGCAGCAGCTGTGGCCAGGGAGCTGACTCCTCAGAAACCTTCACCGCAGGCTTTCTGCTGGCTCAGGCGTTTTGTCCTGCATCGCTCTCCCCCTCCCCACCCTTTTCACTGGAGTAGACGCTGTTCCCTGTTAAGCAGGATGAGAAAAGCCAGCTGTTCCAATAGCTCAGGCCCCTCCCAGAGCAGTGATCTGAGCCACACACCGTGGCTGACACCTGAGAAGGGAGCCTGTTCAGCATGTGCTCCTCAGTAGAAGCTCCCTCTGCAAAGTGCCAGGCAAACTCACTCTCTGAGCCAGATTCTTCCCTGTGTCCAGCTTCTGCTGCATGCAGCAAAGGGGCAAAGTCACCTGGCAGCTACTTACAGCTCCCTCGCTCCCTGTCCAGCCGCAGGTGCAAGTTAGAGCATCCTTTGGGCTGCTGTAAGGTGTGCCAGTGAGCAGTAGTCACTGCCTTTCTCCAGCCTGGACTGACAGGCCCCTGTGCCAGAGGCTGTGGGGAAGGGAGAGGTATGAGCTAATTCTGCTGGATCTATTTCGGCTGGGGACACTCCCCATGCCAAGTTTATTCCCAGCTAAGGGGCAGTCCCCAATCCCTTTCCACCACCTGAATGAAGCAAGTCAGAGAATCTGTTCCTCTATGTCTGCAAACAGCTCGGAGCTCTGAGATTTATTGTTCTTGTAGCCTGGGTATCTAGCAACTGCTTCTGCAAGTGCCAGCCAGTGCTGTTCCTTGGCTGCAGTCGCAGAGGGAATTGGCTGCCACCTCCTTCTCCCTCACTGGCTTCCTCCCTGCCCTGATACCCCAAGACATTTGTGAGACAGAGGCAGCTGTCTCAGGCCCTGGGATTTCACAGAGAGATGGATGCAAAGATTGGAGGAATTGCTCACCAAGCCGGGGTCAGGTTGAGCCAGTCCAGGCTTGTATGTTATAGCAGCACTTTTCTCATAGCTGCTATGGGCTGTGCAGAATTTAAGCTTTTACTAAAAACGAACAAACACAAAAGCACCCACGTTTCCAGTCCTAATGGGGCTGAAGTAAACCTCGCGTGTGGACTGACGTGGCGCTGTGTGACAGTTTGCAGCCGCTCAGCCCAAAGAGAGAGGGGTCCACCATATTCGTTAAGGAAGGATGAGACTTTGGTCAGTTGAATCCATTACGGTCTGGGCAGGCTGGTCCTTAGGCAGAGGACACAGCAGATAATGAACTGATCATCTCAGCTTCCCCTGTCTGAGGCATCACTCACTCCTTTAACTCCATCCTCAACTCCGGCTTTTATCTTATTGCTTTATTATGCTGGTTATTAACTTTCAAGATCTGGATCTTTCTTAGGGGGTTCTAGTAAACACTATACATGTCACCAAAGTGCTCCCAGCATCGCATCATGCTTCTTCCTGCATCATTGCACTTTTGCTCTTGTCACAGGGAAGCTGCAGTGATTTATTTTTTTTAACACCACATTTAACTGAATAATAGGCCCTGCTCCTGCAATCTGATCCTTGACCCCTTGTACCCCGTTGACTGTCTACTCCGTGTAGGAATGAGGCTCCACCCAAATGGATCAGAGCCTAAGGTTACAAGGCCTGAACCTCAGCTGGTGGAAGTCCAGTAACCTGCACTTTGGTACCAAATGTGCAAGCTCAGCACCAAGCACGCACCCAGTGTGCTGAGCTTTTCTGGAAATCTGGCCCCCTGTAGCGTCCACAACTCATATTCCAAATGGGAAGGTGGCTGCAGGCTGCATGCAGAGCTCTCAGGGTCGTCTGGCTGGCAGGCTTCACCTCGGCCCCTCCTGCAGTAGGAAAGAAGAAAAGGGAACTCTATTTTCATACTGAATCACATTTTTGGTTTTGAAACCTTGTGTCGAAACAGATGCTAAAAAAAGCAGAGAGGCCCAGCGCCCTGCCAGACCTGAGACAGCGCTGGCTCGGGTACCATGCGTGCATTGCAGGCACCCAGACAGGCCAGCTGTGCTTCCCTGCCTCGCCTCCTGCCCTGGGCTTCTCCTTTGAGATCCTGATCTGCAGCCAGCTCTGTCACAAGCCCAGACTCTACAAGGTGAAAGTGGGGGAAGGAGGGTCATGGGGCTAGAGCATGAAGCTGGGAGTCAGGCAATTGGGGTTCTGCTCAGCTGCTGACTCATTCTGTGACCTTGTGCAAGTCGTGGCACCACTCAGTGCCTCAGTTTCCCTGTCTGCAAAGTAGAGATGATGACCACACTGAGCTAATGGAAAATGCCCTCAGAGCTTGTGATGTAAGATTGCAGCTAAGTACCAGGTATCAGCTGGAGGGAAGGAGTCGGGAGAATCCACCTCATTTCACTCTCTCACATTGGAATTGATGCCCAGTAGAATCTGATTCATGTGGTTGGATTGATTTTCCTGTTTATGTTACAAAAACTTTGAATCACAAAGGGAAAGATAAGGAAGAAAACAGTGGCTGCAGCATCCACCTCTTCCTCCTCCCGCATGAAATATTTTCCGTAACAGGAGAGCTTTAGAGAGAGACACTCTACTCAACCCCCCTGACTGTAGGGAGGGAGGGGGCATCTGGCACTGCTCTCACTGAACCCAGCACTGCTTGCTCTGATAGGTTCTGGAGGCCACGCAGCCTTTCATGGCTGGGGAGACAGTCACAGATGTGCTATCTTTGAGATCAGTAAAGGATTAAAGAGGGAAGGCCAAAGGGGTGGTGTTCAGATATCCCCAAATAGAACAGAAGCGATCTTGAGAAAACGTAGCAATTGAGCATAGTGCATTATAACTGCTAGGGGGAGCTGGTATATAAGAAAATGGCAACTATGCTGTCTGAATAACTCCATCATTGGAGTTTAGTGGCAGGGACTGGGTTCTTTTAAGGATCCTGGATACCACAGCAATAAACTTGGGCTGGTCAAAGATTTTCCACTGAAACTCTTTTTGGATAGAAAATTGGATTTCTGACTTCTAGTTTGCAGCTGATTTTTTTTCTTGTTGTTGACAAAGACCAAGCTGTCCATAGAGTTTTCCTCAACATTTTCTGTGAGGGGATTTTCTGACCAGCTCTAACCCTGACTAATGTCCCCTTAGCACGGGTGACTCAAGTCACAGGGCTCCCAGTGCTGATGCCAGACTGCACCCTGGCACCATACCTCCTGTGGTGGATTGCTTGTTTCTAAACCCCAGGCAGTACCACCAATCCCAAACATTCAAAACCATGAGTCAGGCCTCAAAAGTCATGAGATCAGCTTCAAAATCATAAGTTGTTTTTAAAACAAAGTCAACTATGGGTTCTTTTAACCTGTGTTCTTGTTTCTGAGCTTTTTGGGTACACTTGGGTCATATTTTCAAGTGATCATAAGGGCCAGAAACTTCCTTAAAAAAAATAAGAGTAGAGGGCTTATCTACACTTGAAATGCTACAGCAGCACAGCTGTGCTTCCGTGCAGACACTCACTACAATGACAGGAGGGGTTCTCCCATTGGCATAGTTAATCTACCTCCCGGAGAGGTGGTAACTACGTTGACAGAAGAATTCAAACTAACTTTTGAGCCTAGACCTGATCTGAGAGTCTCATACAGTCACATGACTCCAGCCGCTGGAGCGTTAAGAAAAGCACCAAATATTGTGAGGCACACAATAAAATCATGACTTGGCAATTCTCAGTGTGTACCCAAGCAATCATGCCCTGCATGCTGCTGACAGGCAGCTTGTAGCAAATGCACTCTGACTGCCTCACCCAGCCCTGGTCAAAAAAAATAAAAATAAAAAATGGAGTTGGCTCATGTTCAAAGTACTTTTTGTACCATTGGGCTTGAAAGGGGTGATTTTTCATTTCTTCTATCTTGCTATTTTTTAAATTGTTTTTTGACCATTTTGATTTTGAATATTTTCATTTTTTATTCTCCCTCTCTGTTTTTCTCCTTTCCCCCCAGAATAGAGGACAGAGGGAGGAAAAAAGGCAGAGAATGTGATGAAATGAATTAAAAAATGACATTTTTTGCATTTTCCAGTTTAATTAGAAAAAAATAGGAATTTTTTTGTGGGAAAAGCAAAACTTGTTAGTGAAAATTTCCATTTTTGTATAAGACCATTTTTCTACAACAGCAACAAAACAACATTTCACCTGGAGCCAGCGAGCAGTCCTGATAGGGAGGCAGATCTCTGATGAGGCTGTGAAATAATCTCCCAAGGGAAGGTGAGAAACCTCATTGCTTGGAGCATTTGGAGGTAGAACGGAAAATGCCTTGGAACAAGGCCCTGTTAGGTCCTTCTCTCTATGCCCTCGATGGAGGTGGTCTGAGATAACCCAGACCTCAATACACCATGTCCCTGTTTTCTACAGTTTGCAAACATTATGGTGCCTTTCCCACATAGACACTCTGGCCCTTTGCTCCTACCCCTTGTATCCTGGGGGAAGCCCTGCCACATGAGAAAGGGGGCTGGAAAGGAAGGAATAGGTGCAGCTTCCCAGGGAAGGAATTCCTGTGACATCTAAAGCCAGGAGTTAGAATTCAGAGTCACATCCACTCTCAGCAGCATGGGCTATACCCAGGGAATCCTCCTCCCGAAGACTCCATTGCGGCCCCTCATCTGCGGCAGGGTTGCTCCCTGCTCACCTGCCTGGCCTGATATCCCCTTGGTGAATCTGACACTGACCCCACACGCCGTCCAACTCCTGGTTCCTTCTCAGGGCCTCTATGGCATGGGGGTTCCACTCAGAGGCATGGATAAAGGCAGCACAGGCATGAACCAGGTATGGCAATGTGAAACAGCCAATCCCTTAGGACAAAGGATGATGGCACAGTACCACGGCAGCCCTGGCTGGCTGTTTCCTGCAGCCCTCAGTATGGGATCAAAGCTCTCCTTGATTAAATGAGCTGACTGGAGACCTATAAGCCATGTCATGGTCAGCATGAAGGCCCCACCCTGGAATAAAGGGGGAAGTTCCACTGAGACATGTTGATATCAGCTGCACAGGGGCCCCTACTGGAAAGATGCTGCCAGTGGGTGGCATTACTGGATGGAGAGTGAGGACCAACGTATGAACACTGAGAATGAGCTGGACTCTTTGTGACTGATTCTAACAGCAGCAGAGGGCAGAGTGTGGCTGTCTGGGGCCAGGCTGATCCAGGTAAGGACCTGCAGGGAGTAGCAGTGAATTGGGGCTGCTGGAGGGGGATTCAAGGCAGGATCTAGGTTGGCCAGGAGGAGTGGGGGCAAGACAGTAGCATTGCATGGCCCAAGAGACTGGGAAGCAGCAATGCTTTGGGTCAGAGAAGGGGCCTATCTGGGGCAGTTGTTCCCAATCTATGTAAATCACATAGCTGATTAAATTACCACAGAGGTTCCCTGTAGTTCTGATCTTCCTGCCCCTCTTCTGGTGGCATGAGGATGAAGGAACTCTCCTGAGGGATAAACAGTCACCGTTTCCCAAGGGGAAATGATTGTGACTCACATGCTGTGCTCCCAGAGACCCGGCAAACTCATCACAACAGACAGGTCTGAGTTTTATTCCCAAAGCTCTGAAGAGGGAGACAGGGATGGGCTTGGGGACTCTACAAGGAGGGCATCATTTCCCCCTTTTGGAACAGGGGGTTTTATTTGCTTTTTTAATGCTGTTGGAATTTAGCCCTTTTAGCTCGGTGTTTTTTCCAGCCAGCTGCTGGGGAAGCAACTAGCAAGCCCTGTGCAGATCAAATGCAATCTTACTGTTCCTTGCAATCCCATCTTCCACTGAACCCGAGTGAAATGCTTTGCTCCATCAGTGCCCCTGGGACCCCTGCCCTGGAACCCCTCAATAGTCAGAGGCTGCTAGGGAGGAGCAGAACTCACTGATTTCAGGCAGCCCTGTTATTGCTGAGCTCAGTCAGAAAGCTGCCGACAGTCCCAGCACATGCTCCCCAGTGTAACAGGATCATAGGTGTGCTGTGGGGACAGAAAATCAGTGCCACCCCCCCGCTTCCCTCAGCCTGGGTCCTTCCCAATCACCCAGGGAGTGGAAATGGAGTTAAGGAAGCGCCTACCCTGGCTCACAGACAGAATACGAAACATGCACCAATATTTTCACCAAAACAAATAGGGAACCAGCGGCACTAAAAATCATTAAGAACATAAGAACGGCCATACTGGGTCAGATCAAAGGTCCATCTAGCTCAGTGTCCTGTCTTCTGACATTGGCCAATCCCAGGTGCCCCAGAGAGAATGAACAGAACAGGTAATCATCAAGTGATCCATCCCCTGTCACCCATTCCCAGCTTCTGGCAAACAGAGGCTAGGGACACCATCCCTGCCCATCCTGACTCATAGCCATTGATTGACCTATCCTCCATCAATTTGTCTAGTTTAAACAAGCCCTGCCACCCTTCTAACATAGGGATGGGAAGCTGTCCAGCCTCCCTGTAATTCCTGTACTGTACATGCCTTCGTGTACATGCCAACATTGCCCTCTGGTGGTCAAAGTCCAGAGAAACAAGGGTCTATAACCGGTATCCCTCCACCAGTTTTGGTTCACTAATATAGCATGTGACCCACTCCACCCAAGTGACCCACTCATCTGAAGAATGAGATCAGATCTTCTCAAATGGTGGTTCCCAATCTTTTCAGGCAACTCGGCTTGTTTATTGGACCTCAGCTATTCCAGCCAGTGCCTGCTATCTCCCATCGGATTATGCACATCCTAAACTCTCATGGGCCTTGGAACTGCTCCAAACCCTCTCTCAGTCCCTGTTCCCACCAGCATGGTAGTCTCATACTGGAACACAGGACTGTCCTTCTCAATGCTAGCAAGATAAGGCAAGACCTGGAGAAGAGGAGGATGCTACCTCCTTGAATCTCCGACCCTGCTCCAGCAGCTGGTCTCTGCTACTTTCTGTGCACTCGGATTAATATTTTCTTGTACTGCAGAACTCAACGCTCTGGGTAGAGAACGTCATCATTGACTTCCTGACCTACCTGGGTGTCCTTGGTTCCTGCTGCTGAAAAGCATCAATTAGCTTCTCTTCCCAACCCCCTGCTGCCCAGCTATGGATGGAGAAGTCATCGTTTTCTGGTGCAGAGGTCAGGGTGAAAGGATGCCACTCCAAGTGGGAGGCAGAGAGACAACTGGTGAAAATATACTGGCCCACTTCCATTCTGAACCCTTCTTGTGCACCTGTAGTTCTAATGCTTTTGATGAGTGCATGACAGCTTGTGGGGAAGGCACATCAGCCAATCATGAGTATGTCCCACCCAGCTGCCACTACAGCTACACCACTACTTATAGTGGCTGGAGTAGCTGAGTGCTCTCTGCCCCCAGCAGTGCTCCTTCCCCATTTCCTACAGTGACTTCTGCTGGGAAAGGCTGGGATTGGAGTGGGGCCAGCCAGCCCTGTTTGGTTAGCACCACCCTGCTGCACCTGTACGGCGTATTGGACTTCAGAGGAAGAAATCCCAGCAGCAGGTGGGGGCTGGTTGGTGAAGAGAGCTGGCAAGCTGCTCAGAGATGGGGTAAGAAGCCTGGCTTGGCCTAGAGCAGGGATCAGCAACTTTTGGCACGTGGCCTATCAGGGAAATCCACTGGCAGGCCGAGACAGTTTGTTTACCTGCAGCGTCCACAGGTTCAACCGATCGCAGTTCCACTGGCCGCGGTTCGCCGTTCTAGGCCAATGGGGGCTGCGGGAAGTGGCAGCCAGCATATCCCTCGGCCAGCACTGCTTCCCGCAGTTCCCATTGGCCTGGAACCATGAACCGCGGCCATTGGGAGCTGCAATCAGCCGAACCTGCAGACGCTGCAGGTAAACAAACCGTCCTGGCCCCCCGGCAGATTTCCCTGATGGGCCACGTGCCATAGTTTGCCGATCCCTGGCCTAGAGAATGTGGGAAGGCTCTAACCTGCCAGAGGTAGGAGGGAGGGCTTGGCCTGAGTTGTTGGGTTGATTGGTGCCTAGGAGCTGGTGGCTAGGCAGTAAAACAGGCTGCTGCTGGGGCTTGCCTGCAAGGAAGGGGGCTGAAGGATGAGCCCAGAGGAGCTACAGATTTTCTAGTTTTGGTGCTTGTTTGTACTTGGACTAAGGAGCTCGGTTACCCTGCAAGGAGTAAAAACATAAATGTGACCTGGATGGAGAGCCAACTCCCCTCCCCCGTCCATGGGAACCCTGCAGAAGAGGGTGAGGTGGAAACGCTGCAATGCCAGCTTTTGCCCTCAGGGGTGCTCTAGCATGGTGAGTTGTGTACACCCCAGCTGGAGCGAAGCTGAGAGGGGTAGCTGTGGGAAAATAGGGTTTTATTTCTTGATCTTCATAATGGAATGGGGCAGATGAAAGCTACATCCTTCAGGGGAAGTGACTGTCCTGATGCCCCCCTTACCTTTGTAACAATGACCCTCTGCTGAATGTGAGAACCGTTACACCTTCTCACAGACCTAGAGAAGGATTGGGGCCAGCCCCACTGCCGGGACTTTGCAGACAGAAGGGAGTTATACAGTGCGAGGGCCTTCCTGCCTCAGGTGGGCAGGTGGGAGCTGAGTGGAGGTTTGGTGGTGGAGGGCACTGATGTTCCTCCAGGGAGATGCCCAGCTCAAATGCTCCTATGTACTGTTTTGAGAAATGTATGACGAGACATGGCTCTATCCTGGCACAGTGTGAGATGGCAGCACCAGCACTGATAGTAGTAGCTTGGCTATAGAGAACTGTCCCACTCAGTTTGATTCAGGTTCTCCTAGCACTCTCATCACCAGGGTATCTGTGCACCTTTTCAGCTGGAGCTCCCAATACACTTGGCAGATGTTATTTAAGCCTTGCACCTCCCCTCCCCCATGCAGTAGGCAATTATTATTATCATCCCCATTTTACAGAAGGGGAAAACTGAAGCACACTGCCGCCATTTCTCACTTACTCCATCAGGCAGGGAACCAGCAAGGAAGAGGTGGGTTGGCCTTTGGCGTGGTGTGTTGATGAGCAGTGCCTGAAAAGTTGAGCTGGGCTGAGACAGGCAGCTGTGGGGAGGCTGGGAGTGGGTCCTGTGTGGGTTACTTGGCACGGAGAGAGTGAGAGAAATTAATCTCTCAGGACTCAGACAGGGAGTGTTCTCTGATCTTATAGGGTTTGTCCTTCTTGGTAGGCCAGAGAGAGAGCCACAAAACAAGTACAGCATAGACAGTGATGGTGCAAGCTCCCCCATACTGCCCTGTAGCCCCCCTGACCAGGAAGAACCACTTCTGAGGGGGGAGAGGAAGTGAACCCCCATGGCGAATTCAGCCCTTGATCTCTGCTGAATCTACTTACGAGGGTCCAGTTAGTGGTTTGATGATGCGGCCTTTGGGAACTGGGCTGAGACCACAAAACTCCCTACACAAAGGACAGCAACAGTCATCAGATGGCAATAACTGTCAGTCCCTAAAGGCCTGGGCTGGGAATTCAACCGGTGCCCTAGACGTGAACAGGTCTGTGGTGCCCTTAGAATTCCCCGACCCATCTAATCACCCAGCAGTGGAGCGGTAGATCTCTTATCATCAGATTATATTTCCTGTGGCTTCACTCATTCTTGCAAGGTGCTGTCACTGAGGGCTAGTCTACACTGGCAACGCTAAAGCGCTGCCACGGCAGTGCTTTAACATGCCTTGTGTGGTCGCTCTAAAAAACCCACCTCCACGAGAGACGTAGGTACCAGCGCTGAGAGCGCGGCTCCCAGCACTGGTGCACTGTCTACACTGGCACTTTACAGGGCTGAAACTTGCTGCGCTTGGGGGAGAGGTGTGTTTTTTCACACCCCTGAACAAGAAAGCTGCAGTGCTGTAAATTGCCAGTGTAGACAAGCCCTGAGTTCTGATCCAAGCTGGTGTCTCTGCTTTCACTTAATCAGTGTGCTAATGAAGTTTCGTCTCCCCAGGTCAGTGTCTGGGTTCTAGTGTATTTACTGTAAGGGGATAGTTGGCTTTGTAATTAATCTTTGTCAGTTCCCTTATCTGAGTGGGACATGAGGCTGCAGCGGGGGAATCCACCCTCAGCAGATATCTAACAGCCCAGATGAGCTGATTTGGGCTCAGGCTGCAGGGCTAAAAATAGCGGTGTAGATGTTCAGGTTCAGACTGGAGCCAGGGCTCTGAAATCCACCCCTCCTGCCAGGTTTTGATGACCATGAGTCTCCGCCCAGGCAGAGCCAGGGGTCGTTTTTAGCTGTGTAGACATACCCTTAGAGTGAGCGCTCAGAATGCTGGATTTGTGTGTTTCATCCATTCCTGTGGGTGGCTCCTTAGTGTGTAGATGTGGGATCTGATTGGTCACCTCGTGAAAGAAGAACTAAAACAACAGACAGCAAGCGAGTAACAGGCTAAACAACAAAAGGACTTTCCCGCAGGGTCTGTTGTACAGAATTCCTATCCAAAGCCCCTTTTGCTTATAAACAGCATGACACCAATTTCCTCGGTGAGCATCAAATGATTCATTCTCAGCAGAGTGCACAGATAGATGCTCTGAGATGGTCCTGAAGACAGTGTTAATATGTGAAATGCTGGATGAAGAGGGACCCACCTTTAACTGAGGTGTGAGAAACAATGGAGGTGCAGAGTGGGACCTCAAAAATAGAGTCCTAGAAAAAGGCGAGATAAAGAAAGGAACATGGTTCTGGTGATTGAGCGAGACTCATCCCAGGTGATCTGCTTCCCTTACAGAACTGTCTCTTAGGATCACAATTAACCCAGACAATTGTATTCAAATAAAGAAATAATCATCATATAGATGGTGTCACAGGCGTGTGCATGGCGCTTTATGACCAATTCATAGATTCTAGGGCTGGAAGGGACCTTGAGAGGTCATCAAGTCCAGTCCCCTGCCGTCATGGCAGGACCAAATACTGTCTAGACCATCCCGGATAGACATTTATCTAATCTACTCTTAAATATCTCCAGAGATGGAGATTCCACAACCTCTGTAGGCAATTTATTCCAGTGTTTAACCACCCTGACAGTTAGGAACTTTTTCCTAGTGTCCAACCTAAACCTCCCTTGCTGTAGTTTAAGCCCATTGCTTCTTGGTCTATCCTTAGGGGCTAAGATGAACAAGTTTTCTCCCTCCTCCTTATGACACCCTTTTAGATGCCTGAAAACTGCTATCACGTCCCCTCTTGGTCTTCTCTTTTCCAAACTAAACAAACCCAATTCTTTCAACCTTCTTTCATAGGTCATGTTCTCAAGACCGTTAATCATTATTGTTGCTCTTCTCTGGACCCTCTCCAGTTTCTCCACATCTTTCTTGAAATGCAGTGCCCAGAACTGGACACAATACTCCAGTTGAGGCCTAACCAGCGCAGAGTAGAGCGGAAGAATTACTTCTCGTGTCTTGCTCACAACACACCTGTTAATGCATCCCAGAATCATGTTTGCTTTTTTTGCAACAGCATCACACTGTTGACTCACATTAAGCTTGAGGTCCACTATAACCCCTAGATCCCTTTCTGCCGTACTCTTTCCTAGATAGTCTCTTCCCATTCTGTATGTGTGAAACTGATTGTCCCTTCCTAAGTGGAGCACTTTGCATTTGTCTTTATTAAACTTCATCCTGTTTACCTCAGACCATTTCTCCAATTTGTCCAGATCATTTTGAATTATGGCCCTATCCTCCAAAGCAGTTGCAATCCCTCCCAGTTTGGTATCGTCTGCAAACTTAATAAGCGTACTTTCTATGCCAATATCTAAGTCGTTGATGAAGATATTGAACAGAGCCAGTCCCAAAACAGACCCCCTGAGGAACCCCACTTGTTATAACTTTTCAGCAGGATTGGGAACCATTAATAACTACTCTCTGAGTATGGGTATCCAGCCAGTTATGCACCCACCTTATAGTAGCCCCATCTAAATTGTATTTGCCTAGTTTATTGATAAGAATATAATGCGAGACTGTATCAAATGCCTTACTAAGGTCCATCTAGCCCAGTGGTTCCCAAACTAGGGGCACAGCTTGTTCAGGGTAAGCCCCTGGTGGGCCAGGCTGGTTTGTTTACCTGTCGCATCTGCAGGTTCGGCCGATCGCAGCTCCCCACAGTTCACCGCTCCAGGCCAATGGGGGTTGTGGGAAGTGGCAGCCAGCATATCCGTCAGCCTGCGCCGCTTCCTGCAGCTCCCATTGGCCGAAAACAGCAAACCGAGGATCAACGTAGCAGGACTGTGCTTGGCAGGTCCTCTCTGCTCCTCTGGCACACCCTCATGCTCCCTCCTTCTTCTGCTCTGGAAATGGGGGGCTGGCCTGTCCAGGAGCTCTGCCATCTCCAGCCACCTTACACCAATGGAGAGCTCCCCACTGCAAGTGGAATTCCCCACCAGTCAGCCACAGCCGCAGTCCATTCCCTTCTGAAGGGTTTCTTTCTCTAGGCTCATGTGTGTTTGGAGGATCACTAAAAGGACATCAGTTACCTGAAGAAGGTAATAGTGAGATGTTAACATCCTCTGCTCTGCACCCTTCATGTTTTCTCTAATGATGCAAAAAATATGCTCATGCTCCCCTGTCTTACTGTCTAGTTGGGTTAAAATGTACAATGGAGAGACACAGACTCTGAGGCAGTTTGAAGGCTCAGCATCAGGCCAGCGCAGTGCCTGGGCCATGATCCACACTGTTAGGTAAGAGATCATGCATGCTGCAGAGGATGGGTGAGCAGCCCACTGAGGAAAGGCATGCTGCCTGCTGCTTTGCGGTGCTCCGTGGGCAGACTAAAGGCTGAATTCCGGCACTCCAGATGGAAGGCCTGCACAGTGCCCATGGTCAGAACAGAGACAATGATACTGTGGGGAACACCTCACTGCTTAGAGAGGCAGTAGCATATGAATGGTGACTCACAGCAGGAGGAAACTCCTGAGAAACCTCCTCAGAGCTGCTCTGGCTTTTCTCAAGCTGTGGGAGCCAGTCTGGTAGGAGCCGTTTGCAGATGAGTGCAGTTCCTGCATTAGCTGAGCTAAATGGCTGCAAATGCAGAAAAACAGTGAGACTGGAGAACTCAGGAGATTCATTCATAATTGGATTTTGAAGTGGGCAGGTCAAATTCTGCCTGCTGGCGACAGTGATTACCACTGGATGGCTGCTGGGTGAGCTGTGGGAATTGGAATTTCCACTTCTAGAAGTAGCTGCACCAGATCAGGCTGGAGTGGGGGAACACAGGAAGAGCGTGGGGCAAATCTCCATGGTCACTCTCCATGCTGAACTTGTCTGCAATACAATCAGAGTGTCACTGACTAGAGCTGTTAATAGTTGTAAACTCACTTAACTAAGAAACTAAGTGACTCTGATCTTTGCATTGTCCCTACAGCACTAGGGAGATCTGTGGTGGAGCTGGGCTCTGAATGTCACTCAGACAAGAGGCTGTGTGTGTATCTTCATTCAGTGAGGACAAACCATTTGCCATAAGATAGGACACTCATTAGTTATTTCAGACCCGGAGATTCCTCCTCCCAACCTGGACTGAGTAGGAGAGCTAGTAGTTAATAGCCTGTGCACCTGGATGACACTAAACTATCACTGAGATCACGCAGTAGAGCTCAGCACCTTCGCCGTGGGGTGGGACTGGGTATCCTAAAAGGAATAAGTCTTTGTGCACTGAGCTCTGTCAGCCAGCCGGTACAGAGTATTTATCAACAGATGCCTGGCTGGAACCTTGTCAGAGGAAAATCCCACTAGTGAGGTTAGCCACCTAGACGAAAAGGAGATTGCTGGGAGCTGGTTTCAGGTTTGTTTGTTCTTTTCTCCTCTAGCATATAAGAGTGTGAGTTTACATCTGGATGTAAGAGTGACTAAGTCCCATTGCTAAAGGAAGCACCTTCCTAGTGGCTAACCAGAGACCTGTCTGAAGAGGTGGGAATAGAAGGAAAGCTGAAAGGGACTTTCCTAAGATGCTGTGATTTTATCCCCAGGGCTGGAGGAGGCAGTGCCTTGACAGTTTATATGGCCTTCTGAAGCTACAAGGCCTCTCAATGCAACATCAACCAGGGTCAGGCTTTTATCCAGTAGAGAAGACAGATCTTGGGGCCTGTTTCTACATCTCTCTTTATGCACTCCACTCACCTTCTGCTGTTTGGTAGCAAACTTCTTGATCACTGCGTGCACCAGTATTACTGCAAGTGTCCTCATCAGGATGGACTCTTGAAGGCCACTGGCTGAAAAAAAATCCCCACACGTCTGAGTCAAACAGGCGTAAAGCTGTTATAAATGTGGCTTCTGCTATCATGGGTGAAAGTTAGTGAAAGGAGCGAGAGTCCAGTCTGGGTTAGCACAGGGCAAGATTTCTTACTCTTTAATGTAATATTTTATAGCCTAGTCTAGATTGAAGGGGAAACTTGATGGGAATTCCGCACTCCCAATAATAGACATTAAAACACGTTTCCCATTTAAAACAAGCAGTTATAAATGGGACAACAGAAATGGTGATTTTAAAGTGGATCAGATCACACTACACCAGAATTTAAGGGACGGTAACATTGGTTTAGTGGATGTCACTATTTTTGAAAATCACAAAACTATATTGAGTTTCACCAACCCTCACGTGCCACCAGGTTCCCCCCATGGCTGATTCTGACTGAGGGATGTGATGCCCTCCTGCTAGTCTCAAGGAGCGCTGCATGGCTCTGCTTAGGGCCAGTCCTGCAGACCCTTTCACCTACTGAATTGCAGTGAAGTCAACAGGAATTTGGCATGTGGGAGACTTGAAGACTGGTGTAGTCATTGCTGGTAATGAGAGAAATGGATAGATCATTATGGTGTGGGAGAGGTGACCTGGTTTCTGTGCCAGATAGCACTACAGTATATGGACACCAGTGCATAAGATGCACAGGCCCAAATCCTCAAAGGTATTTAGGCACTTATGTTCCATTGATTTCAATGGAAGGTAGGAGCCTAAATACATTTGAGGCGCTGACCATGCCTTTTTATTATATACTTCCATCATGCATGGTGTGCAGGGAGAAAGGATGGTCATGCAGTTACAGCACTAGCCTGGAACTCAAGGGGCCTCAGTTGAGTTCTCAGCTCTGCTACTGCTGTCACATGTGACTTTGGGCAAGTCATGCAGGCTGGGGATGACAAGGGAGCCTCAAGGAGGTGATAGAATTCAAGGCCGCAAGGGGCAGCCATATCAGCCTCCTCTACAGCACAAGCTACCAACAGCACCCACACACTGAACCCAACAACTGAAATGAGACCAAAGTATGACAGCCCGCAGGAGACTAGATATAATGTGCCACAGGGCGAGAAGGACCAAGGTGCTCC
Organism: Mauremys reevesii; assembly: GCF_016161935.1. Lineage (NCBI taxonomy): Eukaryota > Metazoa > Chordata > Testudines > Geoemydidae > Mauremys > Mauremys reevesii. Next base: position 63,372,813 of record NC_052631.1, read on the forward strand.
GAGGCCGAGGCCCATACAATGGCAGGGAATTGATTACATGAGCTATACCCAGATAATCCCAGCAAGCAACCCTCACCCCATGCCGCAGAGGAAGATGAACCATGCCCTCTCCAAGGTCATTTTCAATTTGTCCTGGGGGGAAATTCCTTCCTGACCCCCACTGATCAGTTAGATCCTGAGTATGTGAGTCAGAACCAGCCAGACAAGTACCTTAGAGAGAGAAAATGCTTGTGCCACTTCAGAGCCCTAGGACATTAGATGGGGAGGGCTATCTCCAAGGGTGGCCATTTTTGATGCTTCAGAGGGAGAGGACTAAAAAAATAAATAAGTAAAAGAAATCCACCAACAACCCTCACAACCCAGAACACACTTAGGAGGGTGGGGAAAGAATCCCTTCCTGACCCCGGCTGCAGGTACCTGTCTGAAGCCCTGAAGCAAGAGATTTCAGGAAAATCAGACATGAACCAGAAGGGACTCTCAGGACTGCTGAGCCCTGCATCCTACCATGACAGGTACCCCCGTCAGACAATCTCACTCAAATTTGTCCATCTATCTCTCAAAACTAATTAAGCTGGTTACCCCCACAACTCCTGTTGGGAGGCTATTCTGAAACCTCTCCCCTCAGATGATTAGAAGTTTTTTTTAATTTCCAGCCTGAATTTTTTCATGGCCAGGTTATGCCCATTTGTTCTTGTTCCTTTAGCTTATGTAGCCCTTTATCCTTCCTGGTGTTTACCCCCTGATGTATTTATAGTGGGCTTTCTATAAATACATCAGCGGCAGGGCCAGCTTTAGGACATGCGGGGCCTGATTTGAAAGAGCTGCCATTGAAATGCCGCCGAAGACAGCGGCAGTGATTGAGCAAATTGGGCGGCAGCTCAATCGGTTGCCACTGTTTCCAGCGGCACTTCGGCAGAGGGTGCGGGGCCCCTTTTCCAGACGCTGTGGGGTCCTCTTAGGGGCGGGGCCTGATTCCCAGGAATCGGGGGAATCGCCCTAAAGCCGGCCCTGGTCAGAGGGGTAAACACTAGAGCAACTTCAGCTTTCATTTTGGTAGGCTAAGCAAGCCAAGCTTCCAGTCTCCCCTGAGCCCTCTATTCCCCTGATCATCCTAGTAGCCCTTCTCTGCACCTGGACAAAGGCAGTTGAGATCCTTGGCAGTATTAGGTGAGGCATTTCCAGGCAAGATAGAGAAGTATTCGTGCTATTGTACAAGGCACTGGTAAGACCTCAGTTTCAATACTGTGTACAGTGCTGTTCACTATGTCCAAAAAAGAGGAATTCAAACTGGACCAAGAGATAGTGTGTACAGACAGCTATCTATAAATGCATTGGGGGTGTGGGAGGTGGTAAATGGCAGAGAGGATGAAGGGCTCTTTAAGCTAAAGGACAATATTAAGCTAAGGGACACCCAATGAAGTCTGGTCAAAGTGTTATTTCAGGTCAAATGGGGGAGTTTATATCAGTTTGAAGTTTATCTAGAGTGGAGGGCTCAAATTCAAATGACCACGAGGGCCACATGAGGACTAGTACGTTGGCCCAATGGCAGCATTACTGACACCTCCCCCTCCTGCTGCCCTCAGCCCAGCCCCCATTCCACTCCTTCCATGAGGCCCTGCCCCTGCCCCGCCTCTACCCACCCCTTCCCTGCCCCCATTCCAACCCTTTCCCCGAAATTCCCACCCCAACTCCGCCCCCTCCCTGCCCCTAGGAGGTGCAGAAGGGGTGTGGGGTGTGGCGGGGGCTCAGGGCAGGGAGTTGGGGTGTGGGGTGCAGGAGGAATGAGGGATGCAGCAGGCAGGGGTGGCTCCAGTCCCCAGCACGCCAAGCGCATGCTTGGGGGCAGCAGGCCGCGGGGGGGTGCTTTACCGGCGCCGCGAGGGCAGCAGGCAGGCTGCCTTTGTCAGCTTGCCTGCGGAGGGTCCGCTGGTCCCGCAGCTTTGGTGGACCTCCCGCAGGCAAACCGCCGGAGGCAGCCTGCCTGCTGTGCTTGGGGCAGCAAAATCCCTAGAGCCACCCCTGGCAGCAGGGGGTCAGGGGGCTCAGGGCAGGGGGTTGGGGTGCACTGGGGGCTTAGGGCAGGGGGTGGGGCTGCAAGAGGGGTGCGGGGTGCGGCGGGGGTTCAGGGCATGGGGTCGGGGTGCAGAAGGGGTGCAGGGTGCAGGAGGGGGCTCAGGGCAGGGGGTTCGGCTGCAGGAGGGGTTCGGGGGATGGGCTCTGGCCTGGCATACACCGGGGGCAGAGCAGGCTCCCTGCCTGCCTGCCTTGCCCCCACCCACCACGCCGCGCCGCGCCACGCCACTCCGCTCCGGGAAGCGTCCGGAACCTGGGGGAGGAGGGACACAGGGGTCTCTGTGTTGCTGTTGCTTCAGGCACCGCCCCCAGCAGCTCCCATTGGCTGGGAATGGGGAACTGTGGCCAATGGGAGCTGCTGGGAGTGCTGCCTGAAGCAAGAGCAACACACAGACCCCTGTGTCCCCCCCTTCCCCACGTTCCGTCCTCTTCCTGGAGCGGCGCGGAGGCAGGCAGGCAGGCAGGGAGCCTGCCCTTCCCCCAGTGCACACTGTACTTATTTTTAAGTATGGCTGAATAATTGCTCTGTTGAGTGTGAACAATGCTGCCTCTGTTAAGTGTTGCATTTTGGCTTTACAGATGCAACCTTGAGATCCCAGCTGTCCTTGTTATCAACGGCCGAAAGACTGCAAAGAATCAGGAAGCGTCTGCAAAGAACCAGAGAGGACCTTACTGAAAATCAAAAAGTACAGGAGTGGCAGGAGACTGAAAGGAGGCTCTGCCAGCAGAATGCAGATTGCCAGTGCCAAAGCACGGAGCGGCTCATAAGCATTATGGAGTGCCAAACGGACTCAATACAGGTACCTATAGCACTGCAGACGGAGCAGATCCACCCCTGCCCCCTCCTGCAGCCCTTACATAAGAACATATAAGAACAAAAGAATGGCCATACTGGGTCAGACCAAAGGTCCATCTAGCCCAGTATCCTGTCTACCGACGGTGCCCCAGAGGGAGTGAACCTAACAGGTAATGATCAAGTGATCACTCTTCTGCCATCCATCTCCACCCTCTGACAAACAGAGGCTAGGGACACAATTCCTTACCCCATCCTGGCTAATAGCCATTGTAAGCAGAGTCAGGATGAGCTCTACCCTGACATCTGGTGGTAAATTATGGGGAGTGCAGAAAGAAGTTTCATGTATTCGCATTGGTATTTCAATTATTTGCATTGGCACTCCCACTCCCATTAGTATAGCACACAGCACCCTGGGATGGCTATTTTCACCGCTGTGGGATCCCCAATTTCTTTGTTATTGGGGCAGGAGGAATGAAATGTTGTCACCCTGATTGGGTAAATGGGGAACTACAAAATTGTCTTGTGATGGGGGGTTTAATTGTCAGCTGGATAGCGCTTGCTAGATGGGGCACATGGGTTCCAAAACCCATTGAAAAGAGAGAGGCTGGGGACAGATGTCTGTACTTGGTGGTGCAGGCTCCTTGTGTGAGCCAGAAGCACCAGTTCCACCTATGCCTCTCTCCACTGTGGAATGTCAGAGTTAATTTTTTGATTCCCTTAAGAATCAAGATACCAATTACTGAGCTGAACTCATGGGCACTGGGTTCCCCTACTATGAGCTGGAATCACTGAAGAGCTGGACTTGCTGAGCTGAGAGCACTGAGTACTGTGCCAATGAGTGGGGGAGCCTGAAGCCATACTGTGGAGCAGAGCAGCTGGCAGAGCAGAGTGGAGCAGTTGGTGCAGCCACTGGGTGAGTGGAGCCAAGCAGCTCGCGAGGACGGCTGGAGTGGCTCACAGGACAGCTGGTGGACCAGAGCAGCTGGCAGAGCGGAGCAGCCCACAGAGCAAGCGGAGCTGAGCTGTTTGCGGAGATGACTAGTGGAAGCAGAACCCCATGAAGAGGCAGGGCAGTTGGCCCCGAAACCACGTAAGGTGCCCCTTTCTACCCAGGCTGGGGAGGGGGACCTCTGCAGAGACACTCTTGAGCTCTGGGGCTGCACTGACCTGGGACAGAGACTTTTGGATTGTGGGACTTTTGGGACTGTGGGTGATTTGGGGGTTGCTGGACTCAAGGGCCCTGAGAGAAGGACATGGCCCAATTTGCTGGGGTGGGTCTTTGCTCACGGTTTGACCTATGAACTCTAGCTGAGGTATTTTCCCAATTTAATGCTTGTTGTTTGTCATGTAATTAAACCTTTTCTGCTACACCAAGACTCTGTGCTTGCGAGAGGGGAAGTATTGCCTCTTCGAGGCGCCCAGGGGTGTGTGTAAGATTTTCCCACGTCACTGGGTGGGGGCTCGAGCTGGTTTTGCATTATGTTGTGGGGAAGGGACCCCTATGTATTGAACCCGGCCCTTGCTGCTATCGTTTTGGCCCGGCAGAAGGGTTACACCATTAATGGACTTAACCTCCATAAATTTATCCAGTTCTCTTTTAAACGCTGTTATAGTCCTAGTCTTCACAACCTCCTCAGGTAAGGAGTTCCACAAGTTGACTGTGCGCTGTGTGAAGAAGAACTTCCTTTTATTTGTTTTAAACTGGCTGCCTATTAATTTCATTTGGTGACTCCAAGTTCATGTATTATGGGAATAAGTAAATAACTTTTCCTTATCTACTTTCTCCACATCACTCATTATTTTATATACCTCTATCATATCCCCCCTTAGTCTCTTTTCCAAGCTGAAAAGTCCTAGCCTCTTTAATCTCTCCTCATATGAGACCCCTTCCAAACCCCTAACCATTTTAGTTGCCCTTCTCTGAACCTTTTCTAGTGCCAGTATATCTTTTTTGAGATGAGGAGACCACATCTGTACGCACTATTCAAGATGTGGGCGTACCATCGATTTATATAAGGGCAATAATATATTTTCCTTCTTATTCTCTATCCCCTTTTTAATGATTCCTAACATCCTGTTTTGATCGCCTCTGCACACTGCTTGGACATCTTCAGAGAACTATCCACGAGGACTCCAAGATCTTTTTCCTGATTTGTTGTAGCTAAATTAGCCCCCATCATATTGTATGTATAGTTGGGGTTATTTTTTCCAATGTGCATTACTTTACATTTATCCACATTAAATTTCATTTGCCATTTTGTTGCCCAATCACTTAGCTTTGTGAGATCTTTTTGAAGTTCTTCACAGTCTGCTTTGGTCTTAACTATCTTGAGCAGTTTAGTGTCATCTGCAAACTTTGCCACCTCACTTTTTACCCCTTTCTCTAGATCATTTATGAATAAGTTGAATAGAATTGGTCCTAGGACTGACCCTTGGGGGAACACCACTAGTTACCCCTCTCCATTCTGAGAATTTACCATTAATTCCTACCCTTTGTTCCCTGTCTTTTAACCATTTCTCAGTCCATGAAAGGACCTTCCCTCTTATCCCATGACAACTTAATTTACATAAGAGCCTTTGGTGAGGGACTTTGTCAAAGGCTTTCTGGAAATCTAAGTACACTATGTCCACTGGATCCCCCTTGTCCACATGTTTGTTGACCCCTTCAAAGAACTCCAATAGATTAGTAAGACACGATTTCCCCTTACAGAAACCATGTTGACTTTTGCCCAACAATTTATGTTCTTCTATGTGCCGGTACCGACGTTAGACTTACCGGTCTGTAATTGCCGGGATCACCTCTAGAGCCCTTTTTAAATATTGGTGTTACATTAGCTATCTTCCAGTCACTGTGTACAGACGCCGATTTAAAGGACAGGTTACAAACCCTAGTTAATAGTTCTGCAACTTCACGTTTGAGTTCTTTCAGAACTCTTGGGTGAATGCCATCCGGTCCCGGTGACTTGTTAATGTTAAGTTTATCAATTAATTCCAAAACCTCCTCTAGCGACACTTCAATCTGTGACAGTTCCTCAGATTTGTTACCTACAAAAGCTGGCTCAGGTTTGGGAATCTCCCTAACATCCTCAGCCATGAAGACTGAAGCAAAGAATCCATTTAGTTTCTCCTCAATAGCTTTATCGTCTTTAAGCACTCCTTTTCTATCTCGATCATCCAGGGACCCCACTGGTTGTTTAGCAGGCTTCCTGATTCTGATGTACTTAAAAAACATTTTGTTATAACCTTTTGAGTTTTTGGCTAGCCATTCTTCAAACTCCTCTTTGGCTTTTCTTACATTTTTACACTTAATTTGGCAGTGTTTATGCTCCTTTCTATTTACCTCACGAGGATTTGACTTCCACTTTTTAAAGGAAGTCTTTTTATCTTTCACTGCTTCTTTTACATGCTTGTTAAGCCACAGTGGCTCTTTTTTAGTTCTTTTACTGTGTTTCTTAATTTGGGGTATACATTTAAATTGGGCCTCTATTATGGTGTCTTTAAAAAGCACCCATGCAGCTTGCAGGGATTTCACTTTAGTCACTGTACCTTTTAATTTGTGTTTAACTAACCCCCTCATTTTTGCATAGTTCCCCTTTTTTAAATTAAATGCCACAGTGTTGGGCTGTTGAGATGTTCTTCCCACCACAGGTATGTTAAATGTTATTATATTATGGTCACTATTTCCAAATGGTCCTGTTATAGTTACCTCTTGGACCAGCTCCTGTGCTCCACTCAGGACTAAATCTAGAGTTGCCTCTCCCCTTGTGGGTTCCTGTACCAGCTGCTCCAAGAAGCAGTCATTTAAAGTATCAAAAAATTTTGTGTCTGCATTTCGTCCTGAGGTGACATGTTCCCAGTCAATATGGGGATAGTTGAAATCCCCCACTATTATTGAGTTCTTAATTTTGATAGCCTCGCTAATTTCCCGTAACATTTCATCATCACTATCACTGTCCTCAACAGGTGGTCGATAATAGATCCCTAATGTTATATTCTTATTAGAGCATGAAATTACTATCCATAGACATTCGGAACATATGGATTCACTTAAGATTTTTGCTTCATTTGCTTCTACATTTTCTTTCACATATAGTGCCACTTCCCCCCACTGCATGACCTGTTCTGTCCTTCCGATATATTTTGTACCCCGGAATGATTGTGTCCCATTGATTGTCCTCAGTCCACCAGGTTTCTGTGGTGCCTATTATATCAATATCCTCCTTTATCACAAGGCACTCTAGTTCACCCATCGTATTAATTAGACTTCTAGCATTTATGTACAAGCACTTTAAAAACATGTCACTGTTTATTTGTCTGCCCTTTTCTGATGTGTCCGATTCTTTATGTGAATGTTTCTTGTCTGATCTGGCCCTTACGTTATCCTCTTCCATCCTCTGCTCCTGACTATAACCTAGAGAATCTCTATCAATAGACTCTCCTCTTAGAGAAGTCTCTGTCCAATCCACATGCTCCTCTGCAGCAGTCGGCTTTCCCCCATCTCCTAGTTTAAAAACTGCTCTGCAACCTTTTTAATGTTAAGTGCCAGCAGTCTGGTTCCACTTTGATTTAGGTGGAGCCCATCCTTCCTGTATAGGCTCCCCCATCCCCAGGGCCGGCGCTTCCATTAGGCGACCCTAGGCAGTCGCCTAGGGCGCCAGAATTCGGGAGGCAGCATTTTGTGCGCTCCCCACGGGGCGCACAGGAGCTTCCAGTTCCGCTCCTGTTGCGCCGTCGAAGAAGGACCTTCTGCCGACATGCCGCGGAAAACAGCGGCAGGCAATTGAGTAGCTCAATGACTGCCGCTGTCGCCTGCAGCATTTCGGCGGAGGGTCCTTCTTCGGCGGCATGATGGGAGTGGAACCGGAAGCTCCCACGCACCCTGTGGTGAGCCCACAAAATGCCGCCCCCCGAATTCTGCCTAGGGCGCCAGAAACCCTGGCGCCGCTCCCGCCCATCCCAAAAGTTTCCCCAATTCCTAATGAATCTAAACCCCTCCTCTCTACACCATCGTCTCATCCGTGCATTGAGACTCTGAAGCTCTGCCTGCCTACCTGGCCCTGTGCGTGGAGTTGGGAGCATTTCTGAGAATGCCACCATAGAGGTCCTGGATTTCAGTCTCTTCCCTAGCAACCTAAATTTGGCCTCCAAGACATCTCTCCTACCCTTCCCTATGTCATTGGTACCTACATGTACCACGACCACCGGCTCCTCCCCAGCACTACACATAAGTCTATCCAGATGCCTCGAGAGATCCGAAACCTTCGCACCAGGCAGGCAAGTCACCATACGGTTCTCCCGGTCATCACAAACCCAGCTATCTATGTTTCTAATGATCGAATCTCCCATTACTAACACCTGCCTTTTCCTAGTGAGTGGAGTTCCCTCCCCCGGAGAGGTAACCTCAGTGCGAGAGGCAACCCCAGCACCCTCTGGAAGGAGGGTCCCAACTATGCGAAAGTTTCCCTTTGCTCCCGTTGACTGCTCTGCTTCCCTGGGCCTTTCATCCTCCTCCTCAACAGCGCAGGGGCTTGCCCTGCTCCCCGCGTGGCTCTGGCCCTGCGCTGACCTCGTCCCGCTCTTGCCGCCGGCTGCTAGAATTTAAAATCCAAGCCGCCCGCTGCTAGGCACCATGGGAATGCCCCCTCCCACCCGGTTTAAAGGGACAGGCGTGCTCATTGCGCCGCGAGCTGACAGCCGTGAGCAAAGAGGCGCTTCCAAGGTCTCACCCCGCAACGTTGTCCCCGCGCGAGTATAAAAATTAAAAAGGCGCCACTTTTGGGGAATGTGCTCAGCGGGGGAGTGGCTGCTCCCCCTGCTCCCCCCTAGCTACGCTACTGGTTCGCCCTCCAGCTCCCTAGGTGAGACCAGTCACCACATGCCTGCTGAGTGTGTGACTGGAGGCTGGGCTAGGAGGCTACAGTTTGGATATTAGTGCAGTTGTATAAGCTACACCTTGAGCCCTGCACCCCTTTGTGGTAAAGGGAAATCCTGGGACTGATGCAGTCCGATTCCTGCCTGAGGAGGATCCCTGCCAGCGGACAGCAGCCAACCTGCAGTGACTGAGGAGTCCAGCGTCATCTTCGAACCTGAGGATCATTCATGGAGTTTGTGAGTGCACCACCTTTTAGTTAGTTAGGGAATTTGTTTTGGGGACCCCCTACTCCCTGAACTGTGTCCTCAAGCCAGTGAGTGAGGGTTTGAGGATTTTATAACCTGTTGCATATTACACCTGTGGAGGGATTTACCACCTCCTCCCACTTGTGAGTCCTTTGGGCTGAAGAATTTTGTGGTATAGGTGAGGGGCAGGCAACCGATGGCACGTGTGCCAAAGGCGGCACGCGAGCTGATTTTCAGTGGCACTCACACTGCCCAGGTCCTGGCCGCCGGTCCAGGGGGCTCTGCATTTTAATTTAATTTTAAATGAAGCTTCTTAAACATTTTAAAAACCTTATTTACTTTACATACAATAATAGTTTAGTTATATATTATAGACTTATAGAAAGAGACCTTCTAAAAACATTAAAATGTATTACCGGCACACAAAACCTTAAATTAGAGTGAATAAATGAAGACTCGGCACAGCACTGCTGAAAGGTTGCCGACCCCTGTTATGGGTCATTAAGGGCCCCCAGCAAGTACGTGTACCAATGGGACACTAATTTTACATTTGCTACATCAAGTCACGGGTATTTTCAGTGTGGGCACCGGTGACCCTAAAAATAGTGTTTCACCCTGTTATGTTGTATATAATTATTGTGTTGAATATATTTTTATGTGTTTGTGTTATTTGTTGGAAGTCTCCAGCTATCTGGCAAGTAAGTGGGGATTACTCTGTAGTTAGAATTTTCCGCCCAAACTGCCCTGGTGACCCTGCCAGGAAGGAGCGAGGGGGGTGGAGGCACCGCCAAATAATTTCATAGGAAAACAAGAAAGAAGATTCACCCTGCTGAGTGGGAGGCGGGATCTAAAAGAACCCAGACCTGTCCATCAAAACCTGTAAGTGGATTGGCATTAAAGGAGGTAACCAGGTGGAGAGGGGCGCTACAGTTGTTTTGTATGCTGGGTAAAAATAAATAAAAAGACTAGTTGTTATTGTGGTTGGTGACTGATTCCTTTGACGTACGCTACCCATATTCCCTCTGCTGCCCTGACAAGCTACTGTGGCAGTTCTCGCTCAGGGGTTGGTTGGCCAGGTAGTGTCAGGGCTAAGGCCTGTGATTTGCAGGGGGTTGTTGATAGGGGATCCGGGGCCCTCCCACTCCCTCAGGCTCCATAGGTGCTGGAACAAGGAATGCAGGGGGTGCTGCAGCACCCCCTGGCTTGAAGTGGTTTCCATTATATACACAGTTTACAATTTGGTCCAATGGCTCTCAGCACCCCCACTATACAAATTGTTCCAGCACCCCTGCTGGGCTCCAACCCAGGGCCCTGTGAGGGGCCATCAGTGATCTGACAGCCAAGGCTGCTTATGGCTGCTCTCCTGGCCACTTCCTGTCACCCCCACCTCCCCTGCAATTGTCCCAAAGTCGGGTTAAGGCAGTGCAAAGGGTGTCTGCTCACCACAAGGCTCCATGTAGTGTGGTATCTCAATCTCTCTCTCTGGTGCCAATTGCCTCCTCCTGAGGTATGGCCCACCCTCGTGGGCCAGCACAGTCCTAGGGATTTCTGCTGCTGGGGTACTCCAAACAAAAAATAAAGGGGATTACCAAAGTCCACAGTCCATACGAGGGGGAGAAGGGGAATGTTTCTCTTTCCAGCTGTCTCTGCGGCAGGCCTTCCCTTACCTTGGGGCAGTTGTCCTAGGGAGAGATTCTGTCTTCCCTCAGCAATTCTGTCCTGGAGCTGCAGGTGGCAGATCTGCTCTCTTCCCTGGTCTGCCACCAAGGGAGCTGCTCCCCTGCCTTTTAACTCCTCTTCCAGTTGGTGTTTTTCCTGCAGATGTGGTGGAGCAGGGCTGGCTGGACCCAGAGCAATTCCTTTACCCCTTGTTGCCCAGTGTAGGGTTTGTATACCCAATCACAGCTTCCCACTAGGGTTGAGGGTGGGGAGGAAGGAGGCTGGCATAGGAGCCACTGGGCTGGACTAGACCATTGTAGCATTCCCTGACCCAAAGGGAATCCTTATCTGGCTAGATACACATGGTTTAAGTCCACTCTGAGCAGCTGGAGCCCTGTTTTAAATAGAAGATTTGTTATTATTTATTATATTTTACTATTTACCTATTTATTTAGGAAGTTTTAACAAGTTTACAAATCCTAGCCATGTGAGTATCAGACAGCACAATAATCATTACAATGCTGAGCTTTTGTTAGAGAAACATCGGATAGTAATTTGATCTTTCTTTTTAACAGGGTGTTACTGAATTACCAAGGCAGCATCTTTTTACTACCCACAACATGTTGTGTCTGCTGATGTTATTAAACTGAGTGAGATCTCTGATTACACATATTTAACAAACCAGGCATGTCTGTCCAAGGGAATACTCAAAAACATTGGACAGGTATGCAGGTAAGTGTACGTTGTCTGAGTCTTGAATAAATGGTAACCAAATATCTAAGAATCTATTCGTCCTCTGTCTATTTTGCTGGGTATGTAATTGGAAAATACATTATTATCACCCAGTGTAGAATTCTCATCAGCCAATAGAATTTCACCTTCCAGCTAAAACATGAATATAAAATAAAATATTAAAGAGCTTAGGAATCTTGTGACGTGCTGGGATAATTGAATGTATGCTCTGTCGGGGCACTGTTGAGCGGTGGGAGGCACTCATTCCCCTTGGGCTCAGCACTCTTGCCAGCCCTGCAGTCTCAGGAAGAAGCTGGAGCGTGGGACTGGAAATCCAATTCTGGTCTCCCATATAACAGTGCTGTCATTAGCACTAGGCATCAAGTTGACATACTGCTAAACTTTTTCTCAAGCAAAACCTCCTCATCCTGTTTCTGTTGCCTGTGGATGGAGGGGAGCAGCAAATCATATTTCTCCCCTCCCTGGAGAAGCTGTGAAGTGTGGTGGCAAAGCAAGAATTTGACTTGTGTCTTTTTCTGACCTTTCCCAAGCAACCTATGCCCTTGCTGACATCCTTGAGAAGCACAGAGCCCTGGCTGGAGAGAAGGGCCTATTTGCCCCGTTGTTGCATGTGCAGGTTCATCACAACACTGGACAGAACTTGCAGGACAGCAAGGGCTCCAGCGGTATGGCTGAACTGTAGGCTGGGGCCTCCTCAGTTAGCCCTGTGAAGTACTGCAAATATTGCAAAACCACAGTGTTGATATGAGAGAGAGAGAGAGAGTGAGTACTTCTGTTCTGCCTCCCAGGTTTGGTATAGGGCTTCCAGCACTGAAAGCTCCTTGGGGCTGGGACTATCTCCACCTCTGTGTACACACAGCACAGAGCACAATGGGGCTCTGATCTCAACTGAGGCCTGTAGGGGCTGTTGTAATACAAGCAATTATTCATCTTCATAGGCAATAGCCAGCAAGGACCCTGTTCCATGGGGCTTCCTCTATGATCTCATCCCGAAGCCCACCCCCACAGCTAGCACTAACAGGTACTGTGCAGGCCGTTTCCGCAGAGAGGCTGAGAACTGACTTGCCCATGGGGATCCAACTCTCCTCTCACGTCTAGAATGGAATTCCTCTTCGCACAGTGGACCACAAGGCAGTGTGGAAAGCTTGTGTCATTGCTACTCGTACTGTACCTGGCTTGTACCTAAAGAACTTTAATCTCCAGAGCTATCAAGCCAATAGATGTCTCAGACAGGAATGGGTCGGAGGTAAGACACCAGGCCCTAAATAAGCGAAATGTGAGTCTCTCTGCACTTGTTTATAATAAGCATAACTGGGATTCAACAGCGTGTTGTAATCATTTATTGAATCAATGGCTTTTTAAATTCTTTTTACATGTGGAAGATGTCGTAGCCCAGCTGCCTGACTGACGCAGCTTGGAGAGCTGTCACAGAGGCCCCCCCCAGATTTCCCAGAATCCTCCTTTAGAACCTGGGTGGGAGAACAGCATCAAACTTCCTGCTGGCAAGCTGCTGCTGTTCTTCAGTGATATAAGTGTAAGCAGAGTCAGGATGAGCCCCACCCTGACATCTGGTGGTAAATTATGGGGAGTGCGGAAAGTGTTGCATTGGTATTTTGGTTATTTGCATGGGCACTCCCACCCCACTTAGCATACCGCAAAGCAGCATGGGATGGTTATTTTCACAGCTGTGGGAGCCCCAATTTCGTTGTTATTGGGGCAGGAGGAATGAAATGTTGTCACCCTGATTGGGTAAATGGGGAACTACAAAATTGTCTTGTGATGGGGGGTTTCATTGTCAGCTGGATAGCGCTTGCTAGATGGGGCACATGGGTTCCAAAACCCATTGAAAGGAGAGAGGCTGGGGGTCAGTATCTGTATTTGGTGGTGCAGGCTCCTTGTGTGAGCCAGAAGCACCAGTTCCACCTGTGCTTCTCTCCACTGTGGAATGTCAGAGTTAACTTTTGATTCCCTTAAGAATCTAGATGCAGGTTACTGAGCTGAATTCACTGGTACTGGGGCTCCCCTACTATGAGCTGAAATCACTGAAGAGCTGGACTTGCTGAGCTGAGAGCACTGTGCTAATGAGTGGAGCTGAAATCATTGAAGAGCTGGACTTGCTGAGCTGAGAGCACTGTGCTGATGAGTGGGGGAGCCTGAAGCAATACTGGCAGAGCAGAGTGGAGCAGTTTGTGCAGCCACTGGGTGAGTGGAGCTGAGCAGCTCGTGAGGATGGCTGGAGCGGATCACAGGACAGCTGGTGGACCAGAGCAGCTGGCAGAGTGGAGCAGCCCACAGAGTAAGCGGAGCTGAGCTGTTTGCGGGGACGACTAGTGGAAGCAGAACCCCATGAAGAGGCAGGGCAGTTGGACCCGAACCATGTAAGGTGCCCCTTTCTACCTAGGCTGGGGAGGGGGACCTCTGCAAAGAGACTCTTGAACTCTGGGCTGCCTGACCCGGGACAGAGACTTTTGAATTGTGGGACTTTTGGGACTGTGGGTGATTTAGGGGGGTTGCTGGACTCAAGGGCCCAGAGAGAAGGACATGGCCCAAGTTGCTGGGGTGGGTCTTTGCTCACGGTTTGACCTATGAACTCCAGTTGAGGTATTTTCCAAATTTCATGCTTGTTGTTGTTTATCTTATGTAATTAAACCTTTTCTGCTACACCAAGAGTCTGTGCTTGTGAGAGGGGAAGTATTGCCTCCTTGAGGCGCCCAAGGGTGTGTGTAAGATTTTCCCAGGTCACTGGGTGGGGGCTCGAGCTGGTCTGCATTACGTTGTGGGGAAGGGACCCCTAGGTATTGAACCTGGCCCTTGCTGCTATCGTTTCAGCCTGGCAGAGGGGTTACATAAGAAAACAGGATGTGTGAGAGAGCAGGAAACTAACTGCTTTCCTCTGCTTGCACCTCTAGCTGTGTCATTAAACAATGATTTGTGTCCTCTGAAGAGGACGTACAGACCCTGGTATAGCTGGGCAGAGTTAGGGCGGGGACTTTGGGGATGGGGTTGGAATGGGAACGGTGCCAGGGGCGGGGAAAGGGGCGGGGGGGTGCGGGCACCCACTGGCGCTGGAGAAAGTTGTTGCCTATGGTCCTGGGCTTGCTGTTACTGCACTGTACCTGTTGTGACAGACCCAGGCCAGTGGGGTATAGGAGTCTGGTAGAGGGCAAATATACTGGTCACTGGCTGAGTAGTTTTCTGTTCCCTGAGTGACCAGAGCAGGGGCTGCACTAGAGTAATCAGGAACCTGTTAGAACCAATTCAGGCAGACAAGTTGATTAGATCACCTGCAGCCAATCAAGGCAGGCTAATCAGGGCACCTGGGTTTAAAAAGGAGCTCACTCCAGTCAGGCGAGGGGGAGCCAGAGGAGAGGAAGTGCGTGTGAGGAGCTGGGAGCAAGAGGCACAAGGAGCTGAGAGTGAGAGGGTGTGCTGCTGGAGGACTAAGGAGTAGAAGCGTTATCAGACACCAGGAGGAAGATCCTGTGGTGAGGATAAAGAAGGTGTTTGGAGGAGGCCATAGGGAAGTAGCCCAGGGAGTTGTAGCTGTCATGCAGCTGTTAGAGGAGGCACTATAGACAGCTGCAATCCACAGGGTCCTGGGCTGGAACCCGGAGTAGAGGGTGGGCCTGGGTTCCTCCCAAACCTCCCAACTCCTGGTCAGACACAGGAGGAGTTGACCCAGACTGTGGGGAAGATCACTGAGGTGAGCAAATCTGCCAATAAGCGCAGGACCCACCAAAGTAGAGGAGGAACTTTGTCACACTGTGTATTTCAGGTGCAATAATATCACAGGATGTGTGTGGTTGTGGTTTTACACATCAACAGGCCAACATCTGCGTGAGGCAGGAAGCTCCAGCACAGGGAAGCTACACACACTGGACAGTCGGATGGCTGCACATGCTGGACAATTCTGTGCCAGTCGTTTTGTCAAAGGTAACACTATAGGCCAGATTCTGCCACTCTTACTAATGCTGCATAGTACCTTGCTCTAGGGCTAGTCGCAATAGTTCCAATGAGACGACTCAGAGTGAAGCATTGCACTAGGTGAGTGAGGGTGGCAAGGTCTGGCCCTTTATCAGTACTTGCATCCAGGAGAGTTACTCATCGATTCAGTCCCGATCTTTAGATCGCATTACGCTGAGATCATTCTGCAAGTGGAGTGTAAATCCCCATCAGAGCGATCCCTGCTGTTACAGGGTGACTCAGCCCTTTCACCCTCTCCTTGTGGGTGTCCCTCCCAGGTGAGACCGGAGGTGCACTCTGCTGCGGGAGCAGTTAAAGTGCAGGAGAAGCACATTGTGAATGAGGGCGTCACCCGCAGCCTGGTCCCCCTGCTTCTGCTCCTACAGGACCAGGATCCTGAGCTGGTGAAGGTAAGTCCCACTGTCGTTATCTCCCCAGCATGACAGACCCTCACTCCACAACTTCTCCCGCTAGCTTGATCTCCAGATGTACTTTTCATAGCAACATCCCTTACTCCACCCACATTCTCCTATATGGATGGACAATACAGAGGAGTGGGTATTTCCTGGCTTCCATCAGTCACTTCCAATGCAGCTAGTATGAAGGAGGTCCAAATGTCCATAAACGGCACCAGTGGGGACCCTGAAGGACTGGAAAAGTCTGGAGAAGCACCAGATGGTCCCTCAAACTTCCACCTTAGACACTTAGTTTTTCATTGTCATTTATTAGCTGAACAATATTCACTGTTTCCTATTATCCATTGTGCAACCCTTCCCCATCTCACCTTGACTTCTAGGCATCTAAAGAGACCAGCTAGAGATGTGGTAAATTCTTGGGTTAGTGACTGCCTCAGTGCAAGTGCAGATGGGACAGCTGGTGCAACTGTCCCAAAGTCTGCCAGGACCTTGTAAGAAAGCCAGTGCTCTGTTACTAGCTTGTAGTACGTCGGTTATGGCTCTGGGGTGCGGATATTGCCAGGAACAGGTTAACTGAAGAGGTTTCTGTGCTCACTAGTCAGTATCGGACCCCTGACTGCAGCAGCTGAAGCTTTGAAATTACTGTGCATGCCAGCGTTGTGTGATTTCCACACAGTGAAATCTGTGCTGTTGGAGGGAGAGGCCTTGTCCCCAGCATGTAGCTGGGTGTGATCTTTCCCCATATTATCCAGACTAGAAGCAGGGGGAATCAGCACATGTACTGGGCCTGTGCATTCCACTACAGGAATCTGGTCATCTTTGAAACTCAGATTATTCGGTGCTGCATAACACTCACGATGGGAGGATCTGGGTGGAGGGAATAGCCAGGGAAGAGGCTGCCAAGCTGGCAGAGTGATTCATGCCCACAAGCCCCTGAGGGGTTGAAAGGATGGAGGAGTACATAGTCATAAAGGCAGGTGCATGGCTCAGTGCAGCTCTTCCCCAGACCCACCTTACACAGGTAAGACAGAGATTGCTGGAGCAGAGTGATGGAGGTGGGGGCCAGCCTGAACCAGGTCTCTTCCTGGCATCCCTCCCCTGGGCCCCCTGTGCAGGACTGTCCCTTCTGCCCTCTGGGGGTACTAGCACCTATGTGGTGAGTCCCTGAGTCATGTGTGCCCAGTAAGAAAGACATTCCAGGGGCCAGAGAAATTCCAGACAGCAGGAGCAAATGCAACGCCCAGCCTCAGGTGGGACCCTTGGATGCTGATGATGTCATCAGGCTGCTCACTGCAGCATTCACTCTGGACATCCTTTCCCTGTACTGATTGGCCCTTTGCTCTGGCACCCTTCTGCGCATCCCTCACAGTTCACCTCAGCCTTACTCTGGCTTCCCCCAGGGCTCCCCTTCTTCCTGCCCTTCCTTTAGTCCTTTCCCTCCATGGCCCCTCGCCCTTCCTTTGTGTTTCTGTTTTAGCTAGTCTCCTAACTAAACCCTCCCCAAGGATTAAAAACAACCTCCCACCCTCCAAAAACCAATTGTACCATTACAATGTCGTTTGCCAACCATCCCGCTGCTCGCATTGCTTGTAGGTTATGCCCCATTCCCCAGCCCTTGCTCTGTTGTGTCTGGTTAGGCTGTAAATGTAATGAGCAAGAGGGGTGCTGACTGAGGTTATACTATGTAGGACTAATTTACTCTCCCCTTTTTCCTTCACCTCAGCTTATGTCTCTGCCGAAACACAGGTTAGAGTTTGGTTTGTTCATGACTTGTCAGCAAAGTGTTAGCCAGCGTTAAACCTCAGAGCTATGGTATGCAAAACCCTGAATGCAGGTGTTAATAGCTGCCGGTCAGCATTGGAGAGAGAGAGAGAGACTACCACACAATTTCTTAGGGAGCAAATATTTAATACATACACAAACATTTGCAAACAGATTTCAGAAGACTTTTGAGTAACTTCTTAACCCAAGCAGTTAGCCAGTAAACCTACTGGTGTTCTTTATATGGACTGCCCCACTTTGTTGCTCTCATGCATTTCAATATGTGGTTTCACAGATTCCAAGACCAGAAGGGACCATTGTGATCATGTAGTCCAGTGGTTCTGAACCCATGGGCTGCTCGCAGTCCAATCAGCACACAGCTGCAGCCCCTGTGACATCCTCAGGGTCATATAGGTAGTATTGGATGTGGCCCACAACTGTAAATAGGTTGAGAACCACTGATCTAGTCTGACCTCCCAACACATGCAGGCAGGTTCCTCTCTGATCTTCTCAGTCTCTATAGTGTAGTCTCGCAGTGTGTGCTTGTACGACTGACCCGTTATGATGTTTCCCAGGGATACCCAGGATTATCAGGCCCCTCACAACCACCTGCCCTTCACATAGGGTTGCCAATTTTGGTTGGACATATTCCTGGAGGTTTCATCACAGGACATAATCTTTAATTAAAGATTAATCTGTAATTCCTGGAAACTTCAGGACAATTTGGATGGTTGGCAATGGTACCTTCACAGGAGACAGTCTTGTCTGCCTGCTGTGGATCAGCTCCCTGAATCCACTAGCCCCTGCCAACACAAGCCCTGCCTTCCAGGTCTCCCGAGGCCTGGCTCTGTCTGTACAGGTAGCGCTAGGCACACACCAACCCCCGACTCCTCAGATCATTCCCTGCAGCTTCCAGCCCCTGAACCACTGAACACTCCCGAGCTACTAGGCCTGTTATTCTCAAAGGGACAGTACCCACCCACTTGTAAGATTCAGCTCAGCGCCAGCACTTTGCACAGCACTTAGACAAACTTATTCTTGTTTTCACTATAAATATATTATCAAAGTTTAGAGATCCAGGTAACAGTGAGTGAGAATACTGGGAACAGGTGGTTACATGTAAAGCAAAATCATAACATGCTTTCTAGAGACTAAACTTAACTAAGGGCTGGTCCACACTAAGAAGCGGGGTCGAACTAGGGTACGCAAATTCAGCTACGTGAATAGCGTAGCTGAATTCGAAGTACCCTAGTTCGAACTACTCACCCGTCCAGACGCCGCGGAATTGAAGTCCGCGGCTCCAAGGTCGACTCCGCCACCGCCTTTTGCAGTGGTGGAGTACCGGAGTTCGAACTATCGCTTCCGGAGTTCTAACTATCGTGTCCAGATTAGACGCGATAGTTCGAACTCTGAGAAGTCGAACTCACCGCGTCGACCCGGCTCGTAAGTGTAGACTAGCCCTAAGAGGTTAACTTCCTGTCTATAGAAGTTTGATCTCACTCAACGTTCTTGTCAGCACTTTTTAATCACGCTTGTTACTTCCCCAGTGAAAGGTACTCGGGCAACTTCTTGCTCCCCAAATACAGTCAAGCAAACCTTCAAAGTGCTCCCCCCAGATAAGGTTCCCTTCCCCTTTCTGGTCTTCTCTTCCTGTTAGATATGTCTGAAGTCCCCCTTCCTTCAGCATCCTTCATTTGCACACAGTTCAGACTTGATAGGAAGCCCATTGAGAATGAGACAATACTCAGTTTACATGTGAACAGATGGATACATAACACACACACTCCCTATATTGTCTGACAGAAAACCTGTTTGCACCCGTGCTGGTGGCCAGTAGCTACAGACTAAGGCCATAATTTCAGTGTATATACCCAGTGTATACATATATGTCACAATGATCTTGATGACCAGAGTGGCTCAGGCTTTTATTCAAGACCTCACATGACAATCTTTGGTGAACTAGAATGTAAAAACAGACCCATGAGAGGCCTGTTCCCCTCTTTACCTCCTTGCCAGTTGCCCTTAAGTGTTTCTTGGGTCACCCCTGGATTCTCCAGAGCCTGAGGAGAATGACAGCCTCCAATTTCCCTCCAAATACTTCAGAATGCCAACAGTCTGCTATTATACAGGGTGATCCTCCGTGGTCCAGGGAAGCAAGCTTTAGGGCTGCTTTCTGCTAGTAGATAGGTGCAAAGCTGCTCTATTGCAGGGCAAAATCAGGCCTAAGATATTTAAACTGGGGGTCCATAAAGGTGTCTTTTCTACTAACTCCTGTGTGGGCTGGAATGCTGAAGAGAAAGCAGGAGATTTTTCCATATTAATTTTAAAGTCTGAGAAGGAGCCACCAATAGTTTTAAGATTGCCTGCTCATAACTTGGATTTAGCAAGGTCAGAGGTAAAGAGAAACCAAGCTTAGAAATGTCATTCTGATTTTAGCCTTTGATAGTCTGTAAGAGTTCTAGAATCATAGAATCTCAGGGTTGGAAGGGACCTCAGGAGGTCATCTAGTCCAACCCTTTGCTTAAAGCTGGACCAATCCCCAGACAGATTTTTACCCCAATTCCCACAATAGTCCCTCTCAAGGATTGACCTCACAACCCAGGGTTTAGCAGGCTAACGTTCAAACCACTGAGCTATCCCTCCCCCCATAAAGGAGCTCATAGATACCTTGCTCATGGTGATAGTGAAATATTTCAGACTTGCCCTGGAAGATTTCAACATGCATGTTGACTCCTCTCACTTGCCTCTCTATGATTCTCACCTCTTTGGTTGAATCCACACAGCCAGTCGCACCTTGGACCTGGTCCTTGGGTTAGATGTCAATACGGAGGACATCACAGCCCAACCTCTTTCTTAGACCATCACCTCATGAAGATAGGGGTCAGAGCTCTCCCACTTTCTGTGAAAGACCCACAAGTCTGATCTGACCACCTAAGACCCCACCAAATTCCAAACCCTGCCAATAGGACAGGAGCAATCCACGCACAAGATGAGGAGTCGAGGATCTGCCGAATTATTACCCTTGTGCACTATCCTCAATGCATTGGCCCCAGACTGCCCCTTC
Organism: Mauremys reevesii; assembly: GCF_016161935.1. Classification (NCBI taxonomy): domain Eukaryota; kingdom Metazoa; phylum Chordata; order Testudines; family Geoemydidae; genus Mauremys; species Mauremys reevesii. The sequence continues at coordinate 63,393,415 of NC_052631.1, forward strand.
CTTCCTCTCACCCATAGAACTCCATGGTTTTCTGACATCCTATGCCAGACAAAGACAGAGGTGTAGAAATGGGAGTGTTGATGACAGGAAAACCAAAGTTGAAACAGACAGAAGGAAGCAAAGACTTTCTACAAGCCTAGGCAGAACCCAGCACCACGCGATGTGAAGAACTGTCATCCCACTTCATGGAGAAGATCCCGCCCATTCAAGAGGCCAGGACTCAGATTGTTCCTGAGAATGTTGTGGACATGGCAGTGGAGTTGAAGGTAAATGACCTACAAGATGGTGGGGGATGAGGCAACTTGGGGTGACACTGAGCACAGCGCCTTTATTTTGCAATGCTGTAGCTTGGTATCACTTATGTAAATGAAGTAATGCATATGCATAAAAATGGAAACATTGGAGAGGTCTCCCTCCCAGAAGGACAATGCATATGTTCACCAACACAGGTTGGTGCTGGGTGGTCCAATGGTTGGAGGACTAGCCTAGGACTTGGGAAACTGGGATTCAGTTTCCTTCTCTGCCTGAGGGCTGGTCTACATTGTGAAGTTGTCGACAAAATTTTGTCTTTTACGGGTACTTAAACAAGCCAAAAGTTTTGCCAACGCAAGTGGCAGTGTGAACGCGGCTTTGTCGGCCGGAGGGCTCTTCTGCTAACAAAGCTAATGCTGCTTGCAGGGCTGGAAGTATTTTGTCAGCAAAAGTGCCGACAAAGTACCGAAAAAGGGTGTTTACACACGCTGACGTTTAGCGACAAGGCTGTGTCGACACAGCCTTGTCGCTAAAAGCTGCGTGGTGTAAACAAGCCCACAGACTCTCTATGTGATCTGGGGCATGTCACTTAGCATCTCAGTTCACCATCTGTAAAATGCGGAAACAATTGAGTGTTGTGAGTGCTAAGTAAATAATGAAAGGTTGTCGTGCTCAGATACTTTGGAAGGAGATGTTCATGTAAGTACCACAGGTAGGTGACAGGTGCATGCAGCTAGTGTGCACAAAGGCAGTTTTGCTCCATCTGTAGAGCTCTTTCTTTCTTTCTTTCTTTCTTTCTTTCTTTCTTTCTTTCTTTCTTTCGCCATTTCTCACCATCAGCACTGGGATGTGCACACTAGCAGGACAGGCTGAATATTTTATACACATAATAAAGCCACTCTGAATAGAAACCAGTCTTTCTCTCTCCCTTTAAGATTACTTCTTGATGTGTTTTATGTAGACAGGGTGAACTCTTTTGCTGGTTGTGGAGGTGTTTTCAAAAGCTGTGTTTTCATAAATGGTATCTGTTTAAAAAACAGAAAATAAAACATGAGTCTCCAAGATGACTCTTCATGGATCAAGCAGCTTCCATGTGTGATGCCAAGTGATAGCGCTACGATCACATTTGATAACCAGATATGGCCAAAACCTGAAGAAAGGGGCTTATTAAATACCAGAGTGAACCCTGCCATCAACTTCTTGTTTGCTCCAGAGGTGGTAGCAGGACCAGTGGGGTAAGGAATGCGCTGGCATATTTTCAGCTGGTATGGAGCAGAGTGTAAAAGTGTATTGTTGTGCCATTGCTGCTCTGCCCCTCCCCAGCACCTCCTGTCATATCAAAGGCTTGCTAGCAGCAGCATGGGGAATAAAGCTAGCCAGGATGGTAATCCGCAGCAACCTGGGGGATTTTAAATCTACCAAGTCTCTCTCTCCAGAAAAAAATCTACAACATTTGAAACATGGCTGTTTGTGCATTTGAAACATGCAGAGATTTCAATTTTGAACTGCGCATTTCAAAACCACTTTTTGCTCAGGAGTGTAAAGTGGGCATTTCTCAGTGCTCTGCTCCATCCCTGTGTGTGTAACAGAAGGCAAAGAGACTCCTGATTTGGGCAGTTTTGTAATTTTGTAGCAGATGTTTTGCACATTTTAGATAAAACCTGCTTCCTAGCATTAGCTCTCTTGAGGTACTGGGATGGAGCCCGTCTCTTCCTGAATGGCTGTGAAAGATGGGATGTAGGGACTCTGCTCAGGGAACAAGAAGTTAACCCTCAGCTAAACACAGGTGCTCAGGGGGTGAACTATGAAGGACTACTTGGGAGGCAGAAGGGGCAAATGGCTGTGGGAAGTGAGGCTGTACACGCCCACAGGCATGGGACTAAGACTTGGGCTGTGGGTTTCCTCTTCCTGCATTTTTTCTTGTGTTAACTGTTCTCTCGTTATCAACATTATCCTTGTAATGGCCTCTGTGTTTCAACTCTGCTGGCTATGGGCCTCATCTCCGCAGCCTTGCACCTTGTGCAGAGCAGGGTAAAAACACCTCCAAATCAGAATGCTTCCCTGATTTCCCGCGGGAACAGCGTTTTTCATCTCTTTTGTATCAGCTTGTGCTTCACCCCCAGCTTGCATGGTGAAAGGCATTGCTGAAACTTCAAAAATATGCATTTATTTGGCAAGCTAAAGTGTAACCAGTCCCTGCATTGGCACCTTAGAAAAGAAAAAAATATGACTGCATTAGGAATATTTAATTACACTTTTCTTTGCACACAGATGCTTCTATGCAAGCCTTGTAATGGCTGGTAGAAGGCAAAGGGGAGGGAAGCTCAGCAGTTGAGGGGCAAGGTGGAGGTACTGGTACCTGACTGGCCTTTGGAGCTGCTTTTCCTGGTCCTTTTCACCCAGCTGAAGATGTAGAAGATGACAATAGCGTAGCCCAGATAGCCAGGGTACCCGTAAATGCCATAGCTCCACCAGGGAGAGACACCTGGTTAGGGTTGACGGAAACACAGAATACAAACAAAACATCTTCAGGGTAAATGATCCAAAGTGCTTCACAAAAATGTCTTCAGGTTTGAACCTTGTGTTTGCATTTACACCTGGGTTTTTTTGGGGGTGTGTGAGAGAGAAACTGTAACAGGGCTGCTGCTTCATGGGCGGTCCCTCATGGCCAGAGTTCCCTTTGCAGAAGGCCCCCTCTGTTTTCCCTCTTCAGGGCCCCAGAGGGTATGTCTACACTGCACACTAAGCCTGGGCTCTGACTCAGGTTTGAGCACAAGCTGTGCTTCCAAGCACACACAAATCAGTTTGTCTCGGGTCAGCAAGCACTCAGGACCTGGGTCCTGCAACCCTGCTAAGAGGAGTGGGTCAGAGCCTAAGTCCCACTGTGACTTGGTCCAAGCCCTGTCATTTTGCAGTGTGGACGCTGTTCAAGCTGTAGACCTGAGTCAGAAGATCTGCGTCGTGCAGTATGCACACATTAGCATGGTCCAGAAATTGTATGCCCAGGTTTACAGTGCAGTGTGAATGCTCAAGTGTGTAAGAGGCAGAGCGAGGGCAGGGCCTTGGGAGGAGGGGGCAAAGTGGGGGTCAGAAAAGGGGGGGCAAAGGCGGGGCCTCGGGGAAGGTGTGGAGCAGGGGGGACCTTGGGCCCCAGCGGGGGTGGAGCACTAGGGTTGCCAACTTTCTAATCTCACAAAACCAAACAACCTATCCCCGCCCCTTCCCCAAGACCCTGCCCCCCTGCTCACTACATTCCCCTTCCCTCGGTGACTTGCTCTCCCCCACCCTCACTCATTTTCACTGGGCTGGGGCAGGAGATTGGGGTGTGGGAGGGGGTGAGAGCTCTAACTGGGGGTGCAGGCTTTGGGATGGGGTCAGAAATGAGGGGTTCAGGGTGCAGGAGGGGGCTCTGGGCTGGGGATTAGGGTGTGGGAGTGGGTGAGAGCTCTGGCTGGCAGTGCGGGCTCTGGGGTGGAGCCGGGGATGAGGGGTTTGGGGTGCAGGAGGGAGCTCCAGGCTGGGAGGTGGGGCAGAGGGGTTCAGGGTGTGTGGGGGGCTCTGGGCTAGGGCAGGGGGTTAGGGTGCAGGAGGGGACTCCAGGCTGGGGGTGGGGCAGAGGGGTTCAGGGTGTGGGAGGGGGCTCTGGGCTAGGGCAGGGGTTTAGGGTGCAGGAGGGGACTCCAGGCTGGGGGTGGGGCAGAGGGGTTCAGGGTGTGGGAGGGGGCTCTGGGCTAGGGCAGGGGTTTAGGGTGCAGGAGGGGACTCCAGGCTGGGGGTGGGGCAGAGGGGTTGGGGTGCAGGAGGAGGTGAGAGCTCTGGCTGGCAGTGTGGGCTCTGGTGTGGGGTGGGGGATGAGAGATTTGGGGTGCAGGAGGGGGCTCTGGGTTTGGGGGACTCAGGGCTGGGCTTGAGGCTTGGGGTTGGGGTGCAGACTTACCTTGACTGGCTCCCAGTCAGCAGTGCTGTGGAGCTAAGGCAGGTTCCCCTTTGGTGTGGTACTGCGCTTGCGCCCCGGAAGGGCCAGCAGGTCGAGCTCCAGGCGAAGGCGCGGTAGATGGTTCTGTGCGCTGCTCTTGCCCACAGCACCGCCCCTGCAGCTCCCGTTGGTCATGGTTCCCAGCCAGTGGGAGTGCGGAGCCAGTGCTTGGTGTGGGGGCAGCACACAGAGCCCTGTGGCCCCCTCGCCTAGGAGCCGGATCTGATGGCTACTTCTGGGGCACAGGGTGGAGCAAGGACAGGTAGTGACTAGCCTGCCTTAGCTCCGCAGCACTGCTGTCCGGACTTCTAATGGCCCGGTCGGTGGTGTTGACCGGAGCTGCCAGGCACCCAGTCAAAAACCGGACACCTGGTCACCCTATGGAGCAGCCACTGGGAAAAATAAAAGCCAGCGGCTGTGTCTGTGCCCATACAGTGTCTGAAGCACAGATAGGTTTCAAGACGTGATAGGGCAGGTCTTTGTTCACTGCTTTCAATCTCTATGTCGTAGCATAGGCTAGAATTATGATAACAATAATTTATAATGAGTTTCCATCTTACCAGTCTCAGCACAGAGCTGCAGGATGAAGTCTTTATGCCCGGAGCTGAGTACATTCTGGGCCACACATCTGTAATTCCCAATGTCGGATTGCTGTATGTTAATGAGGGTCAGGGATGCGTTGTCCTTAGACAGGATGGTGCGGTTTCCAATTGGCAAAGGCTGGTTGCATTTCTGCCAGGAATAGGACATGGCATTTCCTGCTGTCCCCAGGCAATTCAAAGTGATGTTTTTCCCCTGATGAGGAGCAGATGTCTCACTGGTGATGCGCACATTCGATACAGGTACTGAAAAACCACAAGAGAAGCTGTCAAGTTATGGTGACCTCCAAACACAGAGTTATGGGGAAAGCAAGTTATGGAGGGAGGGCTAGCACTAGTGGTTTGAACATTGGCCTGCTTAAACCCAGGGTTGTGAGTTCAATCCTTGAGGGGGCTACTTAGGGATCTAGGGCAAAAATTGGTCCTGCTAGTGAAGGCAGGGGGCTGGACTCAATAACCTTTCAAGGTCCCTTCCAGCTCTAGGAGATTGGTATATCTCCCATTATTATTACCAAGGGATTGTGGTAACATTATGTACATTCCCACAAAGCCTCATTGCTTTGCTTTACACATCTGAATTCTAGTCTCTACCTTAGAGCTGGGCAGAATATGTTTCATTAAAAGTTGTTTATCAGAAATGCTTTCTCTGATGTTTTCAAAACAAGAATTTCCAGTTTTTTGGATCAAAATATTTTTTATTTAGAAATTGAAGCAAATTAGACTGGAAAATAAGCTTTTTTGTCTATTTCAAAATGTTTCAAATGGCCCCAAATGGGTTCATTAATATTTTTGAAATTTCAACTTTTCATCCCAATTCGAGATGGGGGAAAATAGGTGAACTTTTGAAAATATCCACAGAATGGGAAAAAGGTTTCTAACCAGCTCTGGTTGTAGGTACATATTAATGGTTTGAATGTCTATTATCCATTAAATTTAAATGTACAAGAAACTCAAATCTTTGACTATCTGGAAATCCCCAGTTAAGGTACCCAAGCTACATTAACTCTGCCAATATAGAGATACCAGCTGTCTATATATTCCCTTTGCATGCAAAGTATCAAAAATGTACACATCGCAGGGTAGTTGGTCCCTTTAAGCAGAGCAGACCCAGTGCCCCTATGTCAGAGCAGGTGGGTCCAGCGGAGCAAATTAAAAGGGGGTGGGGCAACACCTGGGGCTATACAGACCTACCAGAGGGAAGGCAGGGGAGAAGTGCTTGCGACAGACAGTGCCTGGGAGAGAAGCCACAGTGGAGTAGAGCTAACTCCTGTGGTGGGTCTCTGAAGCAAGAGGCCAGGTGCTCCAGAAAGAGCTGGCTGAAACTGGGGAACTGCAAAGAGCAGGATCACCAGAGACGCCTGGGACAGGTGTCTGTGAAACCCAAAGACAAAAGGTGAGCTAAGGGACTATTTCTGTTTGTTTTACTTGCTTGTGTTTGGACAATAAACCTTAAAGGAGACTGGGCATGCTTGGAAGCTGGGGAGAAGCCCTGCCCCATGACAGTGCACCACACAACTTTGGCTTAATTAATCTGTTACATACAGTCATGCCTCTGATATTAAGCATGATGATTTGTCACTTGTCAGTCTTTGCCCTTTTCATCTAAGTGCTTCAGTTTCAGGATCTGGGCATGTGAGGTTTGTGTATGGAGGCATGTTGTGTCTGTGTCTGATGGGTGATTATCTGCCACGTGGAATTGGAGCCCAATGTTGTGTGGTGCTGAGCACCTTCTGCGTGGTGCTGAGCACCTTCTGCAAGGTGCTGTGTGCTCTTGGTGCTTTGTAGGATGAGGGTCTTTATGAGAAGTGGTGTATGACTGCTTTTATTTTGCCATTTACCTGTCAAGAAATCATACAATTATTTGAAGTGCACTGGGTTTGACTGTGAAGAAGGCTGAAAAGTGATCCAACCACTCTATGATTAAGTCATTCTAGTTTTTTTGTGGTCACTGATCAAATGATAACATTTGTCATGGATGGATATGATAGTATAGGTTTCTGATTGTCTCATCGTATTGCTGTGGGAGCAGGGTTCAGGGGTTTTGGGTACCTTAACACTGAATTTCTGTATTTTTTTCAGTGATAATTCTTGGTCTGTAGCTCCCTATAAGCAGTTCATTGTGAGCACTCACTACTTGACATTCAAAATTTGAGCCATTTTGATTGGACTGATATATTATATGATATGCACCTGTTCCCAGATTGGATCAGCATAACTCTTAGATGAAGATTTCTGGTACAAATATTTGTGACCACAAATTCAGAATTCACTGTTCATGAAGGGTCCATAGGGTTTCTTTAGAATTCACTCTTTTAGAACATTCTCCACACACACATTCTCTCCAAACAGGATTTGGCTTCTCCTTGCTTCCTGAAGAAAACCTTCTGATCTTTTTACATTTGGATGTGTTTTCTTTAAACCATATCCTCCCTCCTCCCTACCCCATTTATACTGCATTGTCAAGCACCATAGTCTTGTAGACCTCAGTAACAGGCTGGGTTCAGGTCTTTATTTTTGTATGGTATTAGTAGCAGCAGCTAGATGGTCTAGCCATGATCAGGGCCTCATTGTGCTGGCCATTATGCAAACACATAGTAAAGATGCTCCTTGCTTTGATGAATTACACTCCAAATAGACACAATAAACAAAGGGTGGGAAAGAGCAAATATTAATATTAGACCCATTTTATATGTAGGAGAGGCAGGAATTGTCTTGAGCCCCTGCCTTAACCACAGGGCCACCCTTTGGTCTGTTGTTAGTCTCCATGTTCAATAAACTAGCTTTAAACAGAACCAGTTTATCAACTCTCTGTACGTTCTCTTGAATACCTCCCTTTGCCCACTTCAGCCTTTTCTAATCAAATGAGCGCAGGTGTATGCACTGGAAATTTGTCACTGTCTAATCGGAAGAGGTGGCTCATGCAATTTGGGCTGCCAAGGATTTTACAAAAGGCCACTTACTGATCACTGTGACTCTTGTCCTGTCGATCTGTTGCTGCTTGTTAAGCAGCTGGATGGTCAGCATATAGACTCCTTCGTCGCTTAAAGTCACATAATGAATAGTCAAGGAAAAGTTGGTATGAGAAAAGACAACTCTCTTCTTGTAACTTTCATTAATATAGATGTTGTTGGAGCGGGGTGAGAATGTTAGGATGGAGACCTTTTCTCTCCCATTTAGCTGTGCACGCCACTCCACATTAAAGACCAAAGAAGCATTCAGACTGGTCCCCATCAGCAGTACTGTGGTGTTGAAGCGATGATAGACTTCCTTAGTCTTTTGGTCCATCGTGACCTCTGAGGAGAAGTTAAGCAGAACAGCGTTAGCAGTGCTGGGAAGGTGGCCAGAAGTTAACTTACATTTTGCTCAGAGAAGTCAGAAACTGTGCTGGAAGAAGGAATATTATTGGTGCTCTGGGGTGCATCGGCAAGGACTATCCTCACCTGGGCTTCCTTTAGAAGTGGGGAACTCCATCATTAACCCGGAGCCCAGTCACCTCATCATTTATGTGCATACAACTCCAGCTGAGTGTGCACAACTACCATGGGAAGGGTGGGACTCTGAAGTTAGAGCAGCCAGCCAGGCATTTATTCTGAGTTGCATAAGAAGAAAAGCAGGGAGTCAAAAAATGTGAAGCATGACAGTGAAATGTTTGCTCCAGTGAAAAAATTGGGGGGATTTAAGAGGAAGCTCTTCCAAGCCCACCATTGTGCTTTCTTTGCCCAGCAGGTTTGCTCATCATTATGATCCAATGACGGATGCACCGTCGGGCTGAAGACCATATCAGAGAAGGGGAACTGAAATCACTTCATCCACCTGCTGAGCTATTCTAACCATTGACAGCAAGATCTCAGACAAGATACTGAAGGCACAGTGTGTCCAGATCTCATACTGATTCAGGTGTGTTTTCTTTTGCTGTAGCAAATCTAGGACCAGACATGCGACCAGCTCAGAAAGACAGATACCATGATGAGAGATTCCTTAGAAATAGATAAGACAGATGGGGCAGAGCATGGAATGAGCCTCTCCTTTCCTAAAAGCACCTAATAAAGATATTTAGGTATGTTTTAGAGTTCTGTGGCACCTTATAGACTAACAAACGTATTGGAGCATGAGCTTTCGTGGGTGAATACCCACTTCATCGGATGCATGTAGTGGAAATTTCCAGAGGGAGGTATAAATATGCAAGCAAGAATCAGTCTAGAGATAACACGGTTAGTTCAATCAGGGAGGATAAGGCCCTCTTCTAGCAGTTGAGGCATGAACACCAAGGGAGGAGAAACTGCTTTTGTAGTTGGCAAGCCATTCACAGTCTTTGTTTAATCTTGAGCTGATGGTGTCAAATTTGCAGATGAACTGAAGCTCATCAGTTTCTCTTTGAAGTCTGGTCCTGAAGTTTTTTTTGCTGCAGGATGGCTACCTTTAAATCTGCTATTGTGTGTCCAGGGAGATTGAAGTGTTCTACAGGTTTTTGTATATTGCCATTCCTAATGTTGGACACAAATCAGATCCCAAATCAAAGCAGCTGCAGTAATTATAAAGATGGAGCAGAGGAAAGAACCATGTACAGATTCTCTGAATTAAACAGATGGAAATCAGTGCAGACCCACAGTCCTAGACCCCAACCCGCTGCCCCCTTTTTCAGCACTCTACTCCCCACTAGAAGCAGGAAAGAGCATCCCCTGTGCTCCATAGCAGCCATGCAAGAAGAAAAACTTCTTGAGCATCCTGTGTGCAGGGTAGGGTGACCAGATGTCCCGATTTTATAGGGACAGTCCCGATTTTTGGGTCTTTTTCCTATATAGGCTCCTATTACCCTCCACCCCCCATCCTAATTTTTCACATTTGCTGTCTGGTCACCCTAGTGCAGGGGCCACTCCCAGTCTAGCCATTGCTGCTGTTTGCCTGTATACGATTTGCCTGCATAGCACTAAGTCCTGTAACTTGATCACTCTAGAAGCCGTTTCAAGAAGCACATAACCTTACTCCTGTTCAAGTGACTGTGGTTTGACACCTCCGTTTCCTACTTTGGCATCAACACCTCTTTTTGCCTTTCCTCCTCTGCTTGCCCAAAGCAACAGCCATTTCGCAGCACGTGTTTCTCAGAACTGATCCCACTTCCTGGCTCTGACAACAAGGGCCAGCCTTTCAGACTCTGCAAAGGGCAAATGGCAGGCGAGCAGCTGTCGGCACCTCATGCACCAAGGAGTGGAGCTGGCACCGCACTGGGGCCAGAGCAATATGCAAAGACATGGGAAGGGAGACAAACACCACATCATGCCCACAGTTTTCCTAAGGCTTAGCATCTGAGACGGTCTAGAACAAGGGTGGCCAAACCGTGGGTCAAAACCGCATGCGGATCTTTTACAGATAAAGTGTGGCTCTCAGAACCCCACCCCCATTCTTCACCTATCAGACTGCAGAGGACGGGGTATGGGGGAGAAGCTCGGGACCTCTGCCTTGCAGCGGAATGGTGGGGTAGGGGCTTCTGCCCAGCAGGGAGGGGTGTTTTGGGGCTACAGCCCCATGGGGTGCGGCAGCCGGGGCTCAAGCCTTCAGCAGGAGCAGTGCTGAAGCCCTGAGTCCTGGCAAGCGCCTCCTGCAGGGCTGAAGCCCTGAGCCCCGGCGGGTGTGCCCTGGCTCTCAAACTTTGGAAGATTGTCAGATGTGGCTCGGAGGGTCAGTAAGTTTGGCCACCCTGGTACAGAACATGCCAACAATAGTTGGGTGCTGCTACTCCACTGCCCCCCTGTAGGGAATTTTTTTTTAGCAAAGGCCAGAGATATGACTACCCTCACCCACTCACTGGCATAGGGGATAGCATAATTTGTTGCTGGTATAGGCAAGCAGCAAACTACTGTATTTCCTTCCCCTTCCCCAGAAGCCAGGAGGAAGCAGGGGTAGAACTGTGACTCAGAGGGGTGTCTCTGAGTCACAGTGCATCCCGGGGCTTCTCCTAACTTGGCATTGCTTCCTCACTACCCTTTGTTCAGGGCTGCATCTAGGGTCACAGTCCAGCCCTGTGTGATCTGACTGGCTGAAAGCGGTTCAGTTATTTCTGGTGTATGGTGGGATATGTTTCCTGGTATCTCCTCCATCAGCAGATGGTGAGTTTCTTTGGGAAACCACTTTCTTTTTAATGTAAAAACTTTCTTCAAAGCTGTTATAGGGCTGCTGTGATGCTGGCTCACGGCAGAATCAACCTTACTAAACCAGCCATTATTGCAGGACATGGACACCTCAGTAGATTTGTGGAGAAGGCTTGATGGGCAGTTTCCACTTGCTTCCCCATTTTTCACTTGCTTCTTGAGTCCAGTCTCCCCACCCAATACAACTGCCCAGAGTTGTGGAGATGGGAGAGGGGGAAGCAGCCTCCCATTTGCCTTTGTGTGATGAGGATGGACGTGGGGAATTCAATCTGTGGATACATTCTGAGCTCCTTGGGACCAATGCAGTTGGTCCCATAGTCAAAGCCAACTGAAGTCAGTAGACAGACTCCCATTGACTCGAGTGGACTTTGGATCAGGCCTCTGCACCTTGGGTGTCCAGTTTAACCATTTCCTGTTCCTTCTGGTTGACCCTGGAGCAATGTGATTTTTAAAAAATGAATAAGGCTTTGGCACCCAGACACTGCTGCGATGGGGTTCCTTAGAAATATGTATGAAAATGACAATGGTGACAATTAAAATAATTAGGCATGTGATGAGCATGTGATCCCACAACACCACAGTGATGAGTGTGTCATAACAGATCACACAGACATACGCCAACAAATAACCAAGCAACTGCTTTTCTAAAAGATCTACTCAGATCAAACAGGAATTAATTCAGAGAAGCCTTGGAATCTATGAATCATCCACACTAGAGTTTGGGATACTTTTCTTTCCGTTAACATTCTGAGAATAAACCCTTCCTCATCAAGACCCACATGGATGGCACTCATTTGTGCCCCGGCTGAACTCCATTGACTTCAGTGGGGCTCTAGGCATGCTTGAGTGTCCACCCACATAGGCCCTGATCCTGCAAGTGGATGAAAGCTGATAAAAGGGTTTGTGAATAATTGTAAAACGGAGCAGCAGGTTTTGTGTGCAAAAATATTAATATTGGGGTGACTCCCTCCACCCTGTATTCACCCAGTTCTGTTCCACAATCTCTATTGACACATATGATGTATATGATGCAGAGTGACTACAGCTTGATTTTCATAGCCCAGAAGTAACTGGTGGCGATGGCAGGCAGAATACGCTTGCTTCTATTAATTTAATTTTTGGTATATAAGAGTGCCCATCAATACGTTCTCCAGGCATGGAGCAATATGCAAAAACAAGAATTTGTTGAACAATAGCAGCACAAAAGACATTTTTCTCTATCACACAACTGTAGGCTAGTTCTGTCCTCAAAACGTACACACACACACACACACACACACACACACACACACAACTTCATCACGCTAACCTTTAAAACTAAGCCCATTTGATAAAGGGATTCTTGCTGTATGGTTGTCACAAAAGTTGCTTTAACATCAGACACAGACATCACTTCACTTACCAGGTAGAAGGCAAGCAAGATAGAGCAGAAGCGCAAACAGCATTTCATGCAGCGTTTCCTGGTGCATGTTCTTGCTGGAAAGTTACAGAAGATCTAGAGCCTGAGATAAAAGGCATGAGAAGTGTTGCTTTAATAACTGCTGTAAAAAATGTTTTTCTTGGACAAATCTATCTTCGCATCTATCAGATAGGAAGGCTGGCCTCCTGGGTCCCGGCTGAGTGTTTTAAGTTAAAACCTGGTTCTACCACAGATACCCTGTGTACACTTGGGCAAATGACTTAATCTGTGAGGTGCTTGTCTAATTAAAAACTGTATCATAATGCATATGCACAGGAGTGGGGGAGTGTGTGTGAATTCAGGTTACACTGCCAACCTCAGACCTGGTATTTCCTAACTCTCCACTGTGTGACTTTGCAACCTTAGCATCCTTTTCATATAGCTTTGGGATGGAATTTCTTACATTTTTAAAGACATTAAAAGTTGAAAAAACAAAAACTTCATTTAATCACGTTGACTTCCCATGTGATTCATTAGCCAGCCGGGGCTCTTTAGATCCACAGCATGATACTTTACCACTTCAGCTAACAGAGTAACTGGTAGCAGTAAGAGGTTGTCATCTTCTATATACACCTGCCACTACAGGGCGATGAGCCACGCACTTTGCCAGTGGGTCTCGTAGCTATATTTGTTTGACAGCAAAGGAATGCTGAGATTCAGGTATAATGGGGTAAGTCCCAGGTTCTGGAGAGTGGAGTGTGCTTTAGTGGTGGCAAAGCTTCTGTGCCTTTGCCTGTCTGTCCCCTTCTGCTCCCATCCTCCCCCTCCCAACTCCTGCTGTATTCCCTCTGCTCCGACCTGTGTCCCCAGACCTTGACCATGTCCCCCACCTCTGCTCTTATCCTCCCCATCCCCAGCTCCTGCCTCTCTCAATCTCTCTTGTTCATATCCCCCTCCCATCGTCTATCCCGTCCTGCCCCCAGCCCTTCATCTCTCCCCCTCTGCCCTTCTCCATTCCTCACCCCTCTGCGTCCCAGTCAGGATGCTTTCTCTTCCTCCTCCATGCTGCCTTGGAACCAGCAATGGAACATAGAGTGCACAGGAGAGACACATCCAGCCTTCAGCATCCCAGTCCAGTCCACTAAGCCACCGTGCCTCCCTTTACTGTAATGCTGCATATAAGCCTGACCCTGCTCCCACTGGAATCAGTGGGGGTTTGTCGTGGATTCCGCTGGGAACAGGAAAGGGCCCTGACTTTGCATTCCTTGCTGGCTTTCTCCTCCTAACACACCTCCAGATGCAGGAAAAGGAGTTTGCCTGTAGTAGGTGGGACGCTGGCAGACCAGGTGCCAGCTCATGTCAGGACCTCTGCGCCTCACTGAACACTGCCATATGCATAGCTGGAAACCAGTCTGGCTCGCCTCTGTCTTAGCATTGTTAAAATAGATATTAGAGTTATTATAAGACTGTGTTTTATGTTTAGACTTTATGAAATGCTTGTAGGATGTTGCATGTATTAGTCTTACTTATATTTATACTTTAAGGTAATATATAAGTGTTTGCTCTGTAACTGTAGATGGATTTTATTAAACTGTAATACCCCACAGTCAGAGACACATTATCAAGTGTGAAATGCTAGTTTACCACAGGAAGTATTATCTCTTGTGCAGCAAAAACAACTACAGACACGAGAGAAGCCATTGTGGAACATTAGTGGACAAAAGACTTCATCCTTTGTTCTCCCAGACCTATGAAGAGGGGACTAGGGGTGCCAGGAATCTGGTTTTCAACCAGAATGCCTGGTCGAAAAGGGATCCTGATGGCTCCGGTCAGCACCGCTGACTGGGCCATTAAAAATCCAGTTGGCAGCACAGGCAGGTGCCCTACCCAGCTCCACGCAACTCCCAGGGAGCTGCAGGCATCACCCTCTGGCTCATTGCACTGCAACCCCCTTCTGACACTAAAAGTTACTACACAACCCCAGGAGAGGGGACCTAAGCCTGCTCTAGCCCCACAGGGCTTCAGCCTCAGGCAGGAGGCCTGTAACATACAGGGCTGAAACCCTCAGGCTTTGGCTTCAGCCTCAGGCAGTGGGGCTCAGGCTTTGACTTCAGCCCTGGCCCCCAGCAAGTCTAAGCCAGCCCTTGTGACCCCATTAAAATGGGGTTGTGACCTACAGTTTGAGAACCGCTGGTGTACAATATCAGCTATCACACAGGCAGGCTTGTGGCCAGATAGATTGGAGTGCCCAAGGGCACTGTCTGACTCTCTGGCAAGGCTGCTGTCGTGCTTTAGGAGTTCACACTTGATACGTAGTTAATGAAATCTAATTCTAGAACTCCCACCCAGTTTGGGTTTTGTGCCCTGCTTCTTGACAGTCTGCCTAGAGGTTGGTACTCATGCCCATGAGCCACCTTGAGCAGCCTGATGGTATGTATCAGCTCTAATTAGTGGGGGGAGGGGAAGCTGGGGTTGCAAAGGACTGGGGCAGCTCCACTTCTGCCTTTCAGTTCTTCATTTTAGAACACACATGATCTAGAACAAAAGTGCCAGAAACCAGCTTCCCAGATTTCAGCTTCCTGGTCATTACAGCCACTAGAGATCAAGGCAGCACACTGCAGACTTTCATGGCCTGATCCTACAGTCCTCCTTCAGACAGGACTGGGCCCAGAAAGGGTTAATGAATCAGAAGGAAAAACGAGCCCCAATGAACTCATCCATTTCATCTTGAAAAGAATCAGTAACAAAGTGTCAGCTAAGTCTAATGTCACATTTTCTGTTAAAAGGGGGGGAAGCAGCTTGGAGAAACAGAGGTGCAGAGAATGGTTAACAGTCTTGCAGAATGATAACTTTTAAAGACATGGGTGTTCCCCTTTCTTTATAATCAGTATACACCTGTCTCCATGAAGAAAGAGATCACGATAACATATGGCACATACTGTAGCATGGAATACAATAATTCAGACAGGGAAATTCCTCAATAAAGGCTGAGCCTAAAAATGTTACCCATGTGAGTAATCTTTACTCACTGAAGCAGTCGTGACTAAGGCAGGGGTCAGCAACCTATGGCACATATGCCAAAGATGGCATGCAAGATGATTTTGAGTGGCACTCATATTGTCCGGGTCCCGGCCACCAGTCCTGGGCGCTCTGCTGCCATCCTGGGGTCCTGGCCGCTGGCCCAGGGCTCTGCAGCCATCCCCCGCTGTGGCCCACTGCAGTTCAGCACCCCCCCCCCCGCTTAAAAATTGTTCCAGCACCACTGTACTGGGATATTTTTAAGTCCTGATTTGCTGCCTACGTCACTCACATCATGTGGAACAGCGCATTGCGTTTGACGTTGTGCATGCCGTCTGTTGCGATTTTTTTCCCCACTGTAAGTTGAGGGGTACATTTGACAAAATGTCAGCTCCTAAGGAAGCAAAGTTAGATGTCCGTTCATTTCACTTCACAGCAACATTTGGTGGCTAAGTTGTGGCAAGGTTTTGGTGCGCTTTGTAAACTGTTTTGAGGCAATCAAGGCCTTTTTGTCGGAAAAAGGACAAAACGACCCCAAACTGGATGATGACAAATGGCTGTGTAATCTCATGTTTGTAACTGACATTACCGCTCACCTAAACAAACTCAACCTCTGTCTCCAGGGTGCAGGGCAAAAGGTTCTGGATTTTTATGAAATCTGGAAGGCATTTGGTGTAAAACTAGCAGTTTTTTCTCAGGCTATTTGAACTCCGATTTTCTGCTACTTCCAACACATAAAAGAGCTATCAACACGTTGCACTGTCAGTGTCGATGAGATTGGAACGTACATGCAAGAACTGGAATCAGAATTTTCTGACAGATTTCAAGATTTCCAGCGATTTGGCCCAATGCTTTCTTTTCTAATTAAACCTGAAAAGTTCAACAAAAGCGACTTGGATTTGTCTGTATTTCAGTGGATGGGTGTTGAAGATTTTGAAATGCAGCTTATTCCATTAAAAAGCTCAGAATTGTGGGCATCAAAGTTTGGAGAACTGTGGCGTGCACTTAAAGCTACCGAGAGAGATCATGGGCCCTCTATTCTGATCTGCTGGGTGTCCCTGCCAGTGAAATTTAACTGTTTGAAGAAACTTGCGTTTGCAATGCTATCAGCATTTGGATCCACATACCTGTGTGAACATGTATTTTCATACATGAAATATGTCCTCTGTCCCTCTTGGAGCCGGTTAACAACTGATCACTCAGAAGCCTGTGTGCAGCTTAAACTATCCAAATACGTGCCAGACATTGGAAAACTCAGCAAGGAAAAGCAAGGGCAAGGATCACACTAAACTGACAAGGTCTACATTTTAGTTTAATTTTAAATGAAGCTTCTTAAACATTTTAAAAAACCTTCTTTACTTTACATACAACAATAGTTTAGTTATACATTATTGACAGAGACCTTCTAAAAACTGGCATGTGAAATCTTAAATTCGAGTGAATAAATGAAGACTTGGCACACCATTTCTGAAAGGTTGCCGACCCCTGTTCTAAGGGCTTGTCTATATAGGGACATTCAGGAAAATGAATTTGAATTAGCTAAAGGTGTGAATTTAGCGTGGATTAGTGAAACCGCTGTGTGATTGCTCTTATTCAGAATTAAAGTGACCTTAAATTTGTTTAGCTTAATTCAGGGCTGGGGGGGGGGGGGGGCAAGTGGGGCAATTTGCCCCGGGCAGTGCAGGGGTCCCCATGAGAATGGCTGAGGCTCCCTCCCCGGCCCCAGACCGACCCCGCCTCCACCCCTCTTCTGGAGCCTCAGCGCATCCAGGAGCATCCCTGAACAGCTGCAGCGTGGCTCCGGCGGGGCTCCTGAGTTCCTGCCCACTCAGAGCCGCATGGTAAGGGGGTGGGGCTGCGAGCTCCACACCGAGCGGAGGGAGCTCAGGCCCCGCTGGAGCTCGCAGCCCCGCCCCCTTACCACACGGCTCTGAGCGGGGAGGAGCTCAGGAGCCCCGCCGGTCTGCTAAACCCAGGGTTGTGAGTTCAATTCTTGAGGGGGCCACTTAGGGATCTGGGGCAAAAATCTGCCTGGGGATTGGTCCTGGTTTCAGCAGGGGGTTGGACTAGATCACCTCCTGAGGTCCCTTCCAACCCTGATATTCTGTAAGAGGCCGGGAGGGTTGGATAAGGGGCAGGAAATCCCAGGGGCAGAGGTTGGGAGGGTGGTCAGGGGACAGGGAATGGGGGGTTGGATCGTGGGCATTCCAGGGGTCTGTCAGGACTCAGCAGGGGTGTGTGGATAGGGATCGGGGCAGTCAGGGAGCAGGGGTGGGGTCCCAGGGTGGTGGTTGTGGGGGGTCTCTGGGGGACAGTGAGGGGATGGGTCAGGGATTCTGAGGGGGGGTGGGCAGTCGGGGGACAGAAAGTAGGTGGGGGTCGGATAGGGGGCAGAGCCAGGCTGTTTGGGAGGCACAGCCTTCCCTACCCTACCCTACCCTAAAGCTCATTCAGCAGTTTGAGGCTTGCAGAAGAGCCAAGCTGTTAGCTTTTCTATTAGGGCTCCCATCCCTTTCACTTCTCAAATGGCAAATTATAGTCTATATTTAATTTCAGTGCCATAGGGAGATTCATGTCATGGGAGGGTAGCTTCATTTAAAATTAGCCATTGGGGGAGGGATCACATGAGAAGAGCAATATTCTACACCACCTAGCTCCTTCCCAACCCTACCAAGGGAGACCCTCCCCTCCCCTGCATTCCCTGAGGCTTCAGAGGGATTAATTCAGTGGTTCTCAACTTTTATACTGGTGACCCCTTTCACATAGCAAACCTCTGAGTGCGACCCCTCCCTTATAAATTGAAAACACTTTTTTATATATTTAACACTATTATAAATGCTGGAGGCAAAGCAGGGTTTGAGGTGGAGGCTGACAGTTCACAACCCCCAGTAATAACCTCGTGACCCCCTGAGGGGTCCCGACCCCCAGTTTGAGAACCCCTGGGTTAATTTAATTTTAGCACCCTGTGTCCATTCACATGCATGTGCTATTTTGAACATTTCAGTTTTCACAACATAGGCTCACCCCAGATTCTGGAACAAGCTCAAATGCTCAGTTCATGGAATATGTACATAAGCTATACTAAAGACAAACCCACAGTAACCGTCTCCAGTTTGTGAGGGACCACATGGAGCCAGTCTCTAGGAAACAGATAAATGCATGGAGGTTAAGTCCATTAATGGCTATTAGCCAGGATGGGTAAGGAATGGTGTCCCTAGCCTGTTTGTCAGAGGGTGGAGATGGATGGCAGGAGAGAGATCACTTTATCATTACCTGTTAGGTTTACTCCCTCTGGGGCACTTGGCATTGGCCATTGTCGGTAAACAGGATACTGGGCTGGATGGACCTTTGGTTTGACCCAGTATGGCTGTTCTTATGTTCTAACCTAAATGAACCCAAAGTTATGGAGACAGATATGAGTCAAGGAAGCCAGCAGAGTATCAGAAACCTGGAAAAATCTCTGACTGGATGGGCTCAGGCGTTTGGTCACAAGCTGAGGTGGTTCAAAAGTTTTGGATTTTTTTTTAAGCAGAATTTTTTTATTGTTTCTTTAAACAATCAAACACAGCAAGCAGTAAATATTTGGCCTCACACTTCTGAAACCCCAAACCATATTCAGGTTTTGGCAGACTAATTTCAGCTTTTCAATTAAAAAAACCACAACAAATTTTGAAGGGAAGCAGACACTGTCCGTGATTTTTTTTCTGCTTTTTAGAAACTCCTAGTTTTCGATCCAAAAAAAGTTTTGATGGAAAATATTTGTCCAACCCTTTTAATGAGCTTTAGTGCCTTTTAGCACTAGCTGATGCTGAGAACCAGTGATACCTTGTAAAGAAATTTTCTCAAAACTGGGTTTGTGCCGAGATGCAGAAGGTTTATTTTTCCCAGGGCCACCCGTGGCGGGGGAGCAAGTGGAGCAATTTGCCCCGGGCCCCGCAGGGGACCCCACAAGAATATAGTATTATATAGTATTGCAATTTTTTTTAATGGAAGAGGCCCCCGAAATTGCTTTGCCTCAGGCCCCCTGAATCCTCTGGGCGGCCCTGGCTTAATTCACTTTGGAATTCATAAACTAAGTGTCGCAGGATAGAACCCTACCTTTGGCCCTGATCCTGCATTGGGCTCGATTAACATGGACCCTTGCAACTGGACAGAGTCCAGTTTACTTCAATAGGAAGTAGAGATGCCAGGGTCCACACAAATGCTTCTCAATACAGGATGGGAGCCTTCATTAGAAATGAGCTGCATGCAGGAGGCATAAGGAAAAGGATCGTTGAGCCTTGGAGGCAAAGTGAAATGCCAGCCTGATAAGCAGATATATTTCAAAAGCAGTTTAACGATAATGCAGTGCTGAAGACAGGCAGGACCGGAAGAAGATAATATGATGTGAGGTAGAGAGTGGGAATAAGGGAAACAATAGGTAAGAGTAAAAATACTAAAATGAACCTGAGTACATGGCCAAAGGTTGAGATAAACCAGAATTGGGTACCATAGGGAATACAACGCAGAACCCTCCCCTCCTATTAGTCTGCAAGCAAAACTCTTACTGAAGCCAGTGAGAGGTTTCTTTTGAATTGGTAGAGCCCTGCTAGAGCTTACAAACCTACCAAATCCCTCCTCCTAAAAGAAAAGAAATAAGCATCCTAAGTGATTGTTCTCTAATCACAGTGCAGTAGCAGAGCCTTCCAGTGGACTTAGATCCAATGTGCTGAGAGGATGGACACACTCATCACTTAGCATAGCTTTTCTCATTCTGTCCATATTCTGAGTGAAGAAGAAATAAATGTTTACAAATACTAACCTTCCTTCCTCCTGCTCAGGTCTGCGTGGCCTCTGTGCTGGGTGACAGAGGAGAGTGATAAGGGGCGTATGTGGCCAGAGGGGAAATGACAAGACTACTTCCTGCCTCTGAAGGTATCTCTCAGTATGAGACATGATGCAATAGAAACAAAAGCCCCCACAGCAATATATGAGAAGCACCAGTGTCCATGGAAAAATGCAGAGAAAATGCTGATTAGTGAAATCAAAGGGTATGTTTTACCTGCTATCAGAGGAGTGATTGCAGCTTGAGCTGGCAAATTCATGCTGGCTTTAATCAAGCTATCATGGGTAAAAATAGCAGTGTGGATGATTTAGAATTCTAAACTGTCACTTTAATTCTCATGGGGTTTCCTGGTTCTGCTTTCAGGCAGAGGGCTCTGTGGGGAAGTGTGAAATCTGGATTTTCAGTCTGCAGCCAACCTGCCTCAAATGGGATGGCGTGAGCTGTGCCTCTCTATTTTTAGGGAGCAGCCTGCTTTCTCTCTCTCTGGTTTTGGTTCTTGTGTAGCATCATTCTGGAGTGTAAGAAATAAAGTTGTCTTGCACTGAAGCCTTCCAGCTAGGGTGTTGTGTTTTACCTGACTTCTCTAAGGCCTGGTCTACACTAGGACTTTAATTCGAATTTAGCAGCGTTAATTCGAACTAACCGCTCAACCGTCCACACTAGGAAGCCATTTAATTCGAACTAGAGGGCTCTTTAGTTCGAATTTGGTACTCCACCCCGACAGGTGGAGTAACGCTAAATTCAACATTGCTAGCTCGAATTAGGCTAGGTGTGGATGCAAATCGAACTTAGTAGCTCCGGGAGCTATCCCACAGTGCACAATCCTCTGTTGACTGTTTTACATGTCACCCTATCTTTACTGAATGCTGCAGATAGACGCGATGGTGCAGCACTCAACACCAACATCCTTGCTCCCCCCACGCTATTGAAGGCTGATGGTACAATAAGATGGAAATTCATCCTCATCATCAGCCTCTTGGCATATGGGGCAGTGCAAAAGGGCTGGTAACCATGCCGACTAGTATCAGTAAGGTTGATCAAGGGCGCCTGTCCCTAATTTTTGATGGCTGATGGTACAATGGCTGGTAACCGTCCTCATCATTGCAACAGGGGGCTGAGCTCCATCAGCCCCCACCCTTCATTGTAAATAAAAGATTCAATTGCCCCTGGACTAGCAGAGGGATGATGGGCTCCTTCATCCACACTCCTTAATGTCCTGCCTGGACTATCATTGCAGCTGGAGGCTTCCTTCCAGTCATTTCTCACAAACAAGTCACTGTGTCTTATTCCTGCATTCTTTATTACTTCATCACACAAGTGGGGGGACAATGGTATGGTAGCCCAGGAAGGCTGGGGTAAGAACGGAATGAAGAGGTGGTGTTGTTGCAGGAGCACCCCCTGTGAATAGCATACAGCTCAGAATTTATGCAGGATCAGACACAGAGCGGCTGTGCTCTCTGGTTCTATGATACAGTGGTTCTCTAGTACACTTGCCCATAATCTAGGCAGGACTGATTCTATTTTTAGATACCAAAAAGGAGGGATTGACTTAGGTAGTCATTCCCAATTTTGGCTTTTGCGCCCCTGGCTGCTCGGCCAGGGGCACTTATGACAGCCCCAAATGGGGCAGTGCAAAAGGACAGGTAACCATGCCCATCTTATTACCATCTTATTACCAATTTATGGTATGGTTGATGGTACAATATGGCTGGTAACCATCTCTGCTGTCATGCAAAAGCAAAAGCATGCTGCTGTGTAGCGCTGCTGGCCCGCCTCTGTCAGCGGCATCTAGTACACATACGGTGACATACACAAAAGGCAAAACAGTGTCCATGGTTGCCACGCTATGGCGTATGCCAGGGCAATTCTGGGAAAACGGGCTTGAAATGATTGTCTGCCGTTGCTTTCCCAGAGGAAGGAATGACTGGCGACATTTACCCAGAATCCACCGCGAAAATGATTTGTGCCCCAGCAGGCACAGGGGTCTCAACCCAGAATTCACAGAGACAGCCTAGACTCAGTTAATTGTTCGCCAAAATGTATCTTTGCAAGGAATTCACTCCCTGTTTCCCATCTCACAGCTTCCACTGTCTCCAGACCTGCCACAGCATCCCCCTCGCAGAGGCTGGCGAAGATTAGGCGGCGAAAGAAAAAGACAAGGGACAAGATATTCGAGGAACGTATGGGCTGCTACCTAGCAGAGGCGGACCAGCAGAGCCAGTGGAGGGAGAGCGTCTCTCTGTGCCAGCGCTCACACAGCGAACGGGAGGAGAGGTGGCGTGAGGAAGACAAGCAGGTGACTGAAACAATGCTTGGACTAGTGAGGGAGCAAACGGACACGCTCAGGCGCCTTGTGGATGTTCTGCAGGACCGCAGGAGGACAGAGACACCCTGCAGTGTATCTGCAACCGCCCTCCCCCGCCACAAAGTCCCATACCCCCCTCACTGAAAATAATCAGGAGGAGGGGCGGCCAGGGACGTGAATACTGTCACTGCACCACAGCACAGTGCTCAAGTACCCAAAAGCTCTCATACCCTACAGTTGCCGAAGTCCTTCACTTCCAGACTCACAGTAGTCCCAATCCCAGTCCCATCCCCTAACTTTCTACTTAATTAATAAAAATGCTTTGCTGTTAATTACTGTTTCCGTTATGTTTTTTCAAAGAAGACTGTGTTTGAATGGGGGGCGTGGGGAAGGATGTGGTTAATTGCATAGGACAGTCACCTTTCCCAGGGTACAGACACGGGGGCAGGATCAGCAGCGGGTCACACACACGGTGCAGTCAGTAGGCAATCTGGTCGGTTTTTGGAGGTGGTTTCCAGGATCTGTGTGGGCGGGGGAGATGTGACTTTGCAGCGGGGGAGGGCGGTTACAGATCTTATACAGCGGTCCTTCTCCTGGACCGCTGAGTCACGCAGCTGAGGAATCTGTATCCGTCCTCCTCCACCACAAGGTCACATATCCGCCTGCACACAGAATTCCAGAAAGAGGGATGGCAGGCTCCGTTGAAAGAAGCCTTCCGGCACTGCGGACTGCTCTAGGAGCAGGAGCCTGTCATTCCTTGAGTTTAGAGGCGGTCTTTACATCACCGCACACCCTACCCAGCACAGCCTGCGTCCCAGTTTCAACCCTTTCACGAAAAGTCATGAATAAAGAAACCTTTGTTAAGTAATAATGGGACATGTATTTTATTTTTACACGTGTGCTGGAAGTGGGGGTAACGGGGTGAACGGGGTATGTAACCGAAGAGGAGAGTCAACAGTCAGTGGGTAAAGAAACAGGGGCAGGTTCAGCTTCTCTGTAAAGAAACTGAACAGTCACAGGTCACGCTGCTCGCTGCTCGCTGGTATTTGAAGAGTTCCTTGTCGCTGTCCCAGGCGCCTGTATAGGGCTTCATGAGCAAGTGCATTAGCGGGCAGGCTGGGTCCCCGAGGATGACTATAGGCATCTGCACATCCACAACAGTTATTTCGTGGTCCGGGAAGAAACTACCTTCCTGCAGGCGTCTGAGAGCAGCCCACAGTTCCTGAAAACACACGCATCATGAACCTTGCCCGGCCACCCGACGTTGATGTTTGTAAAACGTCCCGTATGGTCCCCCAGTGCTTGCAGCACCATTGAAAAGTAGCCCAATTTCTCAGCAGCTGACTGTGGAAGAGCTGGATGATAAAGTGTGAGGAGGAGAAAACGGCGATGATCGCAGCGGGCTCCATGCTTGCAGTGCTGTGGCGTCCGCGCTGTCACTGACCAGAAAAGTGCACGAACAGATTGCCCGCAGGCGCTTTCACGGAGGGAGGGAGGGAGGGAGGTTGTGATTGACGGTTCAATGACGACACTTACCCAAAACCACCCTCGACACATTTCTCCCCCCAGCAGGCATTGGGGGCTCTACCCAGCATTCCAATGCGCAGCGGGGAGTGTGGGAACTGTGGGATAGCTTCCCACAGTGCACTGCTTCCAAAGTCGACGCTGGCCCCGTGAATGTGGACTCCGAAATTCGAATTAGTGTATTTAATATGGATACACAAATTCGACTTCATAAGGTCGAATCCACAAATTCGAACTAAGTTGATTCGAAATAGTCTTGTAGTGTAGACAAGGCCTAAGTGTAGGCTGTGAACATAACCAAAGGCATCAGGGCACCTCATATACAGAGAACACTGAAGATATAAAAAGAACCTGGACACAACTAAAATCTCTGTGACTGAGGGCATGGCTACACTTGCAGATGTAGAACGCTGTGAGTTAAACCAGCCTTCGGAGACTGCAGCAGGGAAAGTGCTGCCATGTGTTCACACTGTAAGCTGCAAGCACAGTGGCATGGTCACTTTTGCGGCACTTGCAGCAGCATTGGGAGCGGTGCATTATGGGCAGGACTGCCCAGAGAGGGGGGGCAAGAGGGGCAATTTGCCCCGGGTCCCGCTGGGGCCCCCACGAGAGTTTTTCGGGGCCCCTGGAGTGGGGTCCTTCACTCGCTCTGGGTGGCCCGGAAAACTCTTGCGGGGCTGGGCCCCTGGAGCTTCTTCTGCTCCCGGTCTTTGCCGGTGGGGGGTCCTTCCGCTCCAGGGTGGAAGGATCCCCCCCAGGCGAATAACCGCCGAAGTGGGACCCGCCGCCGAAATGCAGCCAGGTCTTCGGCGGTAATTTTTGCGGCGGGGGGCCCTTCCATTCCGGGACCCGCCGCTGAAGTGCTCCGAAGACCCATGGCGGGGGCCCCCCCCCGCCGCTGAATTACCGCCAAAGACCCAGCTGCACTTCGGCGGTGGGTTCCACTTCGGCGGCAGGGGGCCCCCGCTGCAGGTCTTCGGGGCACTTCGGCGGCGGGTCCCGGAACAGAAGGGGCCCCCCGCCGCCGAATTACCGCCGAAGCGGGAGCCCCCCACCGCCGAAGACCCCAGGCCCCCGGAATCCTCTGGGCGGCCCTGATTATGGGCAGCTATTCCATAATGCTCTTGCACTATGGCTTGTGGGAAGGAGGTGGGGGGGATGCAGGGCATTCTGGGTCCCGTCCCAATGCCCTGTGATGCATCGCTTCGCATCCCAGCAATCCCTGTGCTTCTGTCCACATTTGGCACTATCTTTCAACGTTTTTTGTACTGCGCACTCTGTCTTCCCTTTCGGTCTGCGGGAATGGATCGTGACCTTGTGAGGAATATGCTGATGGGTCTCGCCAGCACGTCACAAATTGCAGTCGAGTTACTCCTTAAGCTATAAACTGACAGTGAGGAGTCCAACGATGATGTCGATTTGCATAAAGCATACGATACGAGATTGCTTGTGGCATTCACGGACATGCTCACCATAGTGGAATACCACTTATTTGGGCTCGGGAAAGCCACCAGTAATGTTTGGTGCCCTGCATGGGAGTGAAGTGCAGTGGCTCCAATGCTAGTAGGCATCTATGTTTTCTGCATATGATGCACTGACTTGCAGTGCCTGTTGCTTTCCTGGGCTACGGTATCTTTTACTTAATGCAATAAAGAATGTTTTCAAAGCCAAAAAATCATTTATTGAAAAGAAACACAACTGCTGGGGAAACAGAAAGGGTATGACACATCTGTGCTGTGTGGGAGGAGGGAAGGGGGTGGGGTGGGGAATGAGACAATCACAGATTTGTGTTTGTCCTTTTTTCATATTCAGCCTTCCTGTCTGGAGTGCCACACAATGAGTGCTGCACTTCAGGCTGGGTAAAATGCACGGTGATGGGGCTTGAGTGCAGTGGGTAAGGGTCGTAATTTGCAGGGCTGGGTGGTGAAGCTACAGGTGTTGGAGGCAGCTGGTGGCGATAAGAAACCGAATGTTGGAGGAAGTGAGTTGGCGGTGACATGAGTGCACAAGGGAAAGACTTTTGGGACGAGGGCTGAAGGGGGGGGGCACAGATCTACTCTGTCTCCAGTGCTATGAGTGCCTGTATCGAGTCCGCTTGGTGCTCCATAATGCTTATGAGCCACTCTGTGCTTTGGTGCCAGCAAACTGCATTCTGCTGGCGGAGCCTCCTCTCAGTCTCCTGCCACTCCTGTACTTTTTGATTTTCAGTAAGGGAGCAGGTCCTCTTTGGTTCTTCGCAGACGCTTCCTGATTCTTTGCAGTCTTTTGGACATTGATAACAAGGATGGCTGGGATCTCAAGGTTGCATCTGTAAAGCCAAAATGCAACTCTTAACAGAGGCAGCATTGTTCACACTGGACAAGGCAATGATTCGGCTGTACTTAAAGACAAGTACAGTGTATACCAGGGGTCAGCAACCTATGGCACCTATGGCACAAGATGATTGAGTGGCACTCACACTGCCCGGGTCCCAGCCACTGGTCCCAGGCACTCTGCTGCCATCCTGTGGTCCTGGCCACCGGCCCGGGGCTCTGCAGCCACCCCCAGATGTGGCCCACTGGCCCCAGTGTGGGACAGTGAGGGGTGCAGACAGGGGCAAGAGGGGGTGCAGCTCAGCACCCCCACCTCAAAAATTGTGCAGGGCAAACGGTTCTGGATTTTTATGAAATCTGGAAGGTATTGGGTGTAAAACTAGTCATTTTTTCTCAGGCTATTCGAACTTCGACTTTCTGCTACTTCCAACACATAAAAGAGCTATTGACACGTTGCACGGTTAGTGCTGATGAGATTGGAAAGTATCCAAATATGTGCCAGACATTGGAAAACTCAGCAAGGAAAAGCAAGGGCAAGGATCACGCTAAACTGACAAGATCTGCATTTTAATTTAATTTTAAATGAAGCTTCTTAAACATTTTAAAAACCTTCTTTACTTTACATACAATAATAGTTTAGCTATATATTATAGAGAGAGACCTTCTAAAATCATTAAAGTGTATTACTGGCACACAAAACCTTAAATTCGAGTGAATAAATGAAGACTTGGCAAACCACTTCTGAAAGGTTGCCGACCTCTCGTCCAGAGGTTTGAGCAGGAAAGTGGCAAAATGAAGGTGTTTCCAGGGCCTTTTATAGCTTCTGCCAAATGAAGGGAATCCCATTGTTCTCACTATGGAAAATTACAGGTGACAAGATGATATTTGAAGTCTCATGGGTAAGTCAAATGTCCATGCATGATTTTGCTTAGTCATAGCAGAGGCCATCACAGGAAAGTCCATTAAGTGTAGATAGGCATCTCCTATGTCCGTTGTGAGTTAAGTGTTCTTTGAAGGGCCACTCAACTTGAATAGTTCCTTCACAATGTGCTGACTAAATGCCTTGTTGGTGTTATCACATGACCAAACATTTGAAATACAAGCATATAGTTAATATTTATAACTTCAGATATAAAAACGATACATGCATACAAATAGCATAATCATAGTCAGCACATTGTAACCTTTCCATAGATACCTTACTTGTCATACTTTGTACAAGATTTGTTGCAAGTATATAACAGTGATAGCAACAATGATCTACATGGTCATATTTTATCAGATAACTGTCACACCCTGTTTTCCCTTGTTTGGGGCCTTTGACACCCCAGAACGGCTGGAACTGAACACAGTGTCGTAGCTGCAGGGCTAAGGCTCCACAAGCCTGGACCCTCTGAAAGGTGGTGACTGACCTTCTGAGAAACCCTTTGGTAGGGTGAGTGATGCCATGTTAGGCCACCAGGGGGCATCACAAAGATGAACCCTGCCACAAAGCCCTGCACCAAAATTGCACAATGGTGACTGAGATAGATATTAATAATCCCATCAGAGATTGTGCCATGTAACTGGGAGGAGGGAGGGGAAAGGTAGTTCAGGGGCTCAGGAGGGCTCTTTCCTGGATGTCTCACTGGCTAGTATGGGATGACTCGGAAAATCTATTAGTGTAAGTATCTGACACAGTCACCATCACTGCAGGCTCTGAGCACTGCTTCAGTATTTAGGGGTTTATCCTTACAATGCTTCTGTGAGGTGAGGAAATGTTATTCCTATCTTTCAGATGGGGGAAGCAAGGCCCAGAGAGATTACATGGCTGCCCAAGGGGAGTGTGTGGCAGAGCCGGGAATGGAACACAGTTCTCCTGGGTCCCCATCCAGTACCTTAACCACAAAACCAGCTTGTAGTAAATCTATCTAATTGTCTATTCACTACCCTAGTACCATTGACTCAGGAGCTCTCGTCCTCACATCATTCTAGGCAAACTGAGTAGGTTACCTTGCTGGAGGTTCAGACCAGGCATTTCTTACAGGATGCATGACTGGAATAGTGTCCAACCCTGGCTTGACAGTGTTGGTGTAAATAAATAGCACTTTAAGTAGCACAAAGGAGGAGAGATAGCAGGGTCACTTCTACTGGCCAATATGGACATTACTGGACACTTAATTTCCCATTTTTGTATTGATATTTATGACCTGTTGTATTATTCTCTTCTATATATTTCAATCCATGTAGGTTGTAATGGTTGATACCCAGCGCCTCCTTAAGGGCCTGTGCTGTATGTGTAGTATAGATGCATCAGATTAATTAACTACTTTACATGAAATGGTAAATAGGTCTGACGCCATGAAACATTTCTTTGCTGAGTCACACCCTGCATAATCCCATTGAATTTTGGGAAATCTGCAATAACACTTAAACACTCCCAGTGACAAATCCCAAACCTGTTTTGTTGGAGAGGATGCACCTCTGAGAATGAAATTTATACTCCCTTCCAAAACCCAGCTCTCATCACATCAAAAAGGACACAGGACACTGCCAAAAGAGGCACTGGAATGTAAGGGTGAGATGCTATTTATCCTCCATTTCCCCAAGTGTGGAGTCTCCCCACTTGGGGGTGGCAGAGGACTAGCTGAGTGGGTGAAGACAGGCCAGTTGTCAGCTGTCAATTGTCCTCCAGTCTCAACTTTTAAAAAAGAATCAAAGACAATTTTAGTCATGGTGGGAAAGAAAATCTTGAAAATGTGACCTGAGTGTAACCAATTAGAAAGACAAACCTGAATTTGCAGAGAGCCTGAAACAACAGCTCTGAGGTGTGAGCTGCCCCACTTTACTTCAGTTGATGCTAACTCAGATGTCAATGATAATAGTTAATAGTGTTGACACCTAAGATATCTCACTGTTCATCAACAGAGGTGAGAAAGAAGATGAAGGGGGGCTACTTAGGGATCTGGGGCAAAATCAGTACTTGCTACTGCTACTGAAGGCAGGAGGCTGGACTCGATGACCCTTCAAAGTCCCTTCCAGTTGTAGGAGATAGGTATATCTCCATTAATTTATTTTATTTAAGTTAAGTTTATTATGAAGATCTACATGGGTGTTTCTCAAAGTGAAGGGACAGAAGATGTATACATTTAGATGTTTAGGCCTTTAACAACACACGGTGGAGGGTGTAAATGGCTTCATTTTCCTGGTGAGGTTGGGAAGAGCTCAGTTTTCAGAAGCCTGGGAAGCACTGCTACATGCTATCAAAACTGGTTAATGTAGTGGAAAGATGGGGTACCTGACCATGGTCTATGGCTTTTGTACTCAACATGGTACTGATGTCTGCTCATAGTTAATAGGGGCTTTTCCATCCATGCAGAGTGAGGCTAGAACTACACTTTAAACTGTTGCTGCTATAGTAATGTCACATAGGGGCGTATGCAGCGTTAAGAACATAAGAACATAAGAAAGGCCGTACCGGGTCAGACCAAAGGTCCATCTAGCCCAGTATCTGTCTACCGACAGTGGCCAATGCCAGGTGCCCCTGAGGGAGTGAACCTAACAGGTAATGATCAAGTGATCTCTCTCCTGCCATCCATCTCCATCCTCTGACGAACAGAGGCTAGGGACACCATTCTTACCCATCCTGGCTAATAGCCATTTATGGACTTAGCCACCATGAATTTATCCAGCCCCCTTTTAAACATTGTTATAGTCCTAGCCTTCACAACCTCCTCAGGTAAGGAGTTCCACAAGTTGACTGTGTGCTGCGTGAAGAAGAACTTCCTTTTATTTGTTTTAAACCTGCTGCCTATTAATTTCATTTGGTGACCCCTAGTTCTTGTATTATGGGAATAAGTAAATAACTTTTCCTTATCCACTTTCTCAACATCACTCATGATTTTATATACCTCTATCATGTCCCCCCTTAGTCTTCTCTTTTCCAAACTGAAGAGTCATAGCCTCTTTAATCTTACCTCATATGGCACCTTCTCAAAACCCCTAATCAATTTAGTTGACATTTTCTGAACCTTTTCAAGTTATAGAATATCTTTTTGAGGTGAGGAGACCACATCTGTACACAGTATTCGAGATGTGGGCGTACTCATGGATTTATATAAGGGCATAATATATTCTCAGTCTTATTCTCTATCCCCTTTTAAATTCTTCCTAACATGTTTTGCTTTTTTGACCGCCTCTCTGCACACTTGGACATCTTTAGAGAACTATCCACGATAACTCCAAGATCTTTTCCTGACTCGTTGTAGCTAAATTAGCCCCCCCATGTGTTGTATGTATAGTTTTATTTTATTTTCCAATGTGCATTACTTTACATTTCTCCACATTAAATTTCATTTGCCATTTTGTTGCCCAATCACTTAGTTTTGTGAGATCTTTTGAAGTTCTTCACAATCTGCTTTGGTCTTAACTATCTTGAGTAGTTTAGTATCATCTGCAAACTTTGCCACCTCACTGTTTACCCTTTCTCCAGATCATTTATGAATAAATTGAATAGGATTGGTCCCAGGACTGACCCTTGGGAACACCACTAGTTACCCCTCTCCATTCTGAGAATTTACCATTAATTCCTACCCTTTGTTCCCTGTCCTTTAATCAGTTCTCAATCCATGAAAGGACCTTTCCTTTTATCCATGACAGCTTAATTTACGTAGAGCCTTGGGGTGGAGAACCTTGTCAAAGGCTTTCTAAAATCTAAGTACACACTGTCCACACCCCCCCCCCCATGTTGTTTGTTTGTTTCCTTTCAGAGAAGAATATAGATAGTAAAGACACGATTTTACAGAAACCATGTTGACTATTGCTCAAGAGTTTATGTTTTTCTATGTGTCTGACAATTTTATTCTTTACTATTGTTTCAACTAATTTGGTTAGACTTACCGGTCTGTGATCACCCCTAGAGCCCTTTTAAATATTGGCATTACATTAGCTAACTTCCAGTCATTGGGTACCAAGCCCGATAAAGGACAGGTTACAAACCTTAGTTAATAGTTCATTTGAGTTCTTTCAGAACTCTTGGCTGAATGCCATCTGGTCAGTGACTTGTTAATGTTGAGTTTATCAATTAATTCCAAAACCTCCTCTAGTGACACTTCAATCTGTGGCAGTTCCTCAGATTTGTCACCTACAAAAGCCAGCTCAGGTTTGGAAATCTCCTAACATCCTCAGCCGTGAAGACTGAAGCAAAGAATCCATTTAGTTTCTCCGCAATGACTTTATCGTCTTTAAGCACTCCTTTGTATTTTTTTGGTCATCAAGGGGCACTGTTTTTGTTTAGCTTCTCCTTCTTGATGTGTGTAAAAAACATTTTGTTATTACCTTTGTTTTTTGGACGTTCTTCTCTCAACTCTTCTTTTTTTTTTTTTTTTTTACTTTGCACTTAAGTTGGCAGTGTTTGTGTTGCTTTCTTTTCCTCACTCTTGACTTTTTTTTTTTTTTTTTTCTTTTTTTCTTCTCTTTTTCTCTCTCACTGGTTTTTGTGTTTGTTAAAGCCTTTTTTAATTTGGGGTATACATTGAAGTTGGGCCTCTATATGGTGTCTTTAAAAAAAAGCGCACGCTTGCAGGGAGGATTTCACTTTAGTCACTGTTTGTAAAAACTTTGTAAACCCCCCATTTTTTTTTTTTTCCCTTTTTTGAAAAAATTAGGCCACAGTGTTGGGCAGTTGAGATGTTCTTCCCACCACAGGGATGCTATTTCCAAGCGGTCCTGCTATAGTTACCTCTTGGACAGCTCCTGCGCTCCACTCAGGATTAAATCTAGAGTCGCCTCCCCTTGTGGTTTCCCAGCAGCTCATGCATGAAGCAGTCATTTTAAAAATGTCGAGAAATTTTATCTCTGCATTCCTCTACACTTTCTTTCACATATAGTGCCACCCTCCCCCTGCACGGCCTGTCCTGTCCTTCCGATATATTCTGTACCCCGGAATATCCGGCCCTTACATTATACTTTCTCATTCCCTGCTCCTGACTATAACCTGGAATTCTCTATCATCAGACTCTCCCCTAGAGAAGTCTGTGTCCGATCCACATGCTCCTCTGCAGCAGTTTTCCCCCCCCCTCCTTCCGGCCCTACATTATACTTTCTCATCCCCTGCTGACTATATAACCTGGAGATTCTCATCATCAGACTCTCCTAAGAGAGAGAAGTGTGTCCGATCCACATGCTCCTCTGCAGCAGCTTTCCCCCCCCCATCTCATTAAAAACTGCACTTTGGTTTAGTGGAGCCCCATCTCTCCCTATAGCCCCCCCTCCCATCAGAAGTTTCCCCCCTTTAATATGAAGAACTCCCTCCTCTCTACACCTCATCTCATCCACACATTGAGACTCTCTGAAGCTCTGCCTGCCTACCTGGCCCTGTGCCTGGAACATAGAGGTCCTGGATTTCAGTCTTTCCTAGCAGCCTAAATTTGGGCTTCAGGGACATCTCTCCTACTTCCCTATCCCATTGGTGTATACACACATACCCACACCCACCCCCCCTCCCAGCACTACATATAAGTCTATCTTAGATGATCCGAGAGATCCAACCCTCAGGCACAGGCAGGCAGAGTCACCATCATGGTCTTCATCAGGTCATCAGACCTAGCTATCTATAATTCAATCTCCATCTCTCCACTTACCTCCTAGCCTTCTTCCTGAAACTTTCCCCTCCCCCGGAGCAGAGCTCAGTCACGAGAGCACCCCAGCACCATCTGGAAGGAGGGTCCCAACTACGGGAAGGTTTCCCTCTGCGTTGTTGTAGCTGTGCCAGTTCCAGGATATCAGAGACCAGATGGGTGAGGTAATATCCAGAGATAGTTACACTGACATAAGTCCTTTTGCCAGTATAGCTTATTTTGCTTGGGGAGCTGCTATCAGTTATATCAGAAAAAAGCAGGGGCTATAGAGCACCATTGAAGGGGGGGGGCTAGATTTCATACTCCCCCACCAGCAGCCTGCCCCCTTCTCCTGTCCCCTAGCCCATGTGTCCCTATATTCACCCCCTCCAAATCTGAGTGAGTGGCATTGAGACCTGGCACCTGGGGTCACAATGCCCCTCAGATTTGGTCAGGTCATGGTCTGGCTAGATCCCTAGTTCCATGGCCTATGAGCAAAAGCACTCCTGTGCTGGCCAAGCTGTACCTACACTAGGAGGGGTTCCCAGTACAACTACAGCAAGAGACCTTTTCTAGTATAGACTAGCCTGAGTGTTGGATTTTGTCCTATGGGATACCAGACCTTATCGAGGGCATCAAACACCGACTTTCTTGTTGTCTTGCTGTGTGGTGTAAGCAGTTTTGATATGAATGTGTAACATGCACTGGCAGTGTGTGAATCTTTGTCCACCTCTAATGGCTACTCCACTTCAGAAGATAAGAGTCTACTATAGCCTTTGGCTAATCTTTAGCTCAAATCGTAGAGGCTCATGCTTTAGCCTTCAAGGCCTGATGTTCAAACCTGCCTGATGACCCAATGTGAGTCAGTAAAGATGTGCACAGTGATAACAAAGGGTTAACTACCTGCTAGGTCAGGGGTCGGCAACCTTTCAGAAGTGGTGTGCCGAGTCTTCATTTATTCACTCTAATTTAGGGTTTCACGTGCCGGTAATACATTTTTAACGTTTTTAGAAGGTCTCTTTCTATAAGTCTATAATATATAACTAAACTACTGTTGTATGTAAAGTAAATAAGGTTTTAAAAATGTTTTAAAAACCCATTTAAAATTAAATTAAAATGCAGACCCCCCCAGACTGGTGGCCAGGACCCAGGCAGTGTGAGTGCCACTGAAAATCAGCTCACGTACCGCCTTTGGCACACGTGCCATAGGTTGCCTACCCCTAAGTCTGTCTGGGCCTGACTTCATTATAATGGACACACCATTCACACTTCCTTCTCACAACAGCCTTTGGCATCCAGCATCTCTTCTCGTCAGACAATGTGGAGCCTATGTGCATGAGTGAAGAGAGGGTCAAAGTCAATTGTAAAGATTAAAGTTTGCTCCAAAACTTGCCTAGCAAATCTAGTTTTCGATTCTCTGTCTGCTCTATGCATTTTGGTTCATGTGAACATCAAGGAAGGTAGGATATCATTTCTGGACATAAAGATGGTTCCTATCAAGAAAACACTCCTCTTTATAGTTCACAGTGGGAGGAATAAGCCTGTCTACTTTGCAAGTAGGGAAATATAATGAAAAGTAGATACAAATTATTTTATAGCTCAATAATGCTATATTGTACAGAAAGATCTTGGGCACTCGGTTTTCACCAATGACCCTCACAAGACCGGCAAGTCCCAGGAGGTTCCTAAAACAGTCAATGAATTCAGTTTGTAGTAGCTTGTTTTTATGGCAAATTATCAACCATCTCATGCACCTATCCAGTTTTGCAATGTTACATCTGGAGGCCTAGTTCAATGTGATACATGAGAAGTACAGATACTGAATCTGCCATGCCCTCTGCTGGATTCAAAGCAGCAGCACTAGAGTCACTGTAGACCAGAGGGGTTTGCCCTGTGTGTCCCATAAGCTGACGAATGTGCCAAATAAAAGGCAACTTGGTGAGTCTTTCAAAAATCATTTAGGTTCCTGCTGCCATCACTAGCCCAGGCTGTCAGATCAGTTCATGTTTTCTTTCAGCACCTCTCATTTTCCCTCAGCAATGTTTGTAAAGCCCAAATTTTCACATGTGAGTGCTTAAAGTCAGGCAGCTAAATGGTTATGTATGTGCATTGCAGTAGTGTTAGGGGCCCCAGTCAGAGCTCAGCACTCCATTGTGCTAGGTGCTGTACAAACACAGAGGCAATTTTAAGTGTCTTGCGATGGAAACTACAGATCCCAGACTATGATCCTGATCCTGCAATGACCTCCACATGGGCAGGCCCCTGGGCTTGTGTGGAGCTCACTGTGGGCTCAGGGCCTAAGTCAGGCAGGGAGGAGGCTCTTTGCCTTCCGAGATAGGAGGCAGGCAGCCTGCCCCACCTAGACGACGTTTGGTAGGCTGCTGGCTGGAAAGGGAGATCCTCTAGCTGAGCTCATTGAGGCAAGTAGCTAAAGAGAAAGGGTCCAAGAGTCCTTTCCTGAAGCCCCAGGAGATCCCCTCAGTCTGAAAATCCAGGTAGTATGAAGACCCTATGAAGAGACTATACTTGCCTTTCTACCCTCCTCTTGAGGATGGGTAATAATAGCAGGAGGCTGCCAGGTACAAAGAGCCTAGGGACTGGCCTGCCTGGCCCTTATGGGAAGACTGGCCTTCTTCCCACGTCCCCTCTAAACTACAAGGATCTAGGTTGCTCCTAACTGGAGTGAGGCTGCCTGACTGTGGCAGTGACACCATCCCATTTGAGCCAAGCTGAGGCTCTCTGTTAGCTGGTCAAAGCAGGGAGGCTCCATGCAGAGAGGTGTGTGTCTTTTGTTGTCTGTTTTTCCCTCACCCTGGCCACTTCATTTTTTTCACCTATGCCTGATGCTAAGATCAAGCCACCTTCACACACTCCTAACTACAGGTGACCTGACTTCCAGAGGGGCTGAATACCTGCAACTTCTGCCCTTCAGTAGCAGCACAGTGCCTTTGTGAAAATCTGTTTGCTTTTATTTAGACACTGCGGAACATCTCTCCCATTGAGGAATCACACTTGAAACTGTTGTGTATAGTTCAGACAAACTTATTTTACAGTGTGTTTAGCAGCTGGTTATCAGGCAACCACACACCTGCCGTGGGAATAATAGTGTAGGCAGATCCAGGGACTCGCAGTCATTTCAGACAATTCTGAAGTCCTCCTGACTGGAAACCTTCGCAGCACTGGTCAGAACAAGGTCCTTGTTAGTGTTTTTTGTCTGCTGCCAAACAAGAGTGTGTATGTGTGTGTGTGTGTGTGTAAAAGAGAGAGAGAGACTGTCTACCTTTGCACGCTCCTGTAGAGGGGGTGAAGACTGATTCCTATGCCCGGCCCTTTAGCCTGTTCAAAGGGGCTGCTGGGGTGGGCCAGGCACACGTAGGGGCATGCTGACGAAGGGAAGGGGGAATGGAGGAGGGAGGATGTGGCCAGTGTGGTGCACCCTGGTGTGACACCCTGCAGCCCATATTCACCATGGAGATATAATTAGGATATGTTTTGTACAAAGTATACCTTGTGAGGTATCATTTTAAAAGTCTTAATCTGTTGAACATTAATATCCTGTTAAGTGATATGTGCTCTCATTGTATATGAAGTAGGCTATGTATGTGCTACTGAAACATGTAGTGAGGTTGGGAACACCCACAAGCAGCCTTTCAGGTACATCAGTAAAAAGGCCAAACAATGTTGCTGTCTTATTAAGGAAATACACACAATCACAAGGATTACCCGAGGAACAGTGTCCAATAGAAAGCTTTCAGAGATAGCACTACACAATGGGGACTGTTTGACCCAGGTCACAGCAAAAGAACTTTCCAACAAGTTGGAAGAAGATATAAAAGGGGGAAGTGACATCATGACTGGACCTCACTCTCCCTACAACACAACACCTGAAAACACCAGAGGAAAAAAAGACTGAAGTGGCAGGGGGGAAGTGCTGGTCCCAGGCAGGAAAGAAGAAGGCCTGCCTGTGTATGCAAAAGCTAACCTGGTGCACATCCACTTACCTTCATAGAAGTGGTGGACCAGGTAATAAATTCATATTGGTCAGGTTTTTGGCCAGGACCGGACGGTATATCTCCAGGGTCCTAGGCTGGAGAGCAGGGGGTTATTTTGGCTGTAGCCTCTCTATTGTGGGTTCATCACAGGAAGAAATGGCCAGTGTGGTGCAGCCTGGTGGACTGTGCCACAAGCCACCTATGTGTATGTTAGAGCATCCCCAACCCAGCCCTTGAATGGGGAAGGGCAAACCACCTCTGTTCTGTCCTTTCCCTGGTGCAGAGATGAATTCCCCTACCCATGTGGTCACCTGACCACCCGGCACAACATTTTCCTTGTGCCTGGGTCTCTAAGGGGTTTTGATGATCTTGCCGTGAAGTATCCAAACCTCTGCCTCTTCTCCCCTTTCTCTCCTCAAACATGTAAATCACCAGCCTAAAGGAAAGGGTTAAAGAACCCAACATCCTCAGTTCCTGAGGATGCTTCTGGGAGATGCTGTTGATAAATCAGTGTTGTCAGAATTGGTTGTTGCTAGGCCTCATATCCCACAACAGCCTAAAGAGCCTGCCAGGCATGGCACAATGAACAGGAAACGGCTTTCTCATGGTGGCTGTCCCTTTCAGGGGAGTCAAGGGCCAGCCTACATGTGAGATGTTCCTGAAAGGGAGAATGAGCCAACTCAGACCCACCTGGAAATAATTACTTCT
Source organism: Mauremys reevesii (assembly GCF_016161935.1). NCBI lineage: Eukaryota > Metazoa > Chordata > Testudines > Geoemydidae > Mauremys > Mauremys reevesii. The sequence continues at coordinate 63,431,067 of NC_052631.1, forward strand.
CTAGGTGACTGCTTAGCAGCTGATAAAGGGTTACCGGGGTCAGCTGAGGTGGATCCTAAAGACAGGAACTTGCAGGGGAGTGGAGCCAGGACTTTGCTGAAGGGTAAGAAGCCCAGACTGTCAGAAGTTACATGATCTCCCAGAGGAGAGCTGCAGCTGGCAGGTCTCTGCAGACCCCTGGATCTGGGGAAGAATTCTCCCCAGGCATGGGAAGAGGCCTGATTTCAGAGAGAGGACCTGAGCTGAGAGAACTCTGCTGGTGGGGAGTGATGGACCCAGGTGAGAATGGCTAAACTGAGACTGTCTCCTACCTAAGATGCTGGTGTGAAGGTTTGCTTGTATTTTCATTAGGTCTTTGGTTAATAAATTAGACCTCTCAGAAGGGGTATTGTCACCTATGTAAGCCCTTGTTTAACTTACTGATGACACATGAGGAAAGGCAGGGAGCACCTTCAGCACTTCAGCCTTGATGAGTGTTTCAACGGAAATATGACCATTGCCTCCGCAAAAGTGTTCTTTCCTAGAACTTACAGGACCATGTCAATTCTAGTTGACTCTTTAGATGTTGGAATGCCCCATCTCTCAGAAGCTATGTCTCTTTTGATCTTGGCATTGCCAACTCCAAGTGCTTAAGATATAAAAAACCCAAATGCTTTGTACTGTTGGATCATTTAGGGTCCCCTTTTCAACCTTTTCCGCAAGTCTGTGAGGACTAGAAACTTACTCCAACCAAACAAAAATCCCCTGGGATTCTCGGCAAATAACCTGACTTCAGGAGCTGGGCTCAGAGAGATCAGATGATATGAGAGTTGGTAGCCCCACTATCAGTCTTTCCATTTTGGTCTGAAATGTGTGTTTATGACGGGTCTACCGTGTTGGTGTTTTAAAGATCTCTGTCAATGCCACAGTGCTGCAGGCCAGGCTGCTGCCACCTCTAACTCTTTCCCAAAAGGACAAAATTGGCTGTTCGTGGGGCTGTGCTGGAGAGTAAGAAGAACTTCAGGCCTGAAGCGCTGACACCAGCACGGCTCAGTCTGGGAGAAGAGGTGTTGGAACGCAGGGACTCCTGGCCCTATTGGTGGGGAGAGACGGGGAAGCGTATAGGAAGCAGTTGCCCATGAGAGCTCTGTGTGAGAGAAGGGGGGGCAGCTGCTTACGCAGCATGCTTTTCTTTTCAGTGGGGCCCCTAATCAAAGTGCAGTGTCATGGGGAACCCCTTAAAAAGCTGGTTAGAAGGAGAACTGGGGGTGGTTGTAACACTTGGAGCTGGGTGACAATTATTTTGAAGAATAATGTTTGCTGAAAAATGCATCAGGAGGGTGTCTCCGAAATTTGACAAATCATTTGAAAAGATGAGGGGGGGGGCTGCAGCTGAAAAAGGAACGCTTTGTTTTCACAGCTTGGAAACGGTTTGCTTTGACATGGTGTTCCCTTCTGAAATTTGGCCTTGAAAAAGAGTAGTAGATGAGAGGCCAGGAACTGCTGCCCAGCCTAGTCCACCAACCACCACCACCATTTAAATACATGCACAGCATTGGGGCTCTGTCCTTCATGGTCTCTCTGCCCTTTAAGGTGAGGTAGGGTGGCAATGAATGTTTCAATAAGCAGAAGAGAGCTTGTGGGTGTTGTTGGGAAGGGTGGGAAGCAGTGCTGCATAAATCCAAGGACCCTGTCACATAAATTGGGGTTCCCTGGGGCATAATGTAGGTGTAATGTGCTGCATGGGGTGTTGATGCCAAGTGGCAGGAGCTTGGGGGATCAGCCCTGATGAATTTTTTGCCTCCAATCTGGCCCCTGTACACATACAAGTCCCACAATCTGATCACAGATTCTCAAGCTGGCACAAGAATTAACAATGGGAAGCAAGCTTAAGAACAGAAGGGGGGCAGATCTGGTTTGAAAACCCACTCCTCGTTGAGGTTCTGGGTGTTAAGAACACAACTCATTAACTGTTGATTTGATTATTTTTGAGTGGACAGTGTCCCTTTAAGAGGTCGGGTACCATGTTGTGTTTGTCAGTCACAGCCGGGTGTGAGTCTGTTTTCAAGGTGGAAGAGGTGCTTGAAAGGTCTTTGGTTGTGGGGGAGGAAGGATATGTCTGAATGCCAGTAAAATGAGTTGGAAGGTGACAGATGCAGAGGTTCCTATCAGATCACAGCCCCAAATCAAAGGCTTTGCTGCAGTTGTTCATTTAATGGAAAATGACTCACGACTCTGTTTCTTGTCAGTTCCTGGGAGGCTGGTGGGATGAGCAGGGGGAAGTCTACTGTGATGCCCAAAAGAGGCTGTATCTGAGACCCCACTGCCTGTCTTCATGGAATAAAGCTGCATCTCAAATTAACTTGTCCTTTCTGTGAATCAGCAAAATTCGAAGTAACCAGCCTATTAATCAGTAAATGAAACTGAGTCTTTGTGCTGCATGATCCATTTGCATAAACCTAGCTCATAGTGCTGTGGCCCCATGAAGGAAGTGGGATACAAGCTTCTGCATTGCTTCCCATACAGCGGTCCTGTTCCCCTTAGCAGCAGGAGAGAGGGGTTTTGCCTCCCTGGAGGGTAAGAAATTGTTTTTCTAGCTTTGCAATGAGGGAGGACGGTGTCCAGTCTCCTTGCTCCAAGGATACAGAGATTCCCCTGGCAGAGGAACTGGTGCAGTTCTTATGCACCAAGGGGGGATTGCAGAGGGATGGGGTATGGGCAGGGCTGCACAGAGCTCTTTTCATCATCACCGGGAACAGGCAGTTGCGGAGGGGGAGTGGTGTGAGGGAATGCAGGGACTTCTCCAGCCATCCCTCCCCCAGTGCTGATGGCTAAGTGTCCAGTCCAGCTCCTCTTACCAGCCACAGCTTTGATTTCGGTGACTAACCCTAACCCCAGCCTTGGTTTTGAACAGGTGACTGACTGGGATCTGAAGGTGTCTTTACTGCCCGTCTCTCTGCTCACTCCTAAGTATGTATCTGTCAGAGAACTGTGGGCAGAACCCAAACATCTTCTAGAGAGAAGAGTGGGGCTACTTGTCCAGAACTACCCAACGATCACCTAGACATGGTACTTGGGGTGACTGGAGAGAGATCTTGTCACTTACACCTCTTCAGACCTACCTTATATATTCAATGCATGCACTGCAGGCTATTGATGTGTCATGGGACAGTGAGCTCCTTCAAGCATGAACAAGTAGGCTGGACTGTAGAATTCCACAGCACTGTGGTAGCTGAAAGATTTAAAAACTGACTTATGATCCTGGGAACTAACTAACTTCAGGTTTTGAATAAGGAACAGGGAATAAGTTACCAACCACAACCCAGGGATAAGCCTGACCCTGAGACAATCTTCTAGCTCCATTCTCCAGCTGAGTGAAATGCAAAACATCATCTGCACAAGAGAGAAATATGGTGAGAAATATTATACCTTAACTGCAAGTGCCACCAAAAACAAGAACTCAGGGCTGCAACATCCCCTCTGCTCTGTTGGTACAAAGGAGTGCAAAGGCAGCTTTCCTGGATACACAGGATTTACTGATGTAGCCCAGGGATGCCCCTTGCAGAGACTTTGAAGTGGTGCTATGCTGGGCCAAAGTGGCCGCTCAGTGTGGAGGGTGGGGTGTGGCCAGGGGAAAAGTATTTCTACTCTCCAGCTACTGGAACAGACCACTGGGGCCTCAGGCAGCTGGGTGTAAATTAGGGCGGCACTCAGCAACTCCCAATCTTGTTGTACAGAGATGAACAAATAAGGGATGTCCCTTCTAATAAGGGACTGTTGGTAACACTAGTTCTGAGTTATCCCCACTGGCAGGCTCATGGTCTCTGGTCTAAGCACAGAGCAGCTTGTGTAGCTGTAATATTTGTGTCCTTCTCTCCCCCTCGCACCATTCCTGGATTGAGGTCTCCTGGATCAAACAAAGTTGCAATTTCAGACCTGAATTTACAAGTCAGACTCAGAGGGGTGACAAAGTGGTTATTCACCCACGAAAGCTCATGCTCCAATACGTCTGTTAGTCTATAAGGTGCCACGGGACTTTTTGTTGCTTTTTCCAAGCCAGATTTGACACATCTATGAAGGTACCTCCATGTCCTGGGCTGGCCCTTTGCAACAGGCTCTGCCTCTGTAGCCTGGTATGCACAGAAACAAAAGGGGCAGTGGTGGTAGACATTGCATAGGCAGCTGTGCATGGGGCCCCACTAGGCATTTGAGTTGTCATCTGTGCCCGAGGCTGCTCATCAATGCCAAGGATGAGAGGAAAGTTTCTTGCAAAGCTGGATGACCCCCAAGGAGGAGTGCAAGTCTGAGAAGGGAGGATTTGAGAAGGGGCTTTGAGGTCAGTGGCAGGAGGGATGGATCAGAGCTGAGAGTTGTTCTTCAAGTAGGGCTGTCGATTAATCACAGTTAACTCACGTGATTAACTCAAAAAATTAATCGCACTTAAAAAAATTAATCACGATTAATCACAGTTTTAATCACACTGTTAAACATTAGAATACCAACTGAATTTTATTAAATATTTTTGGATATTTTTCTACATTTTCAAATATATGGATTTCAATTACAACACAGTATACAAAGTGTACAGTGCTCATTTTATATTATTTTTATTACAAATATTTGCACTGTAAAAATGGCAAGCAAAAGAAATAGAGATTAGGTGTAGAGCATGCTTTCAGAAGTTTTAAAAGAGCAACACTCCAATGTGGAAACTACAGAACCCGAACCACTAAAAAAGAAAATCAACCTTCTGCTGGAGGCATCTGACTCTGATGATGAAAATGAACATGTGTTAGTCTGCACTGCTTTGGATTGTTATTGAGCAGAACCCATTATCTGCATGGATGCATGTCCTCTGGAATGGTGGTTGAAGCATGAAGGGACATATGAATCTTTGTGCATCTGGCACATAAATATCTTGTGATGCCAGCTACAACAGTGCCATGCAAATGTCTGTTCTCATGTGATATTGCAAACAAGAAGCAGGCAGCATTATCTGTTGCAAATGTACACAACCTTGTTTGTCTGAGCGATTGGTTGAACAAGAAGTAGGACTAAGTGGACTTGCAGGCTCTAAAGTTTGACATTTTATTTTTGAATGCAGGTTTTTTGTACATAATTCTACATTTGTAAGATGAACTTTCATGCACTACAGTACTTGTATTAGATGAATTCAAAAATACAATTTCTTTTGTTTTTTACAGTGCAAATATTTGTAATAAAAAATAGTGAGCACTGTACACTTTATATTCTGTGTTGTAATTGAAATCAATATATTTGAAAATGTAGAAAATATCCAAAGCTATTTAAATGGTATTCTATTATTGTTTAAAAGTGCGGATTAATTGTGATTAATCACAATTAATTTTTTAATCGCTTGACAGCGCTATCTTCAAGTGTAGAAGAGTACGAAGTATCACCCCAGTGGAGGGTTTGATCCCACAACAGGTGGGACTGCTGGGCTCTGTGGAAGACTGGCGCCTGCCACTTGTCTCCATTCTACATGGCACTTGCAACTTCTGCTCTGGCTGCTAATGGCAGCATTGTCAAAACAAAAGCCGGATTGGAGGCCTTGTTAGGGATATGAATGCCAGCAAACCGAGAGATGTGTGTGTAGAGCCTACGTGGCAGGAACTGGGAGAGATGACACTAGATACTGTCACACAAATATTGCCAAGGGCTTTTGCATCATCTAGTGCCATCTCCTGTCCACCACTTGTGTCTGACACTTGCCCTGCTGAGTCATTTGGAATGGGATTGTTAAAGCTCTTGTCTGCATGCTCCAATTTCACAACTGGCTTCTGCAATGGGCTTAAATTGCAGCAAGGGAGGTTTAGGTTGGACATTAGGAAAAAGTTCCTAACTGTCAGGGTGGTTAAACACTGGGATAAATTGCCTAGGGAGGCTGTGGAATCTCCATCATTGGAGGTTTTTAAGAGCAGCTTAGACAAACACCTGTCCGGGATGGTCTAGATAATACTTAGTTCTGCCATGAGTGCAGATGACCTCTTGAGGTCCCGTCTAGTCCTATGATTCTAATTTGTCCACTGCTTTCTGGAAACACAAACCTGGGGCCTGCTCACTTAAGGAGTACATACAGGCCAGAGAAAGGTCTCTCCTAAAGGTCTTTCTGGCTGCTAAGTTTTGTGGGGGGAAGTCTGTATGGTAGTGCTTTAATTGCTGCTTTGTGGAGTATAATGGAAGAAGCTTTTCCCGATTCTCCATGGAAGTGAATACTGAAAAATGCAGGCACTATTACATACAGAGTATAAGCCCCTGACTTTCCTCTAGTCTGTAGGCTCTGTCTTATAACCTTGAATACTGTCCCCTTTGACTACTTGCTATTGACTTGTTCACCTGAGTCACATGGTGGTAAACTTTTAAAATAATAATAAATGAGGAATAGTGAATAATGCAATTCCTATACAAATTGTTTGAATTCTTCCCTTACTTGCATTTTCATGAATACTTGGGAGTGATGTGACTAGTCAGAAGCAACAAGTAGTATGACCACACAAATAGGAGAACCCGATTCTTTTTTATTGATGAAAATCATTTTAAAATAGAACTGGTGACCTCTGCAAGAAGCTGACAGCTAGTTTCACTGCCAGTTTGCCTCCAAGAGCAATCAGAGTGGGGTATTTAATATTTTAAATTTTCCTGCCCCTTGGTGGCTGATAGTCATTCACTGGAAAGTAGAAACAGATCTTCTAGCTTAGCTTGAGAAGTTTATGAAGAGGGAGGTATGATGAGACTAGCAGTGGCAGATGGGCCATATGCCAGGAGCAAATATCTCCAACAGCTAGAGATAGGACATTTGATGGGGAGGGCATTGAGTTACTACAGAGAATTCTTTCCCAGGTGTCCTCGCCAATGTGCCCAGGGTCTAACTGAGACTAATTGTCATATTTGGGTCAGGAAGGAATTTCCCCCTAGTCAGACTCGTAGAGACACGCTGCTTTCCTCTGCAGCGTGGGGCATGGGTCACTGGCTAGTTTTGAATTAAAGTAAATGGTGAATTCTCTGTAACTTGAAGTCTTTAAATCATGATTTGAAGACTTCAGTAACTCAGCCAGAGGTTAGGGGTTTGTTAGAGGAGTGTGTGGTGATATTCTGTGGCCTGAAGTTTGCAGGAGGCCAGATGATCATTATGGTGCCTTCTGGCCTTAGACTCTGATTCCATCTTCTTAAGGCAAAGTTACAATAAAATTCTAACACACTATTTTGTACATTACTTACTACTTGTCCAGGATCCAACTAATATTCAAAGAATCTGGATAGCGATTCTGGTTGCTGGGTGGGGAGCTATCCTCTGAGTACACTGAAAAGGATGACCACATTTCTAGCTATGTAGCCTCTCTTTGGTGATTCTCTTGTGTGCGTACTTGGTGTGAAAGCTTTTCCATTACAAGGATTGTCCATATTTTACTATACCACAGTTCCATGAGAGGAGAAGTCACTTTTTTTTCAATACTGTGTAATGCAAAGTCTTGCTAACAATACAAAATTCTTGTCATTCTGCTTAAAATGTAAATCCTTTACTGGAGCATTAAGTAAGCTAGTTTAATAGAACTTTGATGGGGAAAAACAACATAATTGCATTGAATTTTCAAACATCTAATGCAGTTACTCTCAAACTTTTTTGTTGGTTTCACATAGCAAGCCCCTCTCCTTATAAATTAAAAACACTTTTAAATATATTTAACAACATTATAAATGTTGGAGGCAAAGTGGGGTTTTGGATGGAGGTTGACAGCTCACAACCCCCCATGTAATAACCTCATGACCCCCTGAGGGGTCCTGACCCCCAGTTTGAAAACCCCTGATCTAATGGATAGGAAAAGGTTTCAAATCTTGAGCTCACTATGTTTTATGGTGGCCCTCAAAGAGAAGGGAAGGATCCACTTAAATTCTTCACCCCAGTTAAAAACTGATGGCTCAAAGATGTGTGAGTGCAGAGGACTTTTTAAAAACATGCTGTTAGCTCTGACAGACATTGAACTATTTTCCCTCTAGTAAAATGCCTGACAACTAATATGACCACCTGGTGGCAGCATTGTACTGTGATATATGTGGAAGCCTTTCAGTCGGGAAACCCCAAGCGTTGCTTTTTTGATAGGGTAATAACCATGTTTTCCCAAAGGGAAAACAGGACACTGCAGGGGGCCAGGCCAAGGCCCCCTCTCCTCCTGCCGGTGGGGCCTGCCTGAGGCCACCCTATCCTCCCCATGCATGGGATAGGCCCAAGCCCCACCTGCCCAGGGCCGGCCTGAGACCCCCCCTTGACCCCCTGCACATGGAGCCTGCCCAAGACCAGGGCCGGCTCCAGGCACCAGCCCAGCAAGCAGGTGCTTGGGGCGGCCAATGGACAGCGGCTCTTCGGTGGCAATTCGGCGGCAGGTCCCTCACTCCCTCTCAGAGCGAAGGACCAGCCGCCAAATTGCCGCAGATCATGATCGCGACTTTTTTATTATTATTATTTTGCTGCTTGGGGCGGCAAAAACCCTGGAGCCAGCTCTGCCACCTGACTGCACAGGGCTGGCCCAGATGCAGCCACTTTCCTGAGCCCTCCATCCCGCACAGGGCTGGTGTTGCCTCTCCCCCACCACACTCACACATTCCTCCGTGCCTCCCTAGGGATTGTGCCCCACTTTTTTTGGCAAAACTGCATGGAACAAATGCCCAGTTTTGCCAAAAAAGTCAGTAAGGCTGGGACAGGGCTTAAAACAGGGGCCGTCCCAGCCAAAACAGGACGTATGTCACCCTATTCTATGAGTAACCCTTACGGCTGTAATAACTACTCAGGAGTAAGGTTTGTAGATGAGGGGACTGAATCTCTTAAATATCCGACACTCCCTGAAGTTTGGCAACGGAGCTGAGATCTGGACCAAATCTGCGGAAGTGACTTCTACTCTCAGCTGGGGTTCGATGAGCCTGTTGAATGCTTAGCTTGAGACGTCTGGAGTGGGGATGGACTAACACTGCAGAACTAGGCTGAACAAAGTATAAAGGAGTCTAAGCGAAGGCAAATGCCGCAGGTGGATGGATCCCTGCCTTCTGGCAGGGGGACGAGCAGAAAGCTGCTAAGAATAGCAATGCAGAGTGGAGGCTACTAACTATCCGAGCATCTAAAGCACAAGGGATTCAAGTTGTGAGAGTAACAGAATCAGGCTGAGATTTCCCTCCACACTCCCATCCCGCTCCAGTGGCGGCAGTGAAATCTGACACTGCACACTGGATATGAAAACGCTTGCTCTGAGTCCCCAGTGGTTGAGCTTTCTAGTTTCCTAGTGTCTCTGTTTTTACTATGCTGCGGCTATAGAGTAAGTCAAGCACTACTGAACCGGTAGCTAAAGGAGCACAATTGCTGCTGTGTATAATAACCCCAACTATACATACAACATGATGGGGGCTAATTTAGCTACAACGAGTCAGGAAAAAGATCTTGGCGTCATCGTGGATAGTTCTCTGAAGATGTCCACGCAGTGTGCAGAGGCGGTCAAAAAAGCAAACAGGATGTTAGGAATCATTAAAAAGGGGATAGAGAATAAGACTGAGAATATATTATTGCCCTTATATAAATCCATGGTACGCCCACATCTCGAATACTGTGTACAGATGTGGTCTCCTCACCTCAAAAAAGATATTCTAGCACTAGAAAAGGTTCAGAAAAGGGCAACTAAAATGATTAGGGGTTTAGAGAGGGTCCCATACGAGGAAAGATTAAAGAGGCTAGGACTCTTCAGCTTGGAAAAGAGAAGACTAAGGGGGGACATGATAGAGGTATATAAAATCATGAGTGATGTTGAGAAAGTGGATAAGGAAAAGTTATTTACTTATTCCCATAATACGAGAACTAGGGGTCACCAAACGAAATTAATAGGCAGCAGGTTTAAAACAAATAAAAGGAAGTTCTTCTTCACGCAGCGCACAGTCAACTTGTGGAACTCCTTACCTGGGGAGGTTGTGAAGGCTAGAACTATAACAATGTTTAAAAGGGGACTGGATAAATTTATGGTGGCTAAGTCCATAAATGGCTATTAGCCAGGATGGGTAAGAATGGTGCCCCTAGCCTCTGTTCGTCAGAGGATGGAGATGGATGGCAGGAGAGAGATCACTTGATCATTGCCTGTTAGGTTCACTCCCTCTGGGGCACCTGGCATTGGCCACTGTCAGTAGACAGATACTGGGCTAGATGGACCTTTGGTCTGACCTGGTACGGCCTTTCTTATGTTCTTATGGAGGAGGAAAGGCTGGGTCTGGGCAATAATATCCTGCAATTTAGCAAGGTATTTTTTTGGGGGTGACAGTCCAAAATCCGAGGGGGGACTACCTTGGGGTGGGGTTGGTTGGTAGGCTGTTGGAGGAAGGTTAGGTATGAGAGGGGTTGTACCCACCACGCTCCCTGCCACAAGAAAAACCCTTCCTGTTCACTGGACATCCAGTGTCTCCTCTCTAGAAGGCCACCAGGGCTGCTTTGGGTTCAAAGTGACACTTTTCTGTGTTCTTTTATCTTCAGTGAAACCAGTGAAACTGGTTTCTCCTTCCTTGGTTTTCACTCAGCTGCTAGAACAGGGCCTCATCCTCCCTGATCGAACTAACCTCGTTATCTCTAGCTTGCTTCTTGCTTGCATATATAAACCTGCCCCTGGAAATTTCCACTACTTGCATCCGAAGAAGTGGGTATTCACCCACGAAAGCTCATGCTGCAAAACGTCTGTTATTCTATAAGGTGCCACAGGATTCTTTGCTGCTTTTACTGTGTATGTAAATGTTAAGAGCTGAAATATCATTGCCTTTAATTTGTACTCACAACTTTGCTTAAGGTAAACATAAATGAAGGTAAATAATTGTTCAGTGTGTGTGGGGAACAAACACACGAAAATCTAGTTACTGTGCAGCTGTTTTAACTTGCAATGGACAATGCTCTTATCTGTAGCCTATTCGTAATTAATTTCTGAAATGAAAGAAGCCAAACCTAGAGACATCAAAGTATATATTTGTTTGAAGAGAATAAATATATCATTTAAGTGGATTTACAAGGGGAAAGATCAGTTTGAAAGCTGGTTGAATTAAATCAATTATTTCATTCATCTGCCTAAATCCCGTGGGCAGGGTTTGGAGGATATGAGGGGGTCGGGTGCTGCCTCTCCAAACTGCTAGCCTCAGGCAGGCAGCCTGAGTGTGCAATGTAATGAGTTCTGCAGAGGAGACAGGAGATGAGCTGCTCTCAGCTTGTGCCCCCTGAGGTAGGGATTCAGAATTTTGTTTATAAACAGAGTGATTTAATAGGTGATTCAGAAAAATCCTCTGTATCTTTTGGCCCAGAACAATCTCAAACCAAGATCTATTGACACCATGCAGCCAAGAGGATCTGAGCACCATCATTGCCAGGAGGAGATGGATCGGTCATGTACTAAGGATGGAAACTGATTCCATCACCAGAGTAGCAATAAGATGGACACCTTAAGGCAAGCAAAAACGACGTCACCCGAAATCAACATGGTGAAGAGCTGTGGAAGCAGACCTGAAAAGCCTGGGGTATGGCTGGGGAACCACTGAAAGCCTTGCCAGAAACAGACAGGCATGGAGGAGCTTCGTCACTGCCCTAAATGCCAGAGGCGTAATGGGAACATGATGAAGATAAGAAAGGGCTGTTAGGATGTTTCCTAAAGTTAAATGACCTGTTCCAAGCATGGTGAACTGCAAAAAGTAGGTAGCCTAAATGATAGAAATCATAGAATAGAATCATAGAATATCAGGGTTGGAAAGGACCTCAGGAGATCATCTAGTCCAACACGCTGCTCAAAGCAGGGCAAATTCCCAGACTTTTTTTTTTTAACCCCAGTTCCCTAAATGGCCCCCTCCCCTCAAGGATTGAACTCACAACCCTGGGTTTAGCAGGCCAATGCTCAAACCACTGAGAAAGTAATTGTAGATTTTTCTACAATTGTTTCAATTGTTGTATTTAAGAGGTAGGCATTTGATACAGTTCCACATGAGAAATTATTAGTTAAATTGGAGAAGATGGGGATTAATATGAGAACTGAAAGGTGGATAAGAACTTGGTTAAAGGGGAGACTACTACAGGTCATACTGAAAGGTGAACTGTCAGGCTGGAGGAAGGTTACTAGTGGAGCTCCTCAGGGATCAGTCTTGGGACCAACCTTATTTAACATTTTCATTACTGAGCATGGCATAATAAGTGGGAATGTGCTAATAAAATTTGCAGATGACACAAAGCTGGGAGGTGTTGCCATTATGGAGGAGGATGACCTTGAAACCTGGAGTAATAGAAATTGGATGATATTTAACAGTGCAAGTCCATGCATTCAGGGACTAACAACAAGAATGTTTGCTATAAGCTGGGGACATATCAGTTGGCAGTGACAGAGGAGAAAGACTTGAGTATATTGGCTGATCATAGGATAACTATGAGCTGTCAATGTGATGCAGCCGTGAAAAGGACTAATGCAGTCCTAGGATGTATCAGGCAAGGTATTTCCAGTAGAGATAGGGACGTGTCAGTACCATTATAAAAGGCTGTGATAAATGAAGGGGCGGGGGAGCTCCCTTTTATGGACACTGTAGCTGCAGGCAGTGCAAAATGTACTACAGTCATATAGTATCTCAAATGCAAAGCTGCATTTCAGTGATCTGAGGTTTGAAGAACAATGTTGAACTAGCTGTTTTACGGGATGTCTCGATTTCATTCCTGTAGTAACTGGTGATAGGAAAGCAGGGAGAGAGAGAGGTGTGTGCTCTGCAAGGCTGCTGGCCACGGGGCCAATGGATGTGGGTGGGCTGGGTAGGATCTCGGGAGTCACGTCTCAGGGATCTGCCCACTCCCCAGCACTGCTCCAGCTCTGAGCTGTCTCCACTGCCTGGGACCTGTGTGGCCCCACCTGCCTCCCTGGGGGAAGAGCCACCTGGGACTGGTGCAGAGGCTGGGCCAGTCTCAGCCACTCACAGGGAACAGTCGGGGAGCGGGGAGGCTCAGCTGGGTCCTGAGAGAGCCTGGCCCGGGTAGGCTCTGCTCCTGCTCTAGCCTGGCTGCTTCCACCACTCCCAAGAGGCCGGAGTTATCCTGCCCCAGGACCAGCTCTGGCTGCGCTGCCATCTCAGCCTGGCAGCCTGGCTGGGGGTTAGGGTGTAGGAGAGTAGGTCTCTAGTGGGTCTGGGTAGGTGCTGGGCACTGGGGAGTGGGGAGATGTGTGTGTTGGGGGGCTGTCAGTGGGGGAGATCTGTGTGTGTGTGGGCGCTGGGAAGTGTGGGGGGTCTGTGTGGGGCATTGTGCAGTTGTGGTGGGGGGGCACTGAACAGTGAGGGGATCTGTAGGGGGGCTCTGGGTGGGAAGGTGCGGGGCACTGTGCAGTTGTGGGAGGGCTGTGGGGGGTCTTCAGCTGGGGGGCACTGGTCAGTGAGAGGATCTGTGGGGGGGTTCTGAGTGGGTGGGGGAGTGACCTGGGAGGGCACTGGGCAGGGGAGTCTCTGGATGGTGCGGCACTGGGCGAAGGGAGTCAGAGGGGTGCTGGGCAGGGGGTTTGTGGGGGTCTCTGGGTGGTGTGGCACTGGGCATAGGGAGTCAGAGGGGTGCTGGGCAGGGGGTTTGTGGGGGTCTCTGGGTGGTGTGGCACTGGGCGTACGGAGCCAGAGGGGTGCTGGGCAGGGGGTAGCATGGTGCAGCATGGGCCCACCCACAAGGGGAAGAAGCACAATGGCAGTGCTGGGACGGGCTGGACAGCGTGGGTCTGGCAGCTCCTGGTTTGTAAACAGTGCCCTTGTACTGGGCTGGGTGGAGTGGGGCTGTCCCTGCCATGCCATGACTCATCTCCCATTGCCCCCGGCCAGCCCCTCGCTCTGAGGACTCTGCCCCCCTGCCCCACGTCCCCATTTCCCCCATGGGGACCCACAAATATGTTTAGCACCGGGCCCACAAAAGGTTAATCCGGCCCTGTTTGGGGTGCAGGCTCTGGGATGGAGTTGGCAGTGCAGGAGGGTTGCAGGCTATGGGGAGTTTGAGTGACGGGTGCAGGCTCTGACCTGGGGCAGGGGATTCAGGTACAGGAGGGGGAACAGACATGTGGGCTCTGGGAGGGAGTTACCAAATCAGCACGTTGTATAAGAGAAAGGAGCTGCAGTGATTTCATATAGACATAGAAAATGATAGAAGACACTTTTCCATAGTCAAAATGTGACAGGCAGAGTTTGAGGGAGGGAGGGGGCGTCTGTATAATATTTCCTCGCATTCAGTCTCCTGGCTGGAGCAGTAAGAGCCCTGCAGCACTTGTATAGGCTAGAGAGGAGCTGCGGTGTCTGAGCTTTGACAGTCTGGGAATCGGGCTGCCTGTGCCTTTAAGACCCAGCCCCAGGAACCCGCCCCCTGCTCCGGGGCTGACACAGCAGAACTGAAAATAGCCTGTGCCCCCCCCCAGCCCCAACACCCCCAGATCTGCGAGCCCAGCAGGTGGCTCATCCCGAGGGGCCACTGTCCCCCCAACCCCCTCCCTAAACGGGGGTTTTGTCCCCGCACAGGGTCTGGCAGCGTCTCTCCCCGCCCCCGCTTAACCGCGGCTACCACCCCCCACCCCCGATTTTTCCCCTTCAGCCCCTCTCCTACCGCTGCCTACAGCAGCTTGACCCCTCCCCCCCGCCAGTAAATTTCTGCCCCCGGCTCAGACCCTGGCAGCCCCGCTGCGATTTGCCCCCTTGAGCCTTTTAAACCCCCACCCCCAAAGAGGAGGCAGCGAATCGTAAGTAGAAGTGAGGGCAGAGAGAGGGCAGGGGCGACAGCGGAGGTTACTGGGCATGCTCAGTTCGGGCGCGCATGCTCAGTGCAGCCAAAGTAGCGCATCTGGAGCGGTAGCTGTTTCTGTCCTTACACCGTTTGAGAGGCAGGGGTGTGGCCCGGGAATATTAGTTCGTAGCTGCCTCGCTCTGCTTGAAAGGTTTAAAAGCGGATCGCAGGGTGCGATTTATTTTCCTCCAACTTCTGCCGCTGTTTGGGGCGTTCGGGGAGAAATCAGCTCAGCGACTGGCACAGTCAGGCCGATCATGCTCCACCCCCGCAGCTTTCCGAAGTTGAAAGGTTAAGCAAGAGATTGCAGGCGTCACCCAGAACCCCCCTCCCCATTCTTCCGCTTACTAGCAAACACCTCCTGGGCCTGTCCCACAGGGGAGCCGCCGAATTTGGGAGAGGTCGGGGTGCAGCTGGTTAGCCCCGCCCCCAACATTCCTCCACAAATGTGGAGCTGTTGTCTGCCAACTTCTCAAGAGGCATCTGTTGGGTGGGTAAAATCCTACATCCTATTAAGGAACTGTTACCACATTTGGACATCTGTCCAGAGGCACTAGCATGGCTGTGTTGTACCGTTGGTTTTTTAGCCACTTTTCATGTCCTTTTTATAAAACTGCTGTTCAAAGGACACAGAAACAAAAATTGCACATAATGGTGGTTGATTGATGATCTCAACACTTCCAGCCAGCTGATATTTGCTCAGTATACACATTAATCTCTTTTAATCTGCAAAAACTAACCTGGGATTGAGAGTCCAGTTAGGCTAGCTAGGAAGAACCAATCTTCCCCAGCAGTAAAAGTTCTGCAGCTGGCACTTAATTAATAAATTTGCTGCTAATGCAGGAGACAGCATAGACTCCAGCTCTCTCTCTCTGAGTGTGTTGGGTCTGCAGGGCAAACAAGTTAAAATAGTTTACATCTGTCATTGAAGTCAACAGACCTGCATCTGAATGGGGAAATAGATCTTTTGAATGTGAAGGCACCATTTTTACATCATAGCTTTTCTGTGGAAAATAATACCACCTGCAACTGGAGGTGCACAAATGTATTTGTTATGTTGTATTTATATTTGAATGATATAAACACATTTTAACATTAACATTTTCTTTTAAAAGATGTACAGTCATGCTAAAGTGTTACTGATGGTGAGCTGATGCTGTTTAAATCAAATGACTCATGGCAACTTTCAGTCCTTTGAAACAGAGTTGAGTGGAGTGGAAGTAATATATGGGAAAAGATACATATGCCAGGACTACACAGATCTAGTGGATAAGGTATTGGTCTGGAGTGCAGGTGTGTTGGGTTCTATTCCTGGATCTGCTTCTGACCTTCTGTGTGAACCTTGGCAAGTCACTTCACTGCTCTGTGCCTCAGTTTCCCCAGCTATGAAATGTGGATAACAATACTAATCAACTTCTCCCATAGCTTGAGGATGAAAAACTCTTTAAGAGGTAAGTATTATTATTATTAGGGCTGTAAATCGCAGTTAACTCACGCAATTAATGCAAAAAAAAATCACAATTGCAATGTTAAACAATAGAATACCAATTGAAATATTAAATATTTTGAATGTTTTTCTATATTTTCATATATATTGTATTCTGTGTTGTAATTGAAATCAAAGTGTATATTATTTATTACAAACATTTGCACTGTAAAAATAATAAACAAAAGAAAGTGTTTTTCAATTCACCTCATACAAGTACTGTAGTACAATCTCTGTGCCATGAAAATGCAACTTACAAATGTTGGGGGGTTGGTTGGTTTGTTTTTGTTTTGTTACATAACTGCACTCAAAAACAAAACTTCAGAGCCTACAAGTCCATTCAGTCATAGAATCATAGAATCTCAGGGTTGGAAGGGACCTCAGGAGGTCATCTAGTCCAACCCCCTGCTCAAAGCAGGACCAAACCCAACTTTTAAATCATCCCAGCCAGGGCTTTGTCAAGCCTGACCTTAAAAACCTCTAAGGAAGGAGATTCCACCACCTCCCTAGGTAACCCATTCCAGTTCTTCACCACCCTACTAGTGAAAAAGTTTTTCCTAATGTCCAACCTAAAGCTCCCCCTCTGCAACTTGAGACCATTACTCCCACATCTTGTTCAGCCAATCTCTAAAACAAACAAGTTTGTTTACATTTACAGGAGATAATGCTGCCCTCTTCTTATTTACAGTGTCACCTGAAAGTGAGAAACAGGTATTTGCATAGCACTTTTGTAGCCGGCATTGCAAGGTATTTACGTGCCAGATATGCTAAACATTCGTATGTCCCTTCATACTTCAGCCACCATTCCAGAGGACATGCTTCCATGCTGATGAAGCTCATTAAAAAAGTAACGCATTAATTAAATTTGTGACTGAACTCCTTGGGGGAGAATTGTATGTCCCCTGCTCTGATTTTACCCATATTCTGCCATATATTTCATGTTATAGCAGTCTCGGATGATGACCCAGCACATGTTGTTCGTATTAAGAATACTTTTACTGCAGATTTCACAAAATGCAAAGAAGGTACCAATGTGAGATTTCTAAAGATAGCTACAGCACTCGACCCAAGGTTTCCAAAAATCTGAGAGGAACGGGGTGTGGAGCATGCTTTCAGAAGTCTTAAAAGAGCAACACTCCGATGCGGAAACTACGGAACCCGAACCACCAAAAAAGAAAATCAACCTTCTGCTTATGGCATCTGACTCTGATTATTAAAATGAACATGTGTTGGTCTGCACTGCTTTGGATTGTTATCGAGCAGAACCTGTCATCAGCATGGACACGTCCCCTGGAATGGTGGTTGAAGCATGATGGGACATATGAATCTTTAGCGCATCTGGAACGTAAATAACTTGTGATGCCAACTACAACAGTGCCATGTGAATGCTTATTCTCACTTTCAGGTCAGACATTATCTTCTGCAAATGTAAACAAATTTGTTTGTCTGAGCAATTGGCTGAACAAAAAGTAGGACTGAGTGTACTTGCAGGCTATAAAATTTTACATTGTTTTATTTTTGAATGCAGGTTTTTTGTACTTAATTCTACATTTGTAAGATGAACTTTCATGCACTACAGTACTTGTATTAGGCAAATTGAAAAATGCTATTTTTTGTTTTTTACAGTGCACATATTTGTAATCAAATATAAATGTAAAGTGAGCACTGTACACATTGTATTCTGTGTTGTAATTGAAATCAGTATATTTGAAAATGTAGAAAACATCCAAAATATTTAAATAAATGGTTTTCTATTATTGTTTAACTGTGTTTCCGTAGCACCTATGCTTAGTGAGGCACAGCTGATTTTACATCCTTGTTCTGGTGTATCTGGGAGGACAGGAGACAGAGTTTGATGTTCTGCCAGAGAGGAGCCTAGGATAACATCTTGGGAGTGTGAGCAAATCTTGCCAAGAGAGAGACTGTACCAGAGCCAAACCAGTTGTCAAAGCAATCTGTGATTATATCACATGGAAATAAAGCTGGAAATAACAAGGAGGTCATCTCGCCTGTCCCTCTGCCAGTGTAGGAGTGGTCCTACAGCACACTCACTATTACATGGTCCAGCCTTATTTTAAGTGTGCCAAGCAATGGGACTTCTGACTCTTCTCTTCACTGGGCTGTGGAACAGACAACTATCAGCCGAAAACCTTTCCTGCTGGTTAAGTCTCTATTATCCATTTTTAGTTTAATCCTGTTGCTTCTAGTTAACTCCTTGCAGCACCCCATGGAGAATGACAGAGTGCTGGGTATTATTTTTTATAAATATCACCTGCCGCTCAGTTTACCTGTTTGATATTATTCTGCCTGAATGCATAGAGTTAAATCAAATGAGGCTGTTAAGGAGAAACTGGAAGGGAATGAAATTATGGTAAATATCCACTCAAATGCCCAAGTGTCTTGTGTGGGAGGAGAATGAGCGGGCAGCGAAATGAGTGAATGGCACTGAAAACTCTGAAAAACTCTGTCTGAACTCTGTGTGATTACTCAAAGGTGGGGCAGGAAATGGGCAGGAAATAGCAGAAACTCAACAAGAACATTCCTTAGCTAACCTGTGGGGAAATTCCAGTGAGAACTAATGCAGATTGTAACATACTGGCCCCTTAAGACAGAGAGGGGAAGTCCCTAGGGCCATGCCACCCCATTCCAGGGGTTGTGCTGACAAGTCAGATCCATCAGAAAAAGAAAACAAACATCTAGAGCAGGGGTCAGCAACCTTTCAGAAGTGGTGTGCTGAGTCTTCATTTATACACTCTAATTTAAGCCTTTGCGTGCCGGTAATAGATTTTAACGTTTTTTAGAAGGTCTCTCTATAAGTCTATAACCAAACTACGGTTATATGTAAAGTAAACAAGGTTTTCAAAATGTTTCAGAAGCTTTATTTAAAATTAAATTAAAATGCAGAAGATTTCAGTTTAGTGTGATCCTTGCCCTTGCTTTTCCTTGCTGAGTTTTCCAATGTCTGTCACATATTTGGATAGTTTAAGCTGTACACAGGCTTCTGAGTGATCAGTTGTTAAGTGGTTCCGAGAGGGACAGAGGACAGATTTCATGTGTGAAAATACCTGTTCACATAGGTATGTGGATCCAAATGCTGAAAGCATTGCAAATGCAAGTTTCTCCAAACAGTTAAATTTCACTGGCAGGGATGTCTAGCAGGTCAGAATAGAGGGCCCATGATCTCTCTTGGTAGCTTTAAGTGCACGCCACAGATCCACAAACTCTGATGTCCACAATTCTGAGCTTTTTAAATGAATAAGCTGCATTTCGAAATCTTCAACACTCATCCACTGAAATACTGACAAATCCAAATCGCTTTTGTTGAACTTTTCAGGTTTAATTAGAAAATAAAGCATTGGGCCAAATCGCTGGAAATCTTGAAATCTGTCAGAAAATTCTGATTCCAGTTCTTGCATGTACTTTCCAATCTCATCAACACTGATGTAAGCAGAGTCAGGATGAGATCTACCCTGACATCTGGTGGTACATTATGAGGAGTGGGCAAAGGAATTTTAGGAATGTGCAATTGCATTGGTAAACCCACTCCACTTAGCATAACACACAGCAGCATGGGACGGTTATTTTCACACTGTGGAATCCCCAATTTCTTTGTTATTGGGGCAGGAAGGAAAAAAAGGGCTGTTACCTTAATTATGTGAATGAGGAACTATGAGACTGCTTTATGACAGAAATGACTCAACCTACATTAAATAGTACTTGCTGGACAAGGGACATGGGTTCCAAAACCCAGTGAAGGGAGAGAGGCTGGGGACTGGTTTGTGTACCTGATGGTATGGGCCCCTTTTGAGGGCCTGGAACACCAATTGCACATCCTCCTCTCTCCACTGTTAAAGAGCAGAGCTAATTTTGAATCCTTTAGGAGTCCATCTGGAGGCTGCTGACCTGAATTCACGTTGGCCCAAGGTGGCACTGGGGCTCCTCTACTACAAGCTGAAATCACTAAAAGAGCTAAGCTTACTGAGCTGAGATCACTGAGTGGGGGAGCCTGAAGATTGATTGCTAAGCAGCTGGCAGAGCGGAGCAGTCTGCAGCACGTTGGCGCAGCCCGTGGAACAGTGAGCAGTGTGGAGCGGTTCGCGTGGATGGCTGATGCGGTTCACGGGTTGGCTGGAGGAGCGGCACAGCTGGTGGAGTGGAGCTAGTCGTGGTGAAGGCTACAGCAGAACTCCACGGAGGAGCGGGGCAGTCGGCCCTGGCCCACGTAAGGTGTCCCTTAACATCCTGTGTGTGCCCCCCCCCATTTCCACCCAGGCCGTGGGGGGGAGGGGGGTAAAACTCTGCAGATAAACTTTTGAACTCTGGGGTGGCACTGACCAGAGACAGAGACTCTTGGATTGTTGGACTTTGGGGTGATTGGACTTAAGACCCTAAAGGGGAAAGGACAGTGCCAAATGTACTTGGAGGTGGGTTTTTTTGCTTATGGTTTGTGTATAGTCCTGTTTGTGGTGTCTTTCCAACGTGATGCCGCATTGTTTCCCTCCTTTATTAAAAGGATTTTGCTACACTCGGACTCTGTGCTTGCGAGTGGGGAAGTATTGCCTCCTAGAGGGGCCCGGGGGGGTGGTAGGTAATTGTCCCAGGTCACTGGGTGGGGGCTCGAGCTGGTTTTGCATTGTGTTATTGAAACGGAACCCCTGGATACTGAACCCGGCCCTTGTTGCTGCCAACTCAGAGTGGCAGAAGGGTTACACTGACATTGCAACATGTTGATAGCTCTTTTACGTGTTGGAAGTAGCGGAAAGTAGAAGATTGAATATCCCTAGAAAAAACTGCTAGTTTCACAACAAATGCTTTCTAGGCTTCATAAAGATCCAGAACTGTTTGTCCTGCACCCTGGAGACAGAGGTTGAGTTCGTTTAGGTGAGTGGTGATGTAGGTTAGAAACATGAGTTAACACTGCCATTTGTCATCATCCTGTTCAGGGTAGTTTTGTTCTTTTTCCGACAAAAAGGCCTTGATTGCCTCAAAACAGTTTACAAAGCACACCAAAACCTTGTCACGACTTAGCCACCGAATGTTGCTGTGAAGTGGGATGTCGTTATAAGCACTGTCCATCTCTTCTAGCAGTGCTTGAAATTGTCTGTGAGTCAAAACAGATCGAGCAACAAGGAAATACACAATTCACACCACCGTATTCATCACATTACTAAGCTCTGAATTAGCTTAGCTTTAGCACACAGGTTTTTTTGATGGATGATACAGTGAAATTTGACTGTTGGACAGCCAATTTGATCTTCAAGTAACTTTTCAAATCCCTTCTGTTTTCCGACCATGGCAGGAGCACCATCTGTTGTCACACAAAATATTTTTCTGATGTCAACTCCTCGTTCTTCAAAATGGTTTACAAAACTTTCCATTATATCGTCCCCCTTTGTTGTGCCATGCAGGGGTTTTAGGCAACGAAGTTCCTCTTGGATTTCATCGGAAGCACAATATCTTGCAACAATTGCCAAATGTGGAACGTCATTTATATCCACGCTGTCATCAACTGCAACACGAAACACTGCTGTGTCTTTCAATGCAGTCGTCTGCTTTTCCTTAATGTTTTCTGCCATTTCACTTATGCGTCTCTCAACTGTTCTGGCAGAGATGGGTAGTTCTTACAATCATATCTAGAATAAATCTTTCTTTAGCAAATCATTGAACAAAATCTCCAAACTGCTGAGAAAAACTTCTTTTATATATTCCCCATCTGTAAACGGCTTTCCATTTTTTGCAATGCACTGTGCAATCTTGCAACTTCCTTCTGTAGCTTGATTTTTACTTACACTTAAGCTTTTAAAAACACTGCTTTGCTTCTCATAGGCTGCTACTGCCTTTTTGATCGATTCAGTCTTGTCTGCTTCATCAAGAAAGGTTTTCTCGTGCTTCTTTTCAAAATGTCATTGAACACTTGACGTGTGACAAACAACACTTTCATAACAGAAAGCACAAATAGCACGGTCCTTCTTTTCAATAAATCCAAATGCGTCTGTCCAAGCAGGCTGAAATGATCGACATCTAGCTTTGCTTTCTTAGGAGCTGCCATATTGTCAAATGTTCCCTTCAACTCTTAGTGGGGAAAAAAATGGCGATAGAAGGCAGGCACAAGGTCAAACGCAGTGTGGTCTGAGATAAGCAATTTTAAGATGGGGGTGCTGAGCTGCACCCCCTCTTGCCTGGTGTGCAACCCTCACTGTCCCAGCTGGGGACAGTGGGCCACAGCGGGGAGGCTGCAGAGCACTGATCCAAGGCCAGGAGCAGAGCCCAGGGTGGCCTGCAGGGACTCCAGAAAGCAGGCTGAGCAAGGCTGGAGATCCAGACCCTGGCTGCAGGAGGTGAGCGGCCGGAACCCAAGATTGGCAGCTTTGATGAGTGGTGCTGGCGGCTTGTAGGCCTGAGCAGGGCTGGAGGCCTGGACCCTGTCTGCAAGGGAGCCTCCAACCAGAAGCAAGGTGAGTGGAGCTGCGCAGTAGGGACCCCTGCTGGTGAGGGGCCAGCAGCCGTAATCCTAGAGCAGCGACTGAGTGGCTCAGCCCACTGCCACTCTGGGGTTTCTGCCCCCGGCTCCTGCCAGCTGGGGTCTCAGCCTGCTGCCAGCCTGGGCTTCCTTCCCCGAGGCCAGCGGCGGGCGCTGAGTGGGACCAGCGGCGGGACCCCAGCTGGCAAGGGGCCAGCAGCGGGAACCCCAGAGCAGCGGTGGGCTGAGCAGCTCAGCCCGCCCCATGTGCCATCAAAAATCGGCTTGCATGCCATCTTTGGCACACATGCTGTAGGTTGCCGATCCCTGATCTAGAAGAAGAAAGTAATTTGAGACTAGTAATTTGTGGTTTGTGAAGAAATCTAGGCTGTCGCCTATCTAGGACCAGGAACAGGAGCCTCGAAGAGTGGGTGGGTGAAAGTTCCCCTATTTGTTAAGCCAGAAGGAACCCTTGGAAAGTGGGGTCACAGGGCTGTAAGAGTGTGTAGGCCTCCACAGCAGCAGGATGTAAGCAGCCTCCTCCTTCAAAACAGGGAGAGATGATGGTGGGAACTGGGGCTGCTGATAGATTCTCTCAGATCCAAGGCAATTCTGTTTATACTTTGGACACTGATGGCCAGCTCTCTGGGGTCAGGCTGGAACGCCCGCAGGAACTGGCTTGTGGGAGAGGGTTTTTTTAACTTTAATGTCAGGCTGTAATTTATTTGCTTTGAACTTTGACTGCCGTGCCTCAGAATATCTCAGCAGGCATGTCTGGGAGAAAGGAAAACCTAGGAATAGCTTGACTTCTCTATTGGCAGGGGGAGGGGCAGGATGTAGCTTGACTTCTCTATTGGGGGTTGTACCCCCCCAATACCTGCCCCCCCTTGGGTTTTCAGGGTGCGATGGTCTCTGGGGGCAGAGCCAGCACGGGCTCCGAGGCTTCTGGGAATGGAAATTGGCATGGCCGTGGCGGATGTTGACACTGACCCACAGGCTGCGTGGCCCCCTGAGGTGAGTCAGGGTGGACATGACGCCTTGCCATTCCTTTGTACCCCATTAGGGGGTCACAACCCACAGGTTGAAAACCTCTGGTATACAGTTTTTTGGGGGGGATGCCCCTACATGCCTCCCCCCATCTCTGCCCATGAAGAAAAACTCCTGGTTTCTTTTTTTTCTTTGAAAGAACTCCCTAGGCACAGCCCTCTGTGAATGCTAGTCTGCCACACTGATCCTCTGAGCATTAACACCCATGTTATTCCACTTTATATGGTCAAACTTCCTTA
The DNA here is from genome assembly GCF_016161935.1 of Mauremys reevesii. Taxonomy (NCBI): domain Eukaryota; kingdom Metazoa; phylum Chordata; order Testudines; family Geoemydidae; genus Mauremys; species Mauremys reevesii. The sequence goes on from NC_052631.1 coordinate 63,455,075, forward strand.
GGGAATGGCAGGGGCTGGCCCAGGGTGAGAGACATTGGTGCTGATAGAGGGTTTGGTCCTCACTGAGAATGCCCCAGATCTCCACTGATGTGTAAGCAGATGAGTCCCATGAATTTCAGAAGAGTCCTGCGTCCAGCCATATCAACGTACTGCCTAAATCAAGTCCTCCCTCTCCACTGCAATCACAGAACTGGAAGGGACTTTGAGAGGTCATCTAGTCCAGTCCCCTGCACTCATGGTAGGACGAAGTATTAACTAGAACATCCCTGACAGGTGTCTGTCCAATCTGCTCTTAAAAACCTCCAATGATGGAGATTCCACAACCTCCCTAGGCAATTTATTCCAGTGCTTAACTACCCTGACAGAAAGATTTTCCCAATGTCCGGCCTAAACAGCCCTTGCTGCAATTTAAGCCCATTGCTTTTTGTCCTATCCTCAGAAGTTAATGAGAACAGTTTTTCTCCCTCTTCTTTGTAACAATCTTTTATGTATTTGAAAACTATCATCATGTCTGACCCCCGACCCCAAAGTCTTCTCTTCTCCAGACTAAACAAACCCAATTTTTTCAATTTTCCAATTTCTTCCCACTTAGGTCATGTTTTCTAGGCCTTTCATCATTTTTGTTGTTCTCCTCTGGACTTTATCCAGTTTGTTCACATCTTTCCTGAAATGTGGCAGCTGGAACTGGACACGATACTCCAGCAGAGGCCTGAGTAGAGCAGAAGAATTACTTCGCGTGTCTTGCTTACTACACTCCTGCTGTTGTGTGAAATTATGGAGGGGTGTCAGACAATTATTTAATGAGTGTAGATGTTGAGATTCAAAGAGTTAAAGCTTTATAACCATTAAAACACAAATTGTCCATATCACATGTGAAAATATGCAAAGTAAACATCCTTCAGTTAGACTCTACTATGTTCTCAAGCAGCATTTTTCTTACTTTGCCTACCTGTAAATTTCAATGATTTGCGATAGAAATATTTTGCATCAGTTTGTGGGTGTACAGTGAAATTACCATTTCAGAGGGCAAAATCTGATCTCTTCCACTGTTGTATGCATTGTTGTTGTGGCTGTGCTGGTCCCAGGGTATCAGAGAGACAAGGTGGATGAGGTCGTCATATTTATATTGGACCAACTTCTGTTGGTGAGAAAGATATTGCCTCACCCACCTTGTGTCGCTTACAGTGAAACTGACATTTACCAATAACAATATAATCCTTCCAAGTCTAATCACAGTTTCACAATGTTTTCATGCCAGGACTCCCCCTACTCAGGTTCCAGCTAAGTGGGAGGAGGTTCTTAGCTCCCATTTAGCAACATGGGCCTGTGCACCACATGCGTTCTTCGCGAGCTCTATTTTGAAGATTTAAGTAGTGCATAAATCTTAATAGCCCTTCTGCACAGAGGTGACCTTCACCTTCTTTGAATATTGTCTTGAATATTGAATTTGTTTTGGTTGTGTTCATGTGCTCCCTCCCCTCTCCCTTTTTTTTTTCTTTTGCTTAAATATTCCAATTTACTGTCAGGAATGTTCATGTGATCAGTTTTAAACCCATATTAAAAGAATACCTATGGGAAAGTGTAGAAAGGAGGCATGGTGTCCTTCAGAGATGGATCAGGAGGGACCCAACCCACCCCCTGGGTTGTAGAGCCAGGAAAGCCCCATCTGCCCTGCTGGAAGCTAAGGCATGGGACAGGAAGCGGAAGTATAAAAGGTGAGCTCTGCAGCTCAGTTGGGCTGAAGCTGCCGAGGGAGACAGATGCTTCTCCCCTGCTGCCAGATCAGGATGCTGAGGAGGAGCGCTGCTGTCCTGAGGACTTGCCTGAGCTTCCAGAGCACCCTGCCACTACAGACACCGCGGAGCTTCTGGGACTACCATTGGCAGTGTATCCTGGGGAGAAGGAGGGCAACCCCTGTATGCAGGTACACCCCTGGGGGAGGGTAGGAAGTAGCCCAGGGACAGCTGACTGTAGTCTGGCTATGGTGCTGCCTGCTGATAGGTCAGGGTGTTGCGGCTGGGCTTCCCACTGACCCCAGTAGTGGAACACTGCCACTGTTAGGGCCCTGGGCTGGGACTAGGTGGAGTTAGGTGGGCCCAGGTCCCCCTACCCCTTGTTGGGGTGGCAGCCTCCCCACCAGAGGCCAGGAGGTCTGTGCTAGTCTACCATCCACTGGAGCTATAGCATGCTAGATGCTTTATTGCTCTGACCTCTCTGAGGTCTGTTTGCTGCACTGCCATTACTGAGGACCTGGGCTCAGAGATCCTTTGCTGCTCTCCCCTGACTGCAGGCCAGAGCCCCTGATGGTTGATGCAGAAGAACCATCAGGGGCTAAGGGTATGCTTATGTATGTGTGTGTGTGTGTATGTATATATATATATATATATATATATAACATAACTAGAATGTTTTATGCTACATATGCCATGTAACATATCTCTGTAAAGGTTATGATCTACTGAATCTATTAATCCTATTTGTATGCATGTATCATTTTTGTATTTGAAGTTATAAATATTGGCTGCATACTTGTTTGATTCTAAGTAGGCTGTAGTGAAGCAGTTGGTCAGGTGCCTGAGAAAAGACTATTCTCAGAAAGTGCCCAATCAAGAAACACTTAAGCCAACAATGAACTTTGAGACACCAATCCACATCTAGGCTTTCCTAGGAATGTGGCTTGGCTGGCAAGGAACTCAGTCATTTAATGACTTGTGACTTGCCCAGGTGACTCCAAAACTCCATTTTGTAGTTGGACTTGCATAGGAGAGAGGAGAGGGTCTCCACTCACAAGAGAGAGTCTATTTAAGCTCAGGGGAGATCCCTCCATTTTGTCTTCAGCTGGCTAAAGAGAGAGCCTCTCCACTCCCAAAGATACCTGAAAGAAACTGGAACAAAGGACAGTGACTGCAAGGGGTGTGAGTGATTGCTGGACCCAGATTAAAAGGAGATTAGTCTGTAAAAGGAAGCATTCTGGAACTGGTGAGGATCTTATCTGTCTTCAGTTTCTTACTGTATTAGACATAGACTGGCATGTTTTATTTTATTTTGCTTGGTAATTCACTTTGTTCTGTCTGTTACTAATTGGAACCACTTAAATCTTACTTTCTGTATTTAATAAAATCACTTTTTACTTATTAATTAACTCAGAGTATGTGTTAATACCTGGGTGGGGAAACAGCTGTGCATCTCTCTCTATCAGTGTTATAGAGGGCGAACAATTTATGAGTTTATCCTGTATAAGCTTTATACAGGGTAAAATGGATTTATTTGGGTTTAGACCCCATTGGGAGTTGGGCATCTGAGTGTTAAAGACAAGAACACTTCTCTTAGCTGCTTTCAGGTAAGCCTACAGCTGTTAGGGGATGGGATTCAGACCTAGGTCTGGGTTTGCAGCAGGCTAGCAAGTGTAGCTCAAACCAGGCAGGGCATTGAAGTCCTAAGCTGACGGGGCAGGAAGGCAGGGGCAGAGGTAGTCTTGGCACATGGGGTGGCAGCTCCTAAGGGGGGGGGGTTCTGGTGATCTAACCTCTCACACAGGGTTCATAGATAAGGCTGTAAGTTTGTCATGGAGGTCACAGAAGTCAGGGATTCGATGACTTTCTGGGATCTCTGTGACTTCTGCAGTGACCGATGCAACTGGCCCTCCATCAGCTCCTAGTTTACTGTCCTTATTCCTCTGTAGAGAAGTAAAGTGTGCATTGTAAATGGCCTGTATCATTTTTGTAAAGTCCAGCCACGTGGAAGTTTGTGTGGAAGGTTGGTTTTGTATGAAAGTCTCCAGTTTTGAGAGCTCATTCTTGATCTTCTCCTATTTGCTGTACAAGATACTGATCAGGTTGTTCATCAGTTTCTTTGAGAGTGTGTGGCACAATCTCTCACCATAGTCAGTGTAGTATGCCGATTGCAATTGATTTTTTACCTTCAGTCCATTTGGTATTATGTCCATATGTTTGCACTTGGAGAGGAAGATGATGTCTGTCTGTATCTGTGTGAGTTTTTTCATGACGTTGATGGATTTCCCCTAGCACCCCTCCTCTACTTGTGCTACATTGATGACATCTTCATCATATGGACCCATGGGAAGGAGGCCCTTGAAGAATTTCACCTGGATTTCAATAATTTCCACCCCACCATGAACCTCAGCCTGGACCAGTCCATACAAGAGATCCACTTCCTGGACACTATAGTGCAAATAAGTGATGGTCACATAAACACTGCCCTATATCAGAAACCTACTGACCGCTATACTTACCTACATTCTTCCAGCTTCCATCCAGGACACATCACACAATCCGTTGTCTACAGCCAAGCCCTAAGATACAACCGCATTTGCTCCAATCCCTCAGACAGAGACAAACACATACAAGGTGTTTATCAAGAATTCTTAAAACTACAATACACACCTGGGGAAGTGAGGAAACAGACTGACAGAGCGAGATGGGTACCCAGAAGTCACCTACTACAAGGCAGACCCAACAAGGAAAATAATAGAACACCACTGGCCATCACGTTCATTCCCCAGCTAAAACCTCTCCAGTGCATCACCAGCGATCTACAACCTATCCTGGAAAATGATCCCTCTCTCTCACAGGCCTTGGGAGACAGGCCAGTCCTCGCTTACAGACAGCCGCCCAACCTGAAGCAAATACACACCACACCACAGAAACACTAACCCAGGAACCAATCCCTGTAACAAACTCTGTTGCCTACTCTGTCCCCATATCTACTTTAGCAACACCATCATAGGACCCAGCCACATCAGCCACACCATCAGGGGCTCATTCACCTGCACATCTACTAATGTGATATATGCCACCAAGTGCCAGCAATGCCCCTCTGCCATGTACATTGGCCAAACCGGACAGTCTCTACATAAAAGAATAAATGGACACAAATCAGACATCAGGAATGGTAATATACAAAAGCCAGTAGGAGAACACTGCAATCTCCCTGGACATTCAATAACAGATTTAAAAGTAGCCATCCTTCAACAAAAAAACCTCAAAAACAGATTTCAAAGAAAAACTGCAGAGCTACAAATCACTTGCAAATTTAACACCATTAATTTGGGCTTGAATAGGAATTGGGAGTGGCTAGCTCACTGCAAAAGCAATTTTCCCTCTCTTGGTATTGACACCTCCTCCTCAGTTATTGAGAGTGGACCACATCCACCCTGACTGAATTGGCCTTGTCAACAGTGGTTCTCCACTTGTAAGGTAACTCCCTTCTGTTCATGTGCCAGTATGTTTACGCCTGTAACTGTAATTTTCCTCCATGCATCTGAAGAAGTGGGTTTTTTACTCGTGAAAGCTTATGCCCAAATAAATCTGTTAGCCTTTAAGGTGCCACTGGACTCCTCATTGTTTTAGTGGATCGAGTGTACTTAGATTTCCAGAAGCCTTTGACAAGGTCCCTCATGAAAAGTTCTTAAGCAAAGTAAGTTGTCATGGGATAAGAGGGAAGGTCTTCTCATGGATTAGTAACTGGTTAAAAAATAGGAAACAAAGGGTAGGACTAAATGGTCAATTTTCAGAATGGAGAGATGTAAATAGTGGTGTCCCCCAGTACCGGGACCTGTGCTGTTCAACTTATTCATAAATCATCTGGAAAAAGGGGTAAACAGTGAGGTGGCAAAAATTGCAGATGATTCAAAACTACTTAAGAAAGTTAAGTCCAAAACAGACAGTGAAGAACTACAAAGGGATCTCACAAAACTGGTTGACCAGGCAACAAAATGGCAGATGAAATTCAATGTTGATAAATGCAAAGTAATGCACATTGGAAAACATAATCCTAACTATACATATAAAATGATGGGGATAAATTAGCTGTTACCACTCAAGAAAGATCTTGGAGTCATTGTGGATAGTTCCCTGAAAACATCCACTCAATGTGCAGCAGCAGCCAAAAAAGCTAATAGAATGTTGGGAATCATTAGGAAAGAGATAAATAATAAGACAGAAAATATCATATTGCCTCTGTACAAATCAATGTTATGTCCACATCTTGAATATTGCACACAGATGTGGTCGCCCTATCTCAAAAAAGATGAATTGGAAAAGGTTCAGAAAAGGGCAAAAAAATTATTAGGGATATGGAATAGCTTCCGTATGAGGACAGATTTAAAAGATTGGGACTTTTCTGACTAAGGGGGAATATAATAAAGATCTATAAAATCATGACTGGTGTGGAGAAAGTAAATAAGGAAGTGCTCTTTACTGCTTCTCAAGAACTAGGGTCACCAAACAAAATAAATAGGCATCAGGTTTAAAACAAACAAACAAAAGGAAGTATTTCTTCACACAACACACAGCCAACCTTTGGAACTCTTTGCTAGCAGATGTTTTAAAGGCCAAAAATATAATGGGGTTAAAAAAGAACTGGATAAATTCATGGAGGAAAGGTCCATCAATGGCTAGTAGACAGGATGGACAGGGATGCATAACCATACTCTGAAGTGTCCCTAGCCTCTGTTTGCCAGAAGCTGTCAATGGAAGACAGGATGATTACCTGTTCTGTTCATTCCCTCTGAAGCACCTGGCATTGGCCACTGTTAGAAGACAGGATACTGGGCTAAATGGACCATTGGTCTGACCTAGTATGGCTGTTCTTATGTTCTCAGAGAGGAACACAGGAATTGCCATACTGACTCAGAGTCAAGTCACACAGTACTGTCTCTGACAGCAACCAGTAACAGAGGTAGGTGTAAGAACCTCATAATTGATAAATGTGAGGTAATCTGTCCCTTCCACATTAGGTCCCATATTGGTCCCTTGGAGTTTGACTTAAACCTGGAGCCATGAGATTTAACATCCCTTCCAAAAATGTTTGTGAGCACCAACTATTGTAACTCTGGATACTGTGATGGGGCAAGGCCAGATGGCTAAAGTAAAGTAGTAAGGAACAGGTATGTTAGCCCCAGGCTAACCAAATCCCTAGTATCATGGTAACCAAATGGCAGTTGCTCCAGGTTAATCAAGACACCTGGGGTCAATTAAGATCTTTTAGAAGGCACTGGAGATAGCTACATTGATTGGGCCACCTGAAGCCAATCAAGGGCTGGCTGGAACTAGTTAAAAGCCTCCCAGTCACTCAGTGAGTTTGGGGTGTGAGGAGCTGGAAGCAAGAGGTGCAAGGAGCTGAGAGGGTGTGCTGCTGGAGGACTGAGGAGTACAGGTGTTAACAGACATCAGGAGGAAGGTCCTGTGGTGAGGATAAAGAAGGTGTTTGCAGGAGGCCATGGGGAAGTAGCCCAGGGAGTTGTAGCTGTCATGCAGCTGTTACAGGAGGCACCATAGACAGCTGCAATCCACAGGGCCCTGGGCTGGAACCCAGAGTAGAGGGTAGGCCCAGGTTCCCCACCAAACCTCCCAACTCCTGATCAGACACAGGAGGAGTTGATCCAGACTGTGGGGAAGATCACTGAGGTGAGCAAATCCGCTAATAAGCGCAGGACCCACCAAGGTAGAGGAGGAACTCTGTCACAAAACTCTTGTTATCCATACACATGTCCAATCCCTCTTTGGATCTTGCTAATATTTTTGCCTCAGTGACACCTGTGGCAATGACTTCCACAGTCTAATTACACATTTTGCAAAGACATATTCCCTTGATCCTTTTTGAATTTCCCACCTTTTTAGCTTCTTTGAATGGCTCCTTGGTTCTTGTATTATGAGACAGGGAGAACAGAAATTCCTGCTCTACCTTCTCTAAACCAGTCATTATTTTATATACTTTTATTATCATGTCCCCTCTTATTCATCTCCTTCCTAGGGTTAACAATCCCAGTCTTTGAGAAGTTTTTCATGTCCCTAATCCTTCTTGCCACCTGCCTCTGAACTCACTCTAATGCTGCTATATCCTTTTTGAGATGGAGTGACCAATGAGGCACAAAATAGTTCAGATGCTGCTGCACCATTGATTTATATAAAGGCATTATAATAGTCTCTGATTCTCTATTCCATTCTTCATGCAACTTAACATTGGTAGTTTTTTTTTTGACTGACTCTGCAGAGGTCTTGATCACTCTGTCCACAATGACACCCCCATCCTTGTTCTGACCTGATGCAGTTAATCTGGAATGCTGTGTGGTGTACGAGTAGTTTAATATTTCCCCTCCCACCTGCATTACTTTGCATTTAACATTGAACTTCATTTGCCATTGTATTGCCCATTGACCTCACTTAGGTCCCTCTGAAGTTCTTCACAGTCCTCTCTGGATTTGACTAACTTAAATAGCTCAGCATTATCTACGGATCTTGCTACTTTGCTATACACCCCTTTAGTACAGAACCTTGAGGCACTCTTCATCTTAACCTTTTACCACAATGAAGGTTGGCCATTTAATCTGACTCTTTGCTGTCCACTGCCATGCCAGTTCTTGATCTATGAAAATGCTTCTCAGCCCACCATTACTTAGTGTCAGTAACCAGAATGTGTGCAGTCAGGCCTAGTGGATAGAGCATGTGTCAGGTACTCACGAATCAGAGCTGAGGGTCAATGCTGGAGGCAGAAGTCAGGACTCACAACAGAGGCTCAGAAGTGGAGTAAGACCTGATGCCAGAGCCAAAGGGTAGAGCCGAAATCAGAAGTCAGGAATTGGAGCTGAGGGTCAGACCTAGGTTACATAGAGTGAAGCAAGGCAGGGACAGGGCTGGGAACAAGCTGGCATGGACAAATGCATAGAGCAGCCAGCACCGTGCTGCTGGTCTTAACAGCAGGCCTGTTGATCTCTTCAGCCAGTCAGGCAGTTTGGGCAATCAGCTGGCTAAACTGGGGCCCCACTGTGCTTGTTAGAGTGCCTGAGGGTTAAGCTAGCCCATAGGGTGGGCCAACTACAGCTCATGGGCTGAATCCGGCCCGTCAGGGCTTTCAATCCAGCCCACGGGATTGCCAACCCCATGGTGCAGTGGGGCTAAGGCAGGCTCTGTACCCCATGTCCCTGTGGCCCCGGGAGGAGGGGGACAGAGGGCTCTGAGCGCTGCCCTCGCCTGCAGGCACTGCCCACCACAGCTCCCATTGGCTAGGAACGGGGAACTGCGGCCAGTGGGAGCTTCGGGGGTGGTACCCACAGGCAAGAGTAGTGCACGGCAGAACCATCTACCCCACCCCACCCCCGGGAGCCATTGCCAGACATGCTGACCACTTCCAGGAGCGGCACAGGGCCAGGGCAGGCAGGGAGTCTGCCTTAGCCCTGGTGCCACCCCGGGCAGGGCCGGCAAAAAACAACACATGGGGCTTGTACTCAGGTCCTTCACTCACTCCAGGTCTTCAGTGGCACTGAAGGACCCGCCACTGAAGTGCCAGCCATCAAAGTGGTGCTGCCAGGTGAGTAAAAATTAAAAAGGCGCATCTAGCCAGGAAGAGATTCTCACTGGGAATAGGCCTAAAGCCGGCCCTGACCCCGGGGCCACTCGAGGTAAGCAGCACTGGGCCGAAGCCAGCACCCCTACTGCACTCCGCACCCCAACCCCCTGCCCTGAGCCTCTTAACCTCTTGCCTTGAGCCCCCTGCCACACCCCACATCCCTTCTGCACCCCAACCACCTGCCCTGAGCCCCTTCCTGCACACTGCACTCCTCCCGCACTACAACCCCCTGCCCCAGCCCAACATTCATGGCCCTGCACACAATTTCCCCACCCAGCTGTGGCCCTCGGGCCAAAAAGTTTGCCCACCCCTGAGCTAACTGGTAAGCAGGCTAGCTGTGGGTCCTTCCTCTTGACATTTGGCTACTTTAGTAGCCTCTTGATAGGGACTGTGGCAAAAGCTGATTGAAAGTCTAAATAAATTACACATCAAGATTTAATGTACAGATACAAAATTATGAAGTTTTTTGGAGGTATGTTTTATTAGAGAATCAGATAATTATCAGACATCCGGCAACACTGCAGACTGCTCACAGAAACACTTTCTTAAAATGACCTAAGGATTCACCCTCAAAGTTGTTTTGGACATTTTCCAATCACAAAAATCATTCCTAATTTATGCAAAAATGTTTACTGTATATTTATATGTCTGCTGCACACAACTTTCAGTAAATTTAAAGTTACAAACAATGCTACCAAAAGACGGTTGAACAGATGGCATACAAAATAAGTCTGCCAGAGTGATACAGGAGCATGTACAAATGAACAAATGTACCAATAATGGGAGCCCGTGTGAGAAATGAGCTTAAGTGGTTAATATCTCTTGCGATATCTTAATATATCAATAAACAAACTTTTTTTGCAATATACCTGTTTGTGATATCTTACATGTTGCATCTTGCATCACACTTTTCCCTAATCGCAGCACTCAGCGCGTCTCATTGATCAACCCTTACAAAAGAAGTATCAACGCATACTTATCTAACTAATCTACACAAGTACGTACTCACCTAACCTTGGCACATGGTCTCAAGTTAGCAAGTTAACATTTAATTAATACTTTGATGGAATGTTATTAGTATAAAATATATATGTTGAATTCTGATTTGGGGTCCATAAGAATAGAGCAACTCCTTTGATTGTCCAACAGGTACATTCCTAGGGGTTAAAGCAAAGAAACAGTGAAAGTATATTACAATACAGATTGCCTCCTTTATGTCTTAAGGTAGGCACTGGTCCCTGGGAAGGGAGATGGAAGGATGCCATATCTTATACTGACATGTGCCAAGTTTTCATAAACTCAAGGTTGGATCTGTGGAAAGAACGTTCCCTACAGAAGACTGACACAATAGGAACAGGGATCCTTTGTTCAATTTGAAACTCTGAATAAGACAATTATTTAGTTCTTAGCTCCAACACCTGGCAATTTGCTGACCAGGCCTCTTTTAGCAAAAACAAGATTATCTGTTTACCCTAGCTTTCTCTTAGCTGATCACTGTTTGCTAGGCCTCTGGTCTTCAGACCAAACTCTGGACTTTGGGTCTGAGAAAGAGCTGGCACAATCCATATACCAATGGAGTGGTGGTTATATAAAATGCACATGGATTTTAACCCTTCACAAGCACACAAAGCATAAAATCCCTGCAAACAATGTAATGACAAACAATAAGAGAAGCTTTAAGTACATCAGAAGCAGGGAGCCTGTGAAAGACTTGGTGGGCCCACTGGGTTAAAGAAACAATAAGGATATTGCTGAGAAGTGAAATGATTTCTTCATACTGAGAATGCTAGGCAGATACTACACCAGACTCACTCTTTTCTGGTAATAAAAATGAGGTTATCTTAGGGCTAATCTACACTTACCAGCCGGGTCGACGCGGTGAGTTCGACTTCTCGGAGTTCTAACTATCGCGTCTAATCTGGACGCGATAGTTCGAACTCCGGAAGCGCCGCGGTCGATTCCGGTACTCCACCACTGCAAATGGCGGTGGCGGAGTCGACCTTGGAGCTGCGGACTTCGATTCCGTGGCGTCTGGATGGGTGAGTAGTTCGAACTAGGGTACTTTGAATTCAGCTACGCTATTCACGTAGCTAAACTTGCGTACCCTAGTTCGACCCCCGCCCTTAGTGTAGACCTGCCCTTAGAGATTCAGGTGTTGCAGGGGGAGAGGGGGCGGGCGAGGGAAGGGAGCTGGAACAAACTGATACTTAGAAAAAGCAATAGGGGGCAGGTTTCTGAAGGCATTTAGGCACCTCAAGTTGCAGGTAGGTCCTTGTGGGATTTTCAGAACTACCCAGGTGTAATGGGGTTCATGCACCATTCTGGCAGCTCCTGTTGGCTGTCATGGGAATTAGCTCTGCATGTTAGTGCGCCCTCTTTGGGTGGTGCCTCGCCTCCATCATTCCTGCTCTAGGACCCACATCTCTCCAAGGATCCTCTTCAACGACATAGCCCTTTGGCCGTGCCACACACTGTGCTCCCCCCTTCCAGGGGATTTGCAGTCCACTCTTCAGCCATGTCCCTTAGTGCCCACTGCAGTGAATTGTCTGCCCACTTCCTCGTGGCCCCAGCATCCTCTTTGCCCTTGCTTCAGGGCAGCCCGCAAATCCCAGCAGCCAACCAGGAGCTGTCTTTCACTCCCTCGGTCCTTGCTAGCAGCTCTGCTCTGTCCAGGGTGCTGGCAGTGCTCTCAACCCTCCAGAAACACAATCCTTCTTCCCTGAGCTCCTAGCAGAGAACTGCCCTCCTCTTCCCTGCAGCTCCCTTTTTATATGGGCCTGCTTAGCCCTGATTGGCTGCCTCCTGCACAGCCTTCCTAGGGCTCTAGTAACCCCTTAGAGCCCAGTGTGGGGCAGGTGTCCCATCACACACCCTTCCCCTCAAGCCTACAACCCTTGTGGGGTAGGGAGGTCTCATGATCTGCACTACTCTGAGGTGCCCCTTTAGGTTATCTAGCTGTTTCTCAGTTTCCCTCAACTGGAAACACACATCTTCCTTCTTCTTTATAGAATCCCTAAACTCTTCCCTCAGGCATGCCAAGCATGCCCACATCTTAAATACTGTATGCAGATGTGGTTGCCCCACATAAAAAAAAGATATATTGGATTTGGAAAAGGTTCAGAAAAGGGAAACAAAAATGATTACAAGTATGGAACAGCTACCATGTGAGGAGAGATTAAGACTGGGACTTTTCATCTTGGAAAAGAGATGACTAAGGGGGGAGGGGTATGACAAAGATCTATAAAATCATGACTGATGTGGAGAAAATAAATAAGTGCTATGGGGGTCACCAAATGAAATTAATAGGCAGCAGGTTTAAAACAAATGAAAGTATTTCTACACACAACGGACAGTCAACCAGTGGAACTCATTGCCAGAGCAGGTTGTGAAGGCCAAGACTATAACAGGATTCAAAGAAGAACTAGATAAGTTCATGGAGGGTAGGTCCATCAATGGCTATGAGCCAGGATGGGCAGGGATGGTGTCCCTAATCTCTGTTTGCCAGAAGCTGGGAATGGGCCACAGGGGATGGATCACTTGATGGTTACCTGTTCTGTTCATTCCCTTTGGAGTACCTGGCAGAAGACAGGACACTGGGCTAGATGGACCTTTGGCCTGATGCGGTATGGCTATTTTTATGTAGAGATTGAATCCTGTGTGATTCCCACAGCAGATATCCTCACCAGAAACTGCTCTCCAGACTGCGGGGGAGAGAGGGGTGCTCTCAGGTTTTAAAATCTAAGTGCAATCCTTCCGGTTGGTTGTAACGAGTGGGAGATGGCTTAGCCCGGCTGAGTCTGTGTTTGTTTAATTTGCATGTCTGGTGAAATTTGTATGAACTCATTCAAGGCAATTAGGAACGTTAGTAATGCATACTGCACAGTGTGCATGGAAAGGTTCTCTGTCCGCTTGCTCAGACAATTACACAATACACTAGGGCAGTTGTTTGCTTGTAGTTACGAATGTATGGGGCCGTAGCTATGTTGGTAGAGAGTCCCAGCAGCAAAGTGATCAGAAATAAACAGCTAATCATACAACACGCGGCTGCATTTGACTATGTTGAGCAAATAAATCTAACTTTGCTGTTTCTGTTAATCTGCTCAATTGCTATGATTTTCAGAGCAAAAGAACCGCAAGGACACTAATCTTTGGGCTTGTGACAGGTGCACTGGCGCTGGGAAAGAAGGTCTGTGTGTGAAGTAGTTAACGCAATGTAACCGTACAGCAAGAGTAGGCAACCTATGGCATGTGACCCAAAGGCAGCACGTGAGCTGATTTTCAGTGGCATTCACACTGCCTGGGTTCTGGCCACAGGTCTGGGGGGCTCTGCATTTTAATTTAATTTTAAATGAAGCTTCTTAAACATTTTAAAACCTTATTTACCTTACATATAACAATCATTTAGTTATATATTATAGAAAGAGACCTAAAAACGTTAAAATGTATTACTGGCACACGAAACCTTAAATCAGAGTGAATAAATGAAGACTCGGCACACCATTTCTGAAAGGTTGCCGACCCCTGCCGTACAGGGTTCTCTCCCTACTTTCCTGGGCAGGAATTTCAATGCTTCTTTTCCCAGCTGCCAGGAAAGTCAATCGGATTCTTTCCATTGACTCGAGGGAGCTGAATTCAGTTGGATCAGTCACTTCTCTTTGTCTGCTATCATTTGACACTTTCAAGGTGCTAACCACTACAGAGGGTCTACACACAGCCTGGGTGTGAAGAGAGTGTTTGGAATGGAACACACAGCAGTTCCATTAATGTCAGCTATTTAGGCAGTGACTTAGTAGGTGAGTGCTGAGGGACTGGGGTCCTAGTACGAGGAACAGTGGCATCCCAAAATGACAGGGATTAAAAAAATTCTACAACAAATACTGTCCAGCTATTCAAACTCTGCTCCCTCAGTTGACCCGCATGAAAGTTGTTTATTAATCCTGTTGGACTCATGTGAAGCAGCTCATGTCCGAACCTACTCCCACTGAAACCCGCAAAAAGCAGAATCAGCGTCCCCCTTTGTCTTTTTACCCTCAAGAAATTCCTGCTGCTACGTTGCCTCTCTGAATATAGCATGACTTGAGAGAATCTTTCCATGGAGGCACAAACTAGTCCCTTTTGGTTGTTTTAATCCTGGGCTCCAAAATTTTGCCCAGCTGACAAATGTCAATTTCGAGCAAGGAATTCACACTGGGAAATGCACCTTTATTTCTCCTCCAAGGGAGTAGCTGTTGTGGGTTAAATATGAACGCCACTCCTGCTAGAAATCCTGAACAACCAGAAGCAGTTATAGAATCATCCTGGCTCTCCCCCGTTTTGTATAATTTACACAAACACAGAGGGGGGGAAAGTACAGCAATGTAGGACTAAAGATTAAAACCCTGGCTGTGGATGTAATTGACTAACTTCTAATAAAATGTAGGTACGATTTCCTAATCATCTCCAAAATCTGGCAGATTAATAATCTCTTGGAGGTATTTTGTTAATGACCCATTTAAAAAAAGAATATTTGAGGACAATGACATAAAATATATTTTTGTCACATGTTGTGATTTTTGTAAATAATGTAAATAATAAATGACTTGGATTACTGCAATTTCTAAATCTCCCCTTGTAAATCTGGCCCTGTTTTGAGTCTGACCAATAGACGTATACCAATTTTCAATGTTAAATTGTGTCTTTGAAACAGAATTAACTGATCTATTTAATTTGTATGTCGAAAATGTTATACCAATAAAAACTAGCAGGATCTTATTAAAGAGGAAAAGACATTTGTCACATTTATTGTAAATATTATAATAAAATAGACGATAACAGCAAACAACGTTGTTTGTCTACTTATTCCTATGATTACTTATATGTATATCCATTCACACAATCATTCATACAAGTTCTGTGTAGCTATTATAGTTACCAGCCTAAAGTTGCTTGTGACAGAATACTGGCCAGGTATCCTGTACACAAGAGTGGAGCCGAGTCCGGGTCATGTGCACCTGATGCTCCTGGAGGCTGGCAGCAGAACCATTGACTCAAAGTTGGGTTTGGTCCTGCTTTGAGCAGGGGGTTGGACTAGATGACCTCCTGAGGTCCCTTCCAGCCCTGAGATTCTATGATTCTATTCTATGATTCTATGAAAGTCCTTATTCTCCAGAGTCCAGTTTTATAGGGATTTTTCCCTATGTTAGTTCTTCATTCTGTTGTTGTTAAATCAATCAGCAGGTGGCTGGCTTCATTCTGTCAGATGTTTCCTTTGAGGTGCCGGGGTGGATTCCAGTTTGCCCTCCGGGGGTCATCTGGTTGATTCCACTTGACACCTTCTTCGGCCGACACTGAATTTTTCAGGCTGGTAACTCCCTAACCATTCATTCAGCATTTAAACTAGACACTCATTCACATATACTTTTTATCTTAACTACATTTATTTTACTGTCTCTTTATCTTTTTGGGGTGTGAGACTTCTTGTCTTTTAACAATCAAGAAACATAAAAATGAGATAAAAATGAATTAACAGAGGTGAGGGTCTCTATTTGTATACTATAATAGCCACTGTGTTGGCTTACTTGCGGTGGTTACAAGGTAGTTACATAGTTTTGCCTGAGGCATAGGGTTAATTGACGGCTTGCGCTGAGTTAACAAAGTCAATTGGCCAATTAGCAGCTTACAGAGTCAATTGACAGCTCGCGCACTGAGTTAACAAGATGCTGAGTCAATTAACCAATCAGCAGCTTACAGCGGCCATTACAAAATAAAGTAGCGGTTACAAAGTTTCACTTAGAAAACAGGCACTTAGAGTCACTTGACGTCAATTAACCAGAGCCGCCATTTACAAAGCAAAGTAGCAACTTCAAAGTTTCATTTAGAAAACAGGCACTTAGAGTTAATTGATGTCTAACAAGTTTTGTACAAAGTATCTCCTTCAGCAGGCTTCACACAGACACAGCTATTTTTAACAATAAATCCTCACAAATGTACTTCTAACACAAACCTTAAGTTATAAAGTATTAATTAACAATAAATCATTTCTCATATAAACCATGTTTAATGTAAACCTTCTTTAATATCCCTACAATAAGAGATTATTTTCAAAACTGAAGCAATGCAATTGTTGAACTGTAGGTTTATATTATTCTCCCTGTGTGTGTTGGGGGATGAGGCTGCATTACTGTATCTCTAATGCAAAGTGTTTTTTTTTTATGAAATATAAATGTATAGTGATTCATCGTGTGGATTGACAAATGTCTGTACTGTACTGCATAGTCTTATGTTTCCATAAGGTCCCCAAATCTGACACTGTTAGACCTGGGTTATTCTTGATCATCACATAACACTACCATAATAGATCAGTTCAGTAGCTAATGTTAAGAAGGGCTGCTGTTCTGATGAGTGTCTGTTACCATTGGAATTTGCTGCTCACATCTGGTTTCCTCAATTAGTTTACCAGATCTGGCTGAATGGTATCTTTTCAGGGAAGGATTGGACCTAGGAAACGTTTGACAAATGCCAGTTGTGAAAGCTTTTGCCGCATGTTTAGTTTCTTTGTGCGGATAGAGGAAGCAGACAGATTTCTCTTTAATGTTTAAAAAATTGTGCAATGGCAAAACAAGCCCAACCACAGCATACAGAACCCTGTTCCTCTGCTCCTGTTTTCAGCACCTAGTGGATTTCTGTCAGTTCCTTGCCTTTAATACCTACACTACCAGCCACCTCAAGTCTGGGCCCTTTTCACAGATAGGGAACGGAGACAGAGAGGATAAGTGACCTGCTGCAGGTCATGCAAAGTCTGTGGCAGAGAGGGGACTAGAACCCAGCTCAGTGCCTAGCCCCTGGGCCATCTTTCCTCTCCGATAACCCTATTGCCGGGCCCGGGAATACACTAGATCTATTTAATAATGGACTTTCTCTTATGAGAGAATAAGATTAACCTCTGCCCCTGTTGGAGACTTTCCTTGTTTCTTTTTAGGAATTAGTACAATTCTTAGGGCCTCACGTACAGCAAACACTTTTTTAATCTGCAAGGCTGGCTTCCGACTTTTGTAAATTTCTTTTTCATTTGGCATATTTTGTTGTGGTTTTCCTATGTAACTTGCTTGTGCTCAGAGACATTGTATTTGACACTGGCCATGGCCTCCAGAGAAAAGTAGTAAATGATCATTGTTAAGACTTACTTGTATGCTGACTTTAGGCACACAAGTACTCCCTTCTATTTAACTGGGATAATTCATATGTTTAAAGTTAAACACTTAGGGCTTGGCTACACTTGAGAGTTGCAGCGCTGGTGGAGGCTTTCCAGTGCTGCAACTTAGTAACTGTCCACACCTGCAAGGCACATCCAGCGCTGCAACTCCCTGGCTGCAGCGCTGGCTGAACACCTGGTCTGCTTGGGGTGTAGCGAGTGCAGGGCTGGTGATCCAGCGCTGCTCATCAAGTGTGGACACACACCAGCGCTGTTATTGGCCTCCAGGGTATTAGCAGATATCCCAGAATGCTTTTAACTAAATTACTCTCTTTATTTTGTTATGCAGGCTCTCTTTCTTTTGTTGTGAACGTGGAGCTCCGGAGCTCCGGTGCTCCGGGAGCTGCTTATCTAAAAAACAAACACAGCTCCTGTTTGCTGTGATCAATCTGTACCTGACTGTGAGCAATCAAATGAGATAACCCCTGTGAATGAGGCAGGCAGGGAGTGAGTGTTTGCTTGACAGAGAAACAGTGTGGGCAAAGGGGAGAAAGGGAATCCATTGGATGCAGGCTGTTTGCAGTTAAGAGTTAAGAGTAAGGGGTCGGGAACATTTTCTGATTTTGCAAGGCAGGAAGCTAACACACAATGTTGGCTCCAAAAATCCACTCTCTCTCTCTCCCCCGCTCCCTGTCACACTGCACCCCACCCCACCCCCTTCTTTTGAAAAGCACGTTGCTGCCACTTGAATGCTGGGATAGCTGCCCATAATGCATCACTCCCAACAGTGCTGCAAATGTGGCCACACACCAGCGCTGTTAGCTGTGAGTGTGGCCACACACCAGCGCTGTTCCTACACAGCTGGATGACCAGCGCTGTAAACTCCCAGCGCTGCAACTCTTAAGTGTAGCCAAGCCCTTAAACTAAATCTGATCTGGTTCTCAGGTTGTGTGTGTCCACACAGGCATTTACACCTGTTACAATAAATCGATTTAAAATACGATTTGGGGAGAAGAGATGGGGGTGAGGCCTTGGGGAAGGGGGTGGAATTGGGGAAGGGTGGAGCAAAGGCAGGGCCCCACACTCCACGTACACATACCCCCAGCCCTCTGCTGTGAGCTGCTCAAGGCAGGGGGTTGGGAGCACCCCCACAACCCCAGTCCACACCCCCAGCCCCCTGTGCTGACTTCTGCACCCCCTCACACACACCTGCACCCACCACACATCCCCAGACCCACCCTGAGCACCAAATGGGAGCTCCCTGTACACACACACACCACATCCCAACCTGCACCCCTCACACCAAATGGGAGCTGCCCCAGGTAAGCACTCCCACACCCCAACCTCCTGCCCCAACCCTGAACCCCCTCCTGCATCCTAACTCGTGGCCAGACCCTGCACCCCAATCTGTTCATGAACCCTAACTTCCTCACAGACCTTGCACCCCCAGCTGTAACTCCTGTACCCCTTCACACCTCCCTAGGCCCCTCCCCTCCCTGACTCCTGCACCACTCTTACACACTCCCAGCCCTGACTCCTGCACCCCCCCACACCCCCAGCCACCTGACCACCCTGACTCCTGCACCCTTCGCACCAAAAGGGAGCTGCCCCAGTTAAGAGCTCCACCACACCCCAACCCCCTGCCCCAGCTCTGAGCCCTCTCCCACAGCCTAACTTCCTCCCAGACCTTGCACCCCCAGCCCTGAGCCCCCTCCCACACCCTAAGTCATGGCAAGACTCCGCACCCCCATTTTTTAAAATAAAGCGCTCTTATACAAAGCACTTTACAATAGTTAGCTACCAGTACAATCAATATTTGGAACAATCAGTAAGTGGTCTGTCGAGACCCTCCACAATTTTCAAGTGGTCTGTGGAAAAATAAGTTAGACTACAAATAGAATCAAGATACCTCACTTTATTTGCATTTACTTCCTATTACTTATATGAGGAGGATGAAGAAAAAAATAATGAAAAATGGGGATGGGAAGAGATAAGAGAGAATGTTCTTTTTCTTGGCTGGCTCCCAAGGAGGGGCCCAAAAATGAAGCTGAGCACACGGCCCCACTAATTCTAAATCCACCACTGACCCACAGCCTTGTATTTGAGAAGGAATGTGGTGGTTCCAATCCCAGGAGTTTGGTGTAATGAAATGCACAGATTATGCCATCTGTGTGCAGGGGTGGCCTATCCATATAGGCAAACTAGGCTGTCGCCTAGAGTGCCAAGTTAAATGGTGCACCAAATTCAAGGGGAAAAAAATCAAATGAAAAAGATAAAACAAATACAAAGAAAATAACAAAGATGTCATTATTTCAATTCCCATGTGTGTATGGAGGGAATATGAATTATAATTCATTTCTCTACATTTCTGATATGTCAACTCTTTTATTTACTGCAAAAATAAATAACATTTTAGCGATTTTTTTTCCAATTTGGGACATAGGGTCAAGATTTTGATAAGAAATAACTCAGCCACAATGAAACACATCCATCAGTGGCAAGAGCTGCAATGCTAGTGACACCTAACTTGAATATACATCATGCTCCTATAGCCAGATATTCATGTAGAATGGAGATATCACGAGTTGATACATGTCAAACGGTCATTTTAATACATGTCACAGGTAGATGGTGAAGAATCAAGTGAATACTGTAGAAAATTGAGTTTCTTGGTGCCAACGAATAACATTTTTCAGCATTATAAATCCAAAATGTGAGTATCTTTACGTGCTATTAAACCCTAGCATTATTGGGCTGTATAATTATGAACTTTTCTTTGTTATAACTGGTTCACATGTAATAAATAAGGTCCACAAAAGAAAAGTAAAAGTGTTGATGCTTAATAGATAGACTACAAAAGTGATGACATCACACTCCAAGAGGGTAACTGTGATTACTTTCCAAACAACTGGTATAATGTCGAAAAAGGTCATTTTGTTTCCATGTAAACACTGTAACTAACTGTTTTAATAGGTAAGTGAGTGTATGTTACTGATCATTGAACCTTTAAGCAGTGAAAAGATGTGTTGGGATGGCTGCAATGTGGTTTAAATCGTCAACCATGTGGTGGGTGTGTCAGCCATCCTTGACACTATAATGCTTGCAGTCGGGAGCACAGTTAGTACATAACAATATTCAAATGCCCCATGGCAGGAAGAGGAAAAAGAAAACCCTCAGGAGTTAAGTATTGTAAATGAAAGGCTGAAAAGGAAAAGAACAAAGCAAAACAGCAGCAGAGAAATATCTTCTCTTTAATCCAAATAAAGATGGAAGCAGTTCATAGCATCCAGATGAAGGAATTTTACTTGGAGAGGAGGTTAGCTCACATCTGCATGGAAGCAGTTTGGAACATCAAGATGAAGGTATATTACTTCCAGATGAGGGTAGCTCACATCCACAAAAAAGCAGTTTGGAAACTCAAGATGATGGAAACTTACTTCTAGATGAAGGCAGCTCACAGCATCAGCCTGATATGGAAGTGGAGAAAATGTATTCACCTTCAGAGACGCATGCAGAAATTGAAGTAAATGAAGTAGAAGGAAGAAAGGATGAGGAAGTTTCAAACAAGTTACATTATGGGGACCCAGCTTCATGGCCCAGATGTGATGAAATGTGCGGCAAATTCTTGTGGAGCATGGACCCGAACAAGTTCATTAATTTCCCTTCCCTAAGGATGGAAATAAAAGGAAATTCTCTGCTTGGCATTACAAGAGGAAACTCATTAATGGGGAAGAAATTCATCAAAATTGGTTACAATATTAAGTGTCAAAGGACTCTGTTTTGCTTTTGCTGCAAGTTGTTTAGAAATCAAGCAATTGATACATCACTTACTGAAAATGGTTCAAAGGACTGGAAAAACATCTCTTCAATTCTCTCCATGTGAAAGCAGTACAGGACATTTGGAATGTTTTCAGAATGGGAAAGAACTTGAATTACAATGAAAAAAGGAAAAACTACTGATGAAGAAAATTTAAGTGTGATCAAGCAAAAAGAAGAATATTAGCAACAAATATTAGAGCATCTGATTGCTTTAGTGAGAGTTCTCGCTGGGCAAAATTTAGCGTTCCGCTGCCATGGTAGAAATGAAAAATTATACACACCAGGTAATGGAAACTTTTAAAAATTCGTTGAATACCTGGCTTTGTTCGATCCCGTCATGAAGGAGCAGCTACCTAAAATAACTGATCATGAAACACAGGTTCATTCCTTTGGAAAAAACATGCAGAATGGACTGTTTAAATCCTAGCAAGTGCCATTAAAAAGAAAATTGTAGAAGCTGCCCATTCTGCAAAATACCTTTCAATAATCCTGCAAGCGCCTGGGGCAGAGCCCCACCGTGTGTTTTCCAGGCAGAGTTTAAAACTCCAGTTCCCCAAAACAGGTACCGCCCGGCGCTGGCACAGGGGAGGATGACTCATCAGGCAGACGCATTCCGGTCTGCAGGGAGAGGAGCGGGACCAGGCTGGGGCACGCAGCTCCGGACTGCAGCAGTCAGAGCTCGGAGCGGTGTCCCGCCGCAATGCGCCCTGAGGGCTGGCTGCCGCTGGCGCTGCTGTCAGGTGAGGGGGCCGCTGGCGGGGCTGCAAAGTTGGGGAAGCCGGAGGGCTTCGTTCAGTGACTCGGTCACCTGCGGATGCGGCGGCCAGTGCCCGAGCCCAGCCCTGCGCGGCCCGAGCGGTCCCGTGGGGGGAGCTCAGGCCGGTGCGCGGGGTTCAGGCGGCCCGGAGAGAGGAGCCTGGGCTGCCTCTAAAAGCCCCGCACGGCGGCAGGTCTTTTCTCCTTTCCTTAGTACCAAGTTTGGAAAATCAACTATTGGACTAGTTCAAGAGTGATCTGCGTTTGTCTGTGTTTAAAGCAGTTCTCTGCCGCGATGGGTGCGCCCCACGCCAAGAGCTCCGTCTGCCGCTCCACTACAGGCCTGTCTGAAAATGCAATCTAGCCTCCAGCAAGCGGAGAGGGTGGTGATTGACAGAGCATAGCTCTTTGCTAAATATATCATCACGATTCAGCATTAGAAGTTCCCGCATACCTTTGTGAGGGGGCTGCAGGAGTCAGGGAGGGCAGGTGGCTGAGGATGTGTGAGGGGGGTGCAGGAGTCAGGGTGGGCTGGGGGTATGGGGGGCAGGGGCCTGGGAGATGAGAGGGTGCAGGAGTCAGGGCTGGGAGTGTGTGAGAGGGTGCAGGAGTCAGGGTTGAGGGGGGTACAGGAGTCACGGCTTGGGGTGCTGGGTCTGGGAGGGAGTTAGGATGCAGGAGGGGGCTCAGGGGTGGGGCAGGTGGTTGGCGTGTGGAGCGCTTACCTGGGGCAGCTCCCTTTTGGTGCGAGGGGTGCAGATGAGGATGTGGGGGTGCAGGAGTCAGGGTAGGCTGGGGGCATAGGATGGTGCAGGAGTCAGGGCTGGGTGTGTGTGAGGAGGGTGCAGGAGTCAGGGCAGAGGGCTGGGGGTGTGGGCTGGGGTCATGGGGGTGATCCCTGCCCCACCCCAGCCCCCTACCCTGAGCAGCTCATGGCAGGGGGTTGGGGGGGATTGTGTAGGGGGAGTGTGGGGCCCCACCTTTGCTCCACCCCACCCCAATTCCCCCCACCCCTGTCTCTTCCCTGCCTCCTCCCGGGAGCGTGCTGTAGCCCCACTCCTCCCACTCCCTCCCAGAGCGACCTGAGCACTGGCAAACAGCTGTTTGGTGGCGGGGGAAGTGCTAGGAGTGAGGGGAAGGGGCAGGAATGTGGCACACTCAGGGGGAGGGAGAAGGGTGGCTGGTGGTGGGTGCGGAGCCTGCAGCAGGACCGAAGCCCCAGGTGCTGGCAGGACCGTGCTTCTGCCCCTGCAGCTGCCTGGCCCTGGGGGCCCCATTCCAGGGCACCCTGTGTTTTACTGTAAATCCACCTCTGCCAAAGACTCTGGATGATGATTAATTTTCTTTTACTGCACCACACACATTGACTGTGCTTAACAACTAACTAGCATAATGATTACATGCAAAATATGATACAAAAATTACCTTGTGAGGTGGGTGGGGGCAAAATCTGGGTTATAATGGAAGGCAGGTTACAACTTTAATTGTGGGGTGGCTTCTACTTCACCATAGTAACTGAGTCTAACCTTAAATGTTGCTGTTTTGTTCTTGCAGTGGGGATTGTTTCTGCATGTCAATCCACTGGTCTTGCACCAACAGGAGGCAGGGTGGTTGGTGCTGTGGGCTGCACTGTGGTGCTCCCGGGACCAGATCACATTGACACCACTGGGTTCGTACGGTGGGAGTATAAACAAAATGAAAATGACACTGAACTGATTGTCGTACTTTATTACGTGGCATCACGGAAACTGGACATCTTACCAGAGTATAAGGATCGTGTTGTATTTAGCATGTCCAACTGGTCCCTGGGACTGAAATTGCAACTGGCAGATCGAGGCCTGTACAGATTAAGGAGAGAAGAGGAGGAGAAAAGTGGCAAATGGATCCAGCTGGAGGTTATAGGTAAGTGCCATGTTCATTAACCTTTCTTCCACTCTTGTGCTAATTTCATGTGAGCTTTTCCCTATTTAGGATTGCATAGCTGACATTCTGCATAGAGGCAATAGGCATATATTGTACACACTGCATTCTTACACCATCTATATCACTTCAGGTGGTGAGAAGGATCCGCATTATACATCAGGCCTGGTCTATTTCTCCAACCTTTACCTCCTCGAAAAGGACTACAGCACAGTATTCCTGGGAGTGGGGCAGGGGGAATTGTTGCAAGTGTGACATAGAGGGGAACTAATTTCTGTGGTAGTTTTGTTGTTTAATTTTGATGATGACTTGTCCAGATGTATCAAACACTGGTTACATTTAGCTTTGGAACAGGACAGGTTCTGGGTTGTGTTTTTGTTTTGTTTTGTTTTGTTTTAGTGTCACCCCAATTGCTCTTGTGTGAAATTTTGACTCATTAAATCTTGCTTCTAGATCTCAGGTTTGCCCATATTTACCATTGTCTTGATTATTTTGAGGAGTGACTTACCAAAATGTAGTAACAGATTTTACTGGCACTTGAGCAATAAAACAATACACACAGCTTCTCTCCTCAAAATACAAAGGCAATTTTCAGGTAGGCAATTCTGCCTAGATTGAAATAGCCAATGATAATGGGACTCCCCATGGGGTAAAGGAAGCACTTGAATAAGTATTTGCATCATATGGGCCTTTGTTCTTTATATCTAAACTTCCTCTTTTGATTTATATTTGAGTGCTGACTGTATTGGGGGAGGGTGGTCTCCTTCCTCTGAATCATCAAAAATGGCCATAGCTGGAGATAGGACATTGGACTGGGTGAGCCAGTGTTTTGAGGTGGCACTGAACGTTCTCTCTCTCAGGGCTTGGCTACACTTACAAGTTGCAGCGCTGGTGGAGGCTTTCCAGCACTGCAATTATTCTCCGTCCACACTTGCAAGGCACTTGCAGCGCTGCAACTCCCTGGCTGCAGCGCTGGCTGTGCACCCGTTCGGGTTGGGGTATAAGGAATGCAGCGCTGGTGATCCATCGCTGCTCATCAGGTGTGGACACTCACCAGCGCTTTAATTGGCCTCCAGGGAATAAGGAGATATCCCAGAATTCCTGTTCAGCCACTCTGCTCATCAGTATGCACTCTACTGCTCTGGCCTCAGGTGACCCGCCCTTTAAGTGCCCCGGGAATTTTAAAAATCCCCTTCCTGTTTGCTGCAGCCAGGTGTGGAGTGCAATCAGTTAATCTTTACAGGTGACCATGCCTCCATGCGGCAAACGAGCCCCAGCATGGAGCACTGGCGAGTTGCTGGACCTCATCAGTGTTTGGGGGGAGGAAGCTGTGCAGTCCCAGCTGCGCTCCAGCCGTAGGAATTATGATATCTTTGAGCAGGTATCAAGGTCCATGCTGGATAGGGGCCATGATCGGGACGCGCTGCAATGCAGGGTGAAAGTAAAGGAGCTGCGGAGTGCCTATTACAAAGCCCGCGAGGGGAATCGCCGATCCGGCGCTGCCCCCACGACCTGCCGTTTTTACAGGGAGATGGATGCGATACTTGGAGGTGACCCCACTGCCAATCCGAGGACCACGATGGACACTTCTGAGCAGGGTGGGGGACAGGAGCAGCAGGAGGAGGAGGAGGAGGAGGAGGCGGCGGCGGGGGTGGTGGTGGTGGTGGAAACCGCGAGTGAAGCTACTGGGATGGGGGAAGACACCCCAGAGTCCCTGGAGGCATGCAGCCAGGAGCTCTTCTCAAGCCAGGAGGAAGGAAGCCAATCGCAGCAGCCAGCAGTTGCTGAAGGACAAACAGAGGAGCGAGTTACCGGTAAGCGGCTTTTATTTTCAGGGTGGAAATGTTTCGGGAGAGGAGGGGGGGTTAGGGCTGCATTCATGCCTGCCTAGATGTGGAATAGCGCATTGATGTGGTCTATCACATCGCGGTAATCGGCTGCAGTAATCTCCTCAAGAGTTTCAGCCAGAGCGTGGGCAATGTGCCTGCGCAGGTTTATAGGGAGAGCCACTGTGGTCCTTGTCCCAGTCAGGCTAACGCGTCCGCGCCACTGTGCCACGAGGGGTGGGGGGACCATTGCTGAACACAGGCAAGCTGCATAGGGGCCAGGGCAGAATCCACATTGCTGTAGAAGACCTTCCCGCTCTTCCCTAGTGACCCGCAGCAGGGAGATATCTTCCAGGAGTAACTCCTGTGGAAAATGTTGGGAGACTGTTTAGTGCAGATCCCCCATGCAGCTGTTTGCTGTCCCCAACGCAGAGAAACCCCTGCACAGCCCTGAAGCAATCTCAGTACCCCTTACTCACCATTTCCTGTCTCCTGTTGTGTTATGTGTAGTGTTATTTGGTATGGGAAAAGAATGCTAAAGTGAACACTGAAAACTCCTTCAGTGTGTGGGAATTACTGTTTGGATGAGATAATTAACAATGCTACCCTGTTAAATGTTGCCATTTTTGTCTTCAAGAAGTGACCTTGACTGCTGGACTGCCCAGATCTACCACAGCACAGAGACTACAGAATCTGAGGAAAAAGCCTCGAAAAACCAGGGAAGACATGCTGAAAACAGTTATTGCTCACTCTGCTCGAGAGAGTAAACAGCTGCAGGAGTGGAGAGAAAGGGAAAGCAGGATCCGCCAGAGGGACAGCAGGATCCGCCGGAGAAACGCTGTGGCAAAGAGGAAAAGCACAGACCAGCTGCTAGGCATCCTGGCGCGCCAAGCGGACTCTCTCCAGGCACTCGTAGCCATGCAGGCAGAGCAGTCCCGTGCTGCCCCACAGCCCCCCCTGTCCCAAATTTTATTCTCTTCTGCCCCAATGTTAGCTCCAAACCCCCTTCCCCAGCATCCAGGTTCTTACCACCACCAGCTGCCTCCAACACCTGTACGTTCACCAACCAGCCCTGAGAACTATGACCCTTATCCTCTGCACTCAACCCCCATCACCATGCAGTATATGCACCCTGAACTGCAGCAGCCATTGCACAGCACTGCAGACAGGACATATGCAAACTTGTGACTGTACAGTTCACCCACCCATCCCCCTGCCCTAAGTTCCTGAAATGTTGTGTGTCTGTCAATGAAGTATTTTTCTATTCAATAAAATAAACCTTGGCTTTGAAAACAGTCTTTATTATTGCAGATAGTGAAAGATACCTTATCCCAGTAAAGAAACAGTCACTGGAAATCATGTTAGGGATAATAGAATCATAACAGTGTAACCACTGCACTTCACTCCCATGCAAGGCAGCAAACATTACTGTTGGCTTTCAGCCTCAAATTCTTCCCTCAAGGCATCCCTAATCGTTGTAGCCCTGTGCTGGGCTTCTCTAATAGCCCTGCTCTCTGGCTGTGCAAATTCAGCCTCCAGGACTTGAACCTCAGTGGTCCATGCCTGACTGAATGTTTCACCCTTCCCTTCACAAATATTATGGAGGGTACAGCATGCGGATATAACCGCGGGGATGCTGCTTTCCCCCAAGTCTAGCTTCCCATACAAGGACCGCCAGTGAGCTTTTAAATGCCCAAAAGCACACTCCACAGTCATTTGGCACCGGCTCAGCCTGTAGTTGAACCGGTCCTTGCTCCTGTCAAGCTTCCCTGTATAGGGTTTCATGAGCCAAGGCAGTAACAGGTAAGCGGGGTCTCCAAGGATCACAATGGGCATTTCGACGTCCCCTACTGTGATCTTCCTGTCTGGGAAATAAGTCCCTGCCTGCATCTTCCTGAACAGGCCACTGTTCCGAAAGATGCGTGCATCATGCACCTTTCCAGGCCAGCCTGTGTAAATGTCAATGAAACGCCCACGGTGATCCACAAGCGCCTGGAGAACCATAGAGAAATACCCCTTCCGATTAACGTACTCTGATGCTAGGTGGGGGGGTGCCAGAATAGGAATATGCGTCCCATCTATTGCCCCATCACAGTTAGGGAAACCTATTTGTGCAAAGTCATCCACAATGTCCTGCACGTTCCCCAGAGTCATGGTCCTTCTTAGCAGGATGCGATTAATGGCCCTGCAAACTTGCATCAACACGATTCCAACGGTCGACTTTTCCACTCCAAACTGGTTCCTGACCGACCGGTAGCTGTCTGGAGTTGCCAGCTTCCAGATTGCAATAGCCACCCGCTTTTCCACCATCAGGGCAGCTCTCAATCTCGTGTCCTTGCGCCGCAGGGTGGGGGCGAGCTCAGCACACAGTCCCATGAAAGTGGCTTTTCTCATACGAAAGTTCTGCAGCCACTGCTCGTCATCCCAGACTTCCATGACAATGTGATCCCACCACTCAGTGCTTGTTTTCTGAGCCCAAAAGCGGCGTTCAATGGTGCTGAGCATTTCCGTGAATGCCACAAGCACTGTAGTGTCACACGCGGCAGGCGACTCGATATCATCGGACTCCTCACTGTCACTTTGGAGCTGAAGGAATAGCTCAACTGCCAAACGTGTTGTTCTGACGACACTCATCATCACAGTCCTCAGCAGCTCGGGCTCCATTTTCCACAGAAATCGCGATTCACAGACAGAGAGTAAAACAGAAAGAGACTCACAATGGCGCCAAACGTGGCTGGAAAGACTGTGAATGCTGGGATGTGAAGCGATGCACCACGGGGCGTTGGCACAGGAAGCGGAATGAGCCACACACTTCCTTCCCCTTCCCACAATACTCAGCACCAAAATGGGACGAGGTGCTCTGTGGGATAGCTGCCCACAATGCACCTCTCAATACAGCGCTGGAAATGCTGCAAGTGTGGCCACACTGCAGCGCTGGTAGCTGTCAGTGTGGCCACACTCCAGCGCTGGCCCTACACAGCTGCATGACCAGCGCTGTAACTCCCAGCGCTGCAACTTGTAAGTGTAGCCAAGCCCTCAGGTGCTTGGCTGGCTGGTTCTGGCTCAATGTGCAGGGTCTGACTGATAGCCAAATGTGGGGAAAAGAAGGAATTTCCCTCCAGGGCAGATTGACAGTGATTCTGGAGGGAGATGGGGGAGGGTGTTTCACCTTCCTCTGCAGTATGTGGATCACTTTCCACTTTGCCAGGATTATCTGGGTATAGCTCATTTCATCATTTTTCTGCCATTGTGAGGGACTAGTGGGCGTCTGTCCCTCTCTTTTATGCCTGCCTGTGGGCTGGAATACTTTGGTCTCATTTGGTTATTGGGTTTAGTGTGCGGATAGTAGGTGGTGCTGGTGGCCTGACTGGCCTTAAACTCTGACACAATTTATTCCTGGAAGCCTATTTATACTAATAAGTGTGTGCATACATTATCAGCGGCACCACCAATGCCAGGATTCCTGGACTGTTACACACATAATCTAAAACAGCCAAAACAACAAAGAAGAAATAAACATTGTTTCATTCATTCCTGTGTCAAAAATGGTTTAAAAAAATAAAATAAATGGAGATATCTCCATCTCCTAGAACTGGAAGGGTCCCTGCAGGGTCATCAAGTCTAGCCCCCTGCCTTCACTAGCAGGACCAAGTACTGATTTTGCCCCAGATCCCTAAGTGGCCCCCTCAAGGATTGAGCTTATAACCCTGGGTTTAGCAGGTCAATGCTCAAACCACTAAGCTATCCCTCCCCCCTCCTGATAACACTTTATTAAAAATTCTTTCATTTTTTAAATTTGTCCCAACTGTATTTATTCTCCATTTCTTTTTGCAGTCATCTCAACTAGGATACTGAACATCTACTAAGCCAGTTTGGCTTTCTCATTTTCTAGTGCTGCAAGTTTTTGGGTTTCATATACTGCAGAGTGTGGTGTATTGAAATCCATGTCAAAATTGTGATCTATCCCTTTAAATTCTCTGAGGTTTTTCTGGCTCTACTTGTAGATGAGGGCTCTGTAGGGAAGAATCTGATCAGAGTCAGTCAGCGGGACAGATAATTTAGAAAGAGGGAGGGTGAATTGTGCAGGGCCGCCCAGAGGGGGGGGCAAGTGGGGCAATTTGCCCCGGGCTCTGCAGGGGCCCCCAAGAGAACAGCTGAGGCTCTCGCCCCAGCCCCTTACCCTCGCCTCCGCCCATCTCCCGGAGCCTCAGCGCATCAAACAGCATCCCTGGACACCGCTGCAGCCTGGCTCCGGCGGGGCCCCTGAGCCCCTCCCCGCTCCGAGCCATGTGGTGAGGGGGCAGGGCTGCGAGCTCCAGGCTGAGCTCAGCTCCCTCCGCTCAGCGTGGCGCTCACAGCCCCGCCCCCTCCCCACGTGGCTCAGAGTGGGACGGAGCTCAGGCCGCGCCAGAGACTCGCTGCAGCTATTCAGTGATGCGCTGAAGCTCCGGGTGAGAAGGGAGCCGGGGGTAAGAGACTGGGGCTGGGAGGGTTGGCTAAGGGGCAGGGAGTCCCGGGGACAGGGAGGGTAGAGGTTGGGGCGGTCAGGGGACAGGGAACAGGGGTTGGATCGTGGGCGTTCTGGGGGTCTGTCAGGACTCAGCGGTGGGGGGCGGATAGGGGACAGGGAGCAGGGGTGGGGTCCCGGGGTGGTGGTTGGGGTGGTGGGGTCTCTGGGTGACGGTGAGGGGACAAGAAGCAGGATGGGTCAGGGATTCGGGGGTGGGCAGTTGGGGGGCAGGAAGTGGATGGGGGTCAGATAGGGGGCAGGGCCAGGCTGTTTGGGAGGCACAGCCTTCCCTACCCTAAAGCTCATTCAGCAGTTTGAGGCTTGCAGAAGAGCCAAGCTGTTAGCTTTTCCATTAGGGCTCCCATCCCTTTCACTTCTCAAATGCCAAATTATAGTTTACATGTAATTTCAGTGCCATAGGGAGATTCATGTCACGGGAGGGTAGCTTCATTTAAAATTAGCTGCTGGGGGGGGGGAATCACATGAGAAGAGCAATATCCTTCCCAACCCTACCAAGGGAGACCCCCTCCTCCCCTGTATTCCCTGAGGCTTCAGAGGGGTTAATTCAGTGGTTCTCAAACTTTTGTCCTGGTGACCCTTTCACATAGCAAACCTCTGAGTGCGACCTCCCCCCTTATACATTGAAAACACTTTTTTAAAATATATTTAACACTATTATAAATGTTGGAGGCAAAGTGGGGTTTGAGGTGGAGGCTGACAGCTCACAACCCCCAGTAATAACTTCGTGACCCCCTGAGAGGTCCTGAGCTCCAGTTCGAGAACCCCTGGGTTAATTTAATTTTAGCATCCTGTGTCCATTCACATGCATGTGCTATTTTGAGCATTTCAGTTTTGACAACATAGGCTCATCCCAGATTCTGGAACAAGCTCAAATTCTCAGTTCATGGACTATGTACATAGTCTATACTAAAGACAAACCCACAGTAATCATCTTCAGTTTGTGAGGGACCCCATGGAGCCAGTCTCTAGGAAACAGATAAATGCATGGAGATTAAGTCCATTAATGGCTATTAGCCAGGATGGGTAAGGAATGGTGTCCCTAGCCTCTGTTTGTCAAAGTTATGGAGACTGATATGAGTCAAGGAAGCCAGCAGAGTATCAGAAACCTGGAAAAATCTCTGCCTGGATGGGCTCAGGCGTTTGGTTACAAGCTGAGGTAGTTCAAAAGTTTTGGATTTTTTTTTAAGCAGAATTTTTTTATTGTGTCTTTAAACAATCAAACACAGCAAGAGGCAAATATTTGGCCTCACACTTCTGAAACCCCAAAGCATGTTCAGGTTTTGGCAAACTAATTTCAGCTTTTCAATTAAAAAAACCATAACAAATTTTGAAGGAAAGCAGACATTGTCCGTGATTTTTTTCTGCTTTTAAAAAAATCCCTAGTTTTCGATCCAGAAAAAGTTTTGATTGAAAATATTTGTCCAACCCTTTTAATAAGCTTTAGTGCCTTTTAGTACTAGCTGATGCTGAGAACCAGTGATACCTTGTAAAGAAGTTTTCTCAAAACTGGGTTTGTGCTGAGATGCAGAAGGTTTATTTTTCCCAGGGGCGCCTGTGGCGGGGAGCAAGTGGGGCAATTTGCCCTGGGCTCAGGGCCCCCAGGAGAATATAGTACTGCAATTTTTTTATAGAAGGGTCCCCAACATTTCTTTGCCCCAGGCCCCCTGAATTCTCTGGGTGGCCCTGGAATTGTGCTTCTGTTTTTTAAGGGAGTAGCCTGCTTTGTGTGTCTGTTGTTGGGTCTGGTGTGTTAGCAATCTGAATTCTAAGAAATAACTTTAGTTTTAAGTGACAACCTTCCAGCAAGAATATTTGTTTTTATCTAACTTCTTTACTTGTATGCTGTTAACATAATGCATGGGAAAGTTACTTGTTTGAAATTGTTTCACTGGAATTTTAAAAACAATTATTCTAGTTTTAGGTTTTATACTTGTTTTAACAAAACGTAAAATGTGGATCAAATTTAAATTGACAAGCCAAAGAACTGCATAAAACATTTGACAGTAGCCAGATTTAGCAAATACTTGAGAAAAATACTTTATCTCCATGAATTTATCTTTATGTTTAGTAATCATTTTTACCCTCATAAATAAAAAAATAATAATTATTTTTAAATGTTAGTTCCTTACTTTCTTCCCATTTTATAGTCTTAAATTGCTAAAATGGATGTTTTTATGTTTGTTTAATTATTTTTATAGCTGGAATCGCTTAATTCCAATTGACTTCCTGAACTGGGGCCTAAATACATAAAAAAGAGAGAACAAGGCTTTTCACTTATATTCTTCACCTGTTCATTTATCTTTTCAGAGTCTCAAGAGCCATCTTCTGGCAGTCTCATGGTTGTGGGCGGGAAGAATTTTCTCATGGGCGAAATTAAAGTTCTGATTCCTACAGCAAATGACTTTAATTGCTTAGGAAGACATTAAAGTTGATGTGTTCAGAACTGTAATATAATATACCATACTACAAAACAGGAGCATTAAGGATGCTATGGGAGCCATAATTGCAAATGACTTGATTTACATTGTTTAAATCTCAATACACTCTGCTTTCTCTTCAGTTCGTATAAATCTTGCCTTAGTAGGGATTTATTTACTTAGCATACACTGCTAATAAAGATCAACTCTTTGTGCCATCCAGTGCTATTGAAATGTATTCCTTTAAGACTGAAGATAGTGTCTATTAATAGTTAAGTGATATCTTTAAATCATTGTTGGGAAATGCTGTTGCATTTTTCAGTGTTTAGGAATAATGGTAGCAAAATGTTCCCTCTCTTCCAGAGCTCTTATCCAAGCCGAAACTCTTTAGGAACTCTTCCTTGGCGGGCTCCACCATTGAAATGGTCTGTAACGTGACAGTAGGTAGGGTGGATTCCTATCAGTGGAGAAAGGACCATAAGCCTCTCCCTAAGTATGGTCACTACCAACTCTCTCGGAATAACAGTGTACTTCTCATACTGAACGCAACACAGGGTGATAGTGGCAGTTACTCATGCAAAGTTACCAACGAAGTTAGTGAGAATGAAACCTCCCTGGAATTGACCATCAATGGTAAGTGGGAATTTCTCTTTCCAGTATTTTACAATTTTTGTTGTTTTAATTATGGGAATTAACTTTGTGCTGTTTCAGAGTTTATGAAATTGTGTGTGTGTGTGCGCGCGCGCACACACAATGGTCAGCGTTTATTCAATAATGGGCTACATTTTCAAAAATACACCCATGAGTTCATCTCAGGTGCACATCTATTCAATTTGGTATTTGAATGGGTCATTTCAGAGTTCTGATGCTCTTAAGTGTCTTCAGCAAATGTAGGAGTGATTCCACTCCTAAACAAGGGTCCACTTGTGCCATCAGATTTAAGCTTAAAGATGGATGGTGTAATATGGCCCCAAGTGCCAACAAAAAATAATTACTCAACTGAGAGCCCAGAAATAAGTGAGTTAAATAAATGGTCCCAGTCCAGGCTAGGAGAATAAATCATCTCCAAATAGTTTGGCACCAGTATTGGTCCTCTGTCCTTAACTGATGCATTTTCATGTGAAAATATTTTGATATGGTTTAAAATAGAAATTAGACCAAACCCACTGAACTATGGGAAGACTTTGGAGTTGGAGGCTCTTTAATTTAAAATCTCAGTAAAACTGTGTCTTCTATGTGCTATAGAAGGAAGTAAATAGGATGTTTAAAATTGCCACCCATCCTATAGGGACTGTGCAGTGCCATGTTACCTGGTGACAGTAATAGGTTCTGACTTGCAAATAGAGATATGTACCAGTTTTAGAGAGAGAGAGAGAGAGAGAGGGAGAGAATACAGCCTGGCTAGAATACAGCAGTAGTATCACTGTTTATGTTATAAGTGATTTATTCAGGGGTGACAGTAGAAATAGGGACTTACTGGTATGGGGCTGGGTTGGGGCCAGCTCTGGCTCCTGGAAGGGGTGGGGCCTTGGGTGGAAGGGGCGGGGATGGGGTGGGTCAGAACCAGCCCTGGGCCGCCCTGTAGTGGTAAGTGCCCTCCCCTGCCAGGTAACGATGGCAGCTGGGGGCTCCGGCAGCAGTTTAAAGGGCCCAGGGCTCAGCCGCCGCTACTGCCCTGGGCCCTTAAAACCACTGCCAGAGCCCCCAGCTGACGCTGCTACCCCAGGGCTCTGGCAGTAGGGCTTCGGCGGCTATTTAAAGGGCTGGGGCCGTACAGGCAGCGGGAGCCCCGCCGCTACTCCAGGGCTCTGGGGGTTATTTAAAGGGCCCAGGACTCTCCTGCTTCTACTGCCCTGACCCTTTAAATAGCCCCCAGAGCCCTGGGATAGTGCCGGCGGGTCTCCGGCAGCTATTTAAAAGACCCAGGGCAGTAGAGGCAGCGGGAGCCCCAGCCCTTTAAATAGCCCCCGGAGCCCCCCGCTACCCCAGGGTTCCAGCAGTGGGGTTCTGGCTGCAATTTAAAAGGCCTGGGGCTCCGGCCTGAGAAAGCCTTTAAATTGCTGCCTGGGGAAGCCGGGCTGCCCCGGTAGGGCACACCAGCTTACTTTCATCTCTGGATTTATCTTTACTAAATAAACTACCATAAGCCCCTCCTCAGTGATCATTCTGCTAGTGCATTGTACCAGAAGTGAAAGGCACAAAAGGTGCGAGAATGCAAGTACCAGTGTATATAGGTGAGAGCTGAGTGATGGCAGATGAGGAAGCACTGGGGGAGTGGAGTGAACACAGAAGGACAATTGTTGCCCTGTCTGCATGTACTGAAACTAAGTCAGTCTGACTTAATCAAAACTGCAGGAGTCATGGAAAAATTTGGACATCTGGCCTTTCTAGACTTGGATGACAACAGGGTTGAGGTCAGTAAGGTTTACTGGTGTGAGAGAGACAACTTGCAACAATTTTTTTTTTAATCTTTCCGAACAGCACTTAATATTCAAACTTGAAAGGGCAGCTTGCAAAGTTGTTTTAAAGGAAAAAGGCTATTTCTCTCTTGAGACATTTTCCACAAGTGAGGTTCAAAGAGTGGCTGATCTGAAAGTGTTGTTTCTTCACACAGATTCTTCAGCTGTGGTTTCAAATGGAGTCATTTTGGGAGTTGCTGTCATAACTGCTGTCATAATTCTAGTAATAGGTGAGTAAAAGGATTGTAACTCCCTTGCCATTGATCACAGAACTGTATTTGGTTCATGGTGGATCTATGCTATGGGTTATTTAAAAAAGATGGGGGAAGTGTGACCTAAAATAACACTGAGGGTTTGTCTTCTAGAAACTGATCACAGCTGCACATATCAGTTTACCTGATTGTTTTACATATTTGTACCCAATGGGATTTAAAGCCAAAATCCTTGGGGAATTTTGCTGCTGACTTCAGCTGGATCAGGATTTGGTTCTTACAGTGAAAATGAGCCTTCATGAAGAACAAAATTGTGCCTGGCCCTCTTGTGGGTGTGCAGAAGGGAAGTTGCAAGGAGTCTCCTCCCTCCAAAATGAACGACTGGCACAAGGAGCAAACTTAATTCCAGTCCCCCAGCTAATAGGAGTGAGGGACTGCTCCCTGCAGGCATCCCCAGAGATTCAAAGCGCTCCAACGGAGTGGGTAGGAAGCAGGAACAAACCTCTCCCCTGCACTGGCTCATGTACCTGGCTCAACATCCCAGCCCAATCCCTCCTTCAGCTGTTCCTGGAACAATGCACCTCGCCCAAGAGGGGCCAGTGGCTCTAAAGCTGTATTTAGCACAAACAAGAGGATCCACTTTATGTTCAGTTTAGTTAGTAGTGCTCATGCTTAGAAATTACCTTGGTCATCTGGGTTATTTGTAAAGCTGTCTCCAAAGACAACATATATGAATGGAAATGTACATCTCCCTTTAGAACATGGGTAGACACTTAGGGTGGGTATGTCTACAGAGCAACTAGACACCCACGGCTGGCCCACACCAGCCGTCTTGGGCTTGTGGGGTTTGAGCTGCTGTTGCTGTTTCATTGCTGTATAGAGTTCCGGGCTTGGGCAGGAGCCCTGGCTCTGGGACCCAGAGAGGGTGGAGGGACTAAAGAGCTTGGGCTCCAGCCTGAGCTTGAATGTCTACACCCAGCAATTTTTAGCCCCTCATCCTGAGTCCTGCTAGCCCAAGGCAGCTCTGGCTGAGCTGCAGGGCTTTTATCCCGTGTAGATGTAGCCTTAGGGTCCTAAGTCCCATTTTCAAAAGTGAATTATCTGTATAAGTCATTTAGGTGCTTTTGCAGATGTGAAACTTGTGCTAATTCACTACCTCACTTTTCCTTTAACCCAGCTGCCTGCTGGGGGAAAGGACGTTGTACTCATAATGTATTGAAAGAAATTTTCCTCAAGGCCATATTGCACCATGAGTTTAATTTTTCGTTTATTTCAATGGAGAGTTCCGCTCAAAATTAGTGACCTGATTGCAACCGAAAAAGAGCCTGCTGCTGCTTTTTCTAGAGTAGAGCAGAGTATAGGGGAGGAGAGCCTGGAGCATTGAGCCTGGGGCAAAACCTGAGGCCTGAACCAGAGGCTGTGAACCAAAGTCAGGTCATCTATTAAAATAGATATTTACAAGTTCACTGTATTGCTAGCGTTGGTAAAACCCAGGCACTCTTAAGTAGCAGCAGATACTGCGGGTGTGTGGGAACAGTCTCCAAAAGATTATCTCAGGGACATCCTGACTTAACACCAGAGTAAGAGGAAGTTTTGTCCGAGACAACTTGAATGTAATACAAGGGAAGGTAACAAGTAGATGTCGTCATAAAATATGTGAGGCAGTACGCAAGTTGTTTGTCTCAGGCCTGGTCTACACTAAGGCGGGGGGGGCGGTGTCGAACTAAGGTACGCAACTTCAGCTATGCGAATAGCGTAGCTGAAGTCGAACTACCTTAGTTCGAGCTACTCACCCATCCAGACGCTGCGGGATCGAAGTCCGCGGCTCCCCCATCGACTCCGCCACCGCCGTTTGCAGTGGTGGAGTTCCGGAGTCGACGGGAGCACGTCCGGAGTTCGAACTATCGCGTCTAGATTAGACGCGATAGTTCGAACTCCAAGAAGTCGAACTCTACGCGTCGACCCAGCGGGTAAGTATAGACCTACCCTCAGTTAGAAATGTCGGGGTACCTTCCCTTAGCCCTCTGTATGGCTGAGGAGACAGCAGAAATTCCTGTTGCTGACTGAGCCTTTCCTTGCTATGGGACACTTAGGTGTTAGTGTACCTGTAACCAGGTTGCCAGGGCACTAGTACTGTGCCTTGAGGGCAATACACCTGGCTGAGTGCCTTTGTCACTGAACTGTGCCAGTGGTCGTGCTTTATAAATCACATGGAGGTCTGCTGAAATAGCACGCTGCATTATGCTTGTGTTAAGAGCCTTGGCGTGCCAGAGATAGAACAGAATATCATAGAATATCAGGGTTGGAAGGGATCTCAGGAGGCCATCTAGTCCAGCACCCTGCTCAAAGCAGGACC
The DNA here is from genome assembly GCF_016161935.1 of Mauremys reevesii. Classification (NCBI taxonomy): domain Eukaryota; kingdom Metazoa; phylum Chordata; order Testudines; family Geoemydidae; genus Mauremys; species Mauremys reevesii. Next base: position 63,492,907 of record NC_052631.1, read on the forward strand.
AGTCCCCAGACAGTGGTAACACTGAGCATCAGTAACAGCTCAAAGCAGCTTCTGGACAGTGTTATCATGGCAATGACATTCCAGCCTTCAGCACTTAGCATCCTTTTATACTTGAGGTCAGAGAAATCAAACTAATATTCACTGTTAAGACAAATTATAACAACACTTTATATGTATAGCTGTTACATATTTTACATGGGGAAAAGAATCCATGCCAATTACTGTTCTAGTAGACACTCTCTTTACAAATGCTAATGTTTCTCCTGCCATTGTTCATTTTTTGGTAACAACTCCACTCTTCTTTCCCTTTCTTCAGCTGTCCTTACAAATCAAATATTGTTTAAAGGGTCACTGTCAACTGGAAACCTAGTGAATTTCAAAAGATGGATTTAAAGTTCCTGCCCTAGGTCCCCCTGCCAATTTTTGTGGTTTTACAAACATATTTCTCTAATGTCAAATAACTAAAATAAACAAGCAAAAATAAGAGAAACTTATTTTTTAATAATCTTTCAGATATAATTTTTTGTTATTGCTTAGAAGTAGGTAAAAAACATTTTAGGCCCAAGTATGTCCCTTTAAGTTTTTTTGCTTTATGCAGGATGGGGCTTCAATAAAATTTCTGATCAATCAGTTAAATATTGGGTGGGTTCAGTGAGCTGAATGTTCATGAATAAGTATCAAAAATATATGGCAGCTGGATCATGAAAAGCCAGCACCAAAACCAAGGATTAGGATTTGGGGGGACACCTGGCAAAAGTATTCAAACTAATCAGTGACTGGAATTAGCTTGTCAATGATGGAATGCAATCAGCTAGTCACTTGTAATAAACTAAATCTGCCATTCTCTCACTGCTGTGACGTTTCCATCGCAGGGTTGGGGTCAAATTACTGACATCCACAAGTATCTTGTGACTCGTAGAAATTGTGGAATTATTATTTCCTCCCTAGAGTTCTGGTAACTCTCTCTAAATTTGCTGTTCTGGGGTGACCTCATTGGCATCTCCTCAATAGACTTATAACCTTATAATCTAAGAACATAAGAACGGCCATACTGGGTCCGTTTAGCCCAGTATCCTGCTTCTAGTGGTGGCTGATGCCTGGTGCTTCAGAAGGAAGTAACAGAACATGGCAGTTTATCGAGTAATCAATCCCCCTGGCTGTCATCAAGTCTCAGCTTCTGGTAGTCAGAGGTTTAGGGACATTCAGAGCATGGGGTTGCATCCCTGATCATTTTGGCTAATAGTCATTGATGGGCCCATCTTCCATGAACGTATCTAATTCTTTTTTGAACCCAGTTATACTTTTGGCCTTCACAACATCCCATGGCAACAAGTGCCTCAGGTTGACTGTGCATTGTGTGAAGAAGCACTGTATTCCCTTATGTTTGTATTAAACCTGCTACCTATTAATTTCATTGGGTGACCCCTGGTTCTTGTGTTTTGAGAAGGAGTAAATAACACTTCCTTATTCCCTTTCTCCACACCAGTCATGATTTTATAGACCTCTGTCGTATCCCCCCTTAGTCGTCTCTTTTCTAAGCTGAACAATCTGTCTTTTTAATCTCTCCTCATATGGGAGCTACTCCATACCCCTAATCATTTTTGTTGCCCTCTTCTGTACTTTTTCCAATTCTAATATATCTCTTTTGAGATGGGGCAAACAGAACTGCGTGCAATATTCAAGGTGTGGACATATACAGTATTATTATGGTATTTTGTGTCTTATCTATTCCTCTTCTAATGTATTACCTGGATTTGCCTTTTATTGATTCTGTATTATAATGCACCCATTGCCTCTGGCGGTGGCCCCCTCACGGAACAATCTGTGACTAATAGTCAATGTCAAATGTCAGGACTGTTTGGAATTTGGGCCAGGGATCAGCAACCACCAGAGCCAAAGGAAATGAGTAACTGCTGACTTACTGATCATTGATTGAGTATGATGATACTAATAGAGATTTCCTTTCCTTCTCCATTAGCAGATGGGAACTTGTACAGTGAATAAAAACTCTGCCGTGACTTCATCTGGATGAACAATCCCAATTTGCAAAAGACATAATGGAACAGAAGGGAATTATACTGTTTTCTTCTGCCCAGCAACAACCTGCCCGCTTTTATGCTCTACCCTCTAGGACCTGCTGCTGCTCCTGCAACTCAAAGTAGAGGGACTCCTCCAATAACACTCCAGCAGGGCTGTCTGGGAGTGGCAGGAGGAAAAGTGAAGTGGGTGTGGGACACTCACCCAAGTGGATATAGCTCAGCTGTTGGCTGAGTACTGGGACACCCTGGCTGCAATTGAGGGGAGGGAGCTCCTCTCATTACTGGAGGGAAGTGGGGGCCCAGTGGTGCCACCCTGCCTCTCTGGGAAGGGAGGGACCATCTCCACTCCAAATGCGGGGGCAGAGCTACAAGTCCCCCATGTTGTGCCTGGGGTCCAAGATTGCTTAAACCCAGCCCTGTGCATGCACGCTCCTGCAATGGAAGTGGACTCTAATGAAGTGTCACTACCAGGGCCTCCCCTGGCTGCAGCTGCCCCGGGATCCCCCTTAACTAAGGTAATACAGCCTCTGTCTGTGTTCCCTCGCCTTTGCAATCTCTGCATGGCTGGCGAGGGATGGTGTGCATCTCCCTAGTCCCATCTCTAGCCTCTCCTCTCTTACCCACCCTGCATCTCCTCCCTAGGTGCAGATCCCTGGACCCAGAGACTTCTTAAAGTCTGGGTGAGAAATGTCTCAAAGACTGGTGTCACACACTGCCACACACCCTCTTTACTCCATGGAGGCGGGGAAAGTTGTGCACTGATGTCCTTTCTGCCTGCAAATCCTTAGGGTGTGATGTGATTATGAGGAAGGATTTCAGGATTTGGCCCACTGATTTCAGTAGAAATACAATGAATTTGAACTGTTTTGATATTCATAGGTGCTCTGAGCAATAGATGAAGAGGGTGCTGAAAATATCACTTAGCAAACCAGTTTTAACCATCCTTGGATGTCCTGTATTTGCACTTCCACAGCTTCTGATCCAAGCACAGACAAAAGCCCCTATTGTATCTCTGGTGCATTTGATATTCCCGCTCCTCTTTCAGTCTCTGTGTAGAACTGATGAATGAAATTGTTTTTAATTGATCACTTTATCAGTATAACTTCTGTTCACTGTTTGCCATCCACTACACTTGTCTGTATTGTAACTTCTGTTCACTGTTTGCCATATTGTAATGCAAATCCCATTTTAAAACGCTCACTCCATTTTGTAAAAGCTTCTTCCAACCTTCATTTTTGCAAATCCTACTGTACTCTTATTAGTTTAGTTTAGATGTGTGGATGAGGTATGTATGAATGATGGAATCAACCTCCAGCCCCAGCCTGTCCTTATGAAATAGAGTTCAAACCCCACCGGCTGAAGATGCAGACAAGAGCCCTAACAAAGTAAGAAGAGTCCACCCTAAAAAGAAAAGGTACAATAGAAGGAAGATCAAAGCCAGGTCCGAGGCTGAAAGTCACGCCTGCAATTGATGGGTGATCAGTCACCAAACCCAGAGGCAGATTGACACAGCAAGACCTATAGACTCTGGATTCAAACTAAAGCCTACAAAAAGGATGGGTGAGATGAAAGGCTTTGGAGGGTAACATTCTGCTGCCAACATGGAAGGACATCGGTGCATGCTCAACAGAGACCCAGCTCGTCCTTGTGCCCGGCTTTCCTGGCCAGTTAGCCACCACAAGCTACGAACCCAAGCTGCAAAATCAAGCCACGAACTCAAGCTATCTTCAGGACTGGTAACTATGGAGCAGCTGCAGAACATCTGATGGGTGTGTGTGTGTGTGTGTGTGTGTGTGTGTGTGTGTGTGTGTGTGTGTGTAGGTATTAGGTATAATGTGTGTGTATAAGAATTAAGATATTAGTTATTGGTCATAAATCAAATTATCATAATAAATGTGGCATCTTTGTCTTGCCCCCTGAAAAGATCCTGTGTAGTTTTGTCTGTACAGCATCTGCAAGAGGATCCTGGCAATAAGCGGACCTGCAGTTCTGTACCAGTACTCCCTGGATAAGGAAAAACTGTTGTCTCAGACCTGATCTTATAAATCAAACTGACATGAACATAAGGAATCTGTGTGTGTAAAAGTCAGTGCTTGGCAGCAGCTGGGGGAGAGGAGGGTGGAGTTGTTATTTCCAGAAAGCAACAGAGCATTGGACTGTGTTGCCTACAGAAAGGAAAGAGTCAACTTCTCCAATCCCGTGGACTGGAGCACCCGTTTGTTTATTCCATTACCCCAAAGCTACATCCACACTAGGAAAAAAGGTCTCGTTTTACCATGTGTTTCTAAAATGTGATAAAATACACCTTTTTCCCTGGAAAGACAAGGCCCAAGACACCTGTTTCACTAAGTTATCTGACAGGTTTCAGACAGGGCCAGCTCCAGCTTTTTTGCTGCCCCAAGCGGCGAAGCGAAAAAAAGAAAAAAGATAAAGCCGCGATCGGTGGCACTTCAGTGGCAGCTCAGTGGCGCTGCTTCATCTGTTGCAGGAAGAGAGGAGAGAGGGACTGAGGGACCCGCCACTGAACTGCTGCCAAATACCCGGATGTGCCGCCCCTTACCATTGGCCGCCCCAAGCACCTGCTTCCTTCACTGGTGCCTGGAGCCAGCCCTGGTTTCAGAGTGGTAGCCGTGTTAGTCTGTATCAGCAAAAAGAATGAGGAGTACTTGTGGCACCTTAGAGACTAACACATTTACTTGGGTATAAGCTTTTGTGGGCTAAAACTCACTTCATCGGATTACAGCCGCATTTGCTCCAGTCCCTCTGACAGAGACAAACACCTACAAGAGCTCTATCAAGCATTCTTAAAACTACACTACCTACCTGCTGAAGTGAAGAAACAGATTGACAGAGCCAGAAGTCACTTACTCCAGGACAGGCCCAACAAAGAAAGTAACAGAATGCCATTAGCCCCCAACTAAAACCTCTCCAGCGCATCGTCAAGGATCTACAACCTATCCTGAAGGATGATCCGTCACTCTCCCAGATCTTGGGAGACAGGCCAGTCCTCACTTACAGACAGTCCCCCAACCTGAAGCAAATACTCACCAGCAACCACACACCACACAACAAAAACACTGACCCAGGAACCTATCCTTGCAACAAAGCCCATTGCCAACTCTGTTCACATATCTATTCAAGGGACACCATCATGGGATCTAATCACATCAGCCATGCCATCAGGGGCTCGTTCAACTGCATATCTACCAATGTGATATACACCATCATGTGCCAGCAATGTCCCTCTGCCATATACACTGGTGAAACCGGACAGTCTCTACACAAAAGAATAAATGGACACAAATCAGATGTCAAGAATTATAACATTAAAAAACGAGTCGGAGAACACTTCAACCTCCCTGGTCACTCAATTACAGACTTTAAAGTCACAATATTCCAACAAAAAAACTTCAAAAACAGACTCCAACGAGAAACTGCAGAATTGGAATTAATTTGCAAACTGGACACCATTAGATTAGGCTTGAATAAAGACTGGGAGTGGATGGGTCATTAAACAAAGTAAAAACTATTTCCCCATGCTAATTTTTCCCCTACTGTTACTCACACCTTCTTGTCAACTGTTGGAAATGGGCCATCCTGATGATCACTACAAAAGTTTTTTTTTTCCTCCTGCTGATAATAGCCCACCTTAATTGATTACTCTTGTTATAGTTGATATGGCAACACCCATTTTTTCATGTTCTCTCTCTGTGTGTGTATATATATCTTCCTACTGTATTTTCCACTGCATGCATCCGCTGAAGTGGGTCTTAGCCCATGAAAGCTTATGCTTAAATAAATTTGTTAGTCTTTAAGGTGCCACAAGTACTCCTCATTCTTTAAGTTATCTGAGGCTCATTATCTACGCCAGTTACACTATGCTAGTTTTTGATGTTTTCCTGGCTGCATCCCAGACCCATCATCCTCAGGTAAAGTAAACCAGGATCCTATTCCAGCAAAGCACTTCAGCATGCATTTAACTTTAAGTGCTTGAGTCCTTCCAGGACGCCAGTGGGATTACTGGCATGCTTAGATTTAAGCACATGCTTATGTGTTTTACTGACTGAGGTGCTGCTGCCCACTTATACAATGCATAAAGCTATGAGTTTGAATCTCTTGGGTTTGACAGGAGATCCAGCTGGCTAACTCTGGGACTTCCGAGCTGGTTTATGGATTAAAATAAAAGAAGCTTTGCACTGGACTGGATTCTACTTTTTGCGCCCTGTGAAATCATAATGGAAATCATCACATGACAGTGTGAACTTGGTTTCTTTGCTGAAGAATCCTGGATGTGCTGTTGTGAGAAGTGTTTATTGCCTGTGTCATGAAGAAGCTGTAAATGGGTGAAGCTGGGCTATATCATTTTGATAGCTCCAGCCAAGCTGGGGAAATTAAGTATATATATATCGATTATGCCTTCATAGCTCCTGAGTCCCTGTAGGGATAGTTAAAATACTTTTTTGCTCTTAATCAATTGTTACTATGGAGAAAACTGAGTTAGAACACAGGAGTGTGAAGAGAGGCGGTAAATTAAAGTGTCAGAGAATTCTGACAATCATCAGGCTGGAAAAATTGTGTAAAAAAAAAAAAAGTGAGCCAACACTCCCCTTTCCTTCCATATATGGGTTTGACTTTTTTTTTTTAAACAAGAAAACATATCTGATCGCAGACAGTCACATTCTTTCCCAACTTGACTTTCACTGACAGATGTGGGTTTTATGGTTTGTTTTGTTGCTTATTATACAAGGAGATGGTTATTGCACATTTGTTATCTTGCTGTAAAACTATAAGCAAAGACAAGGCACTTATACTTTTGACTGGGGCAGGCTCAGCACTATATATACCCACCCACCCTTCCTGGCTGAACTTGCCTAATTTCCTTGAGGCAACACTATAGTGCCTTATCTCCACTAAGTTTTTGTAGCAGAATAGCAACATCAAGTCACTATGTCAAGTAAAGCAAAGACAAAGCCACTGTGTCAAGTGTCGGTGAAGAAAAAAAACTCTTCGGTAAAGACTCAGGTGAACATGAGTTAACGTCTCTCATTTGAGCTAGGCTAACTTGAGAGTGACACTATGAAATAACACTTGAGCTGTACAATGAGGTGTTAGCAGCTGAACAAGTTGGGTTAATTTGAGCTGTAGCTGCTTATGGCCAACAAACTCAAGTTCAAATAATAATACCCAGCTCATATATGGCTCTTCTGAGCTGTAGATCTCAAAGCACCATCACAATCTTTTGATATATTTATCCTCCCTGGGAGGCAGGGAAGTACTATTAGTATCTTAATTTTACAAATGGGAAACTGAGGTACTAAGAGACTTGCCCAAGGTCATACAGGAAGTCTGTGGCAGAGCAGGGATTTGAACGCCAGGTTTCCTAAATCCTAATCCAGTAAGCACTTCTCGCCTCAAATTAAGGGTTACTGTGCCTGGCAACACTGAAGTTAATTGTGCAGTGAACACAAACCCCTAAATTACTGCCTTAAATGGAAGTGCTGGGTGACTGCTGAAGGATGAATGGGCAACTCCCAATCACAGGGGATCTCAATATTATTCCCCCCAGGGACAATTTGATTAACCCTTTTCCAGCAAGAATTTCCAACATCCTATGGTCCCCAAATTGCGCCATAAAATGCTTTCACTTTCACCCCTTTAAAACTACATGGAGCAGCATTGACCTCCAATGCAATCTATAGGCCCAGAATCTAGGTCCTTTTTTTTTTTTTTCATTTTAATTTTGCCCACCTCCCATACATATTTCTTGCCTTTATGAACACACAATTCCTGGAGACATATTACCTTAATCTTCTAGCTGCCATAATACTGTGATCTAATTTTGGCTGTTGTGTTTAGTGTGCAGGTGTTGTGGGTGTTCTGTGAGATGGGGGATGTCAGACAAGATGATATTTGTTGGTCCCTTCTGTGCTTAAATTTAATGACACAAACTAATCCCTTTGGGTTATTTTAATCTTCAACTCCAGCATGACCTAGGCAGGGGTGGCTCTAGCCTTTTTTGCCGCCCCTAGCCCCTAGCACAGCAGTCAGGCTGCCTACGGCTGCATGCCTGCGGGAAGTCCGCTGGAACCTGCCGCCGAATCCGTGGGACTGGGGACCGCCTGCAGGCATGCTCCCGAAGGCTGCCTGACTGCCGCCCTCTCAGGGACCAGCAGGCCGCCCCCCCGCGGCTTGCCGCCCCAGGCACGCGCTTTGAGCGCTGGTGCCTGGAGCTGCCCCTGCCTTCCGCCTAGGGTCGGGTATCAACAAACCCTGCAGCACAGTCATGAATAATTCCTTAGAAAAAGTTTCTCAAATATGGTGTGAAATTCCAAGGAATTCTGGAATTAAGCTGCCAGATTCAGGTGCTGTTCAAAAAATCTGTTGCCCCAAATCAATGTGAGTCAGTTACACCCACAGGCAGAGTTCTGTGTTGCTCCCTTCTCCCTGATGAGTTTCTGATCAGAAACAAATGCCAGGCCAGCAGTGGCTCCCAGCACTAGTGCTCCAAGCGTGTGCCTGGGGTGTGAAGCCGCGCGGGGTGCCCTGTTGGTCCCTGACAGGGCGGCAGTCAGGCAGCCTTGGCGGCTTGCCTGCGGGAGGTCCCCGGTCCTGCGGTTTCGGTGATAATTTGGTGGTGGGTACGCCGAAGCCTCGGGACTGGGGAACTCCCGCAGGCAAGCCACCGAATCTGCAGGACCAGGGACCTCCCGCAGGTAAGCTGCCGAAGGCAGCCTGCCTGCCGTGCTTGGGGCAGCAAAAAAGCTAGAGCCGCCCCAGGCAGATGGAGTGTCTGATTTAGCGCCTGCGAGTCTCTTTGCTGGCCGGGACAGTTCTCTGGCCATGCGCACTCTGGGGGGCTCCAGCCTGCGGGCACTGTTCTCAGGTGAGTGAGGGAGAACAGCACAGGGGCCCAGGCGCGGCGCTGGAGGAGGGGTGGGAGGGAAAGAGCCGGGGGGGGGGGGCGGGGACCGACAGGGAAGTTCGGCAACCGCAGACCAAGATGGGGTGGGGCTGTTTTGCAGCATCTGTGGCCTGGCCCCTGGTGGCGCAGAGCTCGCTGTCCTGGAAAGCCCGACCCTGGCAGATCATATCACTCTTGATTCAATTCTTTTGCCAGGTCTGCTGTACCCTCCCCCCTGCCAGGGCTGGCTGCCATTGGTCAGTGAGGGGAGCAGGATCTGTCCCTAAAGGGAGGGGGGAGATGCACAGGATACGGGGGTGGTGGGTTTGGAGCATTTGGGGCTGCAGCGTGCCACTGATGTCAACAGCAGTGCCTTCTTCACTAGAAGCTCCATCCCCGGGCAGGCACGAAGAGTCCTCCGCTGCCACTGAAATCAAGGTGCGCCTCAGAAGTTGTCATAACTATAAAGGGAACAAGGGTAACAGCCCTCTTGTGTACAATACTATAAAATCCCTCCTGGCCAGAGGCACCAAAATCCTTTTACCTGTAAAGGGTTAAGAAGCTCAGGTGACCTGGCTGACACCTGACCCAAAGGAGACAAGATACTTTCAAATCGGGGGAGGGGGGGGCTTTTGTTTGTGCTTGTAAGGGTGTGGACTCACCCCTGCAGCACCTCCTGCTGGTCTCTTCCGGGAATTAGCTCTCCAGCCTCCAGAGTGCCCTCTGGCCGGTGTCCTGCTGCCTCTTGGCCCCCCATGTTCCTCCCAGGACCCAGTGCCCCTTTCTCTTAAGGTCTCCCCAGGGAACCCCCACCCACTATCCCCTCCTCACCTCAGTATCAGCCTACTCATCACTGGCAAGGTTGGGTTTGGACCTGCTGCCTTTGCCTACCCCTAGGCTGCCCTCTGCAACCCCTAGTACCTATTTGCCTTGTGCTTTCCACACTGGAGCTCCCCAGCTGCTCTGCCTTTCCCCAGCCCTGCTTCACTCAGGTACCCTGACTCTAGCTCCCTACAGCCAGGTCCATCTCCCTCTACAGCCAGAGAGAGACTGACTGGGCTTCTGGCTCACAGCCTCCTATAGGGGCCAGCTGGGCCTGACTGGGGCATGGCGACAGCTAAGCCTACTTTCCCCAATCAACCCAGGCTTCTTGCCCCAGCCCCAGCCCTCTTCTGGGCTGTTTTAAGCCCTTCAGGGCAGGAGTGGGGCAAGCATCCTGATACAGCAGCAAAGAGTCCTGTGGCACCTTATAGACTAACAGAAGTTTTGGAGCATGAGCTTTCGTGGGTGAATACCCACTTTGTATTCACCCACGAAAGCTCATGCTCCAAAACTTCTGTTAGTCTATAAGGTGCCACAGGACTCATTGCTGCTTTTACAGATCCAGACTAACACGGCTACCCCTCTGATACTTGACATCCTGATACAGTACTCTTTGTTTTGGGGGTGTTTCTTCTTGGGACTAAGAGGGACCAGACATCAATCCATGTTCTCCAAATCTTTCTGAACAAGTCTCTCATATTTCAAACTTGTAAGTAACAGCCAGGCAAGGCGTACTAGTTTATCTTTGTTTTCTCAACTTGTGAATGTTCTCTTTGCTAGAGGGAGGTTTATCCCTGTTTTGTTGTTAACTTTGAAACTAAGGCTAGAGGCGGTTCCTCTGGGCTCTTTGAATCTCATTACCCCAGCTGCTTCCCCTGCACCGCACTAGCTATGCTACTGCTCCCCCATAGCCTTCTTACATATTGCCTATCACAGGGATCAGCAATTTTTGGCACATGGCCCGTCAGGGAAAGCCCCTGGCAGGCTGGGCCGGTTTGTTTACCTGCCGCATCTGCAGGTTTGGCCAAACCGGCCCGGCCCACCAGGGGCTTTCCCTGGTGGGCTGCGTGCCAAAGCTTGCCGATCCCTGCCTTATCAGGCAGTAGTCTCTCATATCCAGCTCTTATAATAGATTAATGTATTAGTTACACACTACACCCCCTCATGTCCCTCCATCTGTAAAACCACGCTCCCTTACCATGACTCTGTGGTGAGGAATTCAGCTGTATAAGAAAGCTCTACAAATATCTGAAATAACTTTTCCTAAATACAGGCACTAATTCAGGAAGTCACCTTGTTCAGCGTAAGCATATGCTGAAAATTAAGCATGTGCTTTCCTGAGTCAAGGCATCATTTCTTTATTTATCCTAGGCAAGATTGTATAGGTGGCAAAGTCCAATATATGACCTGTGACTCTACTATAATATTTACAGGTCAGATTGGTTAAAAATAGTTTTTCCGCTCATAGCTGGACTGTATTTTAAGGTAAAATAACTCAGTCTCCCAGAGTAGATACAAATGCTTAGTATCTTTAGGAAGGTCTTTCTAATCAAATCATGGTCCCATTTTTAACCCTGATGGGGAGTGAGATATCTGTCTTTAAACTACTCACTGGATCATCTAGTCTGACCTCCTGTAAATCACAGGCCACCAATACCACCCAGCGCCTGCACACTAAACCCAACAACCAAAGTGAGACCAAAGCATTACAGCCCACAGGAGACTAGACTATAATGTGCCACAGGCAGAGCATAGGTGGGATCGAGGTGCACCAATGCCCAAGTCCCTGCAATGACAGGGAAATGTTTAAGTAAGATATATCCAGATAATCCAAGCAAGTGACCCACATGCTGCAGAGGTCCCACAGCATGCCCTAAAGTCATTGCCAATCTGCCCTGGGGGAAATATCCTTCCCAATCCCAGATACCTTGACCAGTTAACCCAGAGCACACAAGTAAGAACAAGTCAGCCAAGCACCCGAGAGAATGCTCAGTGCCCACTCAGAGCCCTGGACCTTCCCGTCCGATGTCTCATCTCCAGCTCTGGCCATCTCAGATGCCTTCAGGGGAAAGAAATTTGAAAATAAAACAAAACCAGAGGGAGGGGGATCCCTTCCTGACCCCTGCAGGTGTGGCTAAAACCCTGAAGTATGAGCTTTTAGGAACATAAAACATAAACCAGAAGTGAGCCCCTTTGCCCTATCCCCTGCTATCACGAGCAACCCCATCATACAATTGCACTAATGCATTTGTCAAGCTCTCTTAAACCTAATTAAGTTGTTTGCCTCTCATTGGTCAAGGATAGAATCTTGAATATAATCCAGGATGGAAGGAATTCCTCACTGCAAGAGGATAGAAAGAAATTTCAGCTGATTGTTTAAATGCCAACTGTAGCTGCTCAAAAGTTTTGATATTAGAAGTGGTCCCAGTGCACAGAGTGCAAGAGGAGTGACATTTATTGTGAGAATCCAGTTTTTCCACACTGGTACCACCACCACATATGTGATACTTATGTTTGGAAGTAGATATAGATGCCTAGATATATTTGGCAGTAATATCCATTTAATAAGTTGCACAAGTCCAAAACTCAGAACAAAGTTCAAGCCATGACCATATTTGAAAATAAAAAGATATACACACCACCAGTCATACAATAACATTTCCATCTTCCCACAAGGTGAGTGATTTAACCCCACCACAGCCACTCTGATAAAAGATGTAGGATAGGCAGCTTTTAGTCCTAGACCAGCGATAGATTTAAGAGAGATTTTCAAAGACAGAAAGGGCAGCTCGCCTCTGAACATCCCACTGAAAATCCAGTGCAGGGAGAGAGATAGATGCTTTACCAGTGTGATGATGACGAAGACATGCTAAGATGAATCATGAAAATAGTGTCCTGGTGTGATGGTGGTCACTCTGTGCTGTTCATGTGAATCTTGCATTTTTGTATGCTGGGTTGGTGTAGCCCTGTTGACTATAAACAGTTTCCTCCTCTTCTGGTTTTAAATTCATGTGCTGAATCCCTTGGTTTCTTGGGGGATGCTATAGACATCTGTCAATGGACTTTTGGTCCCGGTTTACAACTAAATTATTGAACTTTGCATGCAGAATGCACATAAAATTTTCCAAAAATACATTTTACACAACTTGACTTTTTGTAAGGACCTGATTTATGTGTATAATGTTACATACATCCCTGGCCGCACTGCAGAGCCTGCAACCCCAGCTGGAGCCCTCACCCCCCTCCTACACTCCAACCCCCTGCCCCAGCCTGGTGAAAGTGAGTGAGGATGGGGGAGAGTGAGTGATGGAGGGATGGGGGGTGTAGTGAGAAGGGGAGAGGCCTCGGGGAATGGGCGGGGCAGAGGTTTTCAGTTTTGTGTGATTAACTTAAGCCTATGAATCACTTATAATCTTTGTAAGGGATGCATTGGGTCTGTTTCTATCTATTTGCCCAGAGATACTTAAAGATTTGTGGTGAGAATGTCTTACTTATCTAAGGTCAAACTGTAATGAGAGTTGAGTGCGTTCCGTCCCCTCCAGAAGCCACTAGCTATCTTTCCTGGCTTGGCCCAGAGAGTGTTATGAAAATGGTCTAATATTTTACATCTCACATTTTTAAGTAAAATCTATTGCTTAATCTGAAACACTTTTAAAACATCTCTTTGCAGAATACAGAAAGAGAATATGGATGCTGCTCCCAGTTGGAATATATATGATTGCCTGTGTTGTCACTGGTAAGCAGGTTTTTAACTAATTAAAACTGGGGGTTAGGTTTTCTTACATCATTTCATTTAACTCTAACGTGCAATCATCCATTTTCTTGCAATCTTTCACTCTCTCCAGGTGTCTTCATTTTTAAATCCAGCTCATGAGTATGTTGTGTGTTTTAAACTCAGATTTTTATCAGAAGAAGGATCTTTTGGGGAAAGGAGCTTGCAACAGAACTTTCTTGAATGTCTTGTGTGATGTCCTAGTCAATTTCTGGAATAATTAATGAAGCGCTTTATGGTGAGCAGAACCAGATGTTTCAGAGAAAGATGCAAGAAACCATGCAGTAATCAATTATGGGCCAATCCGTTCCTAAGGAGGTCTCTGAACTCTGTGATGTTATTGACATAAAGTGTGACCGTATAGATCATTGTTGCAATCACTGTTATATATTTGCAGCAAATATTGTACAAAGGTTGTTGGGTGAGGTGTCTATAAAGAGGTTATGATTTGCTGGTTATGATTATGCAATCTGTATGTGTGTATCATTTTTGTAGTTGAAGTTATGAATATTGGCTGTGTACTTGTATCTCAATGTGTTTGGATTCTAAGTAGCCTCAGTGAAGCATTTTTGGTCAGCTTCTTGAGAAAGGAATTTGAAGATTAAGTGCCCAATCAAGAAACATTTAACTGATAATGGACTTTGGGAGATGCTAATCCACATCTGAGCTTTCCTGGGAACGTTCAAACTAACATGTACAAAATGGCGTCTGCCTGCAAACTGAGTCATGCATGGACATGTGACTCCAGACTCCATCTTGTTGCTGTGATTTTTCCCTAAGAAGAACAAAGGGGTGTCCTTTGGGCAGAGAATATAAAAGACCTGGAAACCCCTCCACCTTGTCTTCAATCCTGCTTCTTGTTATACTAATAAAATAAAAATTAGCAGGATTTTATTAAAGGGGATAAGACAAAATGCCACATTTATTGTGAATTCAGAAAGAGCTCTAGTAAGCAGTCAGTTATAGCTATAACATTCCATTCAATTTCACATTCATTCACACATTTATTTATACACACACAGGTTCTGCAAGGTTGTTGTTATAGTTACCAGCCTTAGAGTTGCTCATGCCAAGCCACTGGCCAGGTGGCCTGGACCTGAGGATGGAGCCAAATCTTGTCAGATGCGCATCCGATGCTCCTGGAGAGTGGTTGCAGAACTAGACTCAAAGTTCTCAGTCTTTAGGGTCTGTCTTTATAGGAATTCATCTAAATCCATAGGGTTTGCTTCGTCATGCTGTTTTCAATTTGAAGTGACAATTAATCACTGTTCTCGTGTTTAAAATGACAGTCCATCATGCAGATGGCACAGCAGTGACCGCTTGTTGTTATCTTGTTCTTTACCCCTCTGTCCTTGTGGCAGTTGGGGGTGCCCTATGGGGTCATCCGGTTATCTCCATCCTGCACATTCTTTGGCCGAATGTTCCTGGATAGTTGTTATTTATTAGGCTGGCTCTTCAACCTTTTATTACTCAGTCAAACATACATTTACAATCACACCCTATTTCACTTAACATAACTATTCTTAAATCATTGGGGCATGACAGACTCCGATAAATCTATCCCAAGAAGGTCTCTGAACTCTCAATTGTTGGATTAACATACACTCTGAAGAATTAAGTCTTGAGTGTCAAGGAGGGTTTGAAGAATGAGCCATTTCAACACTTGTGTGTTCAGTTCTCACTATTATAATGCTGGATGTTTCTGTTCTGCATATAAATATCCAAACCTAATTTAATCCTCCTAAGCTGAGTCCTGGCCTTAATGATATCTCATAGCAGTGAGTTCCCCTTACCTCAGCTAGTATCTAGCTGAGCATGGATGAGGGTCAAACCCAGAGAAGAAAGCAGTGATAGAGGGTTGGGAGAAGCAGCTGGGGGAGGTGGAAGAGGTAGTATCAGCCCTTCTGGGGGAATACGTCTATCTAGAATTTACTATGTAGGGATGATTTGTAGACCCCTAACTGCTGTTTGATCATATGACAGTGGTAACCCAGTCAATGTCAGGTTTTTTGTTTTTATGGGGTTTTTATAAACCAGGTACATCACAGGGTAGGAGGCTGTGACCTTGACTTTTGGATGCAGACCTTGCTACTGTTATGCAGGCTTTTGTCATCTCAGGATTAGACTACTGCAGCACACTCCGCAGGCGGCTACACTTTAAAACCAGTTGGAGACTGTGGCTATGTCTACACTAGAGACTTAACAGCAGCACAACTGTACCGCTGCAGCTGCATCACTGTAAGGTCTCCCATGTAGCCACTCTCTGCCATCGACATAATTAACTATCCCCAACCAGTGGCATTAGTTATGTCAGCAGGAGAGCGGCACTGACTGCCTCTTGGTCTCCGGGTGGAGTTTAGAGTGTTGGTTATGACCTACAAAGGCCTAACTGGCTTGGTGCTGGCCTGCTTGAGGGATTGCTTCTCTTGCCGTGCCATGCTGCTGGAGCTGCAGTCAGTAGGGGCATTCAGGTTAGGTCCCCCTCATTATAAAAGAGGCGGGGCAGTTGGCAGGACATTCTCTGTGAAGGCTCTGGAACCTGCTCCTCTTGGTCCGAAATAGCCCACCTTTGGTAACTTCCTAGGCATGCTGCAAAAGACATCTCTCTGATAAGGGCTCTGGAAACAATGTGGAGAGGTGGTGTTGTATCAACCAAGCAAGGCACTAACAACTTCAACAGGACTTTATTTTTACAGTGGAAACCTCTGTACCAAGCTGCTGCTGCACCCTCTGTAACTCTCACTCAGCCTCCTCAACTCCTCCCCCCTCCTTCCTGTTTCCTGTCCTTTCAGACTCCCAACAGCCAGTGCTCCCAGCTCTAATAATTACAAGCACATCTAAACACCACAGGTGGCCAGCTGGCCAAGTTTCTGTGGAACTGATTTTAATGCTGCTGAGACTCAATGGTATTTATTGTGTAATTAATTATGTAAGGGTGCCTAGAGCTTTGGATTGGTAGATTTAAATCTAAATAAAGAAAATATTTTATCACTTCCTTCCAGTATTTGCTTCTGATATTATTGTCCTGTGAACCAATACAATTAATGATTTCCTGTTAGTGTTTATTCAAACTTGTACTTAATCTCACCTATATGCTTTTTAAAAAAAGACTTTTCATTGTCAGTACAGTGTTAGCTATTAACCTAATTTATTGTGCCTTTTTTAAAGGTTGCAAAAGTGCCTGTAAATTTGTTCAATAAAATATTTAACTTAATCTTGCAACTAAGATTTTTTTTTCCCTTTTAAGAACCTCTCCTAATTTAGTGGCAGACTGAGCTCAAAATTAAAATACAGCATAAGAATGGCCATACTGGGTCAGACCACAGATAGTATCCTGTCTACCAACAGTGGCCAGTGCCAGATGCCCCAGAGGGAGTGAACCTAACAGGCAATGATCAAGTGATCTCTCACCTGCCATCCATCTCCACCCTCTGACAAACAAAAGCTAGGGACACCATTCTTACCCATCCTAGCTAATAGCCATTAATGGACTTAACCTCCATGAATTTATCCAGTTTTCTTTTAAACCCTGTTATAGTCCTAGCCTTCACAACCTCCTCAGGCAAGGAGTTCCACAGCTTGACTGTGGGCTATGTGAAGAAGAACTTCCTTTTATATGTTTTAAACCTGCTGCCCATTAATTTCAATTGGTGGCCCCTAGTTCTTGTATTATGGGAACAAGTAAATAACTTTTCCTTATCTACTTTCTCCACATCACTCATGATTTTATATACCTCTATCATATCCCCCCTTAGTCTCCTCTATTCCAAGCTGAAAAGTCCTAGCCTCTTAATCTTTCCTCATATGGGACCGGTTCCAAACCCTTAATCATTTTAGTTGCCCTTCTCTGAACCTTTTCTAGTGCCAGTGTATCTTTTTTGAGATGAGGAGACCACATCTCTACACAGTATTCAAGATGTGGGCGTACCATCAATTTATATAAGGGCAATAAGATATTCTCCATCTTATTCTCTATCCTCTTTTTAATGATTCCTAACATCCTGTTTGCTTTTTTGACCGCCTCTGCACACTGCATGGACATCTTCAGAGAACTATCCACGATGACTCCAAGATCTTTTTCCTGACTCGTTGTAGCTAAATTAGCCCCCATCATACTGTGTATATATAATTGGAGTTATTTTTCCCAATGTGAATTACTTTACATTTATCCACATTAAATTTCATTTGCCATTTTGTTGCCCAATCACTTAGCTTTGTGAGATCTTTTTGAAGTTCTTCACAGTCTGCTTTGGTCCTAACTCTCTTGAGCAGTTTAGTATCATCTGCAAACTTTGCCACCTCACTGTTTACCCCTTTCTCCAGGTCATTTATGAATAAGTTGAATAGGATTGGTCCTAGGACTGACCCTTGGGGAACACCACTAGTTACCCCTCTCCATTCTGAGAATTTACCATTAATTCCTACCCTTTGTTCCCTGTCTTTTAACCAGTTCTCAATCCATGAAAGGACCTTCCCTCTTATCCCATGACAATTTAATTTACATAAGAGCCTTTGTTGAGGGACCTTGTCAAAGGCTTTCTGGAAATCTAAGTACACTATGTCCACTGGATCCTCCTTGTCCACATGTTTGTTGACCCCTTCAGAGAACTCCAATAGATTAGTAAGACACGATTTCCCTTTACAGAAACCATGTTGACTTTTGCCCAACAATTTATGTTCTTCTAGGTGTCTGACAATTTTATTCTTTACTATTGTTTCGACTAATTTGCCCGGTACTGACATTAGACTTACTGGTCTGTAATTGCCAGCATCACCTCTAGAGCCCTTTTTAAATATTGGGGTTACATTAGCTATCTTCCAGCCTCTGTGTACAGACGCCGATTTAAAGGACAAGTTACAAATCCTAGTTAATAGTTCCGCAACTTCACCTTTGAGTTCTTTCAGAACTCTTGGGTGAATGCCATTTGGACCTGGTGACTTGTTACTGTTAAGTTTATCAATTAATTCCAAAACCTCCTCTAGTGAGACTTCAAACTGTGACAGTTCCTCAGATTTGTCACCTACAAAAGCCAGCTCAGGTTTGAGAATCTCCCTGACATCCTCAGCCATGAAGACTGAAGCAAAGAATTTGTTTAGTTCCTCCGCAATGACTTTATCATCTTTAAGTGCTCCTTTTGCATCTTGACAGGTTTCAGAGTAGCAGCCGTGTTAGTCTGTATCCGCAAAAAAACCAGGAGTACTTGTGGCACCTTAAAGACTAACAAATTTATTTAAGCATGAGCTTTCGTGAGCTAGAGCTCACTTCTTCAGATGCATAGAATGGAACACATCTTGATTATCCAGGGGCCCCACTGGTTGTTTAGCAGGCTTCCTTCTTCTGATGTTCTTAAAAAACATTTTGTTATTACCTTTTGAGTTTTTGGCTAGCCATTCTTCAAACTCCTCTTTGGCTTTTCTTATTACATTTTTACACTTAATCTGGCAGTGTTTATGCTCCTTTCTATTTACCTCACTAGGATTTGACTTACACTTTTTAAAAGATGCCTTTTTATTTCTCACTGCTTCTTTTACATTGTTGTTAAGCCACGGTGGCTCTTTTTTAGTTCTTTTACTGTGTTTCTTAATTTGGGGTATACATTGAAGTTGGGCCTCTGTTATGGTGTCTTTAAAAAGCACCCATGCAACTTGCAGGGATTTCACTTTAGTCACTGTACCTTTTAATTTCTGTTTAACTAATCCCCTCATTTTTGCATAGTTCCCCTTTTTGAAATTAAATGCCACAGTGTTGGGCTGTTGAGATGTTCTTCCCACCACAGGGATGTTAAATGTTGTTATACTATGGTCACTATTTCCAAATGGTCCTGTTATAGTTACATCTTGGACCAGATCCTGCACTCCACTTGGGACTAAATTGAGAGTTGCCTCTCCCCTTGTGGGTTCCAGTACCAGCTGCTCCAAGAAGCAGTCATTTAAAGTATTGAGAAATTTCACATTGGGCATGGAAAAATGATTATTTTGGTCTTAAAGTTAACCTCACTGGAGCTGCATGTGCTTAGCACCTCCTAAAAACAAGGCTTCTTATTTTGTGGCCTGACTCAGGCATTTTCTAGTGTGAAAATTTTAGCCAGAGTTTAGATGACCTGCCAGGGACCATGTCAAATGTGTGAGACAAAGCTGGGAACAAAGCCTTGGGCTCTAGCTACGCAAATGTAAATTGCAATCTTTCCATAAATGCATTTTGTGTCGGTTCTCCCCCCCGCCCCCCAAAAAGAAGCTTCTAATGTGTGAGAGGAATGTCGTGATTCTATATTTGATGTTAGGGCTACCTCTGGTCTAACAATTCACACTAGAAGAAGATGCAAGAAACTTCCTGGTGGACAAGTGGCACCGGCCCGCCTCCTTCCCAAAGTGAGACAATAAGCCATTGTTTACTTCACTGATTCCTCAGGCGAGCCGAGTGGTACCGCGGCTTGGCTCTCGGGCGGAGCAGGCCAGGCTCGGCTCGGCTCCGGGCTGGAGGAAGTTCGTGGGGCTGCAACTGGGAGGTGCGAGGTGTGGATCAGCTGATCGCGCTGCGCGGCTGCCGGCGAGCTGAGTCAGGCATCATGGAGCGTTCCGGAGCTCAGGTGAGAGCCCCGCGCCTTGCTCCGCTCCCAGCCGTGCCTGGCTCCGGGGCGGGGCTGGCTGCCGTTCTCCCCGGGTCAGCGCGGGGAAACCCCTGCCGGGCTGAGCCATCGCGGGCGGGGGGGGGGGGCACAGCGTCTGCGGTGACCTCCGCGGAGAGAAGTAGCTGCGAAGTAAAACCTGGCTGAGGCCGTGACCGTCTCAGAGTGGAATAGTTAGCGGGGAAATGAGTCATCATTTCAGATGGGGGGAGGGGGACAACTTTGTGATTCCAGGGGCTACTTAGGCACTTGAAAACTAGTTTTTTTGGCAGATAACTTAGCAATTAGCTGGCAGGAGCACTGCATCTAATTCCCATATAAAAGAAAGAAAACTAAATGAATATTAGACCCACTCAGCTCTAATTCTAACGTTTTGATATCTTGTGGCAAATCACTTAAGGGACACTAGTTAGGTTTACAATGTTAATGTGTATTCTTACTTTGTTACTAACTCTGCAGCAAGAGAGAACCCATCAGAACTCCTGAGTTAGAGCTGAGCTCTGGGAGGGGAGCTGAGGTCTAGTGCAGAGGTGGACAAACTACGGACCACGGGCCACATCCAGCCCATGAGACCATCCTGCCTGGCCCTTGAGCTCCTGGCTGAGGGATTTCAATTATCCCCATATTGACTGGGAACATTTCACTTCAGGATGAAATGCAGAGATAAAATTTCTCGATACTTTAAATGACTGCTTCATGGAGCAGCTGGTACAGGAACCCACAAGGGGAGAGGCAACTCTAGATTTAATCCTAGTGGCGCGCAGGAGCTGGTCCAAGAAGTAACTATAGCAGGACTGCTTGGAAATAGTGACCATAATACAATAGCATTCAACATCCCTGTGGTGGGAAGAACACCTCAACAGCCCAACACTGTGGCATTTAATTTCAAAAGGGGGAACTATACAAAAATGAGGTGGTTAGTTAAACAGAAGTTAAAAGGTACAGTGACTAAAGTGAAATCCCTGCAAGCTGCATGGGCCCTTTTTAAAGACACCATAATAGAGGCCCAACTTCAATAGATACCACAAATTAAGAAACACAGTAGAAGAACTAAAAAAGAGCCACCGTGGCTTAACAACCATGTAAAAGAAGCAGTGAGAGATAAAAAGACTTCCTTTAAAAAGTGGAAGTCAAATCCTAGTGAGGCAAATAGAAAGGAGCACAAACACTGCCAACTTAAGTGCAAGAGTGTAATAAGAAAAGCCAAAGAGGAGTTTGAAGAACGGCTACCCAAAAACTCCAAAGGTAATAACAACATGTTTTTTAAGTACATCAGAAGCAGGAAGCCTGCTAAACAACCAGTGGGGCCCCTTGATGATCAAAATAAAAAAGGAGCGCTTAAAGACGATAAAGTCATTGTGGAGAAACCAAAAGGATTCTTTGCTTCAGTCTTCACGGCTGAGGATGTTAGGGAGATTCCCAAACCTGAGCTGGCTTTTGTAGGTGACAAATCTGAGGAACTGTCACAGATTGAAGTGTCACTAGAGGAAGTTTTGGAATTAATTGATAAACTCAACATTAACAAGTCACCAGGACCAGATGGCATTCACCCAAGAGTTCTGAAAGAACTCAAAGGTGAAGTTGCGGAACTATTAACTAAGGTTTGTAACCTGTCCTTTAAATCAGCTTCGGTACCCCATGACTGGAAGTTAGCTAATGTAACGCCAATATTTAAAAGGGCTCTAGAGCTGATCCCGGCAATTACAGACCGGTAAGTCTAACGTCGGTACTGGGCAAATTAGTTGAAACAATAGTAAAGAATAAAATTGTCAGACACATAGAAAAACATAAACTGTTGACCAATAGTCAACATGGTTTCTGTAAAGGGAAATCATGTCTTACTAATCTATTAGAGTTCTTTGAAGGGGTCAACAAACATGTGGACAAGGGGGATCCGGTGGACAAAGTGTACTTAGATTTCCGGAAAGTCTTTGACAAGGTCCCTCACCAAAGGCTCTTACGTAAATTAAGCTGTCATGGGATAAAAGGGAAGGTCCTTTCATGGATTGAGAACTGGTTAAAAGACAGGGAACAAAGGGTAGGAATTAATGGTAAATTCTCAGAATGGAGAGGGGTAACTAGTGGTGTTCCCCAAGGGTCAGTCCTAGGACCAATCCTATTCAATTTATTCATAAATGATCTGGAGAAAGGGGTAAACAGTGAGGTGGCTAAGTTTGCAGATGATACTAAACTACTCAAGATAAGTTAAGACCAAAGCAGATTGTGAAGAACTTCAAAAAGATCTCACAAAACTAAGTGATTGGGCAACAAAATGGCAAATGAAATTTAATGTGGATAAATGTAAAGTAATGCACATTGGGAAAAATAACCCCAATTATATATACACAGTATGATGGGGGCTAATTTAGCTACAACGAGTCAGGAAAAAGATCTTGGAGTCATCGTGGATAGTTCTCTGAAGATGTCCATGCAGTGTGCAGAGGCGGACAAAAAAGCAAACAGGATGTTAGGAATAATTAAAAAGAGGATAGAGAATAAGATGGAGAATATCTTATTGCCCTTATATAAATCCATGGTACACCCACATCTCGAATACTGTGTACAGATGTGGTCTCCTCACCTCAAAAAAAATATTCTAGCACTAGAAAAGGTTCAGAAAAGTGCAACTAAAATGATTAGGGGTTTGGAGTGGGTCCTATACGAGGAAAGATTAAAGAGGCTGGGACTCTTCAGCTTGGAAAAGAGAGGACTAAGGGGGGATATGATAGAGGTATATAAAATCATGAGTAATGTTGAGAAAGTGGATAAGGAATAGTTCTTGTATTTACCTCTCTCCATAATACAAGAACTAGGAGTCACCAAATGAAATCAGGGCCGCCCAGAGGATTCCGGGGGCCCGGGGTCTTCCGCGGTGGGGGGCCCTTCCGTTCCGGGACCTGCCGCCAAAGTGCCCCGAAGCCCCACGCCGCGGGTCTTCGGGAACTTCGCGCGGGTCCCGAACAGATGGGGCACCCGCCGCCAAGACTGGGCTGTGCTTCGCGGCGGGTCCCGCTTCTCCCCGCCCCGCCCGCCCGGCCCCAGCTTCTCCCGCCTGCCCGGCGCGGCCCCGGCTTCTCCGCCCGCCCGGCGCGGCCCGGCCGCCCGTCCTCGGCCGCGGCCCGGCTTCCCACCCGCCCGGCCGCCCGCTTGCCCGCCCTCCCGGCCGCGGCCCGGCCGCCCGCCCTCCCGGCCGCGGCCCGGCCGCCCGCCCGCCCTCCCGGCTGCGGCCCCGGCCCCGGCTTCGCCCGCCCGCCCAGCCCCGGCCCCTCCCGGCCGCGGCCCCGGCTTCTCCCGCCCTCCCGGCCCCGGCCCCTTACCGAGCGCGTCACCGGCGGGGCCTGAGCTCCGTCCCGCTCAGAGCCGCGTGGTGAGGGGGCGGGGCTGGGAGCTCCACGCCGAGCGGAGGCAGCTGTCCCGCCCCATCCCCACGCCGCTCTGAGTGGGGCGGGGCTCAGGCCCCGTTGGAGCTCCCAGCCCCGCCCCCTCACCACGCGGCTCGGCTCGGGGCGGAGCTCAGGGGCTCGGCCGGAGTCTCAGCGCTTGATGCGCTGAGGCTCCAGGAGAGGGGTGGAGGCGGGAGCCTCCGCTCTTCTCTTGGGGGCCCCTGCGGAGCCCGGGGCCCGGGGCAAATTGCCCCCTTTGCCCCCCCCTCTGGGCGGCCCTGAATGAAATTAATAGGCAGCAGGTTTAAAACAAATAAAAGGAAGTTCTTCTTCACGCAGCGCACAGTCAACTTGTGGAACTCCTTACCTGAGGATGTTGTGAAGGCTAGGACTATAACAAAGTTTAAAAGGGAACTGGATAAATTCATGGTGGCTAAGTCCATAAATGGCTATTAGCCAGGATGGGTAAGAATGGTGTCCCTAGCCTCTGTTCGTCAGAGGATGGAGATGGATGGCAGGAGAGAGTTCACTTGATCATTGCCTGTTAGGTTCACTCCCTCTGGGGCACCTGGCATTGGCCACTGTCGGTAGACAGATGCTGGGCTAGATGGACCTTTGGTCTGACCCGGTGTGGCTGTTCTTATGTTTTTATGAGCCTAGCCCCCAGTCTCTCCCCTGCTGTCGCCCCTTCCCAGCAGCCTTAGGTCACCATGCTGCCAGTGCTCTGGGCGGCAGGGCTCTGAACTCCTGCCGGGCAGTGCAGCAGCGTGGCTGGGTCCAGGCAGGTGGCGCAGCTGCCAGACATACTGCTCTGAGCGACGTGGTAAGGGGGTGAGGAGCCGGCGGGGAGGGGTTGGATAAGGGGTAAGAGGTCCTGGGGGGCAGTCAGGGGACAGGGAGCAGGAGGGGTTGGATAGGTGTGGGAGTCCCAGGGGGCCTGTCAGGAGGAGGGGGTGTGATAGGGGTCGGGGTGGACAGGGAGCGGGGGGGTTGAATGCGAGTGGAGTCTCAGGGGGGCAGTTAGGGGGAGGGGGCAGTTAGGGGACAAGGAGCAGGGGTGGTTGGATGTATTGGGAGTTCTGAGGGGGGCAGTCAGGGGGTTGGAAGTGGGAGGGGGCAGAGGCCAGGCTGTTTGGGGAGGCACAGCCTTCCCTACCCGGCCCTCCATGCAGTTTTGGAACCCCGATGTGGCCCTCAGGCCAAAAAGTTTGCCCACCTTGTCTGGTCTAGTGGGTTACAGCAGGGGGCAGATACATCTGGATTCTATGTAAGAACATCAGAATGGCCATACTGGGTAAAACCAATCATCAATCTACTTCAGTATCCTGTCTTCCAATCATGGCCAATACCAGGTGCTTCAAAGGGAATGAACAGAACAGGCAGTCGTCAAGTGATCCATCCCGTATTGCCCATTCCCAGCTTCTGGCAAACAGAGGTTAGGGATACGCAGAACATGGTGTTACGTCCCTGCCCCTCCCTGCCTAATACAGCCATTGATGGATCTATTCTCCATGAACTTATCTAGTTCTTATTGGAACCCTTTTATAGTTTTGGCCTTCATAATATCCTCTGGGAAAGCATTCCACAGGTTGACTGTAAAGAAATACTTTCTTTTGTTTAATTTAAATCTGCTGCCTATTAATTTCATTGGGTGACCCCTCGTTCTTGTGTTATGTGAAGGAATAAATAACACTTCCTTATTTAATTTCTCCACACCATTCATGATTTTATGGACCTCTATCATATACCCCCTTAGTCATCTCTTGTCCAAGCTGAAAAGTCCCAGTTTTTTTAATCTCAGCTCATACACAAAGTGTTCCATACCCCTAATCATTTCTGTTGCCCTTCTCTGTACACTTTCCAATTCCAATATATCTTTTTTGAGCTGGGGTGATCAATTCTGCATGCAGTATTCAATATGTGAGCTTGCCATGGATTTATATACAGGCAATATGATATTTTTCTGTCAAATTATCTATCCTTTTTCTAATGATTCCCAATATTCTGTTAGCTTTTTTGACTGCCACTTCATATTGAGCAGATGTTTTCAGAGAACTATCCACAATGACTCCAAAATCTTTCTTGATGGATAATAGCTAATTTAGACCCCATCATTTTGTATGTAGTTGGGATTATGTTTTGCTATGTGCATTATTTTTGCATTTATCAACATTGAATTTCACTTGCCATTGTGTTGCCCAGCCACCCAGTTTTGTGAGATTCCTTTGTAACTCTTTGCAATCAGCTTTGGACTTAACTATCTTGAGTAATTTTGTATCACCTCCAAATTTTGCCACCTCACTGTTTACCTCATTTTCCAGATCATTTGTGAATATGTTGAACAGCCCTGGTCCCAGTACAGACCCCTGGGGAACACCACTGTTTACCTCTCTCCATTCTCACCATTTATTCCTACCCTTTTTTTCCAGTCTTTTAACTGGAGTGCTTGGCAACTCTTTCAGGATCATCTAAGGATCCTAATTTAATTTTATGACAAGACTTTTGTTATCTTAATCACCTTGCCCCAAAGTCAGAAGCTGGGAGCAGCACAGAACTCCTCACATATTACACTGGAAATAAGCAGATTTCAGAATGGAAGTCATCTTCGGCATCCTGCAGGTTGGGTGTGTGCAGGGGCGGCTCTAGGAATTGCGCTGCCCCAAGCAGGGTGGCACGCCGCGGGGGGCGCTTTGGTGATTGTCGGAGCCGCGGGACCAGCAGACCCTCTGCAGGCATGCCTGTGGGAGGTCCACCGGAGCCGCTTGCCGCCCTCCTGCGGCACGCCACCACAAGCACGCGCTTGGCGCGCTAGGGACTGGAGCTGGCCCTGGGTGTGTGCCAATTACACAGTAAATAAATCATGTGGTATACTCTGAAAATGCGTTCTGCTAGCGGCTACTCACCTGTGCAGGCATGTCTTGAAGCTATTGGGCATCTGCCAGAATTATTTGTCTTTTATTAAAAACTGCTGACACTTAAGTATGTAATATGCCACAATAAAGATATTCATGTTAAATCCATCCTCCATTAATTTCAACAGAGTTTATACTAGAGATAAACTTGGCACATTCTAAAGTGTCTGAGCCATCTACGCTTTCATTCATATTTAATAATTACAACATCCTCTTGCAGTCTTCTCATTTTCTGATCCCCCCCCCCCAAAAAATACTTCTCTGCGGAACTTTAGGGCCAGATCCTGCATGTGTAGCTGGCATTTCCTGCATGCATAAAGTTAAGCATGTAAAGAAGTGCTTGCAGGATTTAGTAAAACTGCAACCCTTGCACCCGCACTTCATATTTAAGAATGGCTGCAAACATTTAAGCACTTTGATTTTATGTGAGTAAAATTAAGTATATATTTATGTATTCAAGTGTTTGCAGGATTTGGCCCAAAGATTAAAAAGTAAAGTGCTCTGAAAGTAGGAAATGAGTGTTGCAACTCTTTTAAAAAAAAGTGAATGGTACAAAACTTCAAGCATATTTATTTGCTGCAAAGTTTTTTTGTGAATATTTCAGGGCAGAGTTTTTCCCCTAAAGTCTGTCTATTTGATTGCATCAGTGAGCCACATGGTTAGGTTTCTAACTGGGTGTAAGTCATGTGACTGTAAGGGTCAAAGAAATGCACTTGTGCACACACTCGAAATGGTAGGCTCAGTGTGGCCTCTGCAATCAGGCTGAGGCCTGTCTAAAATTCCAGATTTTAAAGAGAAAAATAAACTGTTGTGCAAGCATTAAAACAAATAAGAAATTACACTTTGCATAGTATGGTATTTTAAATGTGCAAACAGCTTGCTATTGTGTTATTGGGAGATGTCATCTCTCTGTGGTTAAGGCTGGCATTAGATTCCTGTTATAAGAAAAGTCTTTATGTGCACGCATACTTCCCTAGCCTAATTTCTCCAAAATCAAACATCTCTTTGAAATTTCACATGCCACATCTTAGTCCACAGTAGAACTTACTTTTTTAAAGCTCGGGGCAAATTTTACGCGTTAATCTGAAGAGAGGGGCATTGCAAAAGCAAGCTGGTGCTTCTGTCTGAAACACCTCTCTTCTTTGCTTCATACAATATCCAAGCATCTTGGCCTAGCCATGCCAAATGTGTTTCATCCAGATGAGTCTGGAAATATGGTTCTTTTTTATTAGTTTTGAGGGAGGGATGTAGAGTGAAGGATTATTTAGGTCTTAATCATGGAGTTTAAGGCAGGGGTTCCTGAACTTTTTGCCAGCACGACCCCATTTTAATTAATTATTTCCTCCCAGGACCCCAGACATCATGGAGGATGCCATTTTGTAGAGCAAAATCACATCTTTCGTGCATCGTGACCTTGCATGCACTGTACATGAGCAATCATGCTGCGTGGTATCCTCTGCACAACCGCAACCCCATTTGCTGATGGCATGACCCCGTGTGGGGTTGTGACCCACAGTTTGGGAAACATTGGTTTAAGGCCAGAAGGGGTCACCAACGCCACCTGCCTCATTGATACTATCCCTCATCAAACCCAACAGTGGAAATTAGACCAAGGGAGACTCAGCTATTGTATGCCATAGGCAGAGGAGAGGCAGGACCAAGGTGCACCAATCCTGCAATGAACTGCACCGGGATCAACCCGCTTAACATTACACTCTGCAAGTGCTCCTATTTGCTTCCGTGGGATTACTCCAGTCATATAGCTAAGCACACGCCTAACTATCTTTGCGGGATTGTGGTTTTAGAAATAACACCCTTGTCACCTTAGTTTATAAGTTTGCCTAGCCAATGAATTTGTATATGCACAAGTATTATACATATTATAGCTATCATTTCGCTTACACGTTACTCTGACAACGACCTTATAAAATGGCTTTGCAGAATTTTGGAGATTTCTGTTTTTATGGCGCAAGTAGTTTATCTTAATCTTCAGGAAGCACTGTATAAATGTATGGTTCTACACACAATCCTTTAAATATTTTACTAACTTTTCACTAAAACAACTTTGTGTCTTCCTCATAGCTGCTGGTTTGTTTTCTCCTCACGGTGCTGATCTGGGTCCGTGAAATTCCAGCAGTAAGCATCACACATGTTACAGGTAAACACAAATTCAAGCTGTCAGCATGCACATCATGGGGGGAGGGATAGCTCAGTGGTTTGAGCATTGGCCTGCTAAACCCAGGATTGTGAGTTCAATCCTTGAGGAGGCCTCTTAGGGATCTGGGGCAAAAATTGGTCCTGCTAGTGAAGGCAGGGGGCTGGACTCAATGACCTTTCAAGGTCCCTTCCAGTTCTAGGAGATTGGTATATCTCCAATTATTACATAGACAAAAATACATACCAGTGCTTGAAAGCTACTGCATAATGCCACATCACAGTTCTTGTTCATTGCAGTGTTCGAGTTTAGAATATAAGCACCACAGTGAGGAAATTCTAAAGATAAGGCCCAAAATCAACTAATATTTTTAGGTTTCAGAGTAGCAACCGTGTTAGTCTGTATCCGCAAAAAGAACAGATGTATTTGTGGCACTTTAGAGATTAACAAATTTATTTGAGCATAAGCTTTTGTGGGCTACAGCCACTTCATCGGATACATAGACTGGAACATACAGCAAGAAGATATTTATACATACAGAGAACATGAAAAGGTGGAAGTACCCATACCAACTGTCAGAGGCCAATCAATTAAGATGAGCTATCATCAGCAGGAGAAAAAAAACTCAATTCAAGTTCAGCAGTCTCTTTGGAGTCTGTTTTTGAAGTTTTTTTGTTGTATAATTGCCACCTTCAAGTCTGTCACTGACTGGTTAGAGAGATTGAAGTGTTCTCCCACTGGTTTTTGGATGTTATGATTCCTGATTTCAGATTTGTGTCCATTTATTCGTTTTCGTAGAGACTATCCAGTTTGGCCAATGTATATGGCAGAGGGGCATTGCTGGCACATGATGGCATATATCACATTGGTAGATGTTCAGGTGAATGGGCCCCTGATGGTGTGGCTGATGTCATTAGGACCTATGATGGTGTCCCTTGAATAGATATGTGGACAGAGTTGGCATCGGTCTTCGTTGCGAGGATAGGTTCCTGGGTTAGTGTTTATGTTGTATGGTGTGCGGTTGCTGGTGAGTATTTGCTTCAGGTGGGGGGCTGTCTGTAAGTGAGGACTGGTCTGTCTCCTGAGATCTGTGTTTCAGAGACTGCTGAACTTGAATTAATATGCAAATTAGATACAATTAACTTAGGTTTGAACAGAGACTGGAAATGTTTGGGCCATTACCCTAATTAAATATATTTCCCCATGTTAAGTATCCTCACACCTTCTATGGGTCATCTCGATTATCACTTCAAAAGTTTTTTTTTCTCCTGCTGATGATAGCTCATCTCAATTGATTGGCTTCTGACAGTTGGTATGGGTTAGTCTCTAAGGTGCCACAAGTACTCCTAATATTTTTAGGTGCCTCTGACCTTAGGTGCTTGACAGAAGACACCTTAAAGGGATCAGCTTTTCGGAGGGCAGCACTCAGTTTGGAGGGCCCACACCCAAAATCACTAATAACTTTAAAATGTAAGTCATGGTTCCCGTAGCAATGTTGAAGGGCTCCTTTTGCAGATGGCAGCTCAAATTCTGCTTTCAGATACAAACAATCATGGTTTATTTTAGTGAAGCCAATGGTGGGGTTGCAGAGAGGTAGCTGAAGGCAGAGTGGGGACCCATGTAGTAGTAGCTCATTACTGACCAATGCTGTTTAATGGATATGTATCATGTATGTGTAATGTAGCTGAGTTCCATGGTTATGGATGTTGTAACAATGGAATTTCCTGACTTTTAGGGAAGGTATTTATAAAAAAAAAAAAAGTCCTTCAAGTTAGTGCATTTGCCCCGCACTGTCCAGGAAGGTGTCCCAATAACAGTGTGCTGAGAATCAATCTAACAATGCACCCAAACTGATAAATTATGTACAGCCAGATGCCAATTTACATCAGCTGAGCCTCTGGGCCATACATCCAATAGTATTAGGGACACCTCTCAAGCTAAGGGAATGTCTACACTTACTAATCCTCCTTGTCGCCTGTAAGGGGCACACAAAGCACACATTCCAGGCCCCCCCCCTTTTTTTTGGAGTGCACTTACCCAAGCAGTAACTAGCACCAGCCAAAGAAATACACTTCTGTCTAGCACTCCCATTTTTCAAGTATCAGCTCCTGCCTCTTTTAGTGATGACTCGCATGACACTCTTTTTATCCTGGTTTCTTCATCAGAAAAAAATTGACTGGTTCAGAGGAAGGAACTTTGGATTTTCCTGGCCCCTGTGTGAGTTTCTTCATATGAATGGGCTCTAGCCCTGTCTAACTTAATTTTAGCCCCCAACCCCACCCCCCACCTCAAAATGGTCGGAATTAAAATAGTATTTCAAATTTGTTTGATTACCAAATATTTTGAAAAATGTTGTTTGCATTAAACCAAAATGAATTTTTATTTCCTGATTGCCAGTGAGTCAAAAAAAATCAGCCTGCGGTTCACAGAGCTCCAGTTCACTCTAGTCTTGGCATGACTCACAGTACAGCTGAGCTGGAGCACTTTTTGTGGGCACACGGGTTAGATCCCCAGCTTTCCCCACATGAATGATCATGCAGAACAATAATTAACCTGAAATATCCTGTGTTCCTGTCTTTCAGCACGGACTCTTTCTCCATGTTACTCTGCCAATCTTACACCGACATCAGACAGGCTAATTTCTGCTGTAGGCTGCACTGTGGTGTTCTCTCCACCAGGCCTGAATTTTAGCACTGGGATTGTACGCTGGGATTATAAAAATGTCTCCTCTACAGTTCTGTCCATCATAGTATATTATAAGGAGCAATCAAAAGTTGATTTACATCCTTCATATAATGGGAACGTTGAGTTCAGCAAAACCCATTGGACTCTCCAAATAAAATTGCAGTTGGGAGATGGAGGAATGTACAGTTTTAGAACAAACTCCCAGGAAACTAAGTGGTTCCAGCTGGAGGTTATTGGTAAGTGCCACCCTCACTGGTCTTGATAACTTTCTCCATTTCTATACTAATTCTTATTCAACCACTGAATTAGATAAGAATGCACAACATATCCCATGGAAAAGGCAGCAATACAGCTCTGCAACTCTACATTTCACTTTCCCATGATGCACCTATAGATTTGCATAGTTGCATAGCAATCAGGAAGTGTCATATAGATGGAGCATGAATGGGAAGTTACCCTTCTGATTATGATGGGGAATTTCCTTCCAAACAGGACTCGGCACCATGACTCGTCTTTTTGTGCAGTGGCTTATTTAGAGACAGGAGTTCTTTTGTTCGCACTGCTAAGCTTTGAGTTAGGTTTTATTTATATATATATATATATATATATATAAAATACTGAGGGGTTTTTATTTCCTGAAACGTTGTTTTTAAACCGCACCGCACTTGCCCAGTTTTGCCAAGTGTTATTGTGATCATTTGAGGGTGGGAATTTTTGGCAGAAATGTTGCACTAATTTTTAATGACCTTAGAGGCAAGTACCTTTTTTTATTCTCTTGGTTTTTGAAGCTGCGTAGTATTATGTAAAGCTACTCTGCTTCCTTCCTGCAAATACAGAAGTAATTTTAAAAAAGTGCATAATTCTGCTTTGGTTGGAAACTAGGAGTGAGATTATAAACTCTTTGTCAGGGACGGTCTTTTTGTTCTGTGTTTGTACAGTGCCAAGCCCAGTGGGGTCCTGGGCCATTATTGGAGGCTTGTAAGTGCTACTGCAATATACATAATAATTAGTGGGACTTTTTAACTGTATTGGCTTTTATTTGACCAATGACAGATGAACAATGCAAGTAGCCACTTGATGGTTTTATTTATGAAGTATAATCTTAATAAGAAATAGTCAATATGGATTTGATCTAATGCATTATCAGTCATACTGCATGAAAGTCGTCGGAGAGTTACCGATTGTAATAATTGTTCATTTGTTAAAGGCTCCTACTCAGCAAGACATTCAACTCCCATTGAAATAAAGGGGATTTCAGCAGGTGCTTAAAGTAAACCACATGCTTAGTGACTTTGCTGAACTGGAGCTGGAGTGTAGTAATGTTCCATTATTGTGTGTATTGAATTGAAGGAAGGGAGCTGTGTATTAGCATCAGTCTACAGACATATAAAGGACAAACTGTGGTGGAACGGTGCTAATGGCCTTACACTGGCAAAGGGGGAACACAGCAGAAAGACGGAGCAGGGGAGCTGGGCAAATCTCTGTTCCCTTATAGCTTTCTCTAATGCTGAGGTGATGTTAGGCCAAGAAAGTAGAGGTGTGGTTAGTGATTCTGTGAGCCTATGTAAGTGGTATGTAGTCAGCTACAATTATTATTGCAGCCTAGAAACTTAAATCCTGCTGTAACTTGTGGCTATCTTAAGGCATTAAAGTTAACATCCCAGGTACCATGCCATAGAGTAATTGCGCGCACTATGTGTGTGCAATCAAACCGAGTTAACATTGCTAAAGAATTTACTGTGCTTTAAGGACTGATCCTGAACCTTTGATTTCAATAGGGTCTTTAACACTGATTTAAATGAGTGCGGGATGTGTCCCATAATGATGCTAAAAGTTGACTCTGAGTAAATTTTATGAGCTGTCTGGTGCTATTTAATTTGTTTCCTTCTTAGTGTTCAATCTATTAATAACCAAGTGATATCTTGATGCATTCCTTCAAATACTTCTACAGTTTTGGCTTCTAGGAACAACCTAGTTGTATAATTAGGTCTTCTGATTTTTAATTTTAAGTGATAAATACTGATTAAAACACCTTGATTTAAAAAATACCCAAATCAGTTTATCCAGTAAACGTCAGAAGTAGTTACTTGTATCCAAGGGCTTGTTTACATGGAGCAGTAATGAGGACTATGGGGGTGTGATGCTGAAGTGCATTAATGTGCTCTACATTAAATGGTCTGTGTAAACCTTGCTGGTGGCCACTAAAGGTTCCATAATGTATTTTTTAATGTGATGCTGTTTGAAACAGTACCATGCTAAAATCAGGAGCGGCAGCAGGTCCCTAAAAGTGGGGTGGCCACTGGCACCTGAACTGTGGCCCTGCCCTTTCCCTGTGGCCCCTTCTCACTCGCTCCTCTCTGCCTCCCCCCTCCCTGTCACTTGTCCTTATGGCTGGTAAAAAGTGGGAGATCCACGCTCCCATCCTTCCAGCCCCCCATTCCGGTGCCTCTGGTTAAAAGGCACTAAGATACATTACAAAGAGAGTACTCATTACAATATGTACAGAGACCAAAAAAAACCCCAATTTTATATAAAACTCTAATTGCTAACCCCCTTCCCCCACCCAATGAAATTAATAAACCCTTAAAAACAAAGGCCTTATTTGGAAATGTTAATGTTTCCTCTTGTCCAGAGCCCTTGTCTCAGCCAGAACTCCGGAGCAACTCTTCCTTGGTGGGCTCCACCATCGAATTTGTCTGTAAGGTGCCAGTAGGGAAAGTTGATTCCTATCGGTGGAAGAAGGATGGCAAGCGTCTCCCTGAAGACAGTCGCTTCCTGCTCTTTCAGAATGACAGCATTTTATGTATACTGAACACAGCACTGTCTGACAATGGGGTGTACACCTGCGAAGTCAGCAATCAAGTCAGCTGGAATGAAACCTCCCTGAAACTAGACATCCAGAGTAAGTGGGCATTTAATTTTAATGCAACAAACAGAATTGCAAATCAAATCAAATTCCAGTAACAAATGACCCCAGTGGTATTTCTGGGTGGGTTGGGGAGAGGCAGGTTGATGGGGAGGGAAGAGGAGGAGGAAAATGATCAGAGGCTATTGAATAACGCTTGGTTACATTTTCAAGAAGACTGATAGATTTCAGGCCAGAAGGGACCATTGTGATCATCTAGTCTGACCTCCTGTGTAATACAGGCCGGAGAGCTTCCCTCACAATAATTCCTAGAGCAGATCTTTCAGAAAAACATCCTGTCTTGATTTAAAGATTGTCAGTGATGAAGATTCCACCACAGCCTTTGGTATAGTGTTCCAGTGGTTAATTACTCTCACCATTAAACTTTGCACCTTTATGTCCAGTCTGAATTTCTCTAGCTTCAGCTTCCAGCCATTGCATTGTGGATATGTTGGAGCTGTGCACTAGTGCTGGTTGAAAACTTACCATCAACTCTTTTTAGGCTAAATGAAAAATTTTGCTTTAAAATTTTTAATTCCTCCTATCCCCCACAAGACAACCTGAAAAGTTTTGAGATGTGTGTGTGTGTGTGTGTGTTTGTGTGTGCACATGCACGTGTGTGTTGTTTTGAGGAAAAGTCAAAAGTTTCTGCAGGATTTTTTTCCACAATCAGTTCTACAGTTTATCTATTGACACGCAATTGCACATACATGTAATCAGTGCTTCAGACCATAACACTTATTGTGGTCCTAAATATGGCCCTGAATTATCAAAACACTAAGCAAAGCACTTAAGCATGTACCTAACTTTAAGCATTTGAGTAATCTGACAATGGAAATACTCACATTTTGAAGATAAGCACAGGTCTAAGTGCCTTTTTTGTTATAAGTGGGTTATCTTCACTTGTGGACATTGGTTTAAAGATGTAGATGCACCTAAACTGAGTATCTGTGCTTAGGTGATGTATTTGCACCCAGAAGTAATGAAGATGTATTTAAAATGAGCCTGACCCAACCTGTCCAAATCTAAATACACCCAGCGTCTGAGAGAACTTGAGACCCATCCCAGACTTCGTGCCTTAGCTTTTTGTCTGATTAAACCACTTTGCAATACTTTGTTCATGGTTTCTTACTAATCAAATTACTACAGGATTTAGATGCCTAAATTTAACTCTCGGCACCCACATTTGAAAACCAACCAACCAACCAAGTGTTTTGGTGCGTTACTTGGCTTATTTTATTTATTGAATGATTTAACCATATGTAGGTTTTTGAGGAGTGGGTTGGAGGAATCATAGTTAAGCCTGGGTGTCTCAAGTTCTGGGTTTTTTTTATGTTTAATGTCTATTGAACTTTCACTGTAGGGTCTTGATGAAATAATCAGTGTATAACATATACCCAGCTTTTCTCCTCTGTGTACATTCATTCCCAGGTCAAGCAGGAGTTTCAGATCTGGGATGTTTTTCTGGGATTGACAGGCCAAAAGGCTGGAGAGGGACAAGCACATGCTGAGCTAGAGGGTTTGGTAAATCGAGAGGAGCTTTAGAAGTGGTTGCAGGGCGAGCCAGGAGGCATTGTGAATGGGGTGTGGTTAGGGAAGGTAACATTTAGGGGGTTGGCCATGTGGCCTTTCCCCATCAGTTACCACTGCCTTCCAGCTTCCTCTTGGGCTCCATGTCTTGCCTTTTTGTCAGCTGCTGACACCTCTGCTTTGAAGGACTCTGGAGTGCAAGCTGAAGTGTGGTGGCAGAAGGAGGAGATGGTGGGGCAGGAGATGTGGGCTGGTGAGTGTGGACACCCAGAAGGACCCAGCACAAGGCTAGCAGCTGGGCTGGCTTTAGCAATAAGGAGGGATGGTGGGAAGCAGTGACTGAGGAAGCACTAGAGGAATCTTGATGGGAAGTGGATCAGTGGCCAGTCAGTCTCACCTCAGTCCCTGGAAAAATCATGAAACAGGTCCTCAAGGAATCAATCCTGAACCACTTAAAGGAGGGGAAAGTGATCAGGAACAGTCAGCATGGATTCACCAAGGGCAAGTCATGCCTGACTAACCTAATTGCCTTCTATGATGAGATAACCGGCTCTGTGGATGAGGGGAAAGCAGTGGATGTGCTATTTCTGGACTTTAGCAAAGCTTTTGATACAGTCTCCCACAGTATTCTTGCCAGCAAGTTAAAGAAGTATGGGCTGGATGAATGGACGGTAAGGTGGATAGAAAACTGGCTAGATGGTCGGGCTCAACGGGTAGTGATCAATGGTTCCATGTCTAGTTGGCAGCCGGTATCAAGTGGAGTGCCCCAAGGGTCGGTGCTGGGGCCAGTTTTATTCAATATCTTCATTAACGATCTGGAGGATGGTGTGGACTGCACCCTTAGCAAGTTTGCAGATGACACTAAACTGGGAGGAGTGGTTGATACGCTGGAGGGTAGGGATAGGATACAGAGGGACCTAGATAAATTAGAGGATTGGGCCAAAAGAAATATGATGAGGTTCAACAAGGACAAGTGCAGACTCCTGCACTTAGGACGGAAGAATCCCATGCACTGCTACATACTAGGGACCGAATGGCTGGGCAGCAGTTCTGCAGAAAAGGACCTAGGGGTTACGGTGGACGAAAAGCTGAATATGAGTCAACAGTGTGCCCTTGTTGCCAAGAAGGCTAATGGCATTTTGGGTTGTATAAGTAGGGGCATTTCCAGCAGATCGAGGGATGTGATCATTCCCCTCTACTCAGCACTGGTGAGGCCTCATTTGGAGTACTGTGTCCAGTTTTGGGCCCCACACTACAAGAAGGATGTGGACAAATTGGAGAGAGTCCAGCGGAGGGCAACAAAAATGATTAGGGGGCTGGAGCACATGACTTATGGAGGAGAGGCTGAGGTAACTGGGATTGTTTAGTCTGCAGAAGAGAAGAATGAGGGGCGATTTGATAGCTGCTTTCAACTACCTGAAAGGGGGTTCCAAAGAGGATGGATCTAGACTGTTCTCAGTGGTAGAAGATGACAGAACAAGGAGTAATGGTCTCAAGTTGCAGAGGGGGAGGTTTAGGTTGGACATTAGGAAAAACTTTTTCACTAGTAGGGTGGTGAAGAACTGGAATGGGTTACCTAGGGAGGTAGTGGAATCTCTTTCCTTAGAGGTTTTTAAGGTCAGGCTTGACAAAGCCCTGGCTGAGATGATTTAGTTGGGTTTGGTCCTGCTTTGAGCAGGGGGTTGGACTAGATGACCTCCTGAGGTCCCTTCCAACCCTGAGATTCTATGATTCTATGATTCTATGGATGGCTAGTAACTCTTCCAAGTGGTTCTACTGAAATGAATTCAAAACTTTGGTCTAATCCAGCGTCTGGGACAGACAGCCAGCCCCAGAACAGGAGGTCATCTTGATGTGGAGGGTTGAGTGATGGGCGCAGCTGGACTTCTGGGTGTGTGAGAGGCTGGTTGCAACTCTAGTTTCCAAAGCCCTTTATAGACCAAGATTTAATATTGGAATCTCTAATAGGTCACAAAGATTTGCTTGGGGGTGGAAGTAGGGAAGAAGATGCTTTCTACTGGCAATGTCCCATGTGAGGCTGGTTTTGCAATATTTTTTTTCACAGATCCTTTAAATGTGGTTGTGGGAGTTGTCGTGGTGATTGGCGTCCTTGTACTAGGTAAGTAATATGTTTTTTCTTTCTTTGCAGCTTCCTCTTTGCCATTGTGCCACTGGCAGTTCACCTGGCAGATCAGTTCCAGGAGG
Source organism: Mauremys reevesii (assembly GCF_016161935.1). Lineage (NCBI taxonomy): Eukaryota > Metazoa > Chordata > Testudines > Geoemydidae > Mauremys > Mauremys reevesii. Next base: position 63,530,842 of record NC_052631.1, read on the forward strand.
CTTGCCTAATAGAGATGGGATAAGTGACCCAGAAATAAATGCAGGTTGTCTACACTGCCAAATCTCTCACACACAAACATGGCAGTCACAGCAGCACGTGGCAGTTTCTGATTGTTACATATTGGTATATGATGAGGCTTAAGGCCAAACCCGGGCACCTGCTGACTCCACTTTAGGCCGGATCTTTGCAGCAAAAGCGATGGTGATCTTTGAGGGCTAGATAGTGCCTAATTCCTGTCATGGGTGTGTGTGGGCAGGGCCCAGCTTCTTCACTTCACCATCACTTGCACTCCCTGTATAATGGACAGGTACAACTGCAGCCCCTGTATCTGGGGAAGCTGCAGCAGCTACATAGAAGAGCTAGGTGGAGGCTCTCTAGGGAAAAAAACCCTGGACTCTCTGATCCCCCTCGTATCCTCTGAAGGAGGGCTGTTGTGTGCCCACGTTGGCTGGCTCAGTCTCTGCCTCTCCCATTGTGGATGCTGGACCCACAGAGAGGCCTTTCTGAGTCAGAGCTGAGGGCAGGAAGCATCACACAGTAGGTCCCCTGTGTGCCCAGATCAGGAAGAGAGAATCCGTCAGTCTTTACTCGTGGGCCTTCATTGGGAATTTTGCCCAGGAGTTGTCAGGGGTGAGTACTGCAGAATGTGGCCAATGGGATTTAGTTGAAGTGGAAGCCACATTAGTACCATGCACTTTGCCCATGCACATTTCTAGCTGTTATGTTTTCCATGCCCAAAACCAGAGACCATGAGGGAACTCCCTAGAGCCACCCACACTGTGCTGTCTCATGCAAGAGCAGCCGTGTGGAAGTGGAACTGCTTTCTCAAATGGAAGGCCTGACAGCAGATTGTGGTATTACCAACTCTGAGAGTTCAAAACCCAGGAGTCAGGACCAAAAAATCAAGAGAGTTTAAAAAAATAAATAAATGTGAATGAGGGGTTCTTTTGATTATTATTGTTTTTAATTTCTTGTTATGAGCCTTAGTTTTGTCTCATGTTCTCTGGCTTTTCTCTGCAACCAGAGGCATATAAACGTACGTGTGTGTGAGAAAGAGAACTATGAAAGCTGAGATTCTCAGCTCCAGAGGCTGGGCTCTAAGAAAACAATAATATCATAAGAGTGACAATGAAATCACAAGAGTTGGCAACTCTGGGACTGTCAGGGAGCCTCCTAGCATTGAAAGTGCAGGTCACAGAAAATGCTAACCACTGGGTTAAGCCAGAGAGTCCTGCTGGCACTTGTTTGCCCTCCCTGTGGTGCTGGACTCAGAGCCACTGCATGGGGTGTGTCCACGTGCACATTCTCAGCTGCTGGCTCTCCACACATCAGGGTTGTAGTATTTCTCCTGAGTTTTGAGCCTGTGGTAGAGCTCTGATCTTGCTCCTGTGGGTCCTGTGCTTCTAGGCGGTTTATGCTAGTCTTAGTGGCTCACTCTGACCCTCCACGTAGCCCTTCTCTCTCTAGGGCCAGGGTTACAGTCTACTGAGCCCTTTTCATCATAGGCCTGTGAGAAGGTTGGTAAGAGAACTCCCACAGTCTCTGTTCAGCCTCTTGTCCTGACAGGGACCTGACTTCCCCTTCCAGGAGATGTTCCTGTAGTGGTGGGTTGGGGGGAACCCGGGCCCACCCTCTACTCTGGTTCCAGCCCAGGGACCCTAATGGTAGCAGTTGTTGGCAGCCAACCTTTCACTGCCAGAGTTTCCCTGGGCCACTTCCCCACAGCTCTCCTGCTTCTCCCCTCTTCACCCTTACCTTAGGGCTCCTTTATCATAGAATCTCAGGGTTGGAAGGGACCTCAGGAGGTCATCTAGTCCAACCCCCTGCTCAAAGCAGGACCAAACCCAACTAAATCATCCCAGCCAGGGCTTTGTCAAGCCTGACCTTAAAAACCTCTAAGGAAGGAGATTCCACCACCTTCCTAGGTAACCCATTCCAGTTCTTCACCACCCTACTAGTGAAAAAGTTTTTCCTAATATCCAACCTAAACCACCCCCTCTGCAACTTGAGACCATTACTCCTTGTTCTGTCATCTTCTACCACTGAGAACAGTCTAGATCCATCCTCTTTGGAACCCGCTTTCAGGTAGTTGAAAGCAGCTATCAAATCGCCCCTCATTCTTCTCTTCTGCAGACTAAACAATCCCAGTTCCCTCAGCCTCTCCTCATAAGTCATGTGTTCCAGCCCCCTAATCATTTTTGTTGTCCTCCGCTAGACTCTCTCCAATTTATCCACATCCTTCTTGTAGTGTGGGGCCCAAAACTGGACACAGTACTCCAAATGAGGCCTCACCAGTGCTGAGTAGAGGGGAATGATCACATCCCTCAATCTGCTGGAAATGCCCCTACTTATACAACCCAAAATGCCATTAGCCTTCTTGGCAACAAGGGCACACTGTTGACTCATATTCAGCTTTTCGTCCACCGTAACCCCTAGGTCCTTTTCTGCAGAACTGCTGCCTAGCCATTCGGTCCCTAGTCTGTAGCAGTGCATGGGATTCTTCCGTCCTAAGTGCAGGAGTCTGCACTTGTCCTTGTTGAACCTCATCATATTTCTTTTGGCCCAATCCTCTAATTTGTCTAGGTCCCTCTGTATCCTATCCCTACCCTCCAGCGTATCAACCACTCCTCCCAGGATGGTTTGAGGGTGTCTTCACTAACCAGTCCTTCAACCACACTTCCTCTCCCCTGGCTCTCCTCTGCCTGACTGGAGTGAGCCCTTTTTATAGTACCAGCAGGGCCTTAATTAGAGTCAGGTGGTCACATTAACTGAATGGCCTCACCTGACTCTTTACAGGTTAATTAGAGTCAGGTGTTCTCATTAGCCTGGAGTAGCCCCTGCTCTGGTCAGTCAGGGAACTGAAAACTGTTAATCCAGTGGTCTGTATATCTGCCTTCTGCTATACCCAACTGGCCTGGGTCTATCACAAGCCTTAAAAAGACTTGAAGGTCCAGTCAGGAGATGGCTGCTGCAAAGTGATGGGAAAGTTTCACCAGTGACGTTGACATGTTCATGTGGGAAAACAAGACACACAACAAATCAATCAAATCTCCTTTTTGCAAGTGTAAGCGAGTGACGGCTTTTAACTTCTTTACTTATATGGTTTCTCCACGTTCCACACAGACCACTTCAAATTGCAACAGAAGGAGGAGCCTGGGATTTTCTGGGCTGTAGCACAGTCATTTAGTCTATGCTGACCTGAAATATCAAGCATCAACTTTCAGGAAAATTACAACTACTTTTTGTTTTGTTTTGTTTTCAGTTGCTGTTTTATGTGTTTTAAAGAAATATCTCACGTGTCCAACACAGTGTTTCTGTGGAGACTCTAGTAAGCTGTATTTAAATATCCTAAAATAATCCCTTTGCTTGCTTTGGGGGCTTGTGTTTTTTGGTAACTCCATTTTGTGTGTGTTTTTCTCCTTTACTATTAAACCAGATGTTCTTCCAAGGAAAACTGTCTATTTAAAATCTACTGCATTCCAAAAGATGAGTTAAAAGTACCTACTTTTGCTCTGTCACCTGCCATTTTTTTTAACAATCACATTTTTGTGTGTGTGTGTGTGTAAGTAAATTTCTTTTCCTCACCTGTTGCTTTGTGACATACCGACACCAATGACCAGATTTGCAAACTGCTGACTATACAGGCATTCTCCACTGCCTGGTTAGATGCAGAGTTCTGTCAGTTACACAAAGAAAACACATTGGAATCAGAGAAATGATTTTGCTATGACTTTTTAATCGTTACTTTAACAATAGTACATTTAGGAAAAAAACAAAACACCACCCACAACTTCCAGCAGAGTGTGATCTCTCTCTCTCTCTCTCTGTCTCTCTCTCTCTTTTTAAGTTGATGGTGTGCCTTCCATTTTTTTTCTTAATGGGGATGGAAAAGTAAAGCTGCTGCACAGCATAACTTTTGGGCAGATTGAGAGACATTTATAAGAATGAGAAAATATTTGGTTAGTTGATATTGGGATACCTGCACCGAAACAAGGGGTCATTGTTACAGGAGACTTCCAAGCCTGCCAAAGTATTCCAACAAATTAGTGGCTCGATTTAGGTGCTTAACACCATTTTGAGTTTTTTTCTGCATGGGGAAATTGACCAGAATAACTATTGTAGAATAAACCATTCTGAAATAACTCCCTGTGTGGACACTCTTATTCAGGAATTGCTGCATTTAAATTAATCCACTTTTGGATTAAGCTAAACCAGAAAAAGGCACTCTTATTCTGGAATAAAAGCATCCACATGGGAAGTTATTGCAGGATAGCTCCAGTACTGGAGGGAAAGGGCCTGGTTCTCCACTGCCTGGAACTTTCTGCCAGCATTTATACTTGTTCAAAGTGGATGTCAAATGAGTGGTGGTATTGGATGCACACAAGCCGCAGATATTGGGGGAATGAGGATGGAGGGCATGGAAAGAAGTGAGATTGAGGGGGGAACACAGCTACTTGGCATACGGGAGGAGGAGGGAATGAGGGGCATAGAACCCCTGGCAGGGAGGAAATTGCGGGGAGTGACAGAGAGTCCCTGAAATGGAGGGGGGTGGGAGGGTAGCACGCAGGGGGCTTGAGCAGGTGGAATGAAGGTTGGCCTATATAAACTGAGAAGTGTAAGCCTCTAGTATTATCTCCACTTTGCATGGGTGCAATTGGTTGCACAAGGTGTGAGTGTAATGCTGACAGACCCTGATAGTTGGCGGGCTGGATCGAATATGGGACCTCTGACGCTCAGTGCATCAGTCTCCACTGCATGAGGTGGCTCTCAGCCAAAGCTGTAGCAGACTCATCAGTTGCTAGCTGGGCTGGGTGCCCCTAGAGGGGGACAGAGCACCACTCCAAGCAGGCGTGGGTTCCACGAGGTGAGGGAGAATCCGCTTCTCTGGCCTTTGTGACAGGTCTGTGCTAGCTGTGAAGTGAGGCTGAGGGATGATGGGCACTGCTGAGCTGAGGCCTGGCCTCTCCAGTGCCCAAGGTAATGAGTCCAACACAGCCGGTTCCGTGCAGCTGTCGGCAGCAGGTAGCAGAAGTTAAAGACACACAGACTGGGCCAAGATGGATTAATTAGGTTAAAAAACAGCAAAGAAACAAAGCATGTGAAGGGACTGCAGGGCTTCTGGTAAAGTCATGGGCTGGGGTGACAATGAGCTGAAATAGTCTAGAAATGTTTACAGTAGAAATTGACCAAACAGTTTATTTTTCAATTGGTTTATTTTGAAGATCCTAGACACTGTTTGTCTGGCGGTTGCTCAAGTGGACCAGGGGGACATGTGGACTGTAAGGAGCAAACGTCACCATCTTCTGGGACCCCAGAAACCACTGTGGCACTCTTGGACCGGAATCCTCTTGATTCTGAAAGGCATCCTAACCAGGCTTCAGCTGCGTCCTGAACAACACCTCGGTTCCTGCTGTCACACCCTCTCGTGTCCTGTTTCCTTCCCCACCTTATTTCTTCACTTTCCTGTCATTCTCCTTTTTGCCACCTGTTTAAGAAGAGCTTGGCTTAGCTGGCCAAGACGGCATTTTTTGTTGTTGTTGCCACACAGCTGTGAGCCCGTGACCAGCAGCAGCTAAAAGCAGTGCCCTCTACAGCCCAACCCTGGTACACGTTTCCCAAGTCTCAGGGTGCCTGCTGAGTGCCGTGCTGGTTTCTCCAGCAGCAAGCTTGTGAGTAAAGGTATGTCTGCACAGTTAGACCGAGCAATTGCTAGCCAGGTTAGCTGAGCCCAGGTGCAAGCCTTCTTGGTTAAGCCTAATTGGTTATTCCTACTCGTGTGATTGTATCCTCACTGTTTCTGCACTTATCGGTGCATGTCTGGGGCATAGCCCATGGTTCTTTGTGCTGAGATGCTCTAGGACTCTTTCCTGACCAACTGTGTCAATAGCAGGTGAAGCTGTCTGTCCTTTAGGGGGAGTTGTGGAAAGACACTGAAGGGCTGCCAGCACTCAAGTGATTTTAGCTTGGGTCCTCACTGCAAAGTGTGTGGGTTCCAGCCTGAGTGAAACGGAGACTGGGTTCTAATTAGGGTTGCCAACTTTGATTGGACAAATTCCTGGATATTTCATCACATGAAGTAATCTTTAATTAAAGATTAATCTTTAATTCCTGGAGACTCCAGGATAAACCTGGAGGGTTGACACCCCTAGTTCTAATTCACCCCACCCAGCCAGGTCAGCTAGCATGGGCGTAAAGTACCGCCAAGCCTGGATCAGAGATTTTTCTTTGTGGATGGTAGAGGATTTAGGCTAAACCCCATGAAGAACTCAGGTTTCTGTCAAGCAGGGGTTCTCAAACTGGAGGTTGTGACCCCTCAGGAGATTGCGAGGTTATTACGTGGAGGGTCATGAGCTATCAGCCTCTATCCCAAACCCAGCTTTGCCTCTAGCATTTAAAGAGTGTTAAATATTAAAAAATGTGTTTTTAATTTAGAAGGGGGAGGTCGCACTCAGAGGCTTGCTGTGTGAAAGGGGTCATCAATACATAAGTTGGAGAACCACTGCTCTACGTCCTTTCTATACAGTGGTGACCCCAATTGGACACAGTACTCCAGCTGAGGCCTAGCCAACTCTGAGTAGAGTGGTACTATCACCTTGCGTGACTTGCATGCTATGTCTCTGTTAATGTAATGTAAAATTGCGTTTGCAACAGCAAGGCATTGCTGACTCATGTTGAGGTTGCGATCCACTACAACTCCCAGATCATTCTCAGCAGTGCTGCTGCCAAGCCAGTTATCTACCATTCTGTATTGACTTCCTGCCAATCTGATATCATTCAATTAATGGCTACTCATTGTTTGTGGTTGTTTAACCAATTCTGTATCCACTTAACAGTAGTTCCACCAAACCTGCATATCTCCAGCTTACTTCTCAGAATGTCATGTGGAACTGTGTCAAAAGCCTTGCTGAAGTCCAGGAATATTATGTACATTGCATTCTCCCTATCCACCAAACCAGTTACCCTGTCAAAGAAGGGAATCAAGCTGATCTGGCATGATTTGTTCTTAGTAAAGCCATGCCTGCTGCTAGTGATCACTCCTTCATTCTCCAGGCATTCGCAAATTGAATGTTTTACACCAGGGGTTCTCAAACTTGGGGATGGGATCCCTGAGGGGGTCGCAAGGCTATTATATGGGGGGTCGCAAGCAGGGCTGGCTCTGGCTTTTTTGCTGCCCCAAGCAAAAAAAAAAAAAAAAACCTGCGCGGGGCCGGAGCAGCAAAGGGCAGAGGGGGTAGTGGGGGACAAACCTGCTGGCCGGCCGGAGCAGCAAAGGGGCAGGGGGGAACAAACCTGCCAGCCAGCCTGAACAGCAAGGGGGAAGCAGGAAACCAACCTGCTGGCTGGCCGGAGCAGCAAAGGCGGAGGGGGGAAGGAAACCTGCTGGCCGGCCGGAGCAAAGAAGGGGGGGGGCAGGAAACAAACCTGCCGGCTGGAGCAGCAAAGGGGGGGCGGGAAACAAACCTACTGGACAGAGCAATGAAGTGGGGGTGGGGACCTGAAACAAACCTGCCAGACGGAGTAGCAAAGGGGGGGGTGTGAAACAAACCTACCGGCCGGAGCAATGAAGTGGGGGGGGCAGGAAACCTGCCGGCCGGTCGGAGCAACGAAGGAGGGAGGGTGGGAAACAAACCTGCCGGCCAGAGCAGCGGGTGGGAGGGGGGCGAGAAACAAACCTGCCGGCCAGAGCAGCGAGGGCGGGGGTGGGGGCGGTGAAACAAACCAGCCGGCCGGAGCAGCAAAGGGCAGGTGGGTGCGAAACAAACTCACAGAATCACAGATTATTAGGGTTGGAAGGGGCCTCAGGAGATCATCTAGTCCAACCCCCTGCTCAAAGCAGGACCAATTCCCACTTCCCTAAATGGCCCCCTCAAGGATTGAACTCACAACCCTGGGTTTAAACTGCCTGGCCGGAGCAGCGAAGGAAAGAAAAAACAAAACAAAAGAAATACCTGCGGGGCGGCGGGAGTGCAGGGGGACTCCCAGCCCTGCAGACCCCGGCAGCGGAATGCACACCCCAACTAGCTAGAGAGAGAGAGAAGGGGGGTAGCCAGGGCTTCCTTAAGCAGGGCGCTCGCCATGCGGCCCCGCCCGCTGTGCCGCCTGCTGGGAGGGCTCCGTGCCGCTCTCGTGGGCAGGCAGGGAAGGACGCGGTCTGCATGCTGGGCTTGCTGCAGACCTGGCACCCTCCCAGCAGCTCCCCTCCTCTGCACCACCGCCCCCTACAGGGCAGCAGGAGCAGCAAACCAAAAAGAAAAAAACCTGCAAGGCGGCGCAAGCGTGGAAGCGTAAAAAAAAAAAAAAAGGATTCGGCGGGATGCCGCCCCTTGGAATCTGCCGCCCCAAGCACCAGCTTGTTCGGCTGGTGCCTGGAGCCGGCCCTGGTCGCAAGCTGTCAACCTCCATCCCAACCCTTGCTTTGCCTCCAGCATTTCTAACGCTGTTAAATATATAAAAATGTGTTTTTAATTAATAAGGGGGGTCACACTCAGAGGCTTGCTCTGTGTAAGGAGTCATCAGCACAAAAGTTTGAGAACCACTGTTTTACACATTGCTCTAGTAGCTTCCCAGGCTGACTGGTCTATGCTTCCCTGGATCCTCCTTTTCCCCCCTTTTAAAGATGGCCACTATGTTAGCCCTTCTCCAGCCTTCCGGGACCTCTCCTCTCATCCATGCATCTGTAAATATTATTGCCAGTAGTTCTGAGATTTCTTCAGCTAATTCCTTCAGTACCCTTGGGTGAATAGCATCTGACCCTGCTGATTTCAATTCATTCAAATTGGTCAAAAGATCTCTCATGTGTTCTTTATTTATCCCGATCTACACCCTTTTCCCTTTATTGTCTGTTGTAACTTTGCTAGTTGTCCGGTCACATGTTGTTTTTTGTGGGAAGACTGAAGGAAAGTAAGCATTGAGCAGCTCTGACTTCCTATCATCCGTTACAAGCTCAGCTTTTCCATTGAGCAGCGGACTCTCACGCTTCCTGGAGCTACTTAACTTTGTTGCAAAAAATGTAACGAAACAAACGATGTTCATTGTGTTGCTACTGGCAAACTCAAAAGGTTCCAGAATGTTTTAAATCATAGAATATCAGGGTTGGACGGAACCTCAGGAGGTCACCTAGTCCAACCCCCTGCTCAAAGCAGGACCAATTCCCCAACTAAATCATCCCAGCCAGGGCTTTGTCAAGCCTGACCTTAAAAATCTCTAAGGAAGAAGATTCCACCACCTCCCTAGGTAACCCATTCCAGTGCTTCACCACTCTCTGAGTGAAAAAGTTTTTCCTAATATCCAACCTAAACCTCCCTCACTGCACCTTGAGACCATTACTTCTTGTTCTGTCATCAGGTACCACTGAGAACAGTCTAGCTCCATCCTCTTTGGAACCCCCTTTCAGGCAGTTGAAGGCAGCTATCAAATCCCACCTCATTCTTCTCTTCTGCAGACTAAACAATCCCAGTTCTCTCAGCCTCTCCTCATAAGTCATGTGCTCCAGCCCCCACCCCTTCTGCCCAAGGCTGCTGGCCCAACCTCCGGGCCGGCCTCAGCCGTCCCTGGCCACCCAAGCTCCAGGCTGCTGGTTGGAGCTGAACCCCTGCCAGCTTCAAGGGCGAGGGGGCGTGAGGTCGGGGGCCTCAAAACAGAACATGTGCCTGGGTTAGGAGCGGTTTAGCCTCCCTGGACTTCAATATCTGCTGCCCAGAATGTGGAGTTTGCCATCTGCCTTTGTCACCTCAGAGCTAACCACTGAAATGTGCCTACTTAAGACTATTCAGAAGCTGAAATGGCTGCATAATGAGGCTGCAGGCTCAGGCTACAATCTTTCAAACTATAGTCTTATGTGCCCTGCTGAAATCTATATAGACTGTTGACTTGGGGACTCCATAGGTTCTGGTTGGCTTCTGCATAGAATTTATGGTGCTGGCTTTGACACCAAAGTCCTAAATGGCCTTGAACCTGCTGCCTTTAGAACCCTTTGCTCTCCCAGTGTAGCCTTGCCACAGATGGGGTCACTCAGAGCAGCTTCAGCTGGCTTGTCCTCTGTTCATGGAAAGAGACAGGCAAGCAGTGCATGTTCCATCAGGCCACTTGATTTTTGGAATTAACTTTCTTGCTTCCAGACTAATGTGCTCTGGGGCAGTCTGGAAGGTGCAGCTCTTTGTTTGAGCTTTTGGGACGGGATGGTGAGCTGGGATGCATGGGAGTAATTTATTACTTGATGACTCCTGGTTTATTGAGGCTGGCTGGATGCTCATGGTGTGCTTTATAACAGGGGGTGGCCAAACTTACTGCCTCTCCGAGCTGCATATGACAGTCTTCAGAAGTTGGAGAGCAGGCAGGTGTGTCCCACGGGGCTGAAGCTCCAAGGTCTCCCCTCCCTGCTGCCAGAGGTGGTGCGTGGGGGGAGGCATGTGGGGTCATGTGCCTCCCCATATTTTTGCTAGGGTTTGCTGGCCCAACTCAGTCTCATGGTGCCACCGGGCCCTCTCTATGCACAGCAGCTGATGAAGCCGGCAAGTTGGGACCTGCAGCCATCGAGGGATCAGCGGCAAACAGCTGGGAGCTGCAGGGAAAAGCTGCTGGGGGAGGGAGGTGGCCAAATCTTTAAATTGTGCCCCTCTATTCTCAGCAGGCACCAGTCATCTCTGCAAAGCCCCTAGCCCCACCACAGGCAGAAGCCCCGAATTCTCAGCCCCCAGTCTGGTAGGTGGAGAATGGGTGGGGTTTGGGGGGCTCTGGGAGCCGCACTTTAACTGTGAAAGAGCTGCATGTGACTCACGAGCCACAGTTTGGCCACCTCTGCTTTAAGAGTATAAGTTCTCAGACTTATGTTCTCTCTTTAAATATATTGTCTATTTGCCTAGTATACTGGCACTTAAAGTTATTAAAAATCTAGCTCCATGAGCTTGCAACACAGGCTGAAAATCATAGCATAGGGGAAAAGTGATTGGGCTGTGTGTGTTTTCGCCAGGTTATGGTTACAAAGTGTGGTTCCTAGAGAAACTTGAATCTACGGGAGTCCTTAACCCTGGCAGCCCAGTTTCCTTGAAAGCCATGTGAGCAAAGCTCACCTCTGAGCAGAGTGCCTGGTTAAATGCACTTAAGAATGTTTAGAAACCAAGGTTGGCCCTGGCCCAAAGTGAAATATGTTCTATTTTAATGCCCTAGCAGAATTAACAGCTCTGTTGGCAAATAACTGCTTCTGGCCTTCCAGGGTCAAAGGGAGTGCTGCAAACAGGAGCCTGCAAGAAGAGGGTTCCAGGAAGTTCTTGACAACTGGGGGAATATTTCAACAACGAGTAATGCCACGAGAACCACTGCAAATCCCTTCATCATGGCATATAGTGGCCTCCTTCCATGTACTCAGTGGCCAGTCACAGTCCCCTACATAGGCTTTCCATGCCTAGGGAGTGTGGTGACGGTGGGGATTTGGCTCTATGGATTGGAGAAGTATATAACGAATTTACATTTAAACCCAGTCTATGCTTTATCTGCCGGAGAACATGTGTTGCAGAACTTGCAGGAGGAGACCAGTGTGTACTTCATCTGTTCCTACTCAAATGGGGCTCCAGAAGGCTTGTGCTCAGTGTCACAGCAGGCCTGTTTTGTAAGGTCTTGGGCTATTGTGAGCCCTTCCCCAACCTCCTCCTGAAAGCAGCTTTTCAGTCTGCATACTGCGCGACACTAGGAACCAATTCTCTGAGAAATCAAAACATTCCCAGACTTTCTACATCTCTGTTGGGTGCATTTGCCCCTTGAGGTGGCCAACAGCTGCTCTCCAACTGCAATAAACATCCTGTGTCTGTTTGAAAAAACAAAACTTGGGGAAAACTTCCCGCAGTTTGATCTGTGATGTGAGTGGTTCAAGCAGCGGCCCCAACTTTCACTGTCAGAGCCAAAGGCAAGAAGTTTCTCTCCCACTTGGACCTCCCTTGTTTTAATGGGCTGGAAAAAGCACTCATGGAATATATTTTCCAGCCACGAGTGGAATATGGCCTAAGGAGGAGTGAAGGCTGCTAGTAGGGGTAAAATCTTAAATGATATCTGTGATGAGACTCTGTAATACACATACAAAACTCTCATTCATCAGATCTAATTTAAGAATTTCACCCCTACACTGGCAGCCTTCACTCCCTCTTGTGCATTGTGCCATTCGTGGCTGGAAAATACACCCCCAAAATTAACACGATGTAATTTCTGTTGCAGACTGTTCATGTCTGGATAGAATAAAAAACCTAAACACTGGGGCGAGGCTGAAATGTGAACATTAATGTCCAGCCGCAATTGCACTGGTCCTGTTGCTGTTGCACTGATGTCAATGGCAAAAAGTCCCATTGACTTCAGTGGGAGCCAGGTCATTTGTAGAAAGGTCAGATTTTAAAAAGCTCACAAAAATCCATACAGCATTAGTTGTTTTTAATAAATGCAGTTGCAAGAAAATGCAGATGTACTTTTCTTCCTTTCCAAAGAGCAAAATGTGAAGCCCTGATTCTGATCTCCCCAATGTTACACCAGTGCAGCTCTGGTAACTTTGGAGTTACTCCTTATTCACACCAAAGAAAGAACAGAATCAGGCCATTGCTGTGTTCACAAAGAAAATAAAAATACTTACATTTTAATAATTGCAGTACAATAGCTCTGCTTGGGACTTAATATTGTCACACTAATGTATAAACACATGAAAGTGCGCAGCTATGGTGTTACAGCATTTGCTCACACATGATGCTAAATGTCCCCAAATCACTCAAAAATACAAAGGAACCACTGTCCAGTTTTACTGATAGGTGGAAACAATGTGACACTCAGCACTTCTATACTTTAGCTTTGACAATGTGATTCCTATCTAAATGCATTAGTTTTTTTAAATCTACGTCAACTTTTTTTAACCCATATTCAAATAAAATGTCATGCTAACACTATGTATCGTAATTTGTACATATTGTGAATGAAAACCCAATAAAAAAAATCAGGCCACAGACAGCTGGCTTTATCCACCCCCCTCCCCACTCACCCCCACCAACACCCAACACATCAATGTCAATGGAATGTCCTTTCTTTTTCATTCTTAGAAAACAAAAAGTCAGGTTGGGGGTCATGTACAATACAGTCCGTACAGTGCTGTGTGAACTAGTTGCCTGTGGCATTCCAAATACTGATCAATGCTGCCCTCCTGTGGTGCATGTGAAAATAACATCAATGTTTAAGGAGTTTTCCCCCTAGAGTGGCACTAGTTCAGGGGTCAGCAACCTTTCAGAAGTGCTGTGCCGAGTCTTTGTTTATTCACTCTAATTTAAGGTTTCGCGTGCCAGTAATAAATTTAAAACCTTTTTAGAAGGTCTTTTTCTATAAGTCTATAATATATAACTAAACTATTGTCGTATGTAAAGTAAATAAGGTTTCAGAACGTTTAAGACGCTTCATTTAAAATTGAATTAAAATGCAGAGCCCCCTGGACTGGTGGCCAGGACCTGGGCAGTGTGAGTGCCACTGAAAATCAGCTCGCATGCTGCCTTTGGCACCTGTGCCATCGGTTGCCTACCCATGCACTAGTTTAATCAGAGAAAGGGGATGGGCAGTAGTGATTGGCAGGCTGGGGGTGGGGTCCAGAGGCATGGTTGGAGAAGTCAGAGCAAGCCAGAAACCTGTTTGCTGGTGACAAGGGCAAAGAAGAAAGAAAAAGGAGCGTTTGGACGTCGCAGCAGCTGTGAAGGGCTTGAAAACAGACTGAGCTGTTTCCTGAGGACTGTTGTACCAAAACGGGGCAGTGGCTCTGAGATGACAAAAGTGGGACTCCAGAGCTAAACCATAAGCAGGGCCGGTGCAAGGAAGTTTTGCACCCTAGGCTTAACTTCCACCTTGCGTCCTCCCTCCCCAAGCCCTGAAGCAGCTCCCCGCCCCTGCCCTGAGCCCCCACGGCAGCAACCCCCCCGGGGAGCTGTGTGGTACCACCCCACCCCAGCTCACCTCTGCTCCGCGTCCTCCCCGAGCACACCGCCTCCCCCACTCTAATTCTCCTCCCAGGCTTGTGGCGCTAAACAGCTGATTGGCACCACAAGCCTGGGAGGTGGAAGAATTAGAGCAGGGCAGCAACCACGCACTGAAACCCCCGGGCTGCCGGTGGTGGCTCAGACTCCCTCTCCCTCCCAGCGCAGCGGCCACTGAAACGCTTTAAAATTTTGGGGGGAGCACCGCTTTTTGGCATCCCCAAATCTTGGCACCCTAGGCAACCGCCTAGTTGGCCTAAATGGTAGCACCGGCCCTGACCATAAGCCTCTGCTGCTTCAATGAAAAGGCAAAGAGCCAAATTTGTAAAGGCATTTAGGTACCTAAAGATGCCGCTAGTGGGATTTTTCAATCTGGAGGCACCTGATTACCATTAAAAATCTGTCCCTAAATCCATTAGTGGGCAACAGTAAGAAACTCCAACCTGTGGGGAACCAGCCAGTAGAGGGCACTCATAATCCACACTCTTCTATAGTGGGTTACAGTAATACCCAAGAAACATTGTGTAAGGCAGTGGTCCCCAAACTGCAGGGTGCACCCACCTAGGGGGTGCAGAGGAACATTTGGGGGGGGGCAGCAGGGGTGGGGAGGTGGGGAGGGACCGCAGGGGGTAGGGAGCCATCCAACCCCAGCTCTGCTCTGACCCCCATCCCCTGCCATGGCCCTGGCTCCCAGTCCTGCATCCAGCCTCACCCCCAGCCTTGGCCCCCGCCCACAGCCCCAGATCCAGCCCCAGCTGCAGCCCCCCTTACTCCTGTTCGCCTCCCACCCCTCGAAGAAGCCATGGCCCCCCACTCCTGACCCTGTCTCCTGGGGGAAAGGGGGGGGGGCAGACAGGGGTAAGGGGTTGCCACCCTGAACATTTGGGGCCCACTGGTGTGGGAAGTGAGATCCATCAAGAGATTTAGGCCTCGCAAGGCTGAGCAGCACACTGCCCAACTTTTAGCTATCTAGAAAAATCACAGCAACACACTGTGCTCCACACAGCCTCGGTAGGTGCCTTGGCTCTTGACACACATCATGGGCAGAGACTGGAGCCCAAGAATGAGCCTCACACAAGCCAGCATGCTACAGTGTGGAGTCCAAAGTGCTACATTGTACTCAATAAATACAGATATAATGAAAGCCAGAGGATGACAAAAAATAGCCAGCCTGGCTAAACCAACCTCAGTTCCTTCTTTGACAAGGTGGGTGGGGGATGGGGGAGCAGTAGACTTGATATATCCTAATTTTTAATAAGGCAAATGAAGGAAAGGTGGTTTAGATGAAATTACAGTCAGGTGGGTGCAAAACTGGTTGAAAGACCCACTCAGAAAGTAGTTTCTGTTAGGCGCTGCCTCCCAAGTGTCAGGCATAGCGGATGGGGCTGAGGTTGAAGCCGGATGTCGGGTAGGGACTGGGCCCAAGGGAGGGCTGTGGAACCGAGATCTTTGGCCATGCTGGGATCAGAACAAGGCTCACAGTCCGTAGACATGCCAACACCGTACTGTGGCTGGAGTCCAGGTGCAGGCCAGAGGTGGGGAGCTGCTTAAGCTAGTTAATGGGCAATACTGACAATGTGTCCTGCGCCTTGCCTCACTCTTGAAGGTAGGCCCTCCCTGCAACCCAAACGTAGGGACTTAGGTTTGCTTGGTGAAACATGAATGGGAACCAGCCACCTGCAGTCACCCAGCTCAGGCACCAGCTCCTGAGGAGGGGGTAGTGCTGTCTGCCTGTACACATTTTAATCCAGTGATTAGAGCACTCAGCTGCAATGTGAGAGACCTGGGTTCACTTCCCTCTGCTGGAGGAACACTGATTTGAACAGGGGTGTCAAACCTCTCAGGAGAGTGGTCTAACCACTGAGTTACAGGCTATGCAGATGTGGGGACTCCCTCTTCCTTTCCTGTTGAAGTTGTTCCAGGTTGGAGAAATAATGCAAGTGATTAGAGCAGGAGGACTGGACCTTGGGACTCCTACCTTCCCCGTGGGTGCCCAAACTCCTGGGCTACAGCATCATTCTACTTTGCTAGCTCTATTTAAGTGTTTATCCACCATGGCGCAGTGTCCCACATCCCAGGCAAGCGTTGTAACTTTTGGGCTATAAGTTAAGTTATAAGGTAGGTGGCACCACCACCTTGCTGCCAGATTCTAAATGGGCCTTGATCGAGTAGGCATGCTCAGAGGCTACCTACTGGATCAGGCCCCCACCTTTCTCCCCACAGTTCATGAATCACTCTTGAGCTTACATGGTAGACAGGTCCCGTCCCACCTCCCCCATTGCATACAGGGAGGAGGCCCAGTGACAAAAACAGGTGCTGAGGGAACTTTTACCCTGAGAACTTGGGTCTTCAGTGTATTAAGACACCTTCAGCATTCGGTGGGAGTTTTATGGAGTCAAAACTGGCATTCAGATGCCTAAATCTGGGGTTTGCCTTGGTTTGCACCCAAATCGTCTACCTTTTGTCTCTGTCTTTGGTCAATCAACTTTTCAGGAGAGAATGTGAGTGAGAAAGACTGGATGCCATTTACCTCTGGAGGGAAAGGAAACAGAGCTCAGAAGGGTTTGGATGGCAGTCTGAAAGAGCTGGGCTTGAGTCTGCCCTAATCAGCAAGGATGTGTGAGTGGAGAAGCCAGAAACTGGCTAGGTGGGTGCAGCTTGGGTAAGGTAAGGAGCCCTCACCTCGCTGCTGAGAGTGTGTGGGGAGGGGGAGATCAGATTAGAAATGAGACAGCATGAGATAATATTTCTCTCAATCATTTTACTTGTATTACTCTGAACACACACATAGGAATGCTATAAAAGAAAATCCTAACAATGTAACAGTGACAAACATACACGAGTAACATAGCTGACAGATACATGCAAGAGCTGAATGACACTGGAGTTATATACTGCAGAAGTGACATTAAAGTTGCAAAATCCAGCACTGAAAAGTTAGGAAATGCCCAAACAGAGATTGTCCACTCCTGCCCTTCCCCCACACACTTCCGTATACACGGAATAAACCACAGGAAGTCTGTGACAGAGTCTAAAATAGAATCTGTCTCGCCTCAGCCTCAGGCCTTCAATACAAGATAAATTTTTTTCTTGCCACTCGTCACCTCATGTAGTGCAGGCCCTGAGTATGTACTGAGGCAGGGGTTCCTAGACTACATTGTAGGTGATGATGCAACTAAAAACTGCATCATTAAAAACCTATGCCTGAGGTGCAGATTTGTGATTACATGGGCAATCTTTCCTACTAGTATTTTTTAATTTGAGTGCTTGACTTTGCAACCTTAATATTCTTCTAATGTAAGAAATTTTCTAGTGCCTAAAACAAACACAATCCTGCCATCCTATTGAGCTATATTGAGAAGCCAGGTGAACTAATGGCAGGATTTGAATTAATACCTTTGATGTGTACAACATAAAGCTACTTAATAGTAACAGCAGTACAGTGGAATGGCTTACATGACTATTTACTAGCTAGTAGAGGAACGGTGGGAATCAGGCACTATTCCTGGTTTGTGCATTGAGGGTTAATAAGGGCCAGCCTTATGAAAATGGTGCCCGTGGCGAACCTGTATGATGGTGCTTCCTCCATCACCCCTGGCTCCCCCCACCCATCGCCTCCGGGCCATTACCTATACTTCATATAGAATGTCCTTTCGATGTAGATGAGCATCTCCCATGGTCCAGTGTGAGTTAAGTGTCCCTTGGTGAGCCACTTACTTTGACTAGTCCCTTCAAGATGTGCTGGCTAACTACCTTGTGGGAATTACACTAGGAACAAACATTTAAACTCCAGGTCTAGAGCCAATACTCATTACTTCAAATACAAAAAAGATACATGCATACAGATAGCATAAACATATTCAGCAAATCATAACCTTTTCACAGATAGTGTGTGTGTTGGGGAGCATGAGACTGTGTTCCTATTTTCCCGTAACTGTGCTTTCAGCAATAGTGGAGCCATTTTTTAGTGAAATTCTGGGGTTGGAGTGGGGAACTGAGCCTGAGCAGAGTCCTGACAGTGAAAATTTCAGCCCAGGTGGTTAAATTTTGTAAAAGTTTATAAGCAACCAACCACACAGGCTTGCAAGAGGAAGCATTAGCCAGACTTAGGTATGGGTGTTTCCAAGAGCTGGCCATGACGACAGGTTGTAGCTTCTTCTGGTTCATTCTTGGTGGCACGAGACTAGGGAATGCTCTTTACGGCCGCTGCAGCATGTCTTCCCGAAGCTCCTGCTGCACCTGCACAACATATGTATGTTCATGAAGTGTGCCCTACCGCATCCCACTGCTGGGGCTCAGTGCCAGCCTCATCATGGGGCGCAGGGGAACTCAGAACTTCCATAAATCTTTCAGAACAGTGGCAGGGCCCTGCACAGACAGGGAAAGGATTTCAAACCCCCTTATTGCTACTTGCATGCCAGCAGTTCCTGGGCAATGGTATAACTCACTGAGAGAACATGAGACTAAAACTGGCATTTTGGAGAACTTGGTAGGGCGTGGTCATTTCTGCTGGAAAACAAGAGCAGCACGGAAACCCTGTGGGGAGAGTGTAGATCTGCATCCACTTCGACTGTAAGCTTGACGGGGCTAGGACTGTCTTGCTGTGTGTACATACAAAGCCTAGCACAGTGGGACCCTGACCATGGTTGAGGCCTTTCAGTAGCCACTGCAGTAGGAATGTTAACAGGAGTACGAGAGACAAGGTGAGTGAGGGAACATCTTTTATTGGACCAACTTCTGTTGGCGAAAGACGAGCTTTCAAGCTACAGTGACCCGAAGAAGAGCTCTGAGTAAATTCAAAAGCGTGTCTCTCTCCCCAACAGAAGTTGGCCCAATAGAATATGCTACCTGCCCTACCTTGTCTCTTTAATATCCTGGGACTGGCATGGCTACACTGCAAATAATGGGACTGTGATTGTTATTTTTAAAAAAGTTTGACAGCCTAAAGATGCTCTAAAATCAGACTTCCCTCCACCAATGAGGGTGCTCTCCCTCGCTAAGGTGAGAATATAAGACTCATGCCTCTAACCCTATGGGGCATGATTTATATTTTTAAAAGGATATGCAGATCTGCCTTTGGGTATCAGCATTGTGTTTTAATGGGTGGCAGCCCTGTTGAATGGGTGGCTATTTCAGCTTCCAGCTTGTTGACAAAGGTCTGGAGTTAGCTTCTGGACAGACACATTCCGCTTCAGAACAGCCAGGGAAACCAGATATTACAATGCTCGGCTTGCACTCTGTTACCATGGTTATATAACTGGGGAAAAATAACATTCCAAGTTTAAAATACCTGAGTTCTGTTAGTTTTTGGAGTGTAGAGAAGCCCTGTGGCTGTGGGTGACAATGGGAGTCAACTCAAAGCTGAAAGTAAGCTAAGGTTCAGCATTCTTCATGTTCTTGGGTGGGAGGGACAGAAAGCCCAACTAAAACTCTGGTATGGATTACATAATTATTCCGAACCACACCTGCCAGGCTTTTCAACTCTGGCTGCAAGCCAGGCCCCTCTCCTGCATGGTAGAAGTTGTAAGCTAAATAATAATTATCATAATCATTTACAACTGAAGGGGCAGATGAACCTCAAAATATCAACAATAAAAAGTGAGTTACAAGCCTGCTACCTCCTGGTCTGCTTCCTCTTTGGAATGTCGTTTATTTTCTCTTTGGTCTCCTTGGCTCCTGCAATCTGCAAAGGAGCGAGAGGCTGGTTAGCTCCTGTGTTTTGTACAAGTCATTCTTCATGTAGAGGGTGACTGCATCTCTGTGTGGCATTTTGAGCCCAGCTATAGAGGGGAGTGCAAATCAGTCTTCTGGAGACTGTAGCGGAGCAGTTACCCCGCTCTGGCCTGGAGGGGGTTAAAAGCCAGCCCTGGGGAAACAGCCACAGCTGGGGCCATGCCCCAATCAGGCCACAGCTGGCCCTATAAAAGGGCTCTGAGCCAGGAGCTTAGGGAGACTCTCTCTCTAGCTTATGAGGGAGAAGGACTGGCTGCCTGCCTGGGAGAAAAGGGTACCTGGAGTGGAGCAGGGCTGGGAGAAGGCCAGAGGAGCTGGGGACCTCCAGCCTGGAAAACCCCCAGGCTGCAGGCCTTGCTAAAGGCCCGCAAAGGTAGTAGGACTACAGAGGTGTAGCCTGGGAATTGATAACAGTCAGCTCTCTGTTCTTGGGGAACCAGGGTGCAGTATCCAGCCTGACTCATGAAAGGCACTCCTCCCCACCCCAGCCTCTGCTTAAACCAAAACCCATCAGAGGAAAAAACTTGTAGAGAGCAGTGAAAGGCATTGGGAGACACACCTAGACCCTTCCTGACAAGGGTGACAAGATTAAGACATCTCCATTAGCATACAGAATGAAGAACAGAGACAACTCCCCTAGCCTCATCTGCATGAAAGATGGGACAGGGAGAAATCTCAATTTGCATGCAGAATGGAGAACAGAGATTCCAAGGCAAGAACCGCATGGAATTCTGGGACCAGAAAAGCAGGGAAGCACTGCATGATGGGGGATCTCTGCTCCAGATGTTAATGAATCAATGTCTGCCCACACCGAACTCAGTAGTTATCAGACCGATTCTAGTAATGAATCCTTGATTGATATCCAACTAAAGCAGCCTAGCTGCATTGTGAGCTCCCTGGAAGAAAACACTACCCATAGCCAAGAGTGATTAGCTCCTATTGTCTAGCCTAAAGAAAACCCTTGAGTCATCAGTTTACCTATAAACAAATCTAGTGTTTTCCCTTGAACCACTGTATTTTCTCTACAAAAATCCCTGCTCACCCTCCAGTCAGGGTTCTGATGCTTAGATCCAAACTATGCATCAGTTCCACTGGGACTCCATCTTCTCCTGACTGATCATGCTGGGGGCTCTGCCTGTCTCCAGCACTCAGGACCCTAAGCTACCACCATCACCTGGGAACCCCGAACAGTTCAAGTTTCAGGGAGTGGTGAGATCCCCTTCTCTTTCTCTCTGTTTTCCTTTCTACCTTAGGTATTAACCTTTAATAATGTATGTTATGGTGGTTTAGCCCTCCTTGTGTAGTTATCACTAGTATTCAATAAATAACTTTTATGGTTAAGTTGGTTGCTTATCTCTCTCTTGTTGAACTTTACTCTTTTGTGTTTTTAGCTTCCCCCATTCACTCTACAGCAATGCTTCTTTTACCTAAGCTAAAGATCCCTGCAGTGCCCAAAATACTGTAGGGTTTGCTCAGCAAGTAGGTTACTGCCAGTACAATTGTGGTGTGAGAGTGGGGATAGGGACGTGCTGAATCTGGGATGCATAAAGATAACAGTGTGAAAGTGCTGCTTGACCCAGTCCATAGAGCCCAGGGGTATATAAAGAGAGTCAGCTTGAAAGTGCTGCTTCCTCCAGCCCAGCGAGTCCAAAGACGTATAAGGGGTCAGCTTGACAGTGCTGATTGACCCGGTCTGCTCAGACTTGCTCTGTTAATGTATGTGTGGGTGGGTGTGTGTTCATCCGGTTCTGGAGCTGGAGAAACCCAGCCCTAGGGAACCTAGGTCCTGCAGGATAGCTCCATTGGGAGGGGACTTGCAGAAGGGAGAAGTAGAGCTCCATATGAGAACACAAGTGACACAAGCAGTACATTGACAGAATTACAGAACACCCTCCACCTCCCAGAAGAGTGACCTAAATAAATGAGCATACCCCAAAGTAACAGGCAAATCTGATAACAAAATAGACAGAGGCAGCAGGTCAAAACCCCCCTTGCCAGTAATGAGAGGTTTACAGATGGCAGTCTGCCCCAGTGAGCAGGGGCTAGATGATGACTGTCAGTAGCCACTGAGGCAAGGTGGGGGCAGAGGGTTGGGGGTTCCCCTGGGAGGAGAGACCCAGATTGTGAGGTACTGCTGGGGGCAGCACTCCAGGGTAAGAGGCACCGGGGTCCGAGAGGGACGTGACCAGCAGCAGGCGAGCCACTGGCCTGCAGAGGGTGCTCTGGGCTGGAAGAGCTAATTCCCAAGAGGATCAGCAGGATGCACTGTGCCGGTGAGTCATCAACCTCGCTGCGGAGACTACGAGTTGTTAGATCCTCCGTTTCCACCACAAGGTGGAAATTTTGAGATTTTAGAGTCAAGCGCAGGAATGTGATCGGGAAAATGAAATTTCCTGTCTAATATTCCCCATCACCTGCACTTCACCCTCTGTTAATTACCTGGTACTAATCTGATTTACTAGAATCTCCAGCGGCATTTGCTCTTGCTGGTATTTCAGACACTGCAGGAGGAAGAGCTATTGATATCGTGCAGATTAACTCCAAGAAAACAACATACTCTCAGAGTCTCATCTGCAGGGAAGCAACGGCTTTTGGAAGAACTCCCAGATGTTAATACATGTGTTACAAAGTGCTCTGCAATAACCAGGTGAATGATGAGAAAAAAGCACAAGAAGTTGCATATCTTGAGAACAGCATCCCACGAGAGCTGGTAGATGGGGTAGGAAAGGAAGGAAATCTAGACTGCTCGAATGCATTGTAACTGAGACATACCTTTATCTGCCCACAGATCTAAAGTGACACAACAACAGCTAGAGACAGCGGTTCACATCACAAGGCCACAGAATCCAAGAACTATAAATACACAGACATGGCGGGGAATGTAAGAGACACGTACAAACTAACTGGGCAGCCTGAGCAGTGGGGGAGACACACATGGCATTTAAAATGAAAGACTTTAACAGCTTTTAATACTGGACAGCTGAACAATTTACCCCAGCGAGCTAAGCAGTTATTTAGTCCTTACACTAATTTTGTTCTGTTTTAACATTCAGTCCAATTTTACTCTTGTAATTTCTATGGCAAATAAAACCTTGCTTTTATTTCAAGGCAACTGGATGGGTAATTGTTGGTAGGGACAATCCCTGGCCAGACGGTCTCGAGGGAAGGAGATCAACTGCAATGTGGACATAGGTTTTGGAGGTGTGACTGCAGTACGTGTAGACATGCCTGAGCTAGCTTGGATTCCCATAACACTGAAACTGCAGCAGCACTGACTGAGCATAGGCGCTAGGTTCTGGGCTGGCTGGTATAGCTGGTGCTGTAGCCCGTGCTGCTGCCGCTTCACTATTTGTACCCAAACTAGTGAGATTAGCACAGGTATCCCTGCAGTCTTCCAATTACCACTGCGTCCTGCCTGCAGCGTCCACAGGGACAGAGGTACCTGCTTGAGCACTTCATTTAGGGCCAGCTTGTTAAAGGTATTTAGGTGCACAACAACAGAGCTAGGTGCCCTGGGCGCTGGAAACCCCATGAGGCAGCTATCGGAACTGTTAGGTGCCTAAATACCTTTAAAAACCTGTCCCCTAGTCAAAGACTCCCAGGGCATTGACTGTAGACAGGTCACTTGGAGCATGGGGAAGTGAGAGAGCCATACACAAAGTTACCCAGGAAAGAGAGAGGTAGTAAATTATGACCACACAGCAACTGGAATGAAACCAGAAGGATACTCACACCACATGAAGAGGGTTAGAAGGCCAAGGAGAGAGATTACAGCTGAGGTGACTGCATAGCCTGTCAGATCTACAGTCTGTGAGCAGCCTCTGTCTGTATGTATTTAAAAAAAAAAAAGAGAGAAAGTTATAGCTTGTTAGTAGCTTGCACATTTGTCCAAAGAAATCATTGGGGAGTTAAAATGTAGGACATAAACTTTCATTTAAGCCAGACCTCTATAGGGCTAAGACATGTCTGTTGGAGGAGAGAACCGGAACATCTATATTTTATAATAATACACAAGATTCAAATGTGCTGCCCTGGAGACATCCACTCCAGATCCCCGACCAGGACTTTCGAGTGACCAAAGTGAAAACCCTTCCTAGGTTTTCTGCTGAGCCAAGGGCACAGCGGGATGGGACTTTGGGGGTTAGGACAGTGCTGTGTGTGGATACTCATGCAGCACAGACATGTTCAGTGTTCATGTGCACTGTCTCCATATCTTGATAGAAGTGACTCCCGGTGATGGGAGGTCACTACACCAGGCTCTGCAGCAAGAACCACCCATGCAGAACCTCCAGCTCTCAGAGGTGAGGGTTTGTTCTCAGGGAAACATGCAGCATAAACATAGGTCACTAGAGGGTCTGTTCTCACCTTGGAGCTTGGAGATTTTCTGGAGTAGGAGGCTGGCAAACAGGACCACTAATATCACAGCTCCAGGGGCTGCTGAGTCCAGGATGACACGCTGCCCTGGGACAGGGAGGGAAACACATGAAGGCAGACAGACAAATGTGTTATGAAAGTTCCCGTGTGAGGACATTTCTGCTATGTACAAGAGCATGATTCCAAGGAGTGCCTCATGCAGTAAACAGGTCAGATCATGGGCTTTGCATTCTATTACAAACCAGAGTTTTGGAAAGAAACGGACAGGAAGTTTGGGAATCAAATCTCATCTAGTGGCAGCTGATATTTTAAAAAGCCAGTGCAAATTCAACAGCTAAGCAGATAGACAAGCCATCCTACAGCTCTGCTGGTCATCATCAAGCTGCTGAGCTCTACCTGATTATAACTTCAGTCTCTCACTCATCCCTTCCGCATACCTGGTGTTATCTCACCGCTCACTGCAGTAAAGTGACTGACACATCCAATATGCTGATTCATGACCCAGAGGTTTCAGAAGTGAATCCCACGTCCTTTAATGCTGCCTTCTCCTCGGCTGATATTTCCACCTTTTAAAGTCATGTGTTTAGGGCAGGGCAAGTTAAGAGTTAGATGTTGGATAGGCTTTGCAGTGAATGTGAAGGGAATGGGCTGCAGAGTGAGTGTATGTCAATATTAGTACCAGAAAAAGCCCCTTATACAGCCCTTTCCTCTAATTTAGTGAGGTCTATCAGGGTCTTTCCTCAATCCCATTTAGGAAATAAATCAGTTCACCACCTGTCCCCCAGTAGTTGAATCATAAATAGAATGACTCACATGGTTTGGTCTTAAATCCACTGAGCTTTGCAGGCTGACACACCAACGTTGCTGATATCAGGATTGTTACTGTTATTACATATACAAGCAAAATCTCAAGCAATATGAAGACAGCAGAGGGACCTGGGAGAATTAAACCAGAATTAGAGAGACTGAACTGGTTAATCTGTCTTAGTGAAGGTGAATGTCAGTGAGAGATCATGATTGGGTGTGGGCACTATACAGATGGGGCTACAGTTTGGCCTCAGTTACACCAGTGACACCCCAGTGAGGTCAGTGAAGTCAGTGGGGTGCAGTGGCGTAGCAGATGGCAGAGTTTGGCTCCCGGGCTGGATGTGAAGTTTATAGTGGGGAAGCAGTTGCACCCGTGGACCGGAAAAGTGACTGGCAAAGGGATAGTGCTGAGTGCTGCAGGCTGAGGCATTACAGATTAAAGGAGGTTTCAGTTTCATCCCAAGAGGCAACACTGGGGTAGAATTCACTATAAACCAAAGCCTTCAGTCAACATATAGATCACACCCTTATTATACATCAACTACCCCTGCTGCTCCCTCTTCTCCCATCCTAAGCTACTCTGCAACATCTACAAGATGTGCCCGTTTCCTGCTCAACTGTGGCAACCAGTATCTACAATCTCGGATACATACCGGTTCCCAAGACCTTGCTGCTAAAAGTGTAACTTCTATGACCTTGTCTCAGCCAGCTGAATTGCATGAGGCCATTTTGGTGCCCAGTTCTGGTTGCACAGGAAGATTAAAGCTTTCCTTCATTTTTCACACAACCTATTTCTCAGTTGGCCAGTTCTGGCATTCATGCATGTCTCTGGAAGGTTTCTGAAATATGGTGTAATAGCCTAGCGTTTGTCACCCTGCTGACCCTGGCCACCTGATCAGGCCACAACCTAAGTCAGCCGGTGAAACTGACAACAGGATGGCTGAGTGCACATGCACCTGAAGGTCCACCCCAGCCAATTCTGCCACATGTAGCTGCACTACCCTACTTGCCCTGAAATTAAGCCTTCCTGTGAGCCACCATATCTGCTCCCCCGCATGAGTCCTCCACCATCCCCAAATGCCCAAAGCCTCTAGTCAATGCCTCTTTGAAAATTCACCAAAATCACTGCTGGCACTACCTTTCCTTCCCCCTGCATGCTACAGGGCTTGTCTACACTTGCAAGTTTTGTCACCAAAAAACTGGCTTTTGGCAACAAAACAGCAATAGCATACACACTGCAAGGTCACTTTTTTCGAAACCCTCCCCCTAGTTTTGGCGACAAAAAGCTTCCACCCCGCGAGAGACTTTTGTCTTTTCCCCGCCTTTTATTGTCGACAAACAGCCAGTGTAGACACCACAGGTTTTTCTCCAATTTTATTGGCCTCCAGAAAGTATCCCACAATTCCCCTACTGCTGCTCTGGTCAGTGTTTTGAACTCCGCTGCCCTGCAGCCAACCCGCCCCTCCCCCTTGCAAGCCCCAGGACTTTTAAATCTCATTTCCTGTTTGCTGGCTTCCCAGAGGAGCTTCCCAGGTGAGCATGGCTGGCTATCGCCCCAAACATGCTCCCACTTGGACCACTGCTGAGTTGTTGGATCTGATTGGTATAGAGGGAGAGGAGTCTGTTCAGTCGCAGCGTAGGAATTGGGACACATATGGGAAAATTTCTCAAGGCTTGTGAGATAAGGGCTATGATCGGGAGACGCAGCAGTGCAGAGCGAAGATAAAGAAGCTGAGGCAGGCGTACCATAAAGTGCGGGATGCGAACCATTGCTCCGGTGGTGCACCTACAGCCTGCTGCTTCTATAAGGAGCTGAATGCTATCCTCAGTGGTGACCCCCACCTCCATTGCCAATAGTCCCATGGATACTTCGCATGCTGCTGAAAGAGGGGGTAACCCTGAGGCTGAAATTATGGATGAAGAAGTGGAGCTAGAAGAGGCTGTGGTGCTCCCAGCGGGGTAGCCTGGTGAGGCATGCAGCCAGGAACTTTTCTCCACTCCAGAAGTGCTCAATGGGGAGCAGGAAGCAGATGAGACTCCGGGTGAGTTGCTGTGGCTTGTGTAGGGAATCGAAAAGTGGGAGGCAGGTATTGTGTAGCTAATCTGTAGGGCCAAGCAGGATGTCTATGGACATTGAGATCTGCAGGAAATCCTCCAGAGAGAGGCTCTGGAAAGTTTCCAAGAGGTACTTGTTAATCCTCTGCCACAGATTCCAAGGGATTGCAGCTTTGTTAGGTCCCCCATTGTAGGAAACTGTACCATGCCATTTAGCAATCACTGAAGCTGGGACCACAGCGGCACATGGCTGAACTGCATATACACCGGGGTGAGAGCTGCAAGCATTCCGAAGCTGAGCCCTGGTTTCCCTAGTCACCCTCATCAGTGAGATGTCAGCCAGCAGGCTGGCTGCCTGTGAAAAATTGTGGGATAATTTTAGAATGATTTCGCTGTCTGTACACACAACCGCCTTCCCCCATTCTGAAACTCACCATGATTGGGGTACTCACGGAGCTGTATGCCTGCTAGAGTCTCAGAAAGTGATTTCTACTAGCAAAATGCCCTTCTTACTAACACATCATGCACCCCCCTGAAGAGATGTTCCGCAAGGTGCTGCAGCGCGATGAGAAACAGACCACGGAATGCAAAGAGTGCTGGGAAGCTGAAAGGCAGGACAGAAAAGAGAATGCTGCTTTTGCTAGGAAAGCGATAGAGAAGATGATAAAAGTTATGGAGGATCAGACAGAGATGCTCAAGTCTTTGATACAGCTGCAGTCTGAGCAGATCCACGTTCGAGTGCCTCTGCAGCAGATGCACAATTCTTTGCCAACCCCACCCACCTCTATGCCCTCACATTCCTTTCACTCCACAACACTCCTGAGTTTCCCCATCACTCCATCCCTTCTCACAGCTTGCATAATGATAGCTGGAGCTACACACAGTTGTGAGGTTTTACCCTTTTTAACAATAAATAAAGGCTAAGGTATTTAATGGCACAGCATTTTTATTCTGTGTTCTACAAAAGTGTATAGCAATCAATTCACTCTCAGGAACAGGCTTCTAAAGCATTGTGTTGCATGGATCTTGGGCCCCAAAACTGTAATGGATGCAACAGGGAAGCAACTCCAAAGCAGATGTGTTAGTGCCCCTCATTGTCAAAGTGGTTCCTCAAAGCCTCCTTGATGTTAATAGCAGCCCTCTGGGCTCCTCTGACAGCCCTACCACCTGGCTGTTCAAACTGTGCAGCCAAGCACTCTGCCTCAGTGCTCCATACGTGAGCAAACATTTCACCTTTAGATTCACACAGATTATGCAAAGTGCAGCACGTGGTTATGACCACAGGAATATTATCCTTGGTAAGGTCTAGCCTGACATTTAAACACCTCCAGTGAGCTTTCAAACGGCCAAAGGCACATTCGACTACCATGTGGCACCTGTTCAGCCTGCTGTTAAAGTATTCCCTGCTGATGTCCAGGTGCTCTGTGTAAGGTTTCATGAGCCAGGGCTGTAAGGGATAAGCTGGATGTCCCAGGATTACTATAGGCATTTCCACATCCCCGACTGTGAACTTGTGGCCTGGAAAGAAAGTCCCTGCCTGCAGCTTTCTGTACAGGCCACTGTTCCTGAAGACGCATGCACCTTTCCAAACCAGCCTGCACTGATGTCCGTGAAACGCCCCTGGTGATCCACAAGCGCCTGCAACACCATGGAGAAGTATCCCTTCCTATTGATGTATTCAGAGGCAAGGTGGTCTGGTACTAAAATTGGAATGCGTGTGCCATCAATCACCCGGCCACAGTTAGAGAAACCCATCTCTGCAAAGCCATCCACTAGGTCATGCACATTTCCCAGAGTCATGGTCCTAGGCATCAGAGTAAGATTTATTGCCTTGCACACTTGGAGTAATACAGCCCCAACAGTGGACTTTCCTACTCCAAATTGATTGGCGACTGACTGAAAGCAGTCTGGATTTGACAGCTTCCAGACAGTGATTGCAAACACTTCTCTACCGGAAGGGTAGCTCTCATTCTGGTGTCCTTGCGCTGCAGGTTGGGGGCCAGTTCAGCACATAGCTCCATGAAGGTTGCTTTATGCATTCTAAAGTTCTGTACCCACTGGTTGTCATCCCACACTTGCATGACAATGCAATCCCACCCATCAGTGCTTGTTTCCCTAGCCCAAAAGATTCACCCACAAAAGCTCATGCTCCAATACATCTGTTAGTCTATAAAGTGCCACAGGACTCTGCTGCTAGCCCAAAAGCGACGCTCTACTGTATGCAGCTGCTCTGTGAATGCACAAAGCGCTGATAAGTTGCTGCTGTTCACATCACACTCGGGTGCCTGCAATTCATCCTCCGCTAACTTTGACTGCTCTTTATAAATATATCAGAGGGATTAATATTAGGGAGGGAGAGGAATTATTTAAGCATAGTAACAATGTGAACACAAGAACAAATGGATATAAACTGGACACTAAGAAGTTTAGACTTGAAATTAGACGAAGGTTTCTAACCATTAGAGGAGTGAAGTTCTGGAACAGCCTTCCAAGGGGAGTAGTGGGGGCAAAAGACATATCTGGCTTTAAGACTAAGCTTGATAAATTTATGGAGGGGATGGTATGATGGGATAGCCTAATTTTGGCAATTAATTTGGCAATTGATCTTTAATTATCAGCAGATAAGTATGCCCAGTGGTCTGTGATGGGATGTTAGATGGGGTGAGATCTCAGTTACTACAGAGAATTCTTTCCTGGGTGCTGGCTGGTGAGTCTTGCCCACATGCTCAGGGTTTAACTGATCGCCATATTTGGGGTCGGGAAGGAATTTTCCTCCAGGGCAGATTGGCAGAGGCCCTGGAGGTTTTTCGCCTTCCTCTGCAGCATGGGGCACGGGTTACTTGCTGGAGGATTCTCTGCACCTTGAGGTCTTCAAACCGCAATTTGGGGACTTCAATAACTCAGACATAGGCTAGGGGTTTGTTATAGAAGTGGATGGGTGAGATTCTGTGGCCTGCGTTGTGCAGGAGGTCAGACTAGATGATCATAATGGTCCCTTCTGACCTTAAAGTCTATGAGTCTATGAACTTTGCGAGTAACTGTGCTGCCATGCACAATGTCCTCACAATAGCTAACAGCATATAGGAGAGAAGTGTGGGATCCATCTTCTCTCATTGCAGATGCTGGTGTGTGCTACAAAAGAATGACAGTTGGAAAAACGTCATGAAAGGAAGCCAGAAACCACTGGAGGGGTGAGACACAAAGCAGCGCATGACGGTACATTTTGCACATACCAGGATGCGCCGCGCTCCATTTCCACATTCCCACAACCCCTAGTGACGGATGGTGTCGCCAGGCACTGTGGAATACATACCCACTGTCCATTGCTCTCATTGTCGACAAAGGTGCCCCGAATGTGGACATGATCTGTCGACAGAGGGAGCAAATGTAGATACACTTTGGCGACTTTGCTTTTGTCGATTTTTCCTTGTCGACATTAGTTTCATCTACAAAACTTGCCAGTGTAGACAAGCCCACAGCTGTCCTGGTTTTTCACTGAGGGCCAGATCCTCAGCTGGAGTAAATCTGTGTAGTTCCACTGGCTTCACTGGAACTATGTTGATTTACACTAGCTCCAGATGTGACTCTGAATCTGGTCATCCTCACTTTGATTAACTGTAGTTTTCTTCTCCCTTCATAGATTAATTCAATTCACCTCATTCATCTCCTTACAATCAGAAGCAGACACATTTGTTAGTATCAGAGCCAGGGAGACTCTACCTTCCTCCTGCATCCAGAAGACAGTGGCAGCGAACAGAGAGACGGAAGAGAGACACACAAGCCCCTGAAGGAATACGCTCATCCATCTCCAGGTCTCCCCCTCTAGGAAAACAATAGACAACCAACAATGAGTGCCCAGAGCTGCATGAGACCTCAGGCTCCGCGGATACTGTTTGCAAGGGGTGACGCAAACTTATTCTCAGCTTTGGTTTGCTTGAGGTTTATTCCCCCTGAGCTTCAGACAAACTCCCAAAACTCAAAGCAAAACTTAGCCAAAGCCCAAGGGATTTGTCTAGTTTCAGGTGAAAACTAGAGAAACCACCTGGTTTCCTCCTGAACCAGACAACAATGAAGGTTTGTTCCAAATTCAGCCCAGGTTCAGAAACCTGGCCCAAATGTTGGGTTTCTAACAGAACCTGCCATCCAGGGGAAACCTGTCCATTTCATGTTTTGTTATGAAAGTTTCACACAACTCTAAGGTTTCTCCACAAACAGCAGACTAGGAAGACTCAAAGGGGTGAACAGAGAAGCTTCAATACCAAGAGTTAACACTGCAACACTTCCAGCCTCCCACCGCAGTAGTTAAAAGACAGTCACACACTGAAGACATAGGTTAGGGGTGAGATTCTGTGGCCTGCACTGTGCAGGAGGTCAGACTAGATGATCATAATGGTCCCTTCTGACCTTAAAGTCTATGAGTCTATGAAGACCTTTCCATTCAGTTGTGGGACTTCACCATGGTTACCCAGGCCTTCCTCACACTCAGACTGCATTACAGGCTCTGTATAGGTGGTGTGGGGGGGCGGATCTAGAACAACCTTGGGTGCGTCTACACTGCAGTCACAGGGTATGACTGCAACTCAAACAGGATGTGACTGCAACTTTAAATTAGCTAGCTCCTGGAACAGTGAAGCCATACCAATGCACACTTCAGCTATAAAAGCCTGTACGCAACTCTGGATAATTACTCCTGGGGCTGGCTCACACTGAAGCACGGTGCTGCAGCTTCACTGCTGCTGCTACCTGAGCCAGCTAGATTAAGGCTAGCTTGTGTATGTCTACAGGAGCCGCAACCACACCTTGCAGGTGCAGAATGCATCTGTTCGCTTGCTTAGTGGTGCTCCAGTTCGGGAGCACTTTGCACCCACTGCATATCCTGGGTGTCATTCACAGAATCAGTTTTAACCTGTAGAGCCCTGTCTGCCTTAGACAGCTGTTCCCTCCGTCCTTTCTCAGCAGCTGGCAGTTTTTTGGCTTAAACGAGGCAGGACTGGTGCCAGGGTGCTTTCAGTACAGGGCTGCCAACTCCGTCCTTGGTCAGACAGAGCTTGAGTCTGTTGACTAAACAGGCAGGGTGCAAGGCATAGCTATTCTCCATTGCTTTTACAGATGGGATGAGGTGTGAGTAGGTGGGTTAGAGTGTGTGTTGGTTGGGATATGGGGGTGGAGTCTGGATAGGCAAGGATAAGTTAGTTATTATCATTGTCATGATGTTCCTATTACACCTCTGGCGTTTAGGTCAGTGACAAAGCTCCTCCACTCCTGTCGGTTTCTGGCAAATCTTTCAATGGTTATTTAAATTACTAAGTGTTAGTTAGTTATTAATTAAGGTATTTTTTTTGTGTGTGTATTTTCTCTAAGCTGTATGCCCCCATAGTGTGGGACATGGCACATTCTATACCAGAGCAAATAGTGGCTGTGCCATTGGTACAGTGAACAATAATCCACTAAGCATCATTGTCAGGAGTGACAGTGGAAGAATCTGGTCCCAAATGGCGGGAATGTTTAAGAATCAAGACAGAACAGGGTTTGAAGAGTTGCAATCCTATTTGTTACGCTGAGTATGAGGAGTGGAACTGGGATCTGCAGTTGCTGTTTAAAACTGGGTAAAGTTCCCCAGGATTTCCACAAAGGGTTGATAAGAACCGACCTTGCTACACTGGAGAGACCCTTATCTTGGGCCTGACCCAAAGCCTATTGAAGTTGGTGGAAAGGCTCTTACTGATTTCAGTGGCCTTTGAATCAGGCTCACGCCCGAACGTCTACACTGCAATGTTATAGCCCTGCAGCCCGAGCCCAAGTCAGCTGACCCAGGGCAGCCGCGTCATGCTGCGGGCCTTGAATTGCAGTGGAGACATATCCTGGGAGGCTAAGGGGAAAGCAATCGGCCAATGCTGCCTGCCATTATCTGATTTGAACTTAAGCAAAGAAGAGAAGAGGGTTTCATTTTGTGTACAACAGACACTATCCAAGAGCCACAGACACATAAAATACTTACTGATTCTTTGCTTTCCTGACTGGCAGCACAAGACAAAAAAGCTCATCCCAGAGACCAGGGCAAACACCACAGCAACAGCAGACATTTTCAAAGCATGTTCTAGCAGAGGCGAGATACCTAGTATGTGGAGAGAAAAAATCCCAGTCTTATGGGGAAGCAGAAGAGAAATAATCAATGAACAGAACAGAAGAGAGGGTGTGGGGAGCCCAGGGAGATTGGGAGCTGCTGAGAAAGCTGTTGGGAGCCAGGATGTTTTCTGCTTGAGGATGTGCATGAGAAGATTGCTATCCTCTGCCAGTGATGGCACCGGGTTCCAAAGATGAACCCTTCCAGCTGGGATCTAACCTCTTCTACAGAGCTGCACCGATAGCAGGACGAAGAGAGATCATTACTGTGTTCATTCAAGGGACCGTACTCAAATAGCACATCAATAGGTAGGAGAGTTCTGGGTGTTACACTGCCCCACCTTTGACCTGATTCAACATATCTACCAACCACTGGGAAACTACAGACTCGGTCCTTAAACTGCTGTCTAGTGGCCAAAACAGAAGCTCTATATCAGTGGTGAGCAGTGGTCACACAGGCTCTATATCAGTGGTGAGCAACCATCCTGGTAATCTGATTGTGGGCCGCGAGACATTTTGCTGACTTTGGCCATCTGCAGGCACAGCCTACCGCAGCTCCCAGTGGCCACAGTTCACCATTCCTGGTGAATGGGAGCTACAGGCAAACCGCAGTCACTGGGAGCTGCGGGGGGGCGGTGCCTGCAGATGGTCAACGTCAGCAAAATGTCTCGTGGCCCGCAATCAGATGACCCTGATGGGCCGCAAGCAGCATGCGGGCCGCAGGTTGCACACTACTGCTCTATATCTTGGTGTGTAACAGCTATTATGAAACAGGGCAGCTACAGAATTACCCACGATAAACTGAAGCCCAGGAGTACAGTAATTCATTACTTACCGACAATGATCAAATTCAGCAAGGATTCCTGCCAGCTGATCTCATTGCTGACTTTGCAGGAATAGGAGCCACAGTCTAATTTCCCCGCTTCCTTGATGTGCAAAATGCTGTGATTTTCAGAAGAAACATAACATCTTTCCTGGGGGAGAGGGCCTCCTTCCTTCTCCCAGTGAATGTTCTCCACTGTTCCCTTTGGCACATTGCAGAATAACGCAATTGGTGAACCTGCCAGGCTAGAATTGCTCCATATCTGAGGCTGGGACACAGGCCCTGAAAAATATGCAACACTGGTATAGCACCAGTCTTAACAACACACCATTCTTTCCCGGAGTTACAGGGGTTCAAGTCTCAGGATCACACTTGAGGTCCCTGCCAGAGTGAGCACTGGGGAGTTTGGACTGGGTGGAAGTTCAGCACTCAGGAGAAGGGGTTAGGTTGCTAGTTGGCTAAAGTCAAATAAAATTTGTCATTGTTTATAATAAAATAGTAATGCAGTAAATGAATACAGAACTAGCTATTCACCAAAATCCATTTCCTTTTTTAAAAAATCCAAAACATTGCTAGCCTGTGGAACTCACTGCAACCGGATATCAGGCCATGAGCTTAGTAAGATTCACAAAAGGATTAGACATTTACATTAGTAATGAGAATATTCATGGTGACATTAGATAGTCTTTAAAAAACATTTTTTAAAAAGAAGGAATATGAATACTCATGGCCACAGGTTAGACAGCCACTAACTGAAGAGGTTAGGAAGAAAATTCTTCTATGGACAGGGTATTCCATAACTGTTCAATAAGGAGTTTCTTGCAATTCCTCTGAAACAGCCAGTATTGGCCACTGTCAGAGACAGGATACTGGACTAGATGGATTCCTGGTCTGACCTGGTATGGGGATTCCTATGTTCCCTATATTATTGCTATGCAATTTCTCTTGTACAACATCTATGGAGAGATAATAGTCCTGAAAAAAAACTTCCTGAGATGGACTTTTAATATACCCAGATGTTA
The DNA here is from genome assembly GCF_016161935.1 of Mauremys reevesii. Lineage (NCBI taxonomy): Eukaryota > Metazoa > Chordata > Testudines > Geoemydidae > Mauremys > Mauremys reevesii. Next base: position 63,565,762 of record NC_052631.1, read on the forward strand.
GTTATTTTTAGTTATTTATTTTAAAAATTATAACTTATTTATACTGCTCTCTTTTTTAAACAAAATTGCCCATAGAAAATCTAACCCTTGTAACGTTTACGAAAATAAAAACAAACATAAATATATACAGATTTATGGGCCGCAAATTCATTAATATGACATTAACAGTATAGATCAGGGGTGGGCAAACTACGGCTGTGACGTTATTGATATAAACTGGGACCATATAGAACATGGTTTGCAACCAAGATCCTGTAGTGGCACCAAATCTTAGGTAAAGGGGGTCATATAAGGTATCTAAGACCAGGTTATGGGTTGCTGGTTATGATTATGCTGTCTGTATGTCTGTGTATCATTTTGTAGTTGAAGTTATAAGTATTGGCTCTGTACTGTCTGTATTTTGTATTGTGCTCTGCTTCTGGGTGACACCGCAGACAAGCTGGTGTTAGCCCTGCCTAGCCTGCTTGATGGCCCATTAAGAACCATCAGCTACACAACTGACCCATGGAGAGACGGCAGACACACCTTGTGACTCAGCAAAGTATGCAGGGACTTGTCCATGTGACTCCAGACTCCATTTTGCTGTAATTTTCCACAGTAAGGACAAAGAGGTTCTTACACCTGGAAGAGCCTATATAAGGCTGATGCCTCATCTCCATCTTGTCTTCAATCCTGCTTCTGACCTCTGGAGGGACTTTGCTACAAGCTGAAGCTCTACACAAGAGACTGATGACCCATCCCAGTGGGGGATGTACTCCAGAGACTTGATTTGAACCTGCAGTTTATTCCATCACTGCTACAAGCCTGAACTAAGAACTTTGCCATTACTGTATGTAACTGTTTTCATTTAACCAATTCTAGCTCTCATCTCTACCTTTTTCCCTTTACGAATAAACCTTTAGATTTTAGATTCTAAAGGATTGGCAACAGCGTGATTTGTGGGTAAGAGCTAATGTGTATATTGACCTGGGTCTGGGGCTTGATTCTTTGGGATCGAAAGAACCGTTTTCTTTTATTGGGGTGTTGGTTTTCATAACCATTCATCCCCAGGACGAGTGGGTCTGGTGGTGATACTGGGAGACTGGAGTGTCTAAGGAAATTGCTTGTGTGACTTGTGGTTAGCCAGTGGGGTGAAACCGAAGTCATTTTTGTCTGGCTGGTTTGGTTTGCCTTAGAGGTGGAAAACCCCCAGCCTAGGGCTGTGACTGCCCTGCTTGAGCAGTTGGTCCTGAATTGCCACTCTTAGTTGGGTCCCGCCAGAACTGCATTGTCACAACGGCCCACTGGCCACATCCAGCCCGTCAGACCATTTAATCCGGCCCTTGAGCTCCTGCCAGGGAGCAGGGTTGGGGGGGTTGCCCTGCTCCAGCGCTCCGGGGGTTGCCCTGCTCCAGCGCTCCGGGGGTTGCCCTGCTCCATGCAGCTCCCGGGGTTGCCCTGCTCCATGCAGCTCCCAGGAAGAAGCCAGCATGACCCCCGCTGGCTCCTACGTAGTACATGGAGGTGTGGACAGGCCTCTCTGCGCTTTGTGCTGCGTGCTATCCACAGGTGCCGCCCGTCAGCTCTCACTGGCCGTAGTTCCCAGCCAATGGGAGCTGCAGTGGTGGCGCCTGCAGACGGAAGGGGGACATGCTTCTGCGAGCTGCTTGCGGTAAGAGCCGCCCAGAGCCTGCATTCCTGAGTCCCCTTCGTGCCCCAATCCCCTGCCACAGCCCTGATCCCACTCCCCTCCTCCGAACCCCTCAATCCCAGTCCAGAGCCCCCTCTTGTACCCCAAGCCCCTCATCCCCAGCCCCACCCCAGAGCCTGCACCCCCAGCCAGAGCCCTTACTCCCCGTGCCTCAACAGCCTGCCCCATCCCTGATCCCCCTCTCACCCTCTGAACCCTTTGGTCCCAACCTGCAGCCCCTTCCTGCACCCCAAACCCCTTATCCCCAGAGCCCTCACCCATACCACACCCCAACCCGGAGCCCCCTCCCGCATCCTGAACTCATTTCTGGCCCCATCCCAGAGCCAGCACCCCCAGCCGGAGCCCTCACCCCCTCCCGCAACCCTACCCCAATTTCATGAGCATTCATGGCCTGCCAGACAATTTCCATACCCCAATGTGGTCCTCAGGCCAAAAAGTTTGCCCACCACTGGTATAGAGGATAAGCATCTATAAAGAAAATCTCGCTATATTGACCCCCTGTCATGAATAGCTACTGTGCACAGACAAAACAAAAAAATAAAGTATGGAAGCACAATGCTCAGGGTGAGCTTTTGTTTAAAGGGCAGTGTGCTGAGTTCCTGTATCCTTGGGTGAGATCTATCCAGGGTTTTCTACCAGTACATTGTACCCTCCTTGTAACTGGTGCTCGGTGCTTAGAGAGCTGGCCATTAAAGAGCGAGCACAGGCATTCAACCCTGGAGCATTACTAACAATAGGTGTCATTCAGATGTTCCCTGTGTAGCATGCTGAACAGTCACTCCCAAGTGATTTCCCCTACAAGGGGCACCAAAGCTGTTCTGTGCATGGGCAGCAAGGTGCGCGGTGCCACCAGAGCGGAGACCAGTTTCACAGAGCACATTCAGACTGAACACAGCACCTCATGGACACATCGAGTCTCCATCATTCTGGGGGTTCAGAGCCCCTGCCATATACACACGTTTCCCAGTGCAGGGTCAGATACTCCGTTCCCCATTCCGGGGCTTGCAGATCTCCCTGACATTTCCCAGTGCGTACATCAGCATCCCCTGTCTGGCTCCTTTGTGGCTTGCTGAAAATCCCCCTCCATTATGACTATTCCCATTCACACCCTGGATTGAACTGATCCTTCTAATGTATTGATTTGTAAACATTGGAAGAGTAAGACCATCTCCTCAGTGTCTCTCACTTACTGAGAACTTTCAGAAGGGTTCTCCTGGCTTCACTCTCGATCAGATTGATACTGGCTTTGTAGACCCCGCTGTCTGTCTCTTGTAGGTTTTCCAGCAAGAGGGAGCCATTAGTTGAAGAGAAAACAACTCTGTCTCCATAAGACACATGGATAGTTGGCTCCCGTGACTCCGCAAGGTACTGCACAATGAAGTACCGTGTGTTGCCATTTTGATATTCCCACTGGATGAAGCTGATGTCTTTTATGTTGTCTGGTGCAGACAGCAGCACCGAGGATCCCACGGCTGCAACTTTGCTTTCTAGAGGTCTTGCTGCATCTGAAGTGAACTGGAAAACCAGCAGCAGCACTAGCCAGACAGGGAAGAGAAGTACAGTCATAATGCAAAGTTCAAAGGGCATTTTCCATACCAGGTCATTCAAAGACTTATACCATCCTCGCCACTTTAGCACCAAAGCACTTTCCAGAAGTGCATTGCTCAAGAGGACAAACATTTGTCAAGAGTTTTTCACCCTTACTTCTTTTTCCTCTTGAAGACAATTATCTGAGGGTTTTATAGTTGTTTATTTTTGATATTATGCCTGTTGTGCTAGGTGTGTTAGTGAAGGCAAGGTCAAAGAACCATGCCTGGCACTTGGAATGGAAAGCGAGGACATTTGAGTCAAGTCTTAGATCCTGTGGGAGTTCATTCTACAGACTTGTAATGCCCCTGTGAAACCTCCATCTCCTGCATAGGCAAGTTTTACCCTTGCAGTGGACAAAGGCATTATGGAGGTTTTATGCCTTTGTAGCGGGGTGGTCACCCGCTTCTGGCCTGAAAGGGTTAAAACCAGCCCTGGGAGAGGGCTGTGGCAGCGGAAAAGCTGGGCTGATTGAGGGAAGCATCCTCAGATGGGGGCCACACCCCAGTCAGGTTCCAGCTGGCCCTATAAAGGCCAGTGAAGCCAGGAGCTGATACAGTCTCTCTCTGGCTGTAGAGGGAGATGGGCCTGGCTGCTGGGGAGCTGGAGCACAGCTCAGGAAAGGCCCAGGGAGCTGGGGAACTCTGGCCTGGAAATCCCCCAGGCTGTGGCCTAGTACAAGGCCAGATAGGTACTGGGGTTGCAGAGGACAGCCCAAGGCTAGGCTGAGGCAGCAGGTCCAAACCCCTCCTTGCCTGTGAGGAGTGGCTTATACTGCAGTTTGCTCCAGGGAGCTGAGGTTGGTTGGTGACTGGCAGTAGCCTACAACTGAGGCGAGGTGAGGATTGCGGGGTGGGGGCTCCCAGGGGAGGGGAGACCCAGTGGGATTGTGGGGTACTGCAGGGGCAGCACCCCGGTCTGAAAAGGGCACTGGGGTCCAAGAGGGACTCAGGACCCAGTGGGAAGTGGGACACCAGCCTGCAGAGGTGCTCCTGGGTCAAAGAGCTAATTCCCAGGATGGCCGACAGGAGGCGCTGCAGGGGTGAGTCCTGCCCTATTACAGCCTTAAACAGCATACTGTAAGCAGAGCTGTGCTGCTTGTATTTTAAACAAGGGGAAAATGCCACCAACAGTTTGTGATGAAACTTCATGCCCTGGAGTGACTGTCCATTGAAACAAGTATACTATCTCATAGCCAAGAAGGGAGGCATCATTTCTTGGAAAACAAAATCTGTGAAACTGTACTTTGTGGGAAATGTTTAGAACTTGCTCCTGAAAACTATACTGAGTATGGGGACAGTATCAGACAGACAGTGATAGCATCACCATGCAGGTGAATAGGGCTGCACTATCTTTCAAGGACATTATCTGAAAATGCCTCAAAATAATTGTTCTGCAGAACTCTTCTGCAACACATCATAGTTGGCTATTTTATTTCCATCTTTTATGCAATTCAGAGCCCAGGATTTGGGGGGGGGGGGGGGAGAGAGAACCACAACAACAGGCAACTTACCAAAGTACCTAAATATTTTGACTTATTTGAATGCTTCTTTTTCCTCATCTGTAAAATGGGGATGAAAGGACTTACCTTCCTCACACAGTTGCTGTTAGTATTCATTAGTTCTGTCTGAACAGTGATTGGAAATATTATGGAGCACTAGCAACTCCATAGTTAAAGCTGAGCAGAGCTTTCTGTTTCACAGCCAATTTTTCAAAGTTTATTTAAAATTACGCTGCCTCACGAGGACCAGAGGTAGCATTAGTGGTGAAAGTATGGAGTCATTTGGCCCAGGGATTCTCCAGACACACTCCTCTCCTGACCTCAAAACACAGATGAGCTGCTTTTAATATCCAAAGTACTCAAAAATTCACCCACATGGGGAGATTGTCTTGGATAGTTATACCACAAGAAGGGTTGATCATTTAGTTAAAGTGTTCCTGAAATACTGCCTCCCCTTACAAGAAAGTGGGCTGTTTCTGAAAAGTTTCAGAGTTTTATAACTTTTTTGCACAATCAGGGGAAACAAACACACACAAAAAAATCAAGGGCCCTGATCCTCATAACACATTACAGGACTGCCTGAGCTGAGCTAGCAGCAAAGAATCCTGTGGCACCTTATAGACTAACAGACGTTTGGGAGCATGAGCTTTCGTGGGTGAATAGCTGAGCTATTCAGTGGTAGTAAGGCAAAAGGAGGAGGGGGAATTGCAAAGGTGTATTTATGGTGGTTCTATGCTGCTGCATCCTAGATCAACATCCTGCTTATGATGGTGCAAATTTTGTTCCACTTACGGAATGAGGCAGAAGAATTTTTCATTCTACAGGAACTTCCAACAGACAGGTTTCTGGGCAGGACAAACTCCCCATGCCCCACAGCCTGTAGCTCACTAGTTGCCTCTAATAATTAATCTTCCCATCTGTCACCAGACAATGAAACAGTTCCATGGCACACAGGGATGGTTTGCTACGACAGACCTGGAAGAACTGTTCTCTTTTCCAGCCATGGATCTCCAGTAAGTTCACATTAGCCAATGCCATCACAGCCTGAAAAAACTGTAAGATCATCACTAGTAATCTACCTCCCTGGCCTTCCCTAATACCCTTCCCCCTCTGCCACACAACAAGCTAATGACTCAAAACCAGTTGACACCAAGAGGTCCCTGGATCACAGTGATTAAGGACTGGAAAAAACTGCCAAGAAGTGGCAGTTTCTCCATCTCTTGAATTCTTCAGCTCAAGACAGGATGCCCTTTTGGAAGATCTGCTTTAGCCAAACATAAGTATTTGGGCTCAATGCAGCAGTAACTAGGTGAAATTCTTTGCCTGTGTTATAGAGGATGATATAACAATCCCTTCTGGCCTTAATCTGTAAAACTGTAGGACACGCCCACACAAGTTTTATCACCACACGTGTGAGTGAAGTATCAGTGTGGGTACAGCAACTCAAGTGTTATTTTGCAGTGTGTCTGCTCTCATTCAGGCTTGGCTAACTTGAGAGAAGTAATTTGAGAATCAATAACTCAAGTTAACTTTGCAGTGAAGACATACCCTTGGTGGTTAAGGGGGGGACTGGTTCTTCAACCCAAAGAGCATGAGTGTGAGGAAGTTCAGCACCCCACGAGCATATCCCCAATGCGTTCTACCTGTCTGCCCACGTCCTGCCCCCAGAGAGATGGTGGGCAGCACTATGTGTGGGCTATGATGCCATGTATAGTGGTCTGGGGCTGGGTTGATATGGGAGGGACTTGCTGGCACATTAAAAATGACAACAGAGGGAGGTGCAAGAATCCTGGACAGGACAATTCTTACTGTTGGGCAATACTCAACATAATTGACGGGGTCTGTGCCAAGTACAGAGAACAGATATGGCTAATGCGTGCCCCAAGTCCACAGTGCAGAGATTGGGAGGGTGAGGAGAACACTCACTGAGATGAATGGGCAGGTCACAGTTCTCAGGCGTATCGTTTCTGTCTGTATTCTACTCCACAGGGTATTCTGTGAGCTTCTATGTTGTAGCGGGGTGTGCAGAGCCTGCTATTCCTACCTCAAACATGGCAAAAGGACTCTGGGGATTCTTTACTGCCCCCAGCCGGTAGATGTGCTCTTCACAGCCCCTCAGCTAGAACCTTCCCTTCTCCCCATGTCCCCTGCAGCCTTGCCACATTCATGGAGAAAGCAGAGCTGGTAGCTGAGGGGTGGTGCAGTGTGCCCAGGGAGCCTCCTTGTAGTCCCCACGATTGCTCCATAAATATATACCCAACCATCGCTTTAAAAAAAGGGAAAATCACTGCTAAAAAAAAGTTGCTACCGAGTTAAGGTTGCCTAGTGCTGTCTGGTGCACTTTAGCCCATGAAGATGACTAAAGATAACCCCCTGAAAATCAGAAATTACAAAGTTAAGGTTATGTCTTCCACACACAACCTCATCCACCCCTTCCTGTCAAACACCATAGGACGCCAGCCTTCCTGAGCATTTAGAGCAGGGATTCTCCACCTTTTTCTTTCTGAGGCCCACCCAACATGCTATAAAAACTCCACGGCCCAACTGTGCCACAACTGTTTTTCTGCATATCCAGTAGATTAAAAGCCCATGCCAGCATTAGTGGGTAAAAGCAGGGCAATTACCCAGGCACAACGCCACAGGGAGCCCCGCAAAGCTCATGCTTTGGCTTCAGCCTCACACAGCGGGGCTTGGACTTCCTGCCCTGGGCCCCAGCAACTCTAATGCTAGCCCTGCTCTCTGGGTTATTTTGGCAGATCACTGAAACCTGCTCGTGGATTCCCTAGGACCTTGGACCCCTGGTTGAGAACTGATGATTTAGAGGACAACCAGGAAGTGTACAGGAAGCCTTAGGCCTTATCTTGACTAGGAAAACGGTTGAGCTGTTGAGGTCAGTCTTAGGCCTGGTCTACACTAGGACTTTAATTCGAATTTAGCAGCGTTAATTCGAATTAACCGCGCACCCGTCCACACCAGGAAGCCATTTAATTCGACCTAGAGGGCTCTTTAGTTCGAATTCGGTACTCCACCCCGACGAGGGGAGTAGCGCTAAATTCGACATGGCTATGTCGAATTAGGCTAGGTGTGGATGCAAATCGAACTTAGTAGCTCCGGGAGCTATCCCACACTGCACCACTCTGTTGACGCTCTGGACAGCAGTCCGAGCTTCGATGCTCTGACCAGCCACACAGGAAAAGTCCCGGGAAAATTTGAATTCCTTTTCCTGTCTGGACAGTTAGAATCTCATTTCGTGGTTGGACATCGGGGCGAGCTCAGCAGCACCGGCAGCAATGCAGAGCTCTCCAGCAGAGGAGTTCATGTAATCTCTGAATAGAAAGAGGGACCCAGCATAGACTGACCGGGAACTCTTGGATCTGATTGGTGTGTGGGGCGAGGAGTCTGTGCTTTCGGAGCTGCGCTCCAAAAAACAGAATGCAAAGACCTACGAGAAGGTCTCCAAAGCCATGAGAGACAGAGGATACAGCCGGGATGCAACGCAGCGCCGCGTGAAAATCAAGGACCCCAGACAAGGCTACCAAAAAATCAAAGCGGCAAACGGACGCTACGGAGCCTGCCACCACTGCCCCACCAGTGACCATGGACTCTGACGATGGGACAGTGTCGACGGCCAGTTCCTCGGCGATGTTCGCGGACGGGGAAGATGAGGAAGGGTTTGTGGAGGACGAGGCAGGCGACAGCGCTTACAACGCTGGTTTCCCTGACAGCCAGGATCTCTTCATCACCGTCACGGAGATCCCCTACCAACCCTCCCCGGCCATTAACCCGGATCCTGAATCAGAGGAAGGAGCAGTCGGTAAGTGCTTTAAACATGTAAACTTTTATTCTTAATATAACAGGAATCTGAAGTATGTGAAAAGGAGGTCTCTCTATATATGGGGATAGAATAGAAATCCTCCTGGGAGATCTCCACGAAGCTCTCCTGGAGGTAATCGAAAAGCCTCCGCAGGAGGTTCCTGGGGAGAGCTGCCTTATTGGGTGCTCCGTGGTAGCACACTTTTCCGCGCCAGGCTTTCATGAGGTACTCAGGGAGCATTGCCTCCCCGAGCACGGCTGCATAGGGCCCTGGTTTGTGCTGGCTTTCACGCAGCATGCGCTCTCTATCTCCTTCAGTGACCGTCCTCAGGGTGATCTCGCTCGGAGACTCCTGCATCTAATTAGGGGAATTACTGTAATGTTACGCCTGGTCCAAAGTATTTTTAAAAAATCTCCGGACAGACAGCATAGCAGAGACTCAGCACACTGCTGCGTGACAAGCGTAACGGAAAGCCAAAGAATCAAATGGATGCTCATGGAGGGAGGGGGGACTGAGGACGCAAGGTATCCCACAGTTCCTGCAGTCTCCGAAAAGCATTTGCATTCTTGGCTGAGCTCCAAATGCTTCTAGGGTCAAACACAGTGTCCGCGGTGGGTCAGGGCATAGCTCGGCAATTTACGCCCCCACCCCCACCCCCAGAAGTGAAAGGGAAAACAATCCTCTGTTGACTCTTTTACATGTCACCGTATCTTTACTGAATGCTGCAGATAGATGCGATGCTGCAGCACTCAACACCAATATCCTTGCTCCCCCCCCCCCCGCCATGGGTGGCTGACGGTACAATATGACTGATATCCATCGTCATCATCAGCCTATTGGCACATGGGGCAGTGCAAAAGGACTGGTAACCATGCCGACTAGCATCCGTGAGGTCGATCAAGGGCGCCTGCTCCTAATTTTTCCTGGTAGATGGTGCAGTATGGCTGGTAACCATCCTCATCATAGCAACAGGGGGCTGAGCTCCATCAGCCCCCACCCTTCATGTGTAAAGAAAAGATTCAATTGCCCCTGGACTAGCAGCGCGATGCTGGGCTCCTCTCCTCCACACTCCTTAATGTCCTATCTGGACTATCATAGCAACTGGAGGCTGCCTTCCACTCATTTCTCACTAACAAGTCACTGTGTCTTATTCCTGCATTCTTTATTACTTTATCACACAAGTGGGGGGACAATGCTATGGTAGCCCAGGAAGGTTGGGGGAAGAATGGAATGAACAGGTGGGGTTGTTGCAGGAGCACCCCCTGTGAATAGCATACAGCTCATAATCTATGCAGGATCTGACACAGAGCAGCTGTGCTCTCTGGTTCTCTGATACAGTGGTTCTCTAGTACACTTGCCCATATTCTAGGCAGGACTGATTCTATTTTTAGATACCAAAAAGGAGGGATTGACTCAGGGAGTCATTCCCAATTTTGGCTTTTGCGCCCCTGGCTGAGATCAGCCAGGGGCACTTATGACAGCAGCAAATGGTGCAGTGCAAAAGGACTGGTAACCATGCCCATCTTATTACCAATTTATGGTATGGTAGATGGTACAGTATGGCTGGTAACCATCTCTGCTGTCATGCAAAAGCAAAAGCATGCTGCTGTGTAGCTCTGCTGGACCGCCTCCGTCAGCGGCATCTAGTACACATACGGTGACAGGCACAAAAGGCAAAACAGGCTCCATGGTTGCCACGCTGTGGCGTCTGCCAGGGCAATACAGGGAAAACGGGCTTGAAATGATTGTCTGCTGTAGCTTTCCCGGAGGAAGGGATGACTGACGACATTTACCCAGAACCACCCGCGAAAATGGTTTTTGCCCCATCAGGCACTGGGATCTCAACCCAGAATTCACAGAGACAGACTAGACTGTGTTCATTGTTCGCAAAAATGTATCTTTGCAAGGAATTCACTTCCTGTTTCCCATCACACAGCTTCGACTGTCTCCAGACCTGCCACAGCATCCCCTTCACAGAGGCTGGCAAAGATTAGGTGGCGAAAGAAAAAGACACGGGACGAGATGTTCGCTGAACTTATGGGGTGCTCCCGAGATGAGGCGGACCAGCAGAGCCAGTGGAGGGAGACCCTCTCTCTGTACCAGCGCTCACACAGCGAATGGGAGGAGAGGTGGCGTGAGGAAGACAAGCAGGCGACTCAAACGCTGCTTGGACTAATGAGGAAGCAAACGGACACGCTCCGGCGCCTTGTGCATGTTCTGCAGGACCTCAGGCAGGAGGACAGAGCCCCCCCCCCCTGCAGTGTATCTGCAACCGCCCTCCCCCGCCACAAAGTCCCATACCCCCCTCACCCAAAATAACCAGAAGGAGGGGCGCCAGAGGCCATGTAAACTGTCACTGCACCCCAGCAGAGTGCTCAAGTACCCAAAAGCTCTCATACCCTAAATTTTGAGAAGTCCTTTCCTTCCCACCTCACCCAAGCCCCCGTCCCAGTTTCATCCCCTAACTGTCTAGTTGATAATAAAAAATACTTTTCTGTTAATTACTGTTTCCGTCATGTTCTTTTAGAGGAGACTGTGTTTGAAGGGGGGGAAGGGGGTTGGTAATTGGACAGGACAATCACCTTTACCAGGGTACAGACATGGGGGCAGGATCAGCAGAAGGTCACACACACACTGCAGTCAGTAGGCACCCTGGTCGGTATGGGAGGTGGTTTGCAGGTTCTGTGTGGGTGGGGGGGTACGTGACTTTGTAGCGGGGGAGGGGGGTTACAGATCTCATGCAACGGTCCCTGTCCTGGACCACAGAGCCACGCAGCAGAGGAATCTGTATCCGTCCTCCCCCGCCAAAAGGCCACATAGCCCCCGCACACAGAGTCCCAAAAAGGAGGGATGGCAGGCTCCGTTGAAACATCCAGTCCGGCACTGCGGACCGCTCTGGGAGCAGGAGCCTGTCATTCCTCGAGTTTACAGGCGGTCTTTACATCACTGCACACCCTACCCAGCACAGTCCGTGTCCCAGTTTCAACCCTTTAACGCAAAGTCATCAATAAAGAAACCTTTGTAAAGTTACAGTGGAACATGTATTTTATTTTTAAACGTGTGTTGGAAGTGGGGGAAGCGGGGTGGGCGGGGTATATAACTGCAGATGCTAGTCAACAGTAACTTGGTAAAGAAACAAGGGCAGGTTCAGCTTCTCTGTAAAGAAACTGAACAGTCACAGGTCACGCTGCTCACTGCTCGCTGGTACTTGAAGAGTTCCTTGTCGCTGTGCAAGGCGCCTGCATAGGGCTTCACGAGCCAGGGCATTAGCGGGTAGGCTGGGTCCCCGACGATCACTATAAGCATCTGTACATCCCCAAGACTTATTTTGTGGTCCGGGAAGAAACTACCTTCCTGCAGGCGTCTAAACAGACCAGAGTTCCTGAAAACACGCACGTCATGAACTTTGCCTGGCCACCCGACGTTGATGTTGGTAAAACATCCCCCATGGTCCACAAGTGCTCGCAGCACCATTGAAAAGTAGCCCTATTTCTCAGCAGCTGACTGTGGAAGAGGTGGACGATAAGGTGCGAGGAGTTGACAACGGCCATAACTGCAGCGGGATCCGTGCTCAAAGTGCTGTGGCGCCCGCGCTGTCACTGAGCAGAAAAGTGCACGAACAGATTGCCCGCAGGTGCTTTCAGGGAGGGAAGGAGAGAGGGCGTGATTGACGGTTCAATGATGACAGTTACCCAAAACCACCCTCGACACATTTTTCCCCCCAGCATGCATTGGGGGGAAATCCCAGTATTCCAATGGGCAGCGGGGAGTGCGGGAACTGTGGGATAGCTTCCCACAGTGCACCGCTTCCAAAGTTGACGCTGGCCCCGTTACTGTGGACTCACACAGTCGAACTAGTGTATTTAGTGTGGATACACAACTTTGACTTCATAAGGTCGATTCCACAAATTCGAATTAAGTTGATTCAAAATAGTCTTGTAGTGTAAACATACCCTTAGTGAATACAAGCTACCTAAGCGTGACTAAACTCAACCACTTTTCCTAGGCAAGACATACGCCCCTAAAGACTTTGTAACACCCTTTCATTCTGTACTAAGGAATCCCTCTGGCACATCACCTCAGTTAGCCCTGACTGAACCTTGTGGTCCCCAGTGATGTGTGCCAACACACTGCTAGTAGTCCCAAGAGCAATAGTGCAGCCTGTAGACAGAGGCTGCATGGGAGAGTATGAATGCAAGAGCAAATGTGACATTCTGGTAAGCACAGAGGTTGTTAGGCTGGGACGATGGGGAGGCCAGCAGTTGTTAGGATGTAGTCAAGTACTCTTACATTCCCTTCTCGCCATCCTTAGTGGCATGCCAGCTTCTGCAGGTGGCAGTGAGAGCCATCCTGCAAGTACTTCCCAGAGCAATAACAGCAGACACAGCTCTGATGAGAGTGATGAAGTGGAGCTGTGCTGAGTGCACTGAGACTGCTTATTACTTTCTCCTCAGGGACAGTTAAAGCTGTTGTTGTTGGGGGTTGTTGGTGTGATTTTACATTAACTGTGTATTTGTAGGTGTGCAGAGGTTTAAGTTTAGCCGCCCTCCATGTTCTAGAAGATTAAGTAACCTTAACTCTGTGTTCAAGTTTTTGGTAGTGAATTATTAATTCACACAGATGTCATCTAGGAGGCATATGGGGAGGGGAGAGAAGAAATAATGCCATAGGTTGGCCATGCCACACAGTTTCAAGAATTTCCTAGTTGTACACTTCCCCCCTCAGCTTCTCTCTCGTCTCAGGAATCGTCCTCAAACACCCCTGAGTGATGCAGTCCCTGGTGCTGATGGCAAGAATATTTATAACGCTAGTGACGGAGTGACATTTTACTTGGTCAACAATATTCCAGCCCGTTCCCACCTTCTGTTTAACGTGGTCTGTTGTTACATGGGGAAGCAAGGATTCAAAACATCCTCCCATAGGCCTACAAAGAATAACTTCTAGAAATTAATAGGGCTCTCTGCATAAGGGAAAAAATGACATCAACCAATCATCCATCATTACAAATCCCTGCTCACCTCTATTTTAGCTGCCTTAGGTTAATATATTAGTTACACTCTGCTTACATCAGTCTCCTTGTCATTCACCTGGAGGTTTACACTCTACCTTAAAAACAAAAACAAACAAAAAAACAGTTACTCACCTTTCTGTAACTGTTGTTCTTCGAGATGTGTTGCACATATCAATTCCAGTTAGGTGTGTGTGTGCGCCGCATTCATGGATGTCGGAAAACTTTTTCCTACCAGCTACCCGTCAGGCTGGCTGTGGAGCCCCTGGAGTGGCACCGATATGGTGCTCTATATATAACCCTGCCGGCCCGACCCCCCTTCAGTTCCTTCTTGCCGCCTACTCTGACAGAGGGGAAGGTGTGTGTGTGGTGGGGAATGGAATAGATATGAGCAACATATCTCGAAGAACAGTTACAGAAAGGTGAGTAACTGTTTTTCCTTCTTCGAGTGCTTGCTCATATCAATTCCAGTTAGGTGACTCCCAAGCCTTACCATGGAGGTGGGGTCAGAGTCAAGGTACTGCAGACTGAAGAATCACCCTGCCGAAGGCCGCATCATCACAAGATTGGTGGACAATGGTGTAGTATGACGTGAAGGTGTGCACCGAGGCCCTTGTGGCAGCTCTGCAGATTTCCTGGAGGGGAACGTTTGCCAGAAAAGCTACTGACGATGCCTGAGCTCTCGTGCAATGAGCCATGACAGCAGGCGGAGGGACATTTGCCAGATTGTAGCAGGTATGGATACATGCAGTGATCCATGAAGATACTGGTGCACCTTTCATCCGTTCCACGATGAACAACTGGGTAGTCTTGCGGAATGGCTTTATAGAAGCGGTCTATATAGAAGGCGAGTGCTCTTCTAACATCCAGTGAATGCAGTCACTGTTCTCGAAGGTCAGCATGCAGTTTTGAGTAGAATACCAGTAGGAAAATGTGCTGGCTTACATGGAAACAGGATACCACTTTTGGTAAGAAAGCTGGGTGAGGTCTCAGCTGAACTTTATCCTTATGAAAGATGGTATAAGGCAGTTCACACGTGAGAGTCCGTAGTTCAGAAACCCTACATGCTGAAGTAATGGCCACTAAGAAGGCAACCTTCTCAGAAGGCAGAGGACTGAGCAGGACACCAGTGGCTCAAAAGAAGGGCCCATGAGTCAGGAAAGGGCTAAGTTAAGGTCCCAGATCGGCATGGGTGGCTTCATTGGGGGATGGATTTTTTCTAAGCCTTTCAGCAAGCACCCCACAATGGGATGTGCGAACACTGAGCACCTGGCTGCCCCTGGGTAGAATGCTGAAATGGCTGCGAGATGAACCTTAAGGGAGCCAAAAGCTAGATGCTGGTCCTTCAAGTGCATCAGGTAGTCCAGAATGCACGGAATTGAAGCTTGGAGTGGGGACGCCTGCTGCTGAGCACATCAGATGGAAAACCTTTTCCATTTAGCTTCATAAGTAAGTCTGGTAGAAGGCTTGCAGCTTTCCAGGAGCACCTGCCTTACCGAGTCCGAACATGAACGCTCAGCCTGGTTCAATCACGGATCCTCCAGGCCATGAGGTGGAATGACTGAAGGTCCGGGTGTAGGAGATGACCATGGTTCTGTGAGATAAGGTTGAGACTGAGAGGTAGACGTAGTGGAGCCCGTATCGATAGATTCAACAGGACGGGGTACCAGCACTGGTGGGGCCAGGCAGGAGCCACCATTATGACGTCTGCCTTGTCCCGGCAGACCTTGAGGAGCACCTTGTGGATCAGCGGAAATGGCAAGAAGGCATAAAGTAGTTGGCCAGATCACGTGATCAGGAAGGCATCTGCGATCAAGCCTGGGCTCTGACCTCGGAAGGAGCAGAAGATTGGGCATTTCCTGTTGGTCCACAAAGCGAACAGGTCGATTCGGGGAAACCCCCAGCTGCGGAAGACAAAGTGAATGATGTTCAGACAAATCGACCGTTCGCGCGTAAGGAAGCATCTGCTCAAGCTGTCTGCCAGTACGTTCTGAACACCTGGCAGATATGAAGCTTGAAGAACAATGGAGTGGGCTACACAGAATTCCCACAGAGGAAGGGCTTCTTGGCAGAGTGGAGATGACCGGGCTCTGCCTTGTTTGTTTAGATAAAACATGGCCATGGTGTTGTCTGTCAGGACTGCAACACAACAGTCTTGTAAGTGGAGAAGGAACACTTGGCATGCAAGACGGATTGCCCTGAGTTCTTTTATATTGATATGTAGGGTTAGCTCGTTTTCCTGCCATAAGCCCTGCATTGTCAGGCTCCCAAGGTGCAAACTCATCCCAGCGCAGATGCGTCCAAAACCAGGGTCAGGGTGGGTTGAGGGGGATGAAACGGGACCCTGGCACCAACCATATAGGGATCCAGCCACCAGCACAGGGAGTCGAGCGTGCGGCTTCGGACCATGAGCACCATATCCAGGTTGTTGCAGCCCAGCCGATACACAGATGTTAACCACGTCTGTAGGGGCCTGAGTCTTACGCCTGGTCTACACTAGCCTGTTATTTTGGAATTAGCCAAGTTATTTTGGGGGGGAGGGGGGGGGAAGATTCCATCCACATGACCAAACTTTTTTTTTCAATTTAAAGGGCTCTTTAATTTGATTTCTGTACTCCTGCTTGACAAGTGGAGTAGCGCTTAAATCGAGATCACAATCCCAGGTTAAAGGTATTGTGGATGCAATTCAATGTTATTGGCCTCCGGGAGCTATCCCAGGATACTCCCTTGTGACTGCTCTGGACAACACTCTCAACTCCAATGCACTAGCCAGCTGGGCAGTAAAAGCCCCAGGAACTTTTGAATTTCATTTCCTGTTTGGTCACCAGCAGCAAAGGTGACTATCAGCACAGTCCACCATCACAGGCAACCATGCAGAGTCCAGCATCACAAGAGATCATGCAGTCCCAGATTTGCAGACGAGCTCCAGCATGGTCCGAACAGGAGGTACTGGATCTCATCGCATGCTGGGGAGATGAGTCTGTTATGGCAGAACTACGTTCCAAAAAAAGGAATGCAAATACGTACTGTGATAGACCCAGGCCAGTTGGAAACAGCAGAGTAGTAGAAGGGAGATATCCAGTGGCCAGTATAAGCAGTTTTCTGTTCCCTGAGTGACCAAAGCAGGGGCTGTTCCAGGCTATTGAGAACACCTGACTCCAATTAACCTGCTAAGAGTCAGGTGAGGCTGTTAAGCACCTGACTCTAAGGCCCCTCTGATTCTATAAGAGGGCTCACTCCAGTCAGGCCAGACGGAGCCAGAGGAGAGAAAGTGCGTGCGAGGCACAGGGAGCAAGAGGCATGCAAGAAACTGAGAGTGAGTAGGCATACTGCTGGAGAGCTGAGAAGTACAAGCATTATCAGACATCAGGAGGAAATTAGTTAGGGAAGTGGATTGGACTGAAGGACTTGTGGATCTAAAGACGGAGGAGGCCTGGAATTACTTCAAGTCAAAGTTGCAGAAGCTATCTGAAGCCTACATCCCAAGAAAGGGGACCAAACTCGATGAGCAAGCATCTCAGAGAGGTGATTAAGAAAAAGTAGAAAGCCTACAAAGAGTGGAAGATGGGAGGGATTAGCAAGGAAAGCAACCTTATTGAGGTCAGAACATGTAGGGATAAAGTGAGAGGCCAAAAGCCATGTAGAGTTGGACCTTGCAAAGGGAATTAAAACCAATAGTAAAAGGTTCTACAGCCATATAAATAAGAAGAAAACAAAGAAAGAAAAAGTGGGACCGCTAAACACTGAGGATGGAATGGAGGTTAAGGATAATCTCGGCATGGCCCAATATCTAAATAAATACTTTGCCTCAGTCTTTAATGAGGAGTTTAGGGATAATGGTAGGATGACAAATGGGAATGAGGATATGGAGGTAGAAATTACCACATCCGAGGTAGAAGCCAAATTCAAACAGCTTAATGGGACTAAATCGGAGGGCCCAGATAATCTTCATCCAAGAATATTAAAGGAACTGGCACATGAAATTGCAAACCCATTAGCAAGAATTTTTAATGAATCAGTAAACTCTGGGGTTGTACCATACAACTGGAGAATTGCTAACATAGTTCCTATTTTTAAGAAAGGGAAAAAAGGTGATCTGAGTAACTATAGGCCTGCTAGTTTGACATCTGTAGTATGTAAGGTCTTGGAAAAATTTTTGAAGGAAAAAGTAGTTAAGGACATTGAGGTCAATGGTAATTGGGACAAAATACAACATGGTTTTACAAAAGGTAGATCGTGCCAAAGCAACCTGATCTCCTTCTTTGAGAAGGTAACAGATTTTTTTAGACAAAGGAAATGCAGTGGATCTAATTTACCTCGATTTCAGTAAGGCATTTGATACAATTCCACATGGGGAATTATTAGCTAAAATGGAAAAGATGGGGATCAATATGAAAATTGAAAGGTGGATAAGGAACTGGTTAAAGGGGAGACTACAACGGGTCATACTGAAAGGTGAACTGTCAGGCTGGAAGGAGGTTACTAGTGGAGTTCCTCAGGGATCGGTCTTGGGACCAAATCTTATTTAATCTTTTTATTATTGACCTTGGCACAAAAAGCGGGAATGTGATAATGAAGTTTGCGGATGACACAAAGCTGGGAGGTATTGCTAACACAGAGAAGGACCGGGATATCATACAGGAAGATCTGGATGATCTTGTAAACTGGAGTAATAGTAATAGGATGAAATTTAATAGTGAAAAGTGCAAGGTCATGCATTTAGGAATTAATAAGAATTTTAGTTATAAATTGGGGACACATCAGTTGGAAATAACAAAGGAGGAGAAGGACCTCGGAGTATTGGTTGATCACAGGATGACTATGAGCCGCCAATGTGATATGGCCGTTAAAAAAGCGAATGCAGTTTTAGGATGCATCAGGCGAGGTATTTCCAGCAAAGATAAGGAGGTGTTAGTATTGTTATACAAGGCACTGGTGAGATCTCATCTGGAATACAATGTGCAGTTCTGATCTCCCATGTTTAAGGAGGATGAATTCAAACTGGAACAGGTACAGAGAAGGGCTACTAGGATGATCCGAGGAATGGAAAACCTATCTTATGAAAGGAGACTCAAAGAGCTTGGCTTGTTTAGCCTAACCAAAAGAAGGTTGAGGGGGGATATGATTGCTCTTTATAAATATATCAGAGGGATAAATATTAGGGAGGGAGAGGAATTATTTAAGCTTAGTACCAATGTGGACACAAGAACAAATGGATACAAACTGGACACTAGGAAGTTTAAACTTGAAATTAGAGGAAGGTTTCTAACCATTAGAGGAGTGAAGTTCTGGAACAGCCTTCCAAGGGGAGTAGTGGGGGCAAAAGACATATCTGACTTCAAGACTAAGCCTGATAAGTTTATGAAGGGGATGGTATGATGGGATAGCCTAATTTTGGCAATTAATTTGGCAATTGATCTTTGATTATCAGCAGGTAAATATGCCCAATGGTCTGTGATGGGATGTTAGATGGGGTGAGATCTCAGTTACTACAGAGAATTCTTTCCTGGGTGCTGGCTGGTGAGTCTTGCCCACATGCTCAGGGTTTAACTGATCGCCATATTTGGAGTCGGGAAGGAATTTTCCTCCAGGGCAGATTGGCAGAGGTCCTGGAGGTTTTTCACCTTCCTCTGCAGCATGGGACACAGGTCACTTGCTGGAGGATTCTCTGCAGCTTGAGGTCTTCAAACCACAATTTGAGGACTTCAGTAACTCAGACATAGGTTAGGGATTTGTTACAGGAGTGGGTGGGTGAGATTCTGTGGCCTGCATTGTGCAGGAGGTCAGACTAGATGATCATAATGGTCCCTTCTGACCTTAAAGTCTATGAGTCTGGTGGTGAGGACAAAGAAGGTGTTGGGAGGAGGCCATGGGGAAGTAGCCCAGTAGCTGTCGTGCAACTGTACCAGGAGGCACTCTAGACTGCTGCAATCCACAGGGCCCTGGGCTGGAACCCAGAGTAGAGGATGGGCCATGGGGAAGTAGCCCAGTAGCTGTCGTGCAACTGTACCAGGAGGCACTCTAGACTGCTGCAATCCACAGGGCCCTGGGCTGGAACCCAGAGTAGAGGATGGGCCTGGGTTCCCCCCGAAACTTCCCAACTCCTGATCAAACACAGGAGGAATTGACCTGGACTGTGGCTTCTACCAGAGGGGAAGGTCTCTGGCTGTTTCCTGACCCACAGGGTGAATCTGTGAGGCGAGCAAATACACCAATGAGCGCAGGACCCACCAAGGTAGAAGAGGAACTTTGTCACAGTATGCTAAAGTCTCCAGGGCCATGACGGAAAGAGGCTACTTCGGGGACACAGAGCAGTGTCGTGCAAAAATCAAGGAACTCAGGCAAGCGTACCAAAAATCCAGGGAGGCAAATGGGCACTCTGGATCACAGCCCCATACATTCCGCTTTTACCGTGAGCTCCATGCAGTTATGGGGGGTGATGCCACCACTACGCCACTGGTGTTCGTGGACACCTGCAATTGCACGGAGCGAGGAGGAAAAGACATTGGAGGATGAAGAGGAGGACAGTGCACAGGCGGCAAGTAGGGAATCTGTTTTCCCCCCTAGCCAGGAACCAATCTTAACGCTGGATCCAATAGCCTCTCCTCACTCCCAAGGCGGGCTCCTGTTCCATGACCCTGGAGAAAGTACTTCTGGTGAGTGAGAGCCTGATCCGAGCCACGCAGTGTGGGGTGGGGGATGGAACCCTGCCATGCTGGGTTGTTCGTGTTTAGTGTAAAAGGCTCATCCCTGCTCTGAGCCTCATCGGAGCCACATGGTAGGTGCAGGGAGTGGGGTGGGGGTAGGAGGTGTTGTGTGCAGTGATAATCCCAGAGAGCCCGCACGCCCTCCTTTCATATGGCAAACCCACCAGGCATTGCTTGCTGTGGGAAAGGGGGCCCGGCAGTTTGAAAGCATTGAAATGAACGTAGAAGAAGCAGAACCCCACGTGCCCCTAGGGGCTGCCTGCAAGCTGAATTCGGTTGCCTGGCTGTGTGTGATGGCTTACTCACACCAAAAAGTGTCCCCTTTGTTCTCTGCAGTGTATTTTTTAAAAATACTACCCTCCCTTTTTCTCCTCCCACAGGTGCAAATGTTTCAACGCAGCCCCTATCTACTCCGTCCCACAGGCTGGTCCAGATTAGAAGGCAGAAAAAATGAATTCGGGACAACATGTTCGCTGAGCTCATGCAGTCCTCCTGCACTGACAGGGCCCAGCTGAATGCATGAAGGCAAACAATTGCGGAGTCCCATAAAGCATTACAGGAACATGAAGAGAGGAGGGAGGAGCGCGATGAGAGCAGGCAGGACGCAATGATCAAGCTCATGGGGGAACAAACTGACATGCTCCACTGTATGGTGGATCTAATGCGGGAAAGGCAGCAAGACCACAGACTTACGCTGCAGCCCCTGTATAACCACCCTCCCTCCTCCCCAAGTTCCATAGCCTCCTCACCCAGACACCCAAGAACATGAGGGGGGAGGCTACAGGGACCCACACATTCAACCCCAGAGGATCGCTCAAGTACCAGAAAGCTGGCATATGCAAACTTTTTATTTGGTTTCTGGACTTGTCTTTCCCTCCTCCTCCCCCCCCCCCCCCCCAACCCAGCCCTCCCCCCAGTCTATCTTCTAATTTCTTTCAATACGTTGTGCATCAAATAAGAACAGTTTTTAAACAATTTTGACTATTTCCTTTCATTCATATATATATATATATATATATGAGAAACAAACAACTGTCACACCGTACCTTGGCCAGTCATGAAACTCACTTTCAAAGCTTCTCTGATGCACAGCGTGCCCTGCTGTGCTCTTCTAATCGCCCTGTTGTCTGGCTGTGTGAAATTGGCCGCCAGGCGAGTTGCCTCAATCTACAACCCTGCCATAAAAGTCTCCCCCTGACTCTCACAGAGATTGTGGAACACACAACAAGCAGCAATTACAATGAGAATATTGGTTGTGGTGAGATCTAACTGAGTCAGTAAACTGCGCCAGCGCCTTTTCAAACATCCAAAAGCACATTCTGCCACCATTCTGCACTTGCTCAGCCTATAGTTGAGCTGCTCCTTACTACTGTCCAGGGTGCCTGTGTACAGCTTCATGAGCCATGGCATTAAGAGGTAGGCTGGGTCCTCGAGGATAACTGTAGGCATTTCAACATTGTTACCAGATTTGCCCATTACTTTGGGGAATACTCATTTATTTGGGTTACTTTTCTGGGGAAGGGGATTTTGTAATTCTATCAATGTACTGCTTGTGTCACGTGTGTTTTCATATGGAGCTCTACTTCTCCCTTCTCTAAGTCCCCTCCCAATGGAGCTATCCTGTAGGACCTAGGTTCCCCAGGACTGGGTTTCTCCAGCTCCAGAACTGGATGAACACACCCACCCACACATACATTAACAGAGCAAGTCTGAGCAGACCGGGTCAATCAGCACTGTCAAGCTGACCCCTTATATGTCCCTGTACTCACTGGGCTGGATGAAGCAGCACTTTCAAGCTGACTCTCTTTATATGCCCCTGGGCTCCATGGACTGGGTCAAGTAGCACTTTCAAGCTGTTACCCTTATGGTGTCCCAGATGCAGCACGTCCCTATCCCCACCTTCACAACACAATTGTACTGGCAGTAACCTACTTGATGAGCAAACCCCACAGTATTCTGGGTGCTGCAGGGATCTTTAGCTTAGGTAAAAGAAGCATTGCTGTAGAGTAAATGGGGGAAGCGAAAAAACACAAAAGAGTAAGGTTGGGCGAGAGAGAGAGAGAAGCAACCAACTTAACCATACAAGTTATTTATTGAATACTAGTGATAACTACACAAGGAGGGCTAAACCAACATAACATACATTATTAAAAGGTTAATACCTAAGGTAGAAAGGAAAAATGAAAAGAGAGAGAAGGGAATCTCACCGCTCACCGAAGCTTGAACTGGTCGGGGTTCCCAGATGATGCTGGTAGCTGAGGGCAGGAGACAGGCAGAGCCCCCAGCATGATCAGTCAGGAGAGTATGGAGTCCTAGTGGAACTGATGCATAGTTTGGATCTAAGCATCAGCACCCTGACTGGAGGGTGAATAGGGATTTTTGTACAGAAAATACAATTGTTCAAGGGAGAACAATAGATTTGTTTATAGGTAAGGCTGATAACTCAAGGGTTTTCTTTAGACTAGACAAAAGGAGCTGATCACTCTTGGCTATGGGTGGTGTTTTCTTCCAGGGAGCTCACAATGCAACTGGGCGGCTTCACTATTTGGATATCAGTTAAGGATTCATTACTAGAATTGGTCTGATAATTGCTGAGCTGGGTGTGTGCAGACATAGGTTCATTAGCATCTGGAGCAGAGATTCCCATGATGCAGTGCTTCCCTGCTTTTTCTGGTCCCCGAATTCAGTGTGGTTCTTGGTTCTCCATTCTGTATGCAAATTGAGATGTCTTCCTGTCCCATCTTTGATGCAGATGAGGCTAGGGGAGTGGTCTCTGCTCTCCATTCTGTATACTAACGGGGATGTCTTAATCTTGTCACCCTTGTCAGGAGGGGTCTAGGTGTGTGTCTCCCAAAGCCCTTTACAGCTCTCTGCAAGTTTTTTTTCCCCCTCTGATGGGTTTTGGTTTAAGCAGAGGCTGAGGGGGAAGCGGGGGTGTCTTTCATGAATCAGGCTGGATACTGCACCCTGGTTCCCCAAGAACACAGAGGTGTCTGGTATCAACATCCTCAACAGTAATTTTTTGGTCTGAGAAGTAAGTCCCTTCCTGCAGCTGTTCAAACAGACCAGAATTCCTGGTCATGCACCTTTCCCGACCATCCCACATTGATGTCCGTGAAACGTCCCTTGTGATCCACCAGTGCTTGCAGCACCATGGAAAAGTACCCCTTGTGGTTTACGTACTGGCCGCTACGGTGTGCCGGGGCCAAGATGGGAATATGCATTCAGTCTATCACCTCAGTTAGGGAACCCCAGCACATCAAAGTCATCCACAGTGATCTGCATATTTCTCAAAGTCAGTACCCTTGATAGCAGCTGGTCAACTATTGCGTTGGCCACTTGCAGCACAGCAGCCCCTACAGTAGATTTGCCCACTTCAAATTGATTCCTGACTGACCAGTAGCTGTCTGGCGTTGCAGGCTTCCACAGTGCTATGGCCACTCAATTCTCAACTATGAGGGCTGCTCTCATTTTGGTGTCTTTGTGCTTCAGGACAGGGGACAGCAAGTCACAAAGTTCCATGAAAGTGGCCCTACGCATACGAAAGTTTCACAGCCACTGGGAATCATCCCAGACCTGCAACACTATGCGGTCCCCCCCAGTCTGTGCTTGTTTCTCAGGCCCAGAATTGGCATTCCATGGCACGAACCTGACCCAATGCCACGATGATCTCCCAATCGCCACATGCCATGCATCTAGGAACGTCTGTGTCCATGTCCTCATCAGTATAGTAATCGCACTGTCATCGCTTCCTCACCCGGTTTTGCAGGTACTGAACATACTGCTGGATAATGCGCAAGGTATTTACAATGGTCAAAACTGCAGCAGAGATCTGAGTGGGCTCCATGTTTGCCGTGCAATGGTGCCTGCATGGGTAATTCTTGAAAAAGGGCTCGAAATGAGCTGTTAGGTTCAAGATGGCCGATAAAAGGCAGTAAATGGTTGTTTTCTGTAGCTTCCCTGGGAGCCCAGGACAGCTTCCGCTGCTTTCTCCAGATTGTCTGTGCGGCTCTGTTCACGATGGCTGAGAAACAGCAGGGAATTGTTGCTTTCTGTAGTGAAGGGTTAAAATCCATGTGCATTTTATATAACAACCACTCCATTGGTATATGAATTGTGCCAGCTCTTTCTCAGACCCAAAGTCCAGAGTTTGGTCAAGAGACCAGAGGCCTAGCAAATAGTGATTAGCTAAGAGAAAGCTAGGGTAAACAGGTAATCTTGTTTTTGCTAAAATATGCCTGGTCAGCAAATTGCCAGGTGTTGGAGCTAAGAACTAAATAATTGTGTCTTATTCAAAGTTGCAAATTGAACAAAGGATCCCTGTTCCCATTGTGTCAGTCTCTTCCGTAGGGAACATTCTTCCCACAGATCCAACCTTGAGTTTATGAAAAGTCAGCACGTGTCAGAATAAGATATGGCATCCTTCCATCTCCCTTCTCAGGGGCCAATGCCCTGTCTTAAGACATAAAGGAGACAATCTGTATTGTCATATACTTTCACTATTTCTTTGCTTTAACCCCTAGGAATGTACCTGTTGGACAATCAAAGGAGTTGCTCCAGTCCTATGGACCCCAAATCAGAATTCAACATATATATTTTATAACAACAACATTTCATCAAAGTATTAATTAAATGTTAACTTGCTAACTTGAGACCATGGGCGGAGACATTATGTAACCTTTTACCATTGGCTAATGTGCTATCTTGTCTTGCTGCAAAACCTACCCCGGGTGTGGAACTGCCTACCCTGTCACTTTCCCCCGCCCATGGAAAATCTACATATTCTATTGTAATCAATTGATTGACAGTGTCTCTGAGCCTAATAAGCCATGTGACACTCCGCCAGCACTGAGTGTAATAAATTCCTATGCTTGGCCTCTACACGGTGTGGATTTATGTCCTTCAGTTTGGGAGCTCGTCTAGGATTCAAGTTTGTGAGCTGATTGAGGATCTGAAATCCAAAAAGAGGTGAGTATGTTTACTTTACCATCTCATTAGGCCAGGGATAGAAGTCTCTCATCCCCTTTCAGATACATCTTGTTTCCTTTTTTAATTTGTGTGAAGGACCTTAGACACGTGTAGTCCAAACAGAGGGGTTGAATAAGAGTACCACTTGGGAGGGAAGACGTGCAAAAGGGTCATGTACGGTTTAAACAACTAAGGGGTGCGTTACGGAGGACTCAGATAACCCACCAGCAAGCGATTGGCCGTGAGTTAAGCCCAGGATTGGCTGGGTACGCAAGCGGTAGGCGGTGCAAACTGGTGGTCCATTTCCTCATTGCATGTAACATTGCAAGTCCTAGGGGAGTGCCTACCCCCCCGGCATGTGACGTACATGCTTTCAAATAGCACAAAGTCTTCAACCAATAAGTCCGACATGTGTGTGTAACTGAAGACATGCGAGGTATTAAAAAGGTGGGGAGACGTCCTCATAAAATTAAAGGCTGTGGAGAGTTGAGACCATAGCATTAAAAAAAGGGGGAAAAGTAACTTCTCATAATAGGCTGACAGGTATTTGGGGGTGGGGGAGACAATTTCCCCTCAAGGTGAGCAACCAGGGTGACTAAAAATCCATGGCATCAAAAGGAGAGGCAATAATCAGGCCTCAAGAGTACTTGGAATATAAACATGTCAAAATTCGGCAGGCAGCAGCTAAAAAAGCAAACTACTCTGCAGCCGGACCAGAGGCAGATCTTGTTACTTAGTGGAATCATCAGAAAAGTGACAAAACAGACAAAGCAGTAATAGTTATATTGGCTATTCTTAACATAAAGGAGAAAAAATTGCAACTTTACAATCTCAAAACCAGGCTCTGAAAGATAGAGCCTGTGCTCTAAAATATGTAACTGTTTGGAAATTGGAAAAGATCCCAGAGCATGATCCAGGAGTTCTATGAGAAAAGAATCACCATGCCTAGGACACACCTCCAGACTGGGAGGAGGAGAGCACACTCCTGGCATTTGCCAGCCAACTGCTCCATCGATTAACTATCTGTGGGCAAACTTAGCAGCACAAAGCAAAAGGGGAGGAATCCAAACCCCCTCCATATATTTCTTCGCATGACAGGCCAAATTTGAGCACCAACAGAGATAATAAAGGAGCACAACAAGGATTAATTGCCCCAGGGGAGCAAGTACAGCGTATCGCTCCAATCAAAACACAGCTAAGGAGGCTCAGAAATGTTAATGCGGCGGGTGAACCAGTAAGGGGACTTAGAACAGAAACAACTGAAATCTACCGTCCCTTCACCCCCCAGGAAAAACAAGCACTACTGTCTGATTTATCTGAACTCAAGCGTGATAACAAGAATACTGAGAGTTCTGGGACAAACTGGATGGCCTGACTGAAATACATGGCCTCCATAGGAAGGATGTTCACATCCTGGTCAAGTGCAAGTGCCCCAGGGATGTGTGGGAGAACCTAGATAATAAATGGAAGACAGGGTGCTGGGCTGAAGATCATAACCCCAACCCAGCGGGAGGGGATCAGGCTGAAGAACCAGCAGGAATCCCAAACCCAGACGCAGGCACTGTACCAGAATTCTGTTGTTCTAGGAGCCCAGACCACTAACTGGGGGGCTCTGCAGTCTGTGGTTCAGCAGAAGGGGGAGCTGCCATGTCCTATGCCAGGGGTAGGCAACCTATGGCACGCATGCCAAAGGCGGCATGTGAGCTGATTTTCAGTGGCACTCACACTGCCCGGGTCCTGTCCACCAGTCTGGGGAGCTCTGCATTTTAATTTAATTTAAAATGAAGTTTCTTGAACATTTTAAAAACCTTATTTACTTTACAAACAACAATAGTTCAGTTATATATTATAGACTTATAGAAAGAGATCCTCTAAAAAAGTTAAAATGTATTACTAGCACACAAATCCTTAAATTAAAGTGAATAAATGAAGACTCGGCCCACCACTTCTGAAAGGTTGCCAACCCCTGTCCTATGCTGAAAAGAAACTGAATGCATTCCGAGCTTATTCAGGTCTGGAGAATATAACATCCCCAGACCATGATGTATTCCTTCAAATCCTAAAGGAAGGGATGTCTGCAGATCACCAAGCAGTTCTGGCATTAGGCATCTCAGTGGGAGAGACATACTCAGCAGTAATGAAATGGACCACAGAAATAGAAAACAGAAAAAAAGAGGAAGGTAGCAGCAACCACACCCTCCGAGGAAATTGTAGCGGTTCATGCAGTCAGAACCACTACCTGCTTCACTTGCAATAAGCCTGGACATCTGACACGTGACTGTAAAAATAAAAATAAAATCAAAACATGCAGTAATTGTAAAAGGAGCTCGGGGGAATAATCAACCCCAGAGCTAGCTGCATTGAATGGGCCGAAGGGTCCAAACAGGAAAGATCATCTCAAAATATAGCCATAATTGCCAGTAATAAAGTAATAATACCGGGGGTGGGGGGGGGAAGTCCAGTAGAAACCCTGTGTTCTCTTCACCCTGAAGTGTAGGCAACAGATAAACAAGACCGTGGGTTAGTAAACATGAAGCCTGTATCTGTAGAAGGACCAACTCACAAAGCCCACAGGCAGTATCCAATTAAACCGGAAGACTTAAAGGCAGTTAAAGATATAGTGACTAATTCGGAATCTAGAGGGGTGATTAGAAAAACAACCTCCACAACTAACCCCCCAATTTGGCCCGTCAGGAAGCCAGACAGGACTTGGAGGTTAACTATAGACTACACCCACCTTAACCGGGTGACTCCAAAGGCACATCCTATTGTGGCAAGCCCTGCCACTATTCTTAATTTGCTAACACCAGGACACTCAGTGTTTTCAGTCCTGGATGTAGCTAATGGATTTTGGAGTATTCCCCTTGCAAAAAAGAGAGTCAGGAGAAATTTGCATTTACAGTAGGAGACCAGCAGTACACTTGGACCCAAGTACCTTAGGGGTTCCATAATTCTCCCTCCATCTTCCACAGGGCAATGGCAGAAGTAATAGCAGGAGTGCCTTTGGAAGGGGATACTGTGATACTGCAGTATGTAGATGATTTGCTAATTGCCAGTTCAAATGAAAAGGACCATTTAAAAACCCTAAATAGACTGTTTATGTATCTTCGTGAGACAGGATTTAAATTAAGCCCAAAGAAAGCTCAAACTTGCTGCGGTTGCAATTTATACCTAGGGCATAATATATCACAGGGAGAAAAGGCACTCACAGTAGACCAAAAGCAGGCGATTAGAGGGTTAAAGAAACCACGGACAGTTAAGGAAATCCGGAAGCGTGAGCAGTTTGCGGTTGAAGCTGTGCGGCTCTGTTCACGATGGCTGAGAAACGGCGGGGAATGGTTAGATGAAAGAGTAGAACAAAAGAGGAGAGGACATTCGAAGTGGAGATTCAACATACCAGGAGACAGGTGGTGCACCATGCTGCACTGTCTGCTGGCAGCATGGCGTCTGCCGTAGCTTTCGTGGAGGGAGAAGCGAGTGACGGCACACACCAAGAAAAACCTGCAAGAATGTTTTTGCCTCATCATGCACTGGGAGCTTAACCCACAATTCCAATGGGCAGCAGAGACTGCAGAGGAACTGTGGGATAGCTACCACAGTGCAAGGCTCTGACATTTGATGCTAGCCTCGGTACTGTGGACGCACTCTGCCGAATTCATGCGCTTTAGTGGGGACACATCAAATGTATGAACTCGATTCTGGAAATTCAAATAAAATAACTTTGAATTAATTTTGTACTGTAGACGTACCCTTAGTCTGGCATGTTGCATCATGTACGTGCAGGATGCTATGTGACCCAGCAACTTGAGACACTGACTCGCTGTGGTGCTGGTAAACCTGCAAAGGTTGGTGACTATGTTCGCCAGAGCTACATGTTGGGCCTCTGGGAGGAAAGCCCGTGCTTGGTTTGGATCAAGGACTGCCCCAATCAACTCTATTGTCTGGGTTGGGGAGAGGACAGACTTGCTGATGTTCAGCATGATGCCCAAGTGATCGAACATGTCCGTGACCATTTGCACCTGAGATTGAACTTGGTGGTGAGATCAGCCCCATATAAGCCAGTCATCAAGATACGGAAACACATGTATGTGAACGCTGCCATGACCACCATACACTTGTTGAAGACGCAAGGAGCTGTGCACAAGCCGAACAGAAGGGCTGTGAACTGATAGTACGTCTTGTTCACCATGAAACAGAGAAAACGTCTGTGGGGCAGGGTAACTGAAATATGAAAGAAAGAGTCTTTCATATTAAAGACGGCATACCAGTCTCCTGGATCCAGTGAAGGGATAATTGTGGCCAAGACAACCATGTGGAACTTCAAGTTGACAATGGGTTTGTTGAGCTCCCCGAGGTCCAGAATGGGCCTTAGGCCTCCTTTTGCCTTGGGGACGAGGAAGTAACGCGAGTAGAAACCTTTGCCCCTGAGCTCCTGAGGCACTTCCTCCACTACTCCTAGGGAGAGGAGCGCTTGTACCTCTTGGATGAGAAGTTGCTTGTGAGAGTGAAGAGGGACGGGGAAGGAGGGCGGGAGTGCGGGTTGGAGCAAAAGTGGATAGAATATCCTGCCTCTACCGTGCGAAGGACCCAACAGTCTGATGTAATGAGAGACCAGGCATGGTAGAAACGAGATAGGCGGTTCAGAAAGGGATAGCTGACTGGGTTGTGAACTGATAGTCAGTCCTCGAGCGCATCTTCAAAATGGGTGCTTAGGGCCCAGAGGGAGCTTGGATTGCCCTTGACCCTACCCAGGAGGAGGTCGTGATGGCCTATGCCGGAGGTATCTATTTCTTCTACGAGAGAAGTCCTGCCAGGGTCTAGGCAGGAAGGAGTGCTGTTGAGTGGGCTGAGGTTTAAACGGCTTTCTGTGAGTTGCCGGGATATGCATGCCCAAAGATTTAATGGTATTTCTCGTGTCTTTCAGAGTATGCAGACGGGAATCAGTTTGCTCGGTGAATAGACCTTGGCTATCAAAGGAAAGGTCCTGAATTGCGTGTTGCACTTCAGGTGGAAGACCTGGTGACTGGAGCCAGGCGTTCCAACACATGGCAATGCCGGACGCCAAGGTGCGTGCTGCTGCATCTGTGGCATCGAGGGAACCCTGGAGGGATGTGCAAGCTACTAGTCTGACCTCCATGCGAGACTCAGATGGGAGGAGTTCTTGGAGACCACGAATTATAATAATATCTACTGAGGATTGCAAGTTGGTTCACAATTCAAAGTGAAAGGCCACCAGTAGAATAAATTTTTCTGCCAAATAGGTCCAGCTGTTTGGTGTCCTTTGATTTGGGGGTGGGCCCTTGTTGGCCCTGCGTCTCCTTTTCATTCACCAGATCCACCACAAGAGAACATGAGGCAGGATGAGTAAAAAAGGTATTTGTATCCCTCGGTGGGGAAAAATACTTTCTTTCCACCCCTTTGGCTGTGGGGGGAATGGAGGCAGGAGTTTGCCAGAGTGCTTTGGTGTTGGATTGAATAGCTTTGTTCACTGGGAGGGCCACCCTGGAAGGCCCTTCTGGACTTAAAATGTCCACCATAGGGTCCTTGACTTCCACAATCTACTCCACTTGGAGGTTCATGTTTAGGGCTATGTGCCGGAGCAGCTCCTTCAGGACTCTAAAGTCCATAGGAGGTGGGCCAGATGTGGACATGCTGGCCATGGCCTGCTTGGGGGAAGGTGAAGAGGACTGTACCGGGAGAGCCGGATTCGAAGTGACCCCTTGGTCTGTTGGGACCGGATTTTCCTGGGCGCCTGGGGTAGCCTCCATGATGGGTGGGGCTGGCTCCGCAGATTGTGCCTGGTCTGGAGGAGGGCAGCTGAGGGTTGCCTCAGGAGGCCAGGTGCTGGACGTTGACGGAGGAGGGGTGACAGAGGGGCGCCCTGGGCCTAATGATATGCCTAAGGGGTCCAAAATTGCCACTGGGGTTGCCAGTAGAGCACTGAAGAGTCGTGCCCAAGACTTCCCAGGCCTGACTGGGGAATGGCCGAAGCCTCTGAAGCTCTCCCCGACCTAATGAAGGGGGATTGAGAGCGTGACAACCAACGGGGGGTGGTGTGAGAGTGCACCGAAGGAAAAACCCAGTCCCTTGACAGGCAAGGATCGTGCGGCGATCAGTGCCAGTATGGAGAGCGGTGCCATGACAGTGACTGCGACTGGTGCCGTGTTGAAGGGCAGTGCTGCCATGATGAAGACCGGGCCACACCGGGGAGCGGCGATGTGTCATGGACCAACCTCATGATGATGACCGGTGCCGCAATGGAGACCGGTGCCTGGTCAGAGATCTGAGAGAGATGCCATGATGATGAGCGGTGCTGCAGTCGGCAGCTTGGAGAGGTTTGGTGCCGAGCAGGGGATTGGTGCACAGGGCGGTGCCGGTCCAAGTGGTTCCGCGAGGTCACCAAACACAATCTAGACCTCGAGCGGGACCAAGTCCTAACAGCCAATGATGACCTTGAGCATGAACGGCTCCAAGGATCAGGGCTGTGAGACCAGCGCTATGAGTCAGACCAGTGCGTGGTTCAGTACTGGGACTCTGAATGATGCTGGGACTCAGAGTGGTGTCATGATGCTGGTCTGGGAGCAGACATCCCAACATTGCCGGTTTACCTCTCAATGGTACCAGGGCTCGGGTTGGTGGTCCAGGGATCGGGGACATCGGTGCCGTCATTTCGATGAGCCCTCTAGCGGCCTCAAAGGTGTCTGGGGTGGAAGGCAATGTAACCTCCTCCACTTGCAGGGTCCCTTGTGGCACGGGGCTGGTTGAGCAGACCGAGGCCTAGTGGTTGTGTCGGACTTAGGGGCCTGGTCCAAGCTTTGCTCAGTCAGGCCCGCAGTGTCCGCTTCGGACCTATTGGAAGGTCCTCCCAAGGCTTGCTTTTTACGAGCCACTGGGGAGTGGGAGTGGTGCTGGGGTGGATGCCTTTGGGGCCCGGGAGATCGTCAGTCCCTAGGAGGGTATGCCAGATCCTTCTGCTGCGCTGGGGACAGTACCGCTAGGGAAGCACTGCGCACCAAGGTAGACGCAGTGCAAACTCCATGAGGAGTTGCTTGAGGTTGATTTCTCTCTCCTTTCTTGTACGAGGCTTAAAGGCTTTACAAATTTTACACCTGTCCGCCTAATGGACCTCCCCCTGACACCTAAGGCAGGAGTTATGGGAATCACCCGTGGGCATGGGCTTGCCGGAAGAACTGCAGGGCACGAAGCCCTC
Organism: Mauremys reevesii; assembly: GCF_016161935.1. Classification (NCBI taxonomy): domain Eukaryota; kingdom Metazoa; phylum Chordata; order Testudines; family Geoemydidae; genus Mauremys; species Mauremys reevesii. Next base: position 63,598,247 of record NC_052631.1, read on the forward strand.
GAAGCCCTGGAGCCCCGCAGGGCACTTGGAGGGAAGGACACCCCCCCACCCCACCCCCAACTGCTATGCTACAGGTAAGATAACTACTAATGATTAACTAACAAAGGTAACTATTTACAAAGATAAGAGAAAGCTAAGGAGTAGTGGAGCACTTGATAACAAGAGACCACTGTTCCAACAACCCTCAGGGGTGATAAGAAGGAACTGAAGGGGGGTCAGGCCAGCAGGGTCATATATAGAGCACCATATCGGTGCCACTCCAGGGGGCTTCACAGCCAGCCTGATGGGTAGCTGCTAGGGAAAAGATTTCCGACATCCATGCGTGCGTGCGGCATGAGTGCACCTAATTGGAATTGATATGAGCAAGCACTCGAAGAACTATATTTGCTCAAGTAGAATAGCTGTGCCATTTTCCTCTCAATAGTAGCTAAGTGAAGATCCCTTTTGGGACAAGAGGTGACCTCTACCTATAAAGTTAAAGGCTTTCAGTTCACCTATATTATTATAGTTAAGAACTAATGATGCACTCAGCATTGGACAATACAAAAAAATGGAGAGACCCTGTTCCAAGGAAATTTCTATTTGCGTTTGGGTTAGAACATAGAAAGGTCACAATGAGAACCAGCAGTGTTATCAAATTTGTACTAGAATACAAAACCTAACAGTGACCTCCTATGCTTTGATATCAACAGATCAGCACCTTATTGTTACACATTCCATGCATTTTAGAGGTTGTTTTGCCTTAACACTGCTGAGGTCACTTACAATTTTGCATTGAAATGCAAGTTTGAAAAAGCTGGGTTATGTATTGCTTTTTAGTGGCTATTGGAAAAGAAATGAAAGCCTTATGCAGCCTTGGAGTCTGTTTTCAACAGCACTATAGGCAATATGAAGGTAGAAAGGAATGCACAAGCCTTTCCCGTACTAACGTCCTTGCTTTTAGGTTTTGGATACATGGGGTGTTTCCTGATGCAACCTTAACTGTCATTAAATGTAGTTTTGGGGGTTCATACAACTATGGTGTACCTCAGTGCTGAGATCCTCAGAGTCAGGGATCTTGCACCTGCCTGGGAATCAGAGGGAGAAGCTGTGCTACTGAAGCTGCTGCTAATTCTGTCGACGCTTCTAAAGAGTGTGAGACTGTAACACGATCTGGTCAGTTCTTTGTGACTATATCTTATTCTTGTTTAAAAGTTACTGAAAGACTGTTCTTGATGTACGTACTATGCACCATGTTTAGCAGTGATGACAGCACATGGCACATAGAGGGAACCTTCACAGAGGGGTGTGTGTGTGTGTGTGTGTGTGATCAATAACCTCAAAAACCACTCCATAGATTCTCTCATGGACTTCTGTAAACTGAATACACCTAGATACTGTTGCAGCAGCAGCACAGCGTGTGCCTGTATTGCACCAGCAGGTGCCTACTGCACTCATGTTTCCTCCAGGTTTCTAGTTCTTGGCAGTATGTCTCATACCTTTCAACTGCCAATGCATGGCACGTGCAAGTATAATGACCAACATTCTGGCGAACACCAGGACCTGAACTGATGACCTCCAGAGCTAAATGCATAAGATAAAGTCTTTATAGTTTGTGTTAAAGAGGCAGGTTCTCAAGAAATATTCTTACAAACTCACGTTCTCTGTGGATTGGGCACAGGGCAGGACAACAGATATGGTGATCAGTAGGCTACAACACCAAACTGTGAAAAATGACTGAATGGTGAAAAAGATGTATTTTGCCAATTCACACCATAATATATAGGTTATCATACTTTAAGTACAAAACCTGCTTCAAAGAGACATAGTCACAGTGTGAATCATGTGCAACCACTATCCCTTAGAGACAGGCTTGGAAGAAGTCAGGTTTTTGTTTTTTTTTTAGTTCTAGCTTTGACAATATCAATGTTTTTTTTTTTTAAATTGAAAAAATGCTTTATTGATTTACATTTTCACACTTGCAAGAAATAATGGGGGTGGGGGTCAAAGAAAAAATTGTTTAAAGGCAGTAGACACAGATTCAAAAAGTTAAAGCTTTATAATCATTAAAAACACAAATGATCAACATTACATGCCAAAAATACCAAGTAAATATCCTTAAACTCTAAGAAGTTCTCAGGCAGCATATTTCTTACTTTGCCTATCTGTACATTTATATCATTATCAATGGAAATATTTTCCTTTGGTTTGTGTGTGTACAATAAAATTGATATATACCAATAAAAATCTAATCCTTCCAAGCCTATTCATAGATTAGCAGGGGGCCGTGAACACCTTGACCTTCAGAACAGGAGCATAAACCCTTAATACTTGAGCTACATGAGTAATTGCCAACACCTTTGTAGATCAGCCACTGGAGGAGGGCTTGACATATACGGTCCGCACTAGGTTACAGAATTATTAGTCAGCGAAAGAGTATTGATCATCGGGAATCCTGGATTCTATCGCTGGCTCTGAAACATGAGTGTAATTTTATAGTGAGGGGAAATCAAAACTGGCTTACTCAATCTGAAAGGCAGTGTGGGTCAATCAATAAGACTGGAATGTGTCATCTAAGAAACCTGGTTTCTGCTCCTGACTGTGACCTTCCACAAGCTCTCTACTAATTTATTTTAAAAGTCAGGGATGTCCAATAGCATTTCCCTGTCCCCTCAGGTTGTGGGTTTATGGCCTTTATTAATACAATGAATTATATGGGAAAACAGAGGTGAGATTTGAACTTCCAATCTTTTGCCCAGCTCAGGGATGTTTTCCCTAGGCAACAGGGGCTTTTGGTGAGGGAATCTGTTGGTCATTTTCTTGTCTACTAGAATTTAGTGAGAGCATTCACCCCACAGCAGATATCTTGGAGCAGGGGTTCTCAGACTTTTGTACTGGTGACCCCTTTCACATAGCAAGCCTCTGAGTGCAACCTCCCCGCAACCCATATACATTAAAAACATTTTTTAATATATTTAACACCGTTATAAATGCTGGAGGCAAAGCGGGGTTTGCAGTGGAGGCTGACAACTCGTGACCCCCTATGTAATAACCTTGTGACCCCCCTGAGGCATTCTGACCCCCAGTTTGAGAACCCCTGTTTTGGACAGTTTGGCTTGGTGCACAAATTTGCCATTATGACTACCAAGTTATAAAATGTTCCATAGACAGACACTATCGATGTGTAACTGACAGAATCAGCACCTGAGGAACAACAATGTAAACAAATGACACATCGCAGAGCAGTTTAGATTTCCCGCCAAAAGGGATGGTTTTTAACTTTATCATTCTCTTTATCAATACATTTATCATCATTTGAAACTAGTTCTCAAAGATTATATCCTCTGTTGTAATAACTGGTTGGTTGCTGTCTGGGTTCCTTCCCCACTTTGAACTCTGGGGTACAGATGTGGGGACTCGCATGAAAATTTATTTTTACCAGCTTAGGGCTTGGCTACACTTACAAGTTGCAGCGCTGGTGGAGGCTTTCCAGCGCTGCAATTACACCCCGTCCACACTTGCAGGGCACAACCAGCGCTGCAACTCCCTGGTTGCAGCGCTGGCTGAAAACCCGTCAGGGTTGGGGTATAAGGAGTGCAGCGCTGGTGATCCAGAGCTGCTCAGCAGGTGTGGACACTCACCAGCGCTTTAATTGTCCTCCAGGGAATAAGGAGTTATCCCAGAATTCCTGTTCAGCCACTCTGCTCATCAGTTTGCACTCTACTGCTCTTGCCTCAGGTGACCCGCCCTTTAAATGCCCCAGGAATTTTAAAAATCTCCTTCCTGTTTGCTGCAGCCAGGTGTGTGTGGAGTGCAATCAGTTAATCTTTACAGGTGACCATGCCTCCACGCGGCAAACGAGCCCCAGCATGGAGCACTGGCGAATTGCAGGACCTCATTAGTGTTTGCGGGGAGGAAGCTGTGCAGTCCCAGCTGCGCTCCAGCCGTAGGAATTACGATATCTTTGAGCAGGTATCAAGGTCCATGCTGGATAGGGGCCATGATCGGGACGCACTACAATGCAGGGTGAAAGTTAAAGAGCTGCGGAGTGCCTATTACAAAGCCCGCGAGGGTAATCGCCGATCCGGAGCTGCCCCCACGACCTGCCGTTTTTACAGGGAGATGGACGCGATACTTGGGGGTGACCCCACTGCCAATCCCAGGACCACGATGGACACTTCTGAGCCGGGTGGGGGACAGGAGGAGGAGGCGGAGGAGGGAGGAATACGCGAGTGACACCCCAGAAGACACCCCAGAGTCCCTTGAGGCATGCAGCCAGGAGCTCTTCTCAAGCCAGGAGGAAAGTACCCAATCGCAGCAGCCAGCAGTTGCAGAAGGACAAGCAGAGCAGCGGGTTACCGGTAAGCGGCTTTTATTTTCTGGGTGGAAATGTTTCTGGAGAGGAAGGGGGGTTCGGGCTGTATGCATGCCAGCCTAGATGTGGAATAGCCCATTGATGTGGTCTATCACGTTGCGGTAATCATCTGCAGTTATCTCAGCAAAAGTTTCAGCCAGAGCGTGGGCAATGTGCCTGCGCAAGTTTATAGGGAGAGCCACTGTTGTCCTTGTCCCAGTCAGGCTAACGCGTCCGCGCCACTGTGCCGCGAGGGGGGGGGGGGACCATCGCTGAACACAGGCAACCCACATAGGGTCCAGGGCGGAATCCACATTGCTGTAGAAGAGCCTCCCGCTGTTCCCTAGTGACTCGCAGCAAGGAGATATCTTCCAGGATTAACTCCTGTGAAAAATGTTGGGAGACTCTTTAGTGAAGCTAGTGATAGAGATAGGGAGATAGTGAAGATCACCCCTGCAGCTGCATCTTCACTCAAACCCTCTATCACTGAAGCTTACCCAAAGCAACCAGCACCCCTCTATCACTCAAGCCCCACTTCTCCCTCTATAAGCACCCCTCACTCACCATTTTGTGGCTTCTGCTGTGTTATGTGTGTGGTAAAAGAATGCTAAAGGGAGGACTAAGAACTCCTTCAGTATGTGGGAATTTCAGTCTTGAGAAAATGAACACAATGCTTCCCTGTTAAATGTTGTCAATTCTTTTTTTCTAAAGTGACCTTGACTGCTGGACTGACCAGATGTACCACAGCACAGAAGCTGCAGAATTTGAGAAAAAATCCCCGAAAGAGCAAGGAAGACATGCTGAGGACTGTTATTGCTCACTCTGCTAGAGAGAGTAAAAACTTGCAGGAGTGGAGAGACAAGGAAAGCAGGATCCGCAAGAGAAATGCAGTGGCCAAGAGGAAAAGCACAGAGAAGCTGCTAAGCATCCTGTCGCGCCAAGCGGACTCTATCGAGTCACTCGTTGCCATGCAAGCAGAGCACTACTACTCCCCCACCCCCCCCCCGTCCCAAAGCTTTTTGCCTTGTGCACCAATGTCAGTTCAAACCCCCCTTCCCCAGCATCCAGGTTCTTACCACCACCAGCTGCCTCCAACACCTGTACGTTCACCAACCAGCCCTGCTAACTACAACCCTTACCCTCTGCACTCAACCCCCATCACCATGCAGTTTATGCACCCTGAAGTGCAGGATTCATTGCACAGCACTGCAGACAGGACATATGCAAACTTGTGACTGTGCAGTTCACCAACCCACACCCCTGCCCTCTTGTGTTCATGAAATGTTGTGTTTCTGTCTGTCAAGGAAGTTTTTTTATTTTCAATAAAACAATTCTTGGCTTTGAAAACAGTCTTTATTATAGCAGATAGTGAAAGATTCTTTACTGGGCTAAGGTAAGAGGCACTGCAAATCATTTTAGGGATAATAGAATAACAGTGTAAACAGTGCAATTCACTCCCATGCAAGGGAGCAAACATTACTGTTGGCTTTCAGCCTCAAATTCTTCCCTCAAGGCATCCCTAATCCTTGTAGCCCTGTGCTGGGCCTCTCTATTAGCCCTGCTCTCTGGCTGTGCATATTCAGCCTCCAGGACTTGAACCTCGGTGGTCCATGCCTGACTGAATGTTTCACCCTTCCCTTCACAAATATTATGGAGGGTACAGCAAGCGGATATAACCGCGGGGATGCTGCTTTCCCCCAAGTCTAGCTTCCCACACAAGGAACGCCAGCGGGCTTTTAAACGCCCAAAAGCACACTCCACAGTCATTCTGCACCGGCTCAGCCTGTAGTTGAACCGGTCCTTGCTCCTGTCAAGCTTCCCTGTATAGGGTTTCATGAGCCAAGGCAGTAACGGGTAAGCGGGGTCTCCAAGGATCACAATGGGCATTTCACGTCCCTACTGTGATCTTCCTGTCTGGGAAAAAGTCCTGCCTGCATCTTCCTGAACAGGCCACTGTTCCGAAAGATGCGTGCATCATGCACCTTTCCAGGCCAGCCTGTGTAAATGTCAATGAAACGCCCACGGTGATCCACAAGCGCCTGGAGAACCATAGAGAAATACCCCTTACGATTAACGTACTCTGATGCCAGGTGGCGGGGGGCCAGAATAGGAATATGCGTCCCATCTATCGCCCCTCCACAGTTAGGGAAACCCATTTGTGCAAAGCCATCCACAATGTCCTGCATGCTCCCCAGAGTCATGGTCTTTCTTAGCAGGATGCGATTAATTGCCTTGCAAACTTGCATCAAAATGATTCCAATGGTCGACTTTCCCACTCCAAACTGGTTCCCGACCGACCGGTAGCTGTCTGGAGTTGCCAGCTTCCAGATTGCAATAGCCACCCGCTTTTCCACTGTCAGGGCAGCTCTCAATCTTGTGTCCTTGCGCCGCAGGGTGGGGGCGAGCTCAGCACACAGTCCCATGAAAGTGGCTTTTCTCATACGAAAGTTCTGCAGCCACTGCTCGTCATCCCAGACTTCCATGACGATGTGATCCCACCAGTCAGTGCTTGTTTCCCGAGCCCAAAAGCGGCGTTCAACGGTGCTGAGCATTTCCATGAATGCCACAAGCACTGTAGTGTCACACGCGGCAGGCAAATCCATATCGATATCATCGTCAGACTCCTCACTGTCACTTTGGAGCTGAAGGAATAGCTCGACTGCCAAACGTGTTGTGCTGGCGACACTCATCAGCACAGTCCTCAGCAGCTCGGGCTCCATTTCCCACAGAAATCGCGATTCACACACAGAGCAGAAAGACACTCACAATGGCGCCAAACGTTGCCGGAAAGACAGAATGCTGGGATGTGAAGCGATGCACCACAGGGCGTTGGAACAGGAAGCGGAATGACCCACACACTTCCTTCCCCTTCCCACAATACTCAGTGCCAAAACGGCGCCAAAACGGGACGAGGTGCTCTGTGGGATAGCTGCCCACAATGCACCTCTCAATACAGCGCTGGAAAGTGCTGCAAGTGTGGCCACACTCCAGCGCTGGCCCTACACAGCTGCATGACCAGCGCTGTAACTCTCAGCGCTGCAACTTGTAAGTGTAGCCAAGCCCATAGGTTTAAAAACACACAAAACCCTCACACTTTCCCAAGGCACAAATTCCACCTTGAACAGTATGCTGCCACCACCAAGTGATTTAAACAAACATTTAGGGCGGGCCACTTGGAGCCCTACCTTCCCCAAATATCCCCCCAAACCTCTACACCCTTTTTCCTGGGCAGGCTTGAGAATATATCCTCACCAACTGGTACAGGTGAACACAGAGCCAAACCCTTGGATCTTAAAACAATGAAAAAAAAATCAGATTCTTAAAAGAAGAATTTTAATTAAAGAAAAGATAAAAGAATTACCTCTGTAAAATCAGGATGGTAAGTACTTTTCAGAATAACAAAAGACTCAAGAACATAGACGATCTCCCCTCTAGGCAAAACCTTAGAGTTAGAAAACCAGGTATAAACCTCTCTTTAGACAAAAACCTCCCTCTAGACAAGTAAAATCACAAGCCAAAATAAAAGTAAGCTAACACATTCCCTTATTTTTACTTACTAATTCTAATTGAGTAGGATTGCTTGCCTTCTTGATCTATCTCTGGCAAGCACACACAGGACAGACAAAGAACAGACAAAACAAAGCCTTTCCCCCCCCACCCCAGATTTGAAAGTATCTTGTCCCCTTATTGGTCCTTTTGGTCAGGTGCCAGCTAGGGTACCTCAGCTTCTTAACCCTTTACAGGTAAAAGGATTTTGTGCCTCTGGTCAGGAGCGATTGTTACCCTTCCCTTTATATTTATGACAGTTGTCATTTCAATTAGATTTCTATAAAATAAATCTTTAAAGCATGCATTACAGATTTTAGTTTAGTTTAATTATGAAGGAGCTACAGCTCCACCACAATGTTATTTTGTTAGTTACCATTAGCATGCCTCAGGTCCATTGTGATTTGTGAAGATCTTTAGGCATTGTAGTTGAGAAGGGGGAAAACACACTTTCACTATCATAAAAGGGAACACCAAATATTGAGCCAATTTCTGCAGCTGAGTGGATCTCAGCTAAGGTTTCTGCTCTATCTACATGTATGCTCTTTGCCCTCTTTTGCTATAGTACATAATGATGAACTGTAACAATTAACACAAAATAGTTAATTACACATTGCTTTAACTTCCCATCCAAGATTCATTATAATACAGACACACATAATACAGTCACTATATAGTACTTCAGTGTTTTTCAGGCTGTGGCCCGCATATGGCCCAATTAGCACACAGCTGCAGCCCACCCAGCCCCATGAGCTCCAGGACTGTGCTCCCGCTGCTCTGCCAAGCCGGCCCCTGCGGCCCTGGTAACACATTGTGGACCGCATATAAGTTGAGAACCATTAAACAATTATTTTCAGCAACATAGAGACTTTTTTTCCCTTTTAATCTCTAGTTAGGCAAAGTCTTCCAGACTCAAGAACAAAGAGCCTGATCACTTTCCACACATTTTAAAACACACTTATAAAACATAGTTCAAAAGCTCACAAAAGCTGCTTCCAGACTGAAGCTAGTTCAAAGGCACATTACCTGCAATGAATGTGCAGCCTTTACCCAGAGTCTCCAAGAAGAAACAGAGCAGCATCTGTGAAAGGAAAAACTGTTTAACCACCTAGTGACTTTAAAACTGGAATCCAAACATTAAAGAAACCACAGTAATTTTCAAGAAAGAAACACAAAATTCTATTTTTCTGTGACATACAGAAGGTGGTTTACCTTCCATATCCTCAAACATTTTAAGGTGCCGAACTGCCATTGATTGATATCTTTGAGGATCTGGGCCTTAGATACTCATCCACATCAGTAAAAAGCTAGACTAGGGTAGGGACACAACTACAAGAGATCTAACTCAATTGCTGAAAAGTCCTTCTCTCCTACTTGTTGGGAACAGGGAACCACGGCCAATGGGAGCTTTAGGAGAGGTACCTACAGGCAATGGCAGCACACAGAGCCCTCTGCCCCCTACCCCTGGGGCCGCAGGGACATGGTTGTGATGAAGTGGGAATGTTCTTAATCTTTTGAGTGCTGTGTGGGTGCCTCAGTTTCCCCTATGCATTTCGCAAGTGTCTGGGGAGGGGGGGTGATTGTTGCAGAACCCTAGAGGGCCAGTGTGATCCTGTCTGCACAGAGAATGGCCGACACCCTGTCTCCTGGCAACTGATGGCCTGGGCCCCTCCTCTGCAAAGGTGCCAACTGAAGGTGTTGGAGAACAAAGAGATCAGGTGAGTAACGAGGACCTTGTTGAGGAAAAAGTTGTAGGGGACAACCTTGGCTCGAGTGATCATGAGCTAATTCGTTTCAAAATAAATGGAAGGATAATCAAAATTGCATCTGAGACTAAGGTATACAATTTCAAAAGGGCTAACTTTACTAAATTAAGGCGACTAGTTAGGGAAGTGGATTGGACTAACATATTTAGGGATCTAAAGGCAGATGCCTGGGGTTACTTCAGGTTGAAGTTGCAGGAGTTGTCAGAGGCATGTATCCCGAGAAAGGGAAAACGGCTCGTAGGTAGCAGTTTTAGACCGAGCTGGATGAGCAAGCGTCTTAGAGGGGTGATTAAGAAAAAACAGAAAGCATACAAGGAGTGGAAAATGGGAGGGATCAGCAAAGAAACCTACCTTATTGAGGTCAGAGGATGTAGGGAAGCAGTGAGAAAGGCAAAGAGCCGGGTGGAGATGGACCTAGCGAAGGGGATTAAAACCAATAGCAAAAGGTTTTTTAGCCATATAAATAGGAAGAAAACCAAGAAGGAAGAAGTGGGACCGCTTAAAACTTTAAACGGAGTGGAGATTAGGGATAATCTTGGAATGGCACAATATCTGAACGAATATTTTGCCTCGGTCTTTAATGAGGCTAATGAAGGGCTAAGGAATAGTGATAGAGGACTGATGGGAATGAAGATATGGGGTAGACATTACGGTATCTGAGGTAGAAGCCAAACTTGAACAGCTAAACGGAAGTAAATCGGGGGCCCGGACAATCTTCATCCTAGAATATTAAGGGAATTGGCGAGTGAAATTGCAAGCCCGTTAGCGATGATTTTTAATAAATCTCTAAACTCGGGGGTTGTACCGTTTGACTGGAGATTAGCTAATATAGTTCCTATATTCAAGAAGGGGAAAAAAAGTGACCCGGGTAACTATAGGCCTGTTAATTTAACATCTGTAGTATGCAAAGTCATGGAAAAAATTTTAAAGGAGAGAGTGGTTACGGACCTTGAGGCTGATGGCAACTGGGACAAATTACAGCATGGATTTACGAAAGGTAGATCGTGCCAAACCAACCTGATCTCCTTCTTTGAGAAAGTAACAGATTTTTTAGACAAGGGAAATGCGGTGGATCTAATATATCTTGATTTCAGTAAGGCGTTTGATACGGTACCGCATGAGGAATTACTGGTTAAATTGGAAAAGATGGGGATCGAAATGAAAATCCAGAGGTGGATAAGGAGCTGGTTAAAGGGGAGACTGCAGAGGGTCATATTGAAGGGGGAACTGTCGGGTTGGAGGGGGGTTACCAGTGGAGTTCCTCAAGGTTCGGTTTTGGGTCCGATTTTATTCAATCTATTTATCGCTGACCTGGGAACCAAGAGTAGGAGTGGGCTGATAAAGTTTGCGGATGACACCAAGTTGGGAGGTATTGCCAATTCGGAAAAGGATCGGGATATCCTCCAGGGAGATTTGGATGACCTTGTAAACTGGAGTATTAGTAACAGGATGAAATTCAATAGTGAGAAGTGTAAGGTTATGCATTTAGGGATGACTAACAAGAACTTTAGTTATAAGCTGGGGACGCACCAGTTGGAAGTAACGGAGGAGGAGAAGGACCTAGGAGTCCTGGTTGATCGTAGGATGACTATGAGTAGGCAATGTGATGTGGCCGTTAAAAAAGCTAATGTGGTCTTGGGATGCATTAGGCGAGGTATTTCTAGTAGGGATAAGGAGGTGCTAGTCCCGTTATATAAGGCGTTGGTAAGACCTCATTTGGAGTATTGTGTGCAGTTTTGGTCTCCCATGTTTAAGAAGGATGAATTCAAACTGGAACGGGTACAAAGAAGGGCCACTAGAATGATCCGAGGAATGGAAAGCCTGTCGTATGAAAGGAGACTTGAGGAGCTCGGTTTGTTTTCCTTAACCAAAAGAAGGATAAGAGGAGATATGATTGCACTCTTTAAATATATCAGAGGGATAAATACCAGGGAAGGAGAAGAATTATTTCAGCTCAGTGCTAACGTGGACACGAGGACAAACGGATATAAATTGTCAGTCAGGAAATTTAGGCTTGAAATTAGACGAAGGTTTCTAACCATCAGAGGAGTGCAATTCTGGAACAGCCTACCAAAGGAAACAGTGGGGGCGAAGGACCTCCATGACTTTAAGATTAAGCTAGATAAGTTTATGGAGGGGATGGTATGATAGGATAACTGGCTTAGTCAATAGGTCAATAAAGTGCCACACTGGTAATTAGTACAAAGGGTCAATGATAGGATATTGTTAGCCTTTTCCAGAGGGTCTGGCTGGAGAGTCTTGCCCGCATGCTCGGGGTTCAGCTGACCGCCATATTTGGGGTCGGGAAGGAATTTTCCTCCAGGGTAGATTGGCAGTGGCCCTGGAGGTTTTTCGCCTTCCTCCGAAGCATGGGGCAGGGGTCGCTTGCTTAAGGAGTGGGTGGATCGGCTTATGTGGCCTGCATCTTGCAGGAGGTCAGACTAGATGATCATAATGGTCCCTTCTGATCTTGAATTCTATGATTCTATGATTGATCAGGTGACCTCCTGGCCTGGGAAAGAGACAGAGGCTATGGCTACACTTGCACTTCAAAGCACTGCTGCGGCAGCGCTTTGAAGCGCTAAGTGTAGTCAAAGCGCCAGCGCTGGCTCTCCCAGCGCTGTCCGTACTCCAACTCCCTGTGGGGAATAACGTACAGCGCTGGGAGCTGTGCTCCCAGCGCTGGGGCTTTGACCACACTGGCGCTTTGCAGCGCCGCAATTTGCAGCGCTGGAGAGGGTGTGTTTTCACACCCTGCTGCAGCGCTGCAAATTTGCAAGTGTAGCCATGGCCAAAGGGGAGAGAAGGGGGCTGGAGAGTTTTTCAGTTTGGAGCTGGCTGGGAAAATGGAGGGGAGCCCAGATGGGGCTCTGGCCTCCCTGCCGTTCCTTCCCCCCCACATGGATCTGACCGAGGAGGTCCTGTTGTCTGTACCTGCCAGACCTGTCTTGGACTGTATTTCTGTCATCTAAATAAACTTTCTGTTTTACTGGCTGGCTGAGAGTCATGGTGAATCGTAGGAAGCTGGGAGTGCAGGGCCTTGTCTCCCCCAAACTCCGTGGATGGCGCTTCCTGCAGTAAGTGACTGAGGAGCAGTAAAACGAAGGGGGACTGACAAGGACCAGGCGTTCTGAAGGCTCAGAGAGGGGTGGTTTCAGGGGGCAGACCCCTGAGAGTGTGTGACCAGCAAGAAGGACTGTTGGAGTAATGGGGTCCCCCTGGGGACTGCAGTGAGTGGTCCCAGGGGCGGAGGAGCCTGTGGCTTGACCCTGAGAGAGAGAAGGACTGTTGCCCTTAACAGGGTCCACCTGGGGACTGCGGCGAGAAGTCTCAGGGGTGGAGGAATCTGCTGGTCGACCCTGGGAGAGAGGCGGTGGCTTTGAGAAGGGCTGGCACACTAGGGGTTCTTCCTGGAAACTGTGGGGGACCTAAGAGCACACAGTCCTGCAAATCCACAACAACTTGGGAAAAGTGAAGTGATGGCCTATCACCAACTCCTTAAGAAGGACATAGTAACCCTGTGCAAAAAGAGAAGGTTACGTATTGGGAAGTTCACCAAAGCACAGTTAATTGTGCAGCTGGAGAACAATGAGCAGATTCCCGACCCAGATTGGGCTACAAGAGGATCTGGGGGTAGCTGGAGTGATAGCCAGGCATCTCCAAGAATCCTGTCCCCAACTAGACGGGGGTCTTCACAATTGGGTTCCCCATCAGGGGATCAGACACGGTGATGGCATTAAACTTCCCATAGTCCACACAGAACCATATCGACCCGTCTTTCTTGGGGACCAGCCTCATGGGTGAGGCCCATGGACTGGATCACCTCTAAAGCTAGCATGTCCTTGACCTCTCTCTCCAGGTCCTGGGCTGTTTTCCCAGTGAATCTGAACAGAGGACACCTGATGGGCGGATTGGCTCCCATCTCAGGGAAGAGATCCACCTGGGGGTCTTCCCCCTTCTCCCAAACATCCCTTACCAGGTCCAGGGGTCCCCTCACTCTCCTCCCATACAGCAGCTCAAAAGGGAAGAACCCTGTGGATTCCTTGGGCACTTCCCTGTACCACACGTGGGGCAGGTACTTGTCCCAGTCCTGCAGATGGTGATTCATAAAAGTCCTCAGCATCATCCTCGGGTCCCATAAAATCTCTCCACCAGGCCATTGGACAGAGGATGATATGCAAAAGCCCAGGTGGGCCAGACCCTACATTTCTAGACGGATGGGATTGGAGAATATCATCCTCAGAAGGTTTATTTAGATGACAGAAACACAGTCCAAGACAGGTCTGGCAGGTACAGACAACAGGACCGCCTCAGTCAGGTCCATCGGAGGGGGGGGGGGGGGGAGGCGGGGGGCAGCAGGGAGGCCAGAGCGCTGTCTGGGCTCCCCTCCATTTTCCCAGCCAACTCCAAACTGAAAAACTCTCCAGCCCCCTTCTTGCCCCTTTGTCTCTTTCTCAGGCCAGGAGGTCTGATCTCTTTGTTCTCCAACATCTTCAGTGGACACCTTTGCAGAGGAGAGGCCTAGGCCATCAGTTGCTTGGAGACAGGGTGTTGGCCATTCTCTGTTCAGACAGGATCATACTGGCCCCCTAGGGCTCTGCAACAATCACACACTCCTAGACACTTGCGAAATGCATAGGGGAAACTGAGGCACCCACACAGCACTCAGAGAAAACATTAAGAACATTCCCACTTCGTCACATTGGTGCCGGCTGCTTTTGGGAGCAGCTCAGGGCCAGGCCAGGCAGGGAGCCTGCCTTAGCCTCGCTGTATGCCGCTGCCACCCTGGAGCCCGCACTCCTCCTGTACCCCAACCCCCTGCCCTGAGCCCCCTCATACTCCGCACACCCCTCCTGTGCCCCAATCCCTTGCCCTGAGCCCCTTCCTGCACACTGCACCACCTCACACACCCCAACCCAGCATTAATGGCCCTGCATGCAATTTCCCAACCCAGATATGGCCCTCGAACCAAAAAGTTTGCCCACCCCTGAGACAAAGGCTGCTTCTGTGCTTTTTCCCTGGGGCACTCTTCTGCTCCATACCTGGATCTGCACCGAACCGCATCAACCGAAGAGTCCAGAAAGCTGCACATGCACTTTAAGGTGAGGGCTCTCCCAGGTAGGGGTGAAAGTAACTTAAAGGACTTACCGGTACTCCACGTCCTTAGGAGGGAGCAGGGCCACAACCAGAAGAGGAAGGGCCTTTAAATCCCCAGATGCTTTAAATCACCCCGGAGCTACCAGCTGCACAGGTTGCTGGGAGCCCCAGAACTAGGGGTGATTTTAAAGGGTCTGGGGCTCTAGCTGCCCTACCGCAGCAGAGCCCCAGGCACTTTAAATCACCATCGGAGCTTGGGGGGCTCCCAGCTGCCACCGCAGGCTCTAGTAGAGCTTTAAAG
Organism: Mauremys reevesii; assembly: GCF_016161935.1. Taxonomy (NCBI): domain Eukaryota; kingdom Metazoa; phylum Chordata; order Testudines; family Geoemydidae; genus Mauremys; species Mauremys reevesii. Next base: position 63,613,290 of record NC_052631.1, read on the forward strand.
GACCCTGGGCTCCGCTGCAGTAGCAGCGGCCGAGAGTCCCATGCCCTTTAAATCACCACTGGAGCCAGGGTGCCGCTACCCCAGGAGTCCAGCAGCCGGACTCGGGTGGTGATTTAAAGGGCCCCGGAAGTAGCAGCAGTGGAAGCCCTTTAAATCCTTCAAAAACCACAGACTGGGCAGGATTGTTGCAGTTCCTTCTCAATTGCATGAAACTAGTCCCTAGATTGTTGGGGGGGGGAGGACCCAAACACCTATGAAACATTTAAAGATTTTCACTCAAAAAACATCCCTATAGACTATCCACTTTCTAGAATTCTGAAATTTCCTATATTTCAAGTATCAGAGGGGTAGCAGTGTTAGTCTGGTTCTGTAGAAGCAGCAAAGAATCCTGTGGCACCTTATAGACTAACAGACGTTTTGCAGCATGAGCTTTCGTGGGTGAATACCCACAGGATTCTTTGCTGCTCCTATATTTCAAATTGCCCTGCCAACCGGTCCCCTTACCCCGTGCCCTCAGCAGCGCTCCGCCTGCCGGTCCCTTCTGCCCCGGGCCTCCAGCCGCGCCCCGCCAGCCAGTCACCCCGGCCCGGGCCTCCAGCCGCGCCCCGCCAGCCTCGGGGATCCGGCAGCAGGGCTGGGGACGATTTAAAGGGCCGGGGCTCCAGCCGCTGGCGGGGCGCTGCTGAGGGCGCGGGGCAGGGGGACCGGCTGGCGGGGCGTTACTGGAGGCGCGGGGCAGGGGGGGACCAGCAGGCGGGGCGCTGCTGAGGGCAATTTGAAATATAGGCAATTTCAGAACTCTAGGGAAGGTGTTTGCTCTCAATAGCTACCTATAGGGATTTTTTTTTAGTGAAAAATCTTTAAATGTTTCATAGGTGTTTGGGTCCGCCCCCAGCAATCTAGGGACTAGTTTCATGCAGTTGAGAAAGAACTGCAAAACTCCTGCCCAGTCAGTGGTTTTTGAGCAATTTAAAGGGGCCACAAGCCCTTTAAATGGTTGCCGGAGAAGCCGATCTGCCCCGATAGAGCGCACCGGCTTACTTTCACCTCTGCTCCCAGGCTGGGCTGCTGGGAGGGGGGAAGAAGGGAAGCTGTGATTTTTGCCTCTCGACTGCCCAGTGCTGGCCACACCCGTAAGCCGCCTGCACCTGCATCGGGTGCACCCCTCCCCACGGTCAGTGGGAACCCGCCGAAGGGTCGCTGGGGCAGATAATTGTGTGAAAGGGCCGGAGGCTCGGCCCGCAGAGGGAAGCGCTCAGAGCGGATTTCTTCTCACCTTTGTTCCAGGGAGCGCGGGTCTCCTGCACGGCCGGGGGCAGGAGAAGAAAAGCACCAAAGAAACCTTCCTAATAACCCTCTTCTCGAGGCGGGGTTGGTCATAAAAGATCACATCGGGGTGCAAAGTCCTAGCTGGGGACGGGGTGACCGGACTAAGAGTGAAACCGAAAATTAAAGACACGTCCAGTAAACAGCTGGCAGCCGTGGCAGGAAGGTGCCAAATCACCAACAGCGGATCCGAATCTAAATTGTACACGAAGCATCGTACACTTAACCCGGTTAATAGCAACCCTAGGGCGGGGCCCAGTTCTGCTAGAGACACCAGTGAATGATTTCTGCTGCCAAACTCCTCCCCGGTGCTATTCCAAGTCCCAGCTCCTCCCCTATGGCAGGGCTCTAGGACAGGTCTATGTGAAGCCTCGGCTAAAAAGCCAATTTCCGCTGGCTTTTTAAATAGCTTAACACGCACACGCACACACACACACACAAACCCAACAACCCGAGGAGTTCTTGTGGCACCTTAGAGACTAACACATTTATTTGGGCATAAGCTTTTGTGGGCTAAAACCCACTTCATACATCTGTTTGTTTATTTGTTTGTTTGTTTTTGCTGATACAGACTAACAGGGCTCCCATGAAAACTTTTAAATAGCTTGTTGATGCTTCGGGCTCTTCCGGGAAGTGGCGGCTGCTTCGTTTTTGAATTTCCCGCCGGAGAGTGTGATTGGCTCCTGGTTGCACAATCCCTGTCCCAACGCCAAAAGAAAGGGGGTGGGAAGAAATCAGGATTGGAGACTGACAGTCCCTATGACCAATGGGGAGAGGTCAACGCACTAGGTCATCCCGATTGACAGGGCACTCAGGCCAGTGAGGGAAGGAAGGAAGTCTGCCCGGGGTCTGTCCTCCGGTCAGCCTGTCAGCTTGGGTTGGGTTTCTGCCCTTCTCCGCGCGTCACGAGATTGTTGAGTGTGCTTGTTTGTTTCTGCCTTGGAGTGTCTCCTCTCTCCGGGGGCTGCTGCCTGCCTGCGCTACTGGGTGCACGGGGAGGTGTGGGTGCTGATAGCAGTAGGCTGGCAGGCTGTAGCAGCAGCAGCCGGCTATTTGCCTGCCCTTGCCTGGTGCTGGTTCTGCAATGCTTGTGCTGTTTTTTTTAAATTATTATTAAAAGCTCAGCTGTGGTCGGTGGTCTTTTTGTTGGGCATCTCTGGTGGTGGTGCACCATCTCTGGTGGTACCTGCACCAGCGGGGGGAGGGCTGTAGGGGGAGCTGCAAGGGCAGGGGGATGCAGGCTGTGAGGATTTGTGTGGGGGAGGAGGCAGGGGGTTGCAAAGCTGGAGGGCTGCAGCACAGCTTGGGGGAGCCGGGGGATTGGGGAGTGGCATAGCTGGGCCTGGGGACTCCAAGGGGCTGGGGGAGTGGAGTGGCACTGTGCCACCACTGTTGGTCGGTGACTTTGGGCATACTGATGGTGTGGTACACCACGGTGGGGTGTCTTTTGGGGGTCTGGTGGTATTATGGCTGTACTGGTAGTCAGCTGGTCGCATTGTGGATGCAGACTAGTGACAACCAAAATGGGATTGACTTGTTTTGGGTGGCTTGAGTATTTTTTGAAAGGCAGTGTAGCTTCATTATCTTGTGAGACTTGGAAACCCCACCTCACAGCCCTGAGTAAGGCAGTTAAACCCATGTAAGGCCAGGTTTACACTACGTACTTTGGTATAACTAAAGTACCTCAAGGGTGTGAAAAATCCCTTCCCACTCCGAGTGACATAGTAATACCGACCTTAACCCCCATGTAGATAGGGTTTCTAGGCGCCTGTTTTTTGACTGGAACGCCTTGTTGAAAAGGGAGACCCTGGCAGCTCCAGTCAGCACTGCGGACCAGGCCGTTAAACGTCTGGTTGGTGGCACAGCAGGGGCCCAGGGCTAAGCCCAGGGCACTGCTCCCAGAAGCAGCTGCCAGGTCCCTGTGGCCCCAGGATACATGAGTGGCCAGGGAGGCTTTGCGCAATGCCCCTGCCCTGAGAGCCAGCTCCACAGCTCCCATTGGTGAAGTATTCCAACAAATTAGTGGCTTGATTTAGCTTCTTAAAGCTACTTAGGGTTTTTTCTACATGGGAAAATTGACCAGAATAACTATTGTAGAATAAACTATTCTGAAATAACTCCCTGTGTGGACACTCTTATTCAGGAATTGCTGCATTTACCTTAATCCACTTTTGGATTAAGCTAAACCAGAAAAAGGCACTCTTACTTTGGAATAAGAGCATCCACATGGGGAGTTATTCCAGGATAGCTCTAGTACTCTAAACTCAAACTGTACCTTATTCTGGAATAGCTTCCTGGTATAGACATGTAAGCAGAGTCAGGATGAGCCCTACCCTGACATCTGGTGGTACATTATGAGGAGTGGGCAAAGGAATTTTAGGAATGTGCATTTGCATTGGTAAACCCACTCCACTTAGCATAACACACAGCAGCATGGGAAGGTTATTTTCACACTGTGGAATCCCCAATTTCTTTGTTATTGGGGCAGGAAGGAAAAAAAGGGGCTGTTACCTTAATTATGTGAATGAGGAACTATGAGACTGCTTTATGACAGAAATGACTCAACCTACATTAAATAGTACTTGCCAGACAAGGGACAGGGGTTCCAAAACCCAGTGAAGGGAGAGAGGCTGGGGACTGGTGTGTGTACCTGATGGTATGGGCCCCTTTTGAGGGCCTGGAACACCAATTGCACTTCCTCCTCTCTCCACTGTTAAAGAGCAGAGCTAATTTTGAATCCTTTAGGAGTCCATCTAGAGGCTGCTGACCTGAATTCACGTTGGGCCATGTGGCAGTGGGGCTCTCCTACTACAAGTTGAAATCACTAAAAGAGCTAAGCTTACTAAGCTAAGATCACTGAGTGCTGTGTTAAGTGGTAGGAGAGCCTGAAGATCTATCACCAAGCAGCTGGCAGAGCGGAGCAGTTTCCAGCACGTTGGAGCAGCCCATGGAACAGTGAGCAGTGTGGAGCGGTTTGTGGGGGACGGCTGACGTGGTTCACGGGTCTGCTGGAGGAGCGGCACAGCTGGTGGAGTGGAGCCAGTCGTGGTGAAGGCTGCAGCAGAACTCCACGGAGAAGCGGGGCAGTCGGCCCTGGCCCACGTAAGGTGTCCCTAGCACCCTGTGTGTGCCCCCCCCCCATTTCCACCCAGGCTGGGGGGGGGGGTAAAACTCTGCAGATAAACTTTTGAACTCTGGGGTGGCACTGACCAGAGACTGAGACTTTTGGGTTGTTGGACTTTGGGGTGATTGGACTTAAGACCCTAAGGACAGTGCCAAATGTACTTGGAGGGGGGTTTTGCTTATGGTTTGTGTATAGTCCTGTTTGTGGTGTATCTCCAACGTGATGCCACATTGTTTCCCTCCTTTATTAAAAGGATTTTGCTACACTCAGACTTCGTGCTTGCGAGTGGGGAAGTATTGCCTCCTAGAGGCGCCCGGGGGGGTGGTAGGTAATTGTCCCAGGTCACTGGGTGGGGGCTCGAGCCGGTTTTGCATTGTGTTATTGAAACGGAACCCCTGGATACTGAACCCGGCCCTTGTTGCTGCCAACTCAGAGGGGCAGAAGGGTTACAGACAAGCCCTTTGTCACATGTACTGTGTGGCTCAGAGGAGTTTGCTGCTCCTGGATAAATACATCCACTGTTTGATCGTGGTTAAGAAATTTTCATAATGTGGGGAAAATGATTGAAATGTCGCTACAAAATCTGCTGGTGGTCTGTATTGGCAAAGGAGATGGAGGGAAAGGGCCCGGTTCTCCACTGCCTGGAACTTTCTGCCAGCATTTATACCTGTGCAAAGTGGATGTCAAATGAGTGATGGTATTGGATGCACACAAGCCACAGATATTGGAGGAATGGGGATGGAGGGCATGGAAAGAAGTGGGATTGAGGGGGAACACAGCTGCTTGGCACGTGGGCGGAGGAGGGAATGGGCATAGAACCCCTAGCAGGGGAGAAATTGGCAGGGAGTGACAGAAAGTCCCTGAAATGGAGGGGAATAGGAGGGTGGCACGCAGGGGGCTTGTGCAGGTGGAATGGAGGTTGGCCTATATAAGCTGAGAAGTGTAAGCCTCTAGTATTATCTGCACTTTGCATGGGTGCAGTTGGTTGCAGAAGGTGTGAGTATAATGCTGACAGACCCTGGTCATTGGTGGGCCGGATCGAACATGGGATCTCTGAAGCAGGGCCGGCTCTAGGTTTTTTGCTGCCCCAAGCAAAAAAATTTTTTCGCTGACCTCCACCCTAGCCCTGGGCTCCCCTCCACCCCCCGCACTCCCCTGCGGCCCCAGCCCTGGGGTCTCCCCCCACCACCACCCCCTGGGACCCCAGTCCTGGGCTCCCCCTTTCCGTCCCACCCGGGCCCCCCCCCCACCCCCGCCCGGGGCTCTCCCCCCAACCTGCACCCTCCTGCTGTCCCAGCCCTAGGTCACTGGTAACTCGCTCCCAGAGTGGGTCATTTAGCAGGGATTTTGGATGTGCACAGAACAGAGACAGGATTGGTTCCCATATGGTTATAGAACTGCAGTAAAGTGGAACAATTTTCAGCTTGTATGATTGGACGATATATGGATGCATATTATAAGACTGTCCTACATAAATGAGGAAAAGTTGAGATGCCTTTATTATTCTTTTGTTCCACTCTTTCTTTCTATGGGGAATTTGCCAATGCAATATCACTGTCTTCCTTTTAAACAAATAAAACTAAAAAAAAAGACAATGGTTGTTGAAAATAGCAATTCCAGTCCTAAAAACCACTGGGAAGCATTTCTTTCTCAATTTTATCCTACTTTTTCTACAGCAAGTTTCAGTGGATCAGTATATTTGATTTAGGAGAAATGAAGTAACAGCTGCCCGAATTGAGCTTGGGCACTCCTGACTTTTGAGGGTGTTCAAATCTGGAAGGCAGGTGCTAGATTCCCTTTCTGAATATTAGCTATATCTGGAAAGGAAAAGTCAATTTCTGCTTCCATGGCTCAGAAGTGGAAATCCTCCTAAGTGCCTGGTACTGTATCTAAAGCTGCCCAGGTCCAGAGCCTCCCCTCCTTTACTTTTCATTTTAAATTCTAGTAGGATCCACGTACCTCCCTTGCTAGGCTTCAGATAGAGAGGGTCACTGTCCATTTAGTCCACCAAAATTCCTTCTTTGGGGGCTGCAAGTGAGGTCACACCAGTATCCCTAATGCAGTCTTCTGAAGGGGATATCTGGGGCAAAGCCTACTCCTTGGGCACACTTGTTCCCCATTCACAGTGCCACCCCTTTTGACTCACAGCAAGCTGCAGCATGGCTCAGCTACCTCACTCCCTACCCCTCCCTTTCCTGTTGATAGCTGCCAAGGGATTGCTGGGAAATGTAGTTCTTTTCCTGCTCCAGGACTGGCTCTATAGGCAGGGAGCTAGGCAAGGAACTACAGATCCCAGGGTCCCGTAGGTTCTCAGCTCCCATGCTGGATCCCCAGCTGCTCCATGGCTCTGCTTCTGCAGGGTTGTGACAGGGGAGGAAGTGAGTTTAAAAAAAAAAAGGGGGCGGGAGATGGTCCGAATGCCGCCCCCTGCAAATGTGCGGCCCCAAGCACCTGCTTGTTTTGCTGGTGCCTAGAGCCAGCTCTGCTCTGAAGCTCAGTGCATGGGCCTCCACTGCATGAGGTAAAAGCCATGTGGCTCTCAGCCAAAGCTGTAGCAGACTCATCAGTCGCTAGCTGGGCTGGGTGCCCCTAGAGGGGGACAGAGCACCACTCCAAGCAGGCGTGGGTTCCATGAGGTGAGGGAGAATCAGCCTCTCTGGCCTTTGTGACAGGTCTGTGCTAGCTGTGAAGTGAAACAGAGGGGGAGATGGGCACTGATGAGCCAAGGCCTGGCCTCTCCAGTGCCCAAGGTAACAAGAGTCCAACATAGCCAGTTCTGTGCAGCTGTTGGCTGCCGAAGTTAAAGACAAATAGACTGGGAAAAACTGGATTGTTTAAGTTAAAAAAACAGCAAAGAAACAAAACCTGTGAAAAGGCTGCAGGGTTTCTGATGAAGTCATGGGCTGGCATGACAATGAGCTGAAATAGTCTAGAAATGTTTATAGTAGTAGGTAAATGTACATCAATAATGCTAAAAGTCCCATCAATTTCAGTGGGTTGTTGTTAGAGCAATCATTTAAAAATCCAGATTAAAACTCTTAGTTTTAGAATTTAATCTCTTTGAAATTATAAGAAAATGTGAGTGTGTGCACCTTTTACTTGACAGTTTGGGGCCCGCTTCTGATCTCAGTCTGATTTTGTACCACTGTAACCCCACTAATTAGTTATTAACATGGAGTAAGATAGAACAGCATCAGGTGCTTGGTTGTTCTTTTCAGCACAGGAAAATAAAGCATGCATTTAAATGCTGGTAATTAAGATACAAGGACTCATAGAACCATAGGGTTAGAAGTAGGGCTATCAAGTGATTAAAACAATTAATTGCATGATTAAAAACATTAATTGCAATTAATCAATAGAATACCATTTATTTAAATATTTTTGGATGTTTTCTAAGTTTTCAAATATATTGATTTTAATTACCACACAGAATACACAGGGTACAGTGCTCACTTTATATTTATTTTTACAAATATGTGCACTGGAAAAAACAAAAGAAATATATTTCAGTTCACTTAATACAAGTACTGTAGTGCAATCTCTTTATAACGAAAGTTGAACTTACAAATGTGGATTTTTGTTGGTGTTACATAACTGCACTAAAAAAAAAGGTAAAACTTTAAAACCTACATGTCTGGTTACAATTTGCAGGAGATAATGCTGCCCGCGTCTCGTTTACAATGTCATCTGAAAGTGAGAACAGGCATTCGGATGGCACTATTGTAGCCGGCATCGCAAGATATTTATGTGCCAGATGTGCTAAAGAGTCATATGTCCCTTCATGCTTCAATCACCATTTCAGAATACAAGTGTCCATGCTGATGACAGGTTCTGCTCGATAACAATCCAAAGCAGAGCATATTCATTTTCATCATGAGTCAGATGCCACCAGCAGAAGGTTGATTTTCTTTTTAATTGGTTCGGGTTCTGTAGTTGCTGCATCGGAGTGTTGATCTTTTAAGTATCAGAGGGGTAGCCATGTTAGTCTGGATCTGTAAAAAGCAACAAAGTCTGGTCCTGAAGTTTTTTTGCTTGGGTAGCCATCCTACAGCAAAAAAACTTCAGGACCAGACTTCAAAGAGAAACTGCTGAGCTTCAGTTCATTTGCAAATTTGACACCATCAGCTCAGGATTAAACAAAGACTGTGAATGGCTAGCCAACTACAAAAGCAGTTTCTCCTCCCTTGATGTTCACACCTCAACTGCTAGAAGAGGGCCTCACCCTCCCTGATTGAACTAACCTCGTTATCTCCACACTGATTCTCGCCTGCATACTTATACCCACCTCTGGAAATTTCCATTACATGTGTCTGACGAAGTGGGTATTCACCCACAAAAGCTTATGCTCCAATACATCTGTTAGTCTATAAGGTGCCACAGGAATCTTTGTTGCTTTTTGCTCTTTTAAGACATCTGAAAGCATTCTCCTCACCTCTCAGATTTTGAAAGGCACTTTAGATTCTTAAGCCTTGGTTCGAGTGCTGTATCTATCCTTAGAAATCTCACATTGGTACCTTCTTTGCATTTTGTCAAATCTGCTGTGAAAGTGTTCTTAAAACGAACATATGCTGGGTTATCATCCGACACTGCTAACATATGAAATATATGGCAGAATGGGGGTAAAACAGAACAGGAGACATACAATTCACACCCAAGGAGTTCAGTCACAAATGTAATTAATGCATTACTTTTTTAATGAGAATCATCAGAATGGAAGCATGTCCTCTGGAATGGTGGCCAAAGCCTGAAGGGGCATATGAATGTTTAATATAACTGGCATGTAAATACCTTGCAACGCCAGCTACAAAAGTGCCAGGCCAATGCCTTTTCTCACTTTCAGGTGACATTGTAAATAAGAAGCAGTCAGCAGTATGTCCCATATATGTAAACAAACGTGTTTCTCTTAGGCTGAATAAGAAGTAGAACTGAGTAGACTTGTAGGCTCTAAAGTTTTAAATTGTTTTGGTTTTGGTTGCAGTTATGTAACAAAAAAAATCTACATTCGTAAGTTACACTTTCACAATAAAGAGATTGCACTACAGTACTTGTATGAGGTGAATTTAAAAATACTATTTCTTTTGTTTATCACTTGATACCAAACAGCTCTGTGTTCTTGGGGAACCAGAGCGCAGTATCCAGCATGTCTGACTCATGAAGGACACCCCGGAACCCCAGCCTCTGCTTGGGAAGACAGAGAGCAGTGAAGGGTGGTGGCAGACACACCTAAACCCGTCCTGACAAGGGTGACAGGATTAAGGTAACTCCCCTAGCCTCATCTGCATCAAAGATGAGACAGGGAGGCATTTCCATTAGCATACAGAATGGAGAACAGAGATTCCAAGGCAAGACCTGCACTGAACTCTTGGACCAGAAAAGAAGGGAATCACTGCATGATGCAGGATCTCTGCTCCAGATGTTAATGAACCCACATCTGCACACACCCAGCTCAGCAGTTATCAGACAAATTCTAGTAATGATTCCTTGATTGATATCCAAATACTGAAGGTGCCTATTTTCATTGTGAGCTCCCTTGAAGGAACATGACCCATAGCCAGGAATGATCAGTTCCTGTTGTCTAGCCTAAAGAAAACCCTTGAGTCATCAGTTTACCCATAAACAAATATAGTGATCTCCCTTGAACCATTGTTGTTTCCCTACAAAGATCCCCACCAATGCTCAAGTAAGTGTTCTGATGCCTGGATCCAAACTCTGCATCAGTTCCACTGGGACTTCATCTTCTCCTGATTGATCGTGCTGGGGGATCTGTCTGTCTCCAGCACTCAGGACCATAAGAACATAAGAATGGCCATACTAGGTCAGACCAAAGGTCCATCCAGCCCAGTATCCTGTCTACCGACAGTGGCCAATGCCAGGTGCCCCAGAGGGAGTGAACCTAACAGGTAATGATCAAGTGATCTCCTGCCATCCATCTCCACCCTCTTACAAACAGAAGCTAGGGACACCATTCCTAACCCATCATGGCTAATAGCCATTAATGGACTTAACCTCCATGAATTTATCCAGTTCTCTTTTAAACCCTGTTATAGTCCTAGCCTTCACAACCTCCTCAGGCAAGGAGTTCCACAAGTTGACTGTGCACTGTGTGAAGAACTTCCTTTTATTTGTTATAAACCTTCTGCCCATTAATTTCACCCTGAGCTACCACCATCATCTGGGAACCCCGACCAGTTCAAGCTTCATGGGGTGGTGAGACCCCCATCTCTCTCTTTCTGTTTTCTGTTCTACCTCAGGTATAACTTTTGAACCCTGACTTGTGTGATTGGGTATAGTTTTCTATATCTGACTTTTGTAATCTTCGATAATGTAACTGTTACGTTTGTTAGGCTCTGCTTGTGTGGTTATTACTATTATTCAATAAATAACTTTTATGATTAAGCTGGTTGCTTCCCTCCCACTCTCCCTGAACTTTACTCTTTTGTGTTTTTGGCTTCCCCATTTACTCTGCAGCAATGATCCTTTTCCCTAAGCTAAAGATCCCTGTAGCGCCCCAAAATAAAGTGGGGTTTGCTAATCAAGTGGGTTACTACCAGAACAATTGTAACGTGAAAGTGGAGATAGGGACGTGCTGAACCTGTGACATAAGAGAGTGACAGTTTGGAAGTGGGTTCGATCCAACCTGCTCAGGCTTACTCTGTTCCAGTGCGCTACCTGTGCCATATAAGGGTGGCAGCTTGGAAATCCTGCTTGATCCAGCCCACTGAGTCCAGGGACATATAAGGAGTCAGCTTGAGAGTGCTGATTGCTCTGTTAATGTGTGTGTGTTCATCTGATTCTGGGGCTAGAAGAACCCAGCCCTGGGGAACCTAGGTCCTGCAGGATAGCTCCATTGGGAGGGGACTTGCAGAAGGGAGAAGTAGAGCTCCATTTGAAAACACAAGTGACACAAACAGTACATTGATAGAATTACAGCACACACATTCCCCCCCAGAAGAGTAACCCTAATAAATGAGCGTACTCCAAAGTAATGGGCAAATCTGGTAACACACTTTTACAGTGCAAATATTTGTAATAAAAATAATATGAAATGAGCACTGTACACGTTGTATTCTGTGTTGTAATAGAAATCAATATATTTGAAAATGTAGAAAAACATCCAAAAATAAATAATATATTACAATTGGTATTCTATTGTTTAACAGTATGATTAATTGTGATTAATTTTTGTAATCATGATTAATTTTTTTGAATTAATCGTGTGAGTTAACTGCGATTAATTGACAGCCCTAGTTAGAAGGCACTGCAAGGGTCATTCAGACTAATCCCCTGCCAAGATGAAGGATTTGTTGTGTCTAAACCATCCAGGACAGATGGCTCCAGCCTCCCTTTGAAAATCTCCAGTGGAGGAGCTTCCACAACCTCCCTACATGTCTGTTCCATTGTCCTAATGTTCTTACAGTTAGCAATTTTTTCCTGAGATTTGATCTAAATCTGCGATGCTGTAGTTTGAACGCATTGCCCCTTGTCCTGCCCTCTGTGGCAAGAGAGAACAACTTTTTTATGGCAGCCATTCAAGTATATGAAGAGCACTATAATGTCCTTCCTCCTTAATCTCCTTTATTTCCAAACTAAACATACCCAGGTCCTTCAGCCTTTGCATTCCATCCCTTTGTTCATCTTTGTCATTTGTCCTGCGGCCCTTTCCAGTTTCTCTAAATCCTTTCTATACAGAGGTGACCCCAACTGGACACAGTTCTCCAGCTGAGGCCTAATCAGCCCTGAGTAGAATGGTACTACCACCTCAAATCACTTGCATGCTATGTCTCTGTTAATGTAACCTAAAATTGCATTTGCTTTTTTTTGCAACAACATTGTGTTGCTGACTCATGTTGCGGTTGGGATCCACTACAACTCCCAGATTGTTCTCTGTAGTGCTGCTGGCAAGCCAGTTCTCCACCATTCTGTATCTGTGCACTAGGGAAGTGTAACACCTTACATTTGTCTTTGTTAATTGTTTTTATTGTCTATTGCCCAGTTTTACAATTTATCAAGATCCCTTTGAATTTTAGCTCTAGCCTCCAAAGTGTTTGCAACCCCTCCCCCCAGTTTTGTGTCATTCACAACCTTGATCAGTATGCATTCTATTCCTACATCAAAATAATTAATAAAGATGTTAAGCAACACCAGCCCCAGAACAGATCCCTGTGGACCCCACTTGAGACTTCCCTCCAATCTGATATCATTCAGTTAATGGCTACTCTTTGTTTGCAGTTGTTTAACCAATTCTGTATCCACTTAACAGTAGTTCCACCAAACCTGCATATCTCCAGCTTACTTCTCAGAATGTCATATGGGACTGTGTCAAGAGCCTTGCTGAAGTCCAGGAATATTATGTCCATTGCATTCTCCCTATCCACCAAATCAGTTACCCTGTCAAAGAAGGGAATCAAGCTGATTTGACACAATTTGTTCTTAGTAAAGCCATGCTGGCTCATATTATTGACAGATGTCTTCAGCTAATTCCTTCTGTACCCTCAGGTGAACAGCATCTGACCCTGATGATTTCAATTCATTCAAATTGATCAGAAGATCTCTGATGTGTTCTTTATTTATCCCAATCTACACCCTCTTCCCTTTATTGTCTGTTGTAACTTTGCTAGTTGTCCGGTCACATGTTATTTTTTGTGCAAAGACTGAAGGAAAGTAAGCATTGAGCAGCTCTGCCTTCCTATCATCTGTTACAAGCTTAACTTTTCTATTGAGCAGCGGACTCTCACTCTTCCTGGAGCTACTTCACTTTGTTGTAAAAAAACGCAATAAAACAAGCCATGTGCATTGTGTTGCTACCAGCAAACTCAAAAGCTTCCAGAATGTTTTAAATCAACTAATAAACTAACAAATTTCTTGCTGTTTTAGGGTACGTCCATACTATCCGCCCGGGTCGGCGGGTAGCGATCGACTTCTCGGAGTTCGATATATCGCGTCTCATCTAGACGCGATATATCAAACTCCGAATGCGCTCCCATCGACTCCGGAACTCCACCACTGCGAACGGCGGTGGCGGAGTCGACGGGGGAGCCGCGGACTTCGATCCCGCACCGTGAGGATGGGTAAGTACTTCGAACTAAGGTACTTCGAGTTCAGCTATGCTATTCGCGTAGCTGAACTTGTGTACCTTAGTTCGAAACCCCCCCTAGTGTAGACCAGGCCTTAGTTGGATTATAGGTGGAAACTGTAGACAAATATCTCAGCTTGTATATTGTAAATATATCATATCTTCTGTAAATAAGTTTGGGAAAGTGTTGTATTAAAATTATTGACCATTTTACTAATCCTCAAATAAAATGCTTTTCGACTGTGATCTGTGAGTGAAAACCCATGCAGTTCTTAAGTATCACAAACCTGTGACAGGTTCCAGGCAGATTCCATGAGGAACATCTAAAGCAAACCTGGTTTATGATTATGTAATATGGAAATGTTTTGTTGTGTTATAATTTTTTTGGCTTTAATTTTAAAATACTTTATTGACTGTTCTATACCTGCACACCCAGTGACAAAGATGCAGTATGACCCAATAAATCAATAGAATATATGTTATAAAACTCCATTTTGATCTGTAATATAAAGGCTGGTAAATTAGCTAGGTAGCCATTGGATTCCAAATATGAGTGGATGTTTGGGATAAGCTAATTTCCCAGAGCTTGCATGGATTCAGGGATCTGAGCTTTGTGTAACAGCTTTCCAGTACTGAAGTCTTATGACTGACTAAGCTAACAGCTAACATCCTGAGGAAACAACAATCCATTGGTGATCTTCCAGAAAACACGATTCTAGCCACTATGGATGTAGAAGACCCTCTACACCAACATTCCACACAAAGATGGATTACAAGCCATCAGGAATAGCATCCCCAATACCATCACGGCAAACGTGGTGGCTGAACTTTGTGACTTTGTCCTCACCCAGAATTTATTCCTTCAAGTCAGTGGGACTGCTATAGATTCCCGCATGGCCTCTCAGTATGCCAACATTTTATTGGCTGACTTAGAATAACGCTTCCTCAGTTCTCATCCTCTTACACCCCTAATCTACTTGTGCTACATTGATGACATCTTCATCATCTGGACCTATGGGAAGGAGGTCCTTGAGGAATTCCTTCCAGATTTCAACAACTTCCACCCTACTATCAACCTCAGCCTGGACCAGTCCACACAAGAGGTCCACTTCCTAGACACTACAGTGCTAATAAGCAATGGTCATATAAACACCACCCTATACCGGAAACCTACTGACCGCTATACTTACCTACATGCCTCCAGCTTTCATCCAGACCATTGTCTACAGCCAAGCTCTAAGATACAACCGCATTTGCTCCAATCCCTAAGAGACAGACATCTACAGAATCTCTATCAAGCATTCTTAAAACTGCAATACCCATCTGGTGAAGCGAAGAAACAGATTGACAGAGCCAGAAGGGTACCAAGAAGTCACCTACAAAGAAAGTAACAGAATGCCAGTAGCTGTCACCTACAGCCCCCAACTAAAACCTCTCCAGGGTATCATCAAGGATCTACAACCTATCCTGAAGGACGATCCCTCACTCTCACAGACTTTGGGAGACAGGCCAGTCCTCGCTTACAGATAGCCCCCACAACCAGAAGCAAATACTCACCAGCAACTACACCCCACACAACAAAAACACCAGCCCAGGAACCAAACCCTGCTACAAACCCCGGTGCCAACTCTGTCCACATATCTATTCAAGGGACATCATCATAGGACCTAACCACATCAGCCACACCATCAAGGGCTTGTTCACCTGCACATCTACCAATGTGATATATGTGCCATCATGTGCCAGCAGTGCCTCTCTGCTATGTACGTTGGCCAAACTGGACAGTCTCTAAGCAAAAGAATAAATGGACACAAATCTGACATCAGGAATCATAACATTCAAAAACCAGTAGAAGAACACTTCAACCTCTCTGGTTACTCAATAACAGACCTAAAAGTGGCAATTCTTCAACAAAAAAACTTCAAAACCAGACTCCAGCATGAAGCTGCAGAACTGGAATTAATTTGCAAATTGGATACCATCAGATTAGGCCTGAACAGAGACTGGGAGTGGTTGGGTCATTACAAAACCTAAACTTAATTTCTCCAATACTAATTTCTCCCTACTGTTACTCACACTTTCTTGTCAACTGTCAGTAATGGGCCACTGTCTTACCACTTCAAAAGTTATTTCCCCCTCTTTGGTATCCTGCTGTTAATTGATTTATCTCATTAAACTGACCTCAAACTTGGTAAAGCAACCCCCATCCTTTCATGTATTTATACCTGCTCCTGTATTTTCACTCTGTGCATCTGATGAAATGGGTTCTAGTTTATAAATTTGTTAGTTTCTAAGGTGCCACAAGGACTCCTTGTTGTTTAAGTTAACAGTCTGGCTGAACTAGCTGCAGAACAGGTTAGAGACCAGTTTAGATGTATTAATATTAGACTTAGAGCCTGATTTTTCCTTTCTCCCCGACCCAGATTTCCATGCATTTTTCTGGTCTCAGAGCAGGGAGGGAGCAGGCTGTGTGGGCAGCCCAGGGTAGGAGCGAGTGGGCTGGGGAGAGAGGGGCTGGACATATGCACATTTCCTCCATCCATCCTGCAGATTTGTTCTGATGCAGCCTGTTCCATGGACCTATCCATGCTGGAGGACTCCCTTGTAAAGGGCTGTCCCAGGTGCACTTGCTGCCTCTCTCCTTCTGTGCATCCCACAGAAATGCTCAGTTGTGACATGTGAGAACAACTCGGTTATTAATCAATACAGAGGTTGATTATCTCTCTTGGTTTCCCCACGCACTGCTGATGTGTCAATAGCACCCACTATCAGAGATGGGCTTCCAAGTGTTTTAACACTTAGTAACCAAAGACATCATAACAACCACTAAATAACTATCTCAGATTTAACATGACATTTTTTGTTCCCTCATTGATTACCTGGGGCTTGGAGAGGGTGGAAATCATGTGTGAAGATTAGAAGTTGCTCTAAAATCTACCTAAAACATCTGGGTGGTTATTCTCTATAGTGCGTGTTTAGCCGCTTATTTCCAGATCATAGCCCATCCTTTTACTTCTAATGAAAGTTCCAGGATGTTGTTCTCAGTGGGTGAGAAATGCCTGTCTGCTTTGCTATTAATGAAATCCAAAGCAGGTCAGATTAAAATGATATGCTCCCTGGCTCAGAAACATACTGAGCTTGCCAATTTCATTGGTTAACCCCACAGGGCTTCTAAGGGCTTGGCTACACTGGAGAGTTGCTGCACTGGTGATGGGCTTACAGCGCTGCAACTTACTCACCGTCCACACTTGCAAGACACATACAGCACTGTATCTCCCTGGCTGCAGTGCTGGCTGTACTCCTGCTCTGCCTCGGGTATAACTATTGCAGTGCTGGTGATGCAGCGCTGCTCCGCCAGTGTGGCCACCAAAAACGCTGTAATTGGCCTCCAGAGGTATTCGGAGGTATCCCAGAATGCCTGTTCAGTCACTCTGCTTATCAGTTCGCACTCTACTGCCCTGGCCTCAGGTGACCTGCCCTTTAAATGCCCCGGGAATTTTAAAAATTCCCTTCCTGTTTGCTCAACCAGGTGTGGAGTGCAATCAATCAGTGAATCTTTCCAGGTGACCATGCCTCCACGCGCCAAACGAGCCCCAGCATGGAGCAATGGCGAGTTGCTGGACCTCATCAGTGTTTGGGGTGAGGAAGCTGTGTAGTCACAGCTGCGCTCCAGCCGTAGGAATTACAATACCTATGGGCAGATATCAAGGGCCATGCTGGAAAGAGGCCATGACCGGGACACGGTGCAGTGCAGGGTTAAAGTGAAGGAGCTGCAGAGTGCCTATTGCAAAGCCCGCAAGGGAAACCGCTGCTCCGGCGCTGCCCCCACGACCTGCCGTTTTTACAAGGAGCTGGACCCAATACTTGGGGATGACCCCACTGCCAATCCGACGATCACGATGGACACTTCAGAGCGGGGGAGAGAAGGAGGAGGGGGAGGGGGGAGGAAACCGAGAGTGAGGGTACTGGGGTGGGGGGAGACACCCCGGCGTCCCAGGAGGCATGCAGCCAGGAGCTCTTCTCAAGCCAGGAGGAAGGTAGCCAGTCGCAGCAGACGGTACTTGGTGAAGGACAAGCAGAGGAGCGGGTTACTGGTAAGCGGCTTTTATTTTCAGGATGGAAATGTTTCGGGAGAGGACGGGGGGTTAGGGCTGCATGCATGCATGCCTAGATGTGGAATAGCCCATTGATGTGGTCTATCATATCGCGGTAATCGGCCTCTGTAATCTCTTCAAAAGTTTCAGCCAGAGCGTGGGCAATGCGGTTGCGCAAGTTTATAGGGAGAGCCACTGTGGTCCTTGTCCCAGTCAGGCTAACGCGTCCGTGCCACTGTGCCGCGAGGGGTGGGGGGACCATTGCTGCACACAGGCAAGCTGCACAGGGGCCAGGGCGGAATCCACATTGCTGTAGAAGACCCTCCTGCTCTTCCCAGGTGACCCGCAGCAGCGAGATATCTTCCAGGATTAACTCCTGTGGAAAATGTTGGCAGAGTGTTCAGTGCAGATGCCCCCTGTAGCTGTTTGCTGTCCCCAATGCACAGAAATCCCTGCACAGCCCTGAAGCAATCAGTCCCCTTTACTCACCATTTCGTGGCTCCTGTGGGTTATGTGCGCTCTGTTTGGTATGGGAAAAGTATGCTAAAGTGAAGACTGTAAACTCCTTCACTGTGTGGGAATAATTGTCTGGATGAGATTATAAACAATGCAGCCTCTGTTAATTGTTGCCATTTTTGCATTTTGAAAAGTGTCCTTGACTACTGGACTGCCCGTATCATCGACTGTTCAGAGGCTACAAAACCTCAGGAAGAAGCCACGAAAAAGCAAAGAAAACATGCTGAAAGCAGTTATGGAGCAGTCAGACAGAGAGAATAAAAAAGTGCAGGACTGGAGGAAAAAACTGCAGGACTGGAGGGAAAGGGAAAGCAGGATCCGCCAGAGAAATGCAGCAGCTAAGAAGAAAAGCACAAAGCAGCTGATAAGCATCCTGGCGCACCAAGCGGACTCTCTGCAGTCACTCGTAGCCATGCAGGCAGAGCACTACCATGCCGCTCCCCCCATCCCAAAGCTCTTTCCCTTGTGCCCCAATGTCAGCTCCAAACCCCCTTACCCAGCATCCAGGTTCTTACCACCACCAGCTGCTCCCAACACCTGTACATTCACCAACCAGCCCTGAGAACTACGACCCTTACCCTCTGCACTCAACCCCCATCACCATGCAGTATAGCCATCCTGAAGTGCAGCAGTCATTGCACAGCACTCCAGACAGGACATATTCAAACCTGTGACTGTACAGTTCACCCCCCCACCCCCTGCCCTTTTAGGTTCCCAAAATGTTGTGTGTCTGTCAAGAAAGTTATTTTCTTTTTAATAAATGAATTCTTGGCTTTGAAAACAGTCTTTATTATTGCAGAAATATTTATTATACCATAGCCCAGGAAAGAAACAGGCACTGCAAATCATTTTAGGAAAAACAGATTCCTACTAACATTGTAACCACTGCACTTCACTCCCGTGCAAGGCAGCAAACATTACTGTTGGCTTTCAGCCTCAAATTCCTCCCTCAAGGCATCCCTAATCCTTGCAGCCCTGTGCTGGGCCTCTCTAGTAGCCCTGCTCTCTGGCTGTGCAAATTCAGCCTCCAGGCATTAAACCTCGGCGGTCCATGCCTGACTGAATGTTTCATCCTTCCCTTCACAAATATTATGGAGGGTACAGCACGCAGATATAACCACAGGGATGCTGCTTTCCCCCAAGTCTAGCTTTCCATACAGAGATCGCCAGCGCCCTTTTAAACGGCCAAAAGCACACTCCACAGTCATTCGGCACCGGCTCAGCCTGTAGTTGAACTGGTCCTTGCTCCTGTCAAGCTTCCCTGTATACGGTTTCATGAGCCAAGGCATTAACGGGTAAGCGGGGTCTCCAAGGATCACAATGGGCATTTCAACGTCCCCTACTGTGATTTTCCGGTCTGGGAAAAAAGTCCCGGCCTGCATCTTCCTGAACAGGCCACTGTTCCGAAAGATGCGTGCATCATGCACCTTTCCAGGCCAGCCTGTGTTAATGTCAATGAAATGCCCACGGTGATCCACAAGTGTCTGGAGAACCATAGAGAAATACCCCTTCCGATTAACATACTCAGATGCTAAGTGGGGTGGTGCCAGAACAGGAATATGCGCCCCATCTATCGCCCCCTCCACAGTTAGGGAAACCCATTTGTGCAAAGCCATCCACAATGTACTGCACGTTCCCCAGAGTCATGGTTCTTTTTAGCAGGATGCGATTAATGGCCCTGCAAACTTGCATCAACACGATTCCAACGGTCGACTTTCCCACTCCAAACTGGTTCCCGACCGATCGGTAGCTGTCTGGAGTTGCCAGCTTCCAGATTGCAATAGCCACCCGCTTCTCCACTGGCAGGGCAGCTCTCAATCTTGTGTCCTTGCGCCGCAGGGTGGGGGCGAGCTCAGCACACAGTCCCATGAAAGTGGCTTTTCTCATCCGAAAGTTCTGCAGCCACTGCTCGTCATCCCAGACTTCCATGACGATGTGATCCCACCACTCAGTGCTTGTTTCCCGAGCCCAAAAGTGGCGTTCCACAGTGCTGAGCATTTCCGTGAATGCCACAAGCAATTTAGTGTCATACGCATCAGGCGACTCGATATCATCATCGTCGGACTCCTCACTGTCACTTTGGAGCTGAAGGAATAGCTCAACTGCCAAACGTGATGTGCTGGCGAGACTCATCAGCATATTCCTCAGCAGCTCGGGCTCCATTTCCCACAGAAATCGTGCTGCACAGAAACTGTTGGGAGAGTCACAATGGCGCCAAATGTGGACGGAAAAACAGTGACTGCTGGAATGTGAAGCGATGCATCACGGGGCGTTGGGACAGGAAGCGGAATGACCCGCACTCTTCTGTCCCCTTCCCACAACCCACAGTGCCAAAATGGGATGAGGTGCTCTGTGGGATAGCTGCCCATAATGTACCACTCCCAACAGCTCTGCAAATGTGGCCACACTGCAGCGCTGGTAGCTGTCAGTGTGGCCACACTCCAGCGCTTTCCCTACACAGCTGTACGAAGACAGCTTTAACTCCCAGCGCTGCACACCTGCAAGTGTAGCCAAGCCCTAAGTCTCAGGAGGAGTGGGAGATGGTGCTGGTAAAGCAGCAGTTTAGTAACAGGCAGGAAGATATTTGTCTCTGATCCCAGGCAGAAAGGTCACCTGGGCCCTCTCTCTTCCATCTTTTATTCCCCCACTGGCAACTCTCCTCAGCCTCTTGTCCTCCAACTGGCTGGAACTGACTCACTTCCAACTTGGGGTAGGCCTCCCAGTCACCAGTTGTTAGGGTACCCAATCTTGAGGCCATTGGCTGGGGTCCCAGTTGCTAGGTAAGGTCACACCTGATCCTCTGCAACAACAAACACCCTCTCCCACCTCCTCATTAACGATGCAGCACACAGTAGTCTTGCAAACCATTAAGAAAATCCCCCTGCTTCCTCACATCTCTCACCCCTTCGCATCCGAACTGAGCAGGGTCACTTCAGGTGGAATTTAGATGCCCCTTTCTATAACAATGCATCAGCTATAACATTTGAACTCCCATTAACACAGACCTTCTCCATATCATAATCCTGGAGGATTGGACAGCATCTCAGCCTCTTGGCATTAGCCACATCAGAGGAGAGTGGCCTGTATACATAGTAATGCACCACTGAAATCGATATGGCTGAAGCTTTTTAAGAGCCCACACTATGGCTAGACATTCCTTCTCTATGGCTGCATAGTTCTGCTCCTGGAACAGCAGTTTTTTGCTTAGCTACATGATAAAGTGATGATAAAAGTGCAGAATAAAAGACAACTGTGTGAGTGTGTCAAAGTCTGTGTAGGATTCTCCTTGCATTGTAGACACACAGGGATAATTTTGCTCACCATGTGACGGGTTTACCTGCCCCACATTTAGGACCAGAGCGTGCAGTGATCTCCATGTGGCTGCAGCACTATTGTGCCTCAATGATGTCAACAGGTGCAGGGATCTGTCCCTAGCAGTGGCTGGGACACACCTGAGAAGTGGCAGATCCCTGTTGAAATCCTCTTTTCTCCTCAAGCAGAGGGTGACAAACTCAGGGTCTCCTACATCCTGCACGGGTACCAGGGACCTGCAGGTGCAATATTAATTCTGAGATCTGGGCCTAAATTAGGCAGTTCCTTGCAGGTGCACTGGGATTCTCAAGCCTGCTGGGGAGGATTTACCCCTGTGCCGCAGTTACTTCACACTGGTGTTACTGGTGCAAAGTGGCTGCTTGGGTCCCCCATTAGCAAATCCCCCTGCCTGGCACAGAGTTGGCACATCTACCTGTCAGACGCTCCGGCTCATGCAACCTTCCAGGGAAGGCAGAAGGAGGGTGAGGGAGGATGGAGGTAGCAAGAGCCATGGCTTGGCTGGTCCAGCGCCCCAGTACCTTGTCACTGCCACAAGCCCCTGAGAAGCTGCAGCAGCAGGGCAGGCAAATTAATGCAGGCCAGGAGCTAAGCCAAGTCCCAGCAATGACTTAGTAGAAGAGGTGCAAGCTACCTCCCCTGTCTCTGCAGATGCCCTAGTGCTGCTGCAGGGAAGAATTCCCCATGGGTGTACACATGATGATTCTGAAGCCCTCCATGCAGAACAACCTACCCAGTCCCCATCTTCAACCACGTGATCTGAAAATCTAATCCAGGGGTAGGCAACCTATGGCACGCATGCCGAAGGCGGCACGCGAGCTGATTTTCAGTGGCACTCACACTGCTCGGGTCCTGGCCACCGGCCCGGGGGGCTCTGCATTTTAATTTAATTTTAAATGAAACTTCTTAAACATTTTAAAAACCTTCTTTACTTTATATAAAACAATAGTTTAATTATGTATTATAGACTTATAGAAAGAGACCTTCTAAAAACGTTAAAATGTATTACTGGCACACGAAACCTTAAATTAGAGTGAATAAATGAAGACTCGGCACAGCACTTCTGAAAGGTTGCTGACCCCTGATCTAATCCAAACGCTTTTTAAAAAACAGACTGAATCCTACATCTGTGTCTTCAGGGGAGTCTGGAACAGCAGTGGGGCATGCCTAGTGCAGCACTGGCAGACTCCAGTTTGCTGGAACATAGGGCATGACTAAGGCAAGCCCAGGGCCTCGCCTCTAAGTGGGGGTGGGGGTGGAGCATTGAGTAGCAAAGAACAGCTGTATTGGGGCTTGTCTCCTCTTCCAGGGGTGGCAGCAAGGCCCTCTCCTTTGGGAACAGCAGCATGTCAATGGAAATTTCCTTTCTCTCGCCTGTATTTACCCATGAGCAACTGCTCTACAAACTGAATTCTCCTAATTATCCCATATGAACATTTGTTTCACAGCTTTTTGAACTCATTTGTGGTCACACACTGCTGCATTGTCTCCCACTGGAAGACAATCTCTTGCATCCGACGAAGTGGGTATTCACCCACGAAAGCTCATGCTCCAAAACGTCTGTTAGTCTATAAGGTGCCACTGGAAGAAGCAGGCTCGGGGGTGGGCGGGGGGGAGGTTACTTTTTAATCTCAAGAAACGCTTGCTGTCACTCTGAATATGCCATTAGGTGAGAGAATCTGAAGCAATGCATTAAACTAGTCCCTTTTGGGTATTTTAAGCCGCTACTCAAAAGTTGTACCCAGACGGGTGTCAATTTTGGCCAAGGAACTGGGAACTGTGCCTTTTTATTTTACCAAATAAAGGAGCTGCTGTGGGGAGACTATAAACAAGACAGAAATCCTAAAGAGAGGTGCTCATAGTGGTACAGTATATGGATGGTCTGCATGATGATTCTACACTTAGGCTATGTCTACACTACACAATTACTCCGATTTTACAGAAATCGATTTTTGGAAACAGATTGTATAAAGTTGAGTGCATGAGGCCGCACTAAGCATATTAATTCTGCAGTGTGCGTCCATGTACTGAGGCTAGCGTTGACTTCCAGAGTGCTGCACTGTGGGTAGCTATCCCATAGTTCCTGCAGTCTCCCCCGCCCATTGGAATTCTGGGTTGAGATCCCAGTGTCTAATGGGGCAAAAAACATTGTCGCTGGTGGTTCTGGGTACGTCCTCCCACTCCCTCCGTGAAAGCAACGGCAGACAACTGTTTCGTGCCTTTTTTTCCTGGGTGAACTGTGCAAATGCCATACCATGGCAAGCATGGAGCCTGCTCAGCTCAAGACAGCAATCATGGACATTGTAAACACCTCGCGCATTCTCGTGCAGTCTATGCTGAACCAGGACCTGAAAAATCAGGCGAGGAGGAGGCAGCTACGGCAGCGCGGCGACAAAAGTGATGAGGACATGGACACAGAATTCTTTCAAACCGTGGACCCTGGCACTTTGGAGATCAAGTTGTTAATGGGGCAGGTTATAGCCGTGGAACGCTGATTCTGGGCCCGGGAAACAAGCACACACTGGTGGGATCGCATAGTGTTGCAGGTCTGGGATGATTCTCAGTGGCTCCAAAACTTAAGGGCACTTTCATGGAACTTTGTGATTTGTTTTCCCTTCCCTGAAGCACCAGAATACCAAGATCAGAGCAGCCCTCACAGTTGAGAAGCAAGTGGCGATAGCCCTGTGGAAGCTTGCAATGCCAGACAGCTACCAGTCTGTTGGGAATCAATTTGGAGTGGGCAAATCTACTGTGGGGGCTGCTGTGATGCAAGTAGCCAAAGCAATCACTGAGCTGCTGCTACGAAAGGTTCTGACTCTGGGAAATGTGCAGGTCATAGTGGATGGCTTTGCTGCAGTGGGATTCCCTAACTCTGGGGGGTGATAGATGGAATCCATAGCCCTTTCTTGGCATCGGAGCACCAGGGCAGCCAGTACATAAACCACCAGGGGTACTTTTCAATGGTGCTGCAAGCACTGGTGGATCACAAGGGACGTTTCACCAACATCAACGTGGGATGGCCGGGAAGGGTTCGTGACGCTCACGTCTTCAGGAACACTAATCTGTTTAAATGGCTGCAGCAAGGGATTTACTTCCCAGAACAGAAAATAACCATTGGGGATGTTCCAATGCCTATAGTTATCCTTGGGGACCCAGCCTACTCCTTAATGCCATAGCTCATGAAGCCATACACAGGCAGCTTGGACAGTAGTCAGGAGCTGTTCAACTACAGGCTGAGCAAGTGCAGAATGGTGGTAGAATGTGCATTTGGCCGTTTAAAGGCGCGCTGGCGCACATTACTGACTCGCTCAGACCTCAGCCAAACCAATATACCCATTGTTATTGCTGCTTGCTGTGTGCTCCACAATCTCTGTGAGAGTAAGGGGGAGACGTTTATGGTGGGGTGGGAGGCTGAGGCAAATCGCCTGTCCGCTGATTATGCGCAGCCAGACACCAGGGCGATTAGAAGAGCACATCAGGAAGTGCTGCGCATCAGAGAAGCTTTGAAAACCAGTTTCAAGAGTCCTGCATTTAGGATGGAAGAATTTCATTCACTGCTACAGACTAGGAACCGAATGGCTAGAAAGCAGTTCTGCAGAAAAGGACCTAGGGGTTATAGTGGATGAGAAGCTGGATATGAGTCAACAGTGTGCCCTTGTTGCCAAGAAGGCGAACGGCCTTTTGGGCTGTATAAGTAGGGGCATTGCCAGCAGATTGAGGGATGTGATCGTTTCCCTCTATTCGACATTGGTGAGCCCTCCTCTGGAGTACTGTGTCCAGTTTTGGGCCCCACACTACAAGAAGGATGTGGAAAACTTGGAAAGAGTCCAGCGGAGGGCAACAAAAATGATTAGGGGGCTGGAGCACATGACTTATGAGGAGAGGCTGAGGGAACTGGGTTTGTTTAGTCTGCAGAAGAATGAGGGGGGATTTGATAGCTGCTTTCAACTACATGAAAGGGGATTCCAAAGAGGATGGATCTAGACTGTTCTCAGTGGTACCTGATGACAGAACAAGGAGTAATGGTCTCAAGTTGCAGTGGGGGATGTTTAGGTTGAATATTAGGAAAAACTTTTTCACTAGTAGGGTGGTGAAGCACTGAAATGGGTTACCTAGGGAGGTGATGGAATCTCCTTCCTTAGAGGTTTTTAAGGTCAGGCTTGACAAAGCCCTGGCTGGGATGATTTAGTTGGGGTTGGTCCTGCTTTGAGCAGGGGTTGGACTAGATGACCTCCTGAGGTCCCTTCCAACCCTGATATTCTATGATTCTACGACTGGCCAGGCTATGGTGTGAAAGTTCTGTTTGTTTCTCCTTGATGAAAACCCGCCCCCTTGATTGACTCATTCTCTGTAAGCAACTCACCCTCCCCCTTCGATTACAGCTTGCTTTCAAAGGAAATAAAGTCACTATCATTTAAAAATCATGTATTCTTTATTAATTGATTATAAAAAGAGGGAGAGAACTGACAAGGTAGCCTGGGTGGGGTTTGGGAGGAGGATAGGAGGGAAGGAAAAGGCCACTAAAAAAATTCAAAATAATGACAGCCTTTTGGTTGGGCTGTCCACTGGGGTGGAGTGGGAGGGTGCACAGAGCCTCCCCCAACGCATTCTTACACGTCTGGGTGAGGAGGCTATGGAACATGGTGAGGGGGGAGGCAGTTATACGGGGGCTGCAGTGGCACTCTGTGATCCTGCTGCCGTTCCTGAAGCTCCACCAGACACCAGAGCATGTCCGTTAGCTCAAGCCCCAGCGTTGCATCCTGCCTCCTCTGATCTTCCTGTTGCCACCTCTCATCTTGAGCGTCTTTCCTCTCCTCACGTTGGTCCCTCCTGTCCTCACGTTCACTGGCATCTTTCCTGTACTGTGATATTGTGTCCTTCCACTCATTCAGATGAGCTCTTTCATTGCGGGTCGATTCCATGATTTCAAAGAACATTTAGTCTCGTGTCCATTTTTTTCACCGCTTTATCTGAGATAGCCTTCGGGACGGAGGAGGGAGGCTTGAAAAATTTGCAGCTGCAGGAAGGAGGGAAAAAAGGAAGAGAACTATTTAAAAAGATAAATTTTACAGAACAATGCTTATACTCTTTCATGGTGAACAACACTAATCATATTACATAGCACATGTGATTTCAGTACAAGGTCGCATTTTGCATCTTAATATTGAGTGCCTGTGGCTTTGGTGTTAGAGATCACAGACGCAGGGCAGGGCAACAGAATTCGGCTTGCATGCGGCCATGGTAAGCCATTGTCTTTCGGCTTCTGCAGCCTTCGTAAAAGCAGCACCCTCCTTTCCCACATACCAAGCAAAGCCCGTTGAGTGCTGCGGTTTTCCTGTTAACATGCAGCAGCAGAAACCAAACTAACCCCCCCTCCATCCAATTCTCTGGGATGATCGCTTTACCCCTCCCCTCACCACGTGGCTGGTATCAGGGAAGATCCCTGCAAGCCAAACGCGAAAAGCTCAGCACCAATGACCACCCCCCTCCACTCCCACACGGCTTGGCTAACTGCAGGGAAGGATTTCTTTTCAGCCACAGTCAAACAGCCTAGTAGAAACGGCCACCTCTGTCTCCTTAATTAAATTCCCATATTTCAACCAGGTTACCATGAATGATATCACTCTCCTGAGGATAACACAGCGAGATAAAGAATGGATGTTGCTTGAATGCCAGCAAACACCGGGACCATACACTGCCAGGCTTTGACATGCAATGATACCAGATTACTTGTTACTAGCATGGAGTGGTCAAGAGTCCTACCATGGAGGATGGAATAAGGCTGCACTGCCCAGAAACCTTCTGCAAAGGCTTTTAGAGTACCTCCAGGAGAGCTTCATGGAGATGTCCGTGGAGGATTTCTGCTCCATCCCCAGACACGTTAACAGACTTTTCCAGTAGCTGTACTGGTCGTGAATGCATCCCAAGTCCTCAGGGCAAATTAGTCATTAAAAAACACTTGCTTTTAAACCATGTTTTATAATTACAAAGGTACACTCACCAGAGGTCCCTTCCATGGCTTCATGGTCTGGGATAGTGCCTTGGGAGGCTTGGGAGGGTACTTCATTCAGGCTGAGAAAAAGATCCTGGCTGTTGGGGAGAACGGAGTGCTGTGTGCTCTCCACAAGCTCGTCCTCCTCCTCCTCATCTTCTCTGTCTGCAGAATCCTCAGACATGGCTGAGACTACCCCCTCCTCGGAATCCACAGTCAGAACTGTGGCGGCCCCCCCTAGAATTGCATGCAGCTCAGTGTACAAGCAGCATGTCTGCGGCTCTGACCCAGACCTTCAATTTGCTTCTTTGGTTTTCTGGTAGGCTTGTCTGAGCTACTTAACTTTCATGTAGCACTGTAGTGAGTCCCTATTGTGGCCTCTCTCCATCATGCCTTTGAGATTTTTTTCAAATGTTTTGGCATTTCGTCTTTTGGAACGTAGTTCTGCTAGCACGGAATCCTCTCCCCATATAGCGATCAAATCTAGTACCTCCCGTACAGTCCATGCTGGTGCTCTTTTTCGATTCTCAGACTGCATGGTCACCTGTGCTGATCAGCTCTCCACGCTGGGCAAACAGGAAATGAAATTCAAAAGTTCCTTGTCTATCAGACAGGTAGGGGCTTTTTCTGTCTACCTGACCAATGCATCCGAGTTCAGATTGCTGTCCAGAGTGGTCACAATGGTGCACTGTGGGATAGCTCCCAGAGGCCAATACCGTCGAATTGTGGTCACACTAACCCTAATTCGAAATGACAATGTCAATTTCAGCGCTACTCTCCTCGTCGGGGAGGAGTACAGAAATCAATTTTAAGAGCCCTTTATGTCAAAGTAAAGGGCTTCGTTGTGTGGACAGGTTCAGGGTTAATTCAATTTAACGCTGCTAAATTCGACATAAACTCATAGTGTAGACCAGGCCTTACAGTGATGATGAAGTAGCTAGAACAAGTGCAGTGATGTAGGGTTACTAGTTAGAACAATGGTTGTATGTTTAACTGACTCATTTGCTGATACAGTTTCTTTATCACATCCAAAATCTGGTAGCCTAATTTCTTGAGATTTTTGATTGAGTAAAAACACATTTAAAAATAAAATACAGGTGCAGTCATATTTTGGGGTGGTGATGGAGTGACATTTAATTTGGGATCCTGGAGCATATATTTCTCTATACATGACAGTATAAATGCGCACCTCCTCATCACTAAATCCGCACCAACCAGTAAGATGAATATGAAAAAGAATCAGTTCAGTGCTCAAGCAATATGTCAGAGCTTTCACTGGTGGGGGGAAGAGGGAAGGAAAGCTTCCCCCCCCCTTTATTAACATGCCACTGGTTTTCATTTTTTTATTTGACAGACATGAGACTTTGGAAAAACTCACGATGGTTCATGATGCAGTTTGCGTTCTTTGAGCCATCAATTTTTTGCAACAATTTTGTTTTTTGATGTGAAATGGTTTTAACCAGCTGGCTCTTTTCAGTGTAGACAGGGCTTTAGGGGCTCCTTTGGCCCAAGAGGAAGCAATCACATCCAGAACCAGGCTTTTGCCATTGACATCAGTGCAACAGCACCAGGACCGGTGCAATAGTGGCTGGACATTAATGTTCACATTCCAACCTCACCCCAGTGTTTAGGTTTTTTATTCTATCCAGGCATGAACAATCTGCAAAGGAATCACATCATGTTAATTTTGGGGTGTATTTTCCAGACATGAATGGAATGTGACACAAGGAGGAGTGAAGGCTGCCAGTGTAGGGGTGACATTCTTAAATTAGATCTGATGAGTGAGACTCTTGTATGTGTATTACAGAGTCTCATTCATCAGATATAGTTTAAGATTTTACCTCTACTAGCAAACTTCACTCCTCCTTAGGCCATATTCCATTCATGGCTAGAAAATATATTCCATGAGTGCTTTTTCCTGCCCATTAAAACAAGGGAGGTCCAGTTGGGAGAGAAACTTCTTGCTTTTGGCTCTGACAGTGAAAGTTGGGGCTGCTGCTTGAACCACTCACAGATCAAACTGGGGGAAGTTTTCCCAAGTTTTGTTTTTTCAAACAGACACAAAATGTTATTGCAGTTGAAGAGCAGCTGTTGGCCACCTCAAGGTGCAAATGTACCCAACAGAGATGTAGAAAGTCTGGGAATGTTTTGATTTCTCGGAGAATTGGTTCCTAGTGCCGCGCAGTATGCAGACTGAAAAGCTGCTTTCAGGAGGAGGTTGGGGAAGGGCTCACAATAGCCCAAGACCTTACAAAACAGGCCTGCTGTGACACTGAGCACAAGCCTTCTGGAGCCCCATTTGAGTAGGAACAGATGAACTACACACTGGTCTCCTCCTGCAGGTTCTGCCACAGATGTTCTCCAGCACATAAAGCATTAGACTGGGTTTAAATGTAAATTTGTTATATCTTTCTCCAGTCCATAGAGCCAAATTCCCCACCGCCATACTCTGTAGACATGGAAAGTCTATGTAGGGGACTGTGACAGGCAACTGAGTAGCCGGAAGGAGGCCACTATATGCCATGATGAAGGGATTTGCAATGGTTCTGGCGGCATCACCAGGTGATGGAATATTCCCGCAGTTGTCAGGAACTTCCTGGAACCCTCTTCTTGCAGGCTCTTGTTTGCAGCACTCCCTTTGACCCTGGAAGGCCAGAAGCAGTTATTTCCCAATAGAGCCATTAATTCTGCTAAGGCATTAAAATAAAACATAGATTCATAGACTTTAGGACTGGAAGGGACTTCAAGAAGTCATCGAGTCCAGTCCCCTGCCCTCATGGCAGGACCAAATACTGTCTAGGCCATCCCTGATAGACATTTATCTAACCTACTCTTAAATATCTCTAGAGATGGAGATTCTACAACCTCCCTAGGCAGTTTATTCCAATGTTTAACCACCCTGGCAGTTCGGAACTTTTTCCTAATGTCTAACCTAAACCTCCCTTGCTGCAGTTTAAGCCCATTGCTTCTTGTTCTATCCTTAGAGGCTAAGATGAACAAGTTTTCTCCCTCTCCTTATGACACCCTTTTAGATACGTGAAAACTGCTATCATGCCCCCTCTCAGTCTTCTCTTTTCCATACTAAACAAACCCAATTCTTTCAGCCTTCCTTCATAGGTCATGTTCCACAGTATATTTAAAGGGAGAACATAAGTCTGGGGTTGCCAAACTGTGGCTCATGAGTTACATGCAGCTCTTTTACAGTTAACGTGCGGCTCACAGAGCCCCCACAAATCCCTCCCATTCTCTGCCTACCAGACTAGAGGCTGAGAACTTGGGGCTTCTACCCTGTGGTGGGGCTAGGGGCTTGGCAGAGATGACTGGTGCCTGCTGAGAGTGGGGGGCACAGTTTAAAGATTTGCCCCCCTCTCTCCCCCAGCATGCCTCACCCTCGGCTTTCCCTGCAGCTCCCAGGTGTTAGCTCCACATGGTGAGGTTGCAGGAAACAGATGGGAGATGCAGGGAGGGGCTGCTGCTTTAGCTCTCCCTGTAGCTCCCAGCTGTTTGCCACTGCCTTTCCCCATGGCTGCAGGTCCCAGCTTGCTGGCTCCATCAGCTGCCGTGCATAGAGAGGGCCCAGTGGCACCATGAGACTGAGTTGGGCCAGCAAACCCTGGCAAAAATATGGGGAGGCACATGATCCCACATGTCTCCCCCCACTCACTGCCTCTGGCAGCAGGGAGGGGAGGCCTTGGGGCGTCAGCCCTGTGGGACAGGCCTGCCTGCTCTCCAACTTCTGAAGACTGTCATATGCAGCTCGGAGAGGCAGTAAGTTTGGCCACCCCCTGTTATAAAGCACACCATGAGCATCCAGCCAGCCTCAATAAACCAGGAGTCATCAAGTAGTAAATTACTCCCATGCATCCTCACTCACCATCCCACCCCAAAAGGTCAAACAAAGAGCTGCACCTTCCAGATTGCCCCAGAGCACATTAGTATGGAAGCAAGAAAGTGAGTTCCAAAAATCAAGTGGTCTGATGGAACATGCACTGCTTGCCTGTCTCTCTCCATTAACAGAGGACAAGCCAGCTGAAGCAGCTCTGAGTGACTTCATCTGTGGCAAGGCTACACTGGGAAAGCGAAGGGGTCTCAAGGCATCAGGTTCAAGGCCATTTAGGACTTTGGTGTCAAAGCCAGCACCATAAATTCTATGCAGAAGACAACCAGAACCTATGGAGTCCCTGAGTCAATAGTCTATATAGATTTCAGTAAGGCACATAAGACTATGATTTGCTGAATTGGAGCCTAAGCCTGCAGCCTTATTATGCAGCTTCTTAAGAATAATCTTAAGAAGTAGGCACATTTCAGTGGTTAGATCTGAGGTGACAAAGGCAGGGATGCTGGTGGCAGCAAGTTCCACATTCAGGGCAGTGGGTATCAAAGGCCAGGGAAGCTAAGCCTCTCCTAAAGCAGGCTAATGGTCTGCCCCGAGGCCCCGTCCAACTGCCCCTCATCCTTGATGCTGGCAGGGACTTACCTCCAGCCAGCAGCCTGGAGCTTGGGCGGCCAGAGACTGCTCGGGCCAGCTAAGGTGACCAGATGTCCCAATTTTATAGGGACAGTCCTGATATTTGGGGCTTTGTCTTATATAAGTGCCTATTTCCCCCCCACCCCACACACACACACTCCCTGTCCCAATTTTTCACACTTGCTATCTGGGCACCCTAGGGCTGGCCCTGGGGTTGGGCCAGTGGCCTGAGTCAGGGAGATCGGGCCAGTGGCCTGGGGTGATGCTGGGGCTGGCCAGGACCTGGGACTCAGGTTGGTCGGTGTGTCTGGGGCGGACAGGCAGGGGCTTCTCCAGCCACGGGGAGGGGGCTCAGGGCTCTGGTGGGCAGATTCAGGGCGGGGCGGGCAAGGCCCCGAGCATAAGGGCCAGGGCCAGTGGGCGGGGCCTCAGGCAGAAGGTTGGGGTTCACCTGCCACCCATGTCCACGTGTGAAAGAAAAGACTGTGCTCTTCCTGACTACAGCCACTGCTTCATAATTTAAACACAGTTGTTGGCTCAACCAATGTCTCCCCCTCCTCCCCATTTATATACTTGAGGAACAAATAAGGATGGTGATCATAAGGGCTGATAGAAAGTTCTACCACCCCAGCTGGTTGTTTTTCTGGACAATCAAGGTCAACACAATGCCTAGGCACAGCATTATGTGCCTGGACAGTTACTGAGAATCGCACTTCGGCCTGGTCTACACTACACGTTTAAACCGAATTTAGCAGCGTTATACCAATTTAACCCTGCACCCGTCCACACAATGAGGCCCTTTATATTGATATAAAGGGCTCTTTAAACCAGTTTCTGTACTCCTCCCCGACGAGAGGAGTAGCGCTGAAATTGGAATTGCCATGTCAGATTAGGGTTAGTGTGGCCGCAAATCGACGGTATTGGCCTCCGGGAGCTATCCCACAGTGCACCATTGTGACCGCTCTGGAAAGCAATCTGAACTTGGATGCACTGGCCAGGTAGACAGGAAAAGCCCCACAAACTTTTGAATTTCATTTCCTGTTTGCCCAGCGTGGAGCTCTGATCAGCACGGGTGGCATTGCAGTCCCAAATCCAAAAAGAGCTCCAGCATGGACTGTATGGGAGATACTGGATCTGATCACTGTATGGGGAGACAAATCTGTTGTATCAGAGCTCTGTTACAGAAGACGAAATGACAAAGCATTTGAAAAAATCTCCAGGCTATGATAGACAGAGGCCACAGCAGGGATTCAGCACAGTGCTGCGTGAGAAGCGTAACAGAAAGCCAAAGAATCAAATGGACGCTCATGGAGGAAGGGAGGGAGGACTGAGGACTCCAGCTATCCCACAGTCCCCGCAGTCTCTGAAAAGCATTTGTATTCTTGGCTGGGCTCCAAGTGCCTGAAGGTTCAAAAACATTTTCCCGGGTGTTTCAGGGTGTATGTCATCTATTTAAACCCTTCTCCCCCCCCCCCCCCCGAAAGAAAAGGGAAAAAATCGTTTCTCGACTATTTTTAATGTCACCCTATGTCTACTGCACACTGCTGGTATACGGGGTGCTGGAGCGCTAAACAGCAGCATCCTCTCCCCTCCCCTCCGGCAGATGGTACAGTACAGAAGGACTGGTATCCGTTCTCATCATCAGCCCATGAGTGCTCCTGGCTGGCCTCGGTGAGGTCGACCGGGGTCGCCTGGGTAAAAATAGGAATGACTCCTGGTCATTCCCAGTAGATGGTAGAGAACAGCTGGTAACCGTCCTCATCATAGCAACTGGGGGCTGAGCTCCATCAGCCCCCCACCCCTGTCATGTCTAAAGAAAAGATTCTGTACTGCCTGGACTATCATAGCAGCAGAAGGCTGGTCTCCTCTCCCCCCTACCCTTTAATGTCCTGCCTGGACTATCATAGCAGCTGGAGGCTTCCTCCCCCTCATTTTATCTCACTAAAAAGTCTGTTTCTTATTCCTGCATTCTTTATTACTTCATCACACAAATGGGGGGACACTGCCATGGTAGCCCAGGAGGGTTGGGGGAAAAGGGAAGCAATGGGTAGGGTTGTTGCAGGGGCATCCCCTAGAATGGCATGCAGCTCATCATTTCTGCAGGATATCTGGGGCTCTGACATGGAGCGGCTGTGCTCTCTGGTTCTCTAGTATACTTGCCCCATATTCTAGGCTGGACTGACTCTATTTTTAGATAAAACATAGGAAGGGAATGACCCAGGGAGTCATTCCTATTTTTGCCTATGTGCCCCCGGCCGACCTCAGCGAGGCCAGCCAGGAGCACCCATGATAGCAGCAGACGGTACAGAACAACTGATAACCATCATCTCATCACCAATTTACAATGACAAGGCAGACGGTACAATATGACTGGTAACCGTCTCTGCTATCTTGCAAAGGCAAATGAATGCTGCTGTGTAGCAGTGCAGTACCACGTCTGTCAGCAGCATCCAGTACACAGATGGTGACAGTGACAAAAGGCAAAACAGGCTCCATGATTGCCATGCTATGGCATCTGCCAGGGCAATCCAGGGAAAAAGGGCGCAAAATGATTGTCCTCCGGTGCTTTCCCGGAGGAAGGATTGAGTGACAACATTTACCCAGAATCACCCGCGACACTGTTTTTGCATTGGGATCTCAATCCAGAATTCCAATGGGCAGGGGAGACTGCGGGAACTATGGGATAGCTACCCACAGTGCAACCCTCCGGAAATTGACACTAGCCTTGGTACATGGACGCACACCGCCGAATTAATGTGCTTAGTGTGGCTGCGTGCCCATCCCCTTTCTCTGGTGGCACTAGTTTAATTTCTGGTGGAAAACCTCTTAAACATTGATGTTATTTTCTCATGCACCATAGGAGGGAGCATTGATCTGTGAACTAGTTGCCTGTGGCATTCCAAATACAGATCAATGCTCCCTCCTGTGGTGCATGAGAAAATAACATCAATGTTTAAGGGGTTTTCCACCAGAAATTAAACTAGTGCCACCAGAGAAAGAGGATGGGCAGTAGTGATTGGCAGGCAGGGTTGGGGTCCAGAGATGTGGCTGGAGAATTCAGAGCAAGCAAACAGATGACAAGGGCAAAGAAGAAAGAAAAGTGAGTGGTTGGAAGACACAGCTGCTCTGAAGGGCTTGAAAAAAGACTGAGGTAAGTTTCCTGAGGAATGTCGTACCAAAATGGAGCAGTCAATCTTAGATGACAAAGGTGGGACGCTAGAGCTAAACCATAAGCCTCTGCTGCTTAAATGAAAAGAGAAAGAGCCAAATTTGTAGAGTATCAGAGGGGTAGCTGTGTTAGTCTGTATCTACAAAAACAACAAAGAGTCCAGTGGCGTCTTAAAGACTCACAGATTTATTTGAGCATAAGCTTTCGTGGGTAAAAAACCCACTTCTTCAAGTGCACTCTTCAGACATGGGTTTTTACCCACGAAAGCTTATGCCCAAATAAATCTGTTAGCCTTTAAGGTGCCACCAGACTCCTCGTTTTTGTGGATACAGACTAACATGGCTACCCTCTGATACTTCACACCATACAAGGCACTGAATTTAGCCGTATGAAGTGGAAATTTGTAGAGACATTTAGGTACCTAAAAATGCTGATAGTCGGATTTTTCAATCTGTGGGCACCTGATTACCATTAAAAATCTGTCCCTAAATCCATTAGTGGGCAATAGTAACAAACCCAAACCTGTGGGGAACCAGTCAGTAGAGGGCGCTCACAATCCACTCTCCTATAGTGGGTTACAGTAACACCCAAGAAACATTGTGTAAGGCAGTGGTCCCCAAACTGCAGAGTGCATCCCCCCTAAGGAGTGCAGAGGAACATTTGGGGAGGCAGCAGGGCCCAGCCCAGCCCCACAGAGGGTGGGGAGGGAACACCATCCAATCCCAGCTTTGCTCTGACCCAATCCCCTGCCACAGCCCTGGCTCCCAGTCCCACATCTGGCCCCACCCACAGCCTTGGCCCCCGACTGCAGCCCCATATCCAACCCCAGCTGCAGCCCCCTTATCCCTGTTCACCACCCCACTTGGAGAAGCCTTGGCCCCGCTCCTGACCCTGGCTTCTGGGGGAAGAGGTGCTGACTGGTGTAAGGTGGCTGTGACCCTGAAAAGTTTGGGGCCCATTAGTGTAGGGAGTGAGATCCACAAAGAGATTTAGGCCTCGCACACTGCCCAACTTAGAAAAATCGAGCTATCTAGAAAAATCACAGCAACATACTGTGCTCCACACAGCTTTGGTAGGTGCCCTTGCTCTCTACACATTATGGGTAGAGACTGGAGCCCGAGAATGAGTGTCACACAAGCCAGCATGCTACATGTGGAGTCTAATTTCTATATTGTACTCAATAAATACAGATGCAGCAAAAGACAGAGGATGACAAGAAATAGTCAGCATGGCTAAACCAACCTCAGTTCCTTCTTTGACAGGGTGGGTGGGGGATGGGGGAGCAGTAGACATGATATATCTTAATTTTTAATAAGGCTAATTAAGGAAAGGTGGTTTAGATGAAAATACAGTCAGGTGGGTGCAAAACTGGTTGAAAGACCACACTCAGAAAGTAGTTTCTGTCAGGCGCTGCCTCCCAAGACAGAGTCAGGCATAGTGGATGAAGCTGAGGTTGAATCTGGATGTTGGGTAGGGACTGGGCCCAAGGGAGGGCTGTGGAATCGAGATCTTTGGCCAGGCCGGGATCAGAACAAGGCTCACAGTCTGTAGACATGCCAACACCGTACCGTGGCTGGAGTCCAGGCACAGGCCAGAAGTGGGGAGCTGCTTAACCTAGTTAATGGGCAATGCTGACAATGTGTCCTACGCCTTGCCCCGCTCTTGAAGGTAGGCCCTCCCTGCAACCCAAATTTAGGGACTTAGGTCTGCTTGGTGAAGCATGAATGGGAACCAGCCACTCAGGCACCAGCTTCTGAGGAGGGGGTAGTGCTGTCTGCCTGTACAAATTTTAGTCCAGTGATTAGAGCATTCAGCTGCAATGTGGGAGACCTGGGTTCACTTCCCTCTGCTGGAGGAACACTGATTTGAACAGGGGTGTCAAACCTCTCAGGAGAGTGCTCTAACCACTGAGTTATAGGCTAAGCAGGATGTGGGGGCTCCCTCTTCCTTTCCTGTTGAAGTTGTTCCAGGCTGGAGAAATAATGCAAGTGATTAGAGCAGGAGGACTGGAGCTTGGGACTTCTACCTTCCCCGTGGGTGCCCAAACTCCTGGGCTACAGCATCATTCTACCTTGCTAGCTCTATTTAAGTGTTTATCCACCATGGTGCAGTGTCCCACATCCCAGGCGAGTGTTGTAACTTTTGGGCTATAAGTTAAGTTATAAGGTAGGCAGCACCACCACCTTGCTGCCAGATTCTAAATGGGCGTTGATCGAGTAGGCATGCTCAGAGGCTACCTACTGGATCAGGCCCCCACCTTTCTCCCTACAGTTCATGAATCACTCTTGAGCTTACATGGTAGACAGGTCTCACCTCCCCCATTGCATACA
Organism: Mauremys reevesii; assembly: GCF_016161935.1. Taxonomy (NCBI): domain Eukaryota; kingdom Metazoa; phylum Chordata; order Testudines; family Geoemydidae; genus Mauremys; species Mauremys reevesii. The sequence continues at coordinate 63,650,712 of NC_052631.1, forward strand.
GGGAGGCGGCCCAGTGACAAAAATAGGTGCTGAGGGAACTTTTACCCTGAGAACTTGGGTGTTGAGTGTATTAAGACACCTACAGCATTCGGTGGGAGTTTTATGGAGTCAAAACTGGCATTCAGATGCCTAAATCTGGGGTTTAGGCAGCTAAGTACCTTTGTAGTTTGCACCTAAATCATCTACCTTTTGTCTCTGTCTTTGGTCAATCAACTTTTCAGGAGAGAATGTGAGTGAGGAAGACTGGATGCCATTTACCTCTGAAGGGAAAGGAAACAGAGCTCAGAAGGGTTTGGATGGCAGTCTGAAAGAGCTGGGCTTGAGTCTGCCCTAATCAGCAAGGATGTGTGAGTGGAGAAGCCAGAAACTGGCTAGGTGGGTGCAGCTTGGGTAAGGTAAGGAGCCCTCACCTCGCTGCTGAGAGTGTGCGGGGAGGGGGAGATCAGATGAGAAATGAGACAGCATGAGGTAATATTTCTCTCAATCATTTTACTTGTATTACTCTGAACACACACATAGGAATGCTATAAAAGAAAATCCTAACAATGTAACAGTGATAAACATACATGAGTAACATAGCTGACAGGTACATGCAAGAGCTGAATGACACTGGAGTTATACACTGTAGAAGTGATATTAAAGTTGCAAAATCCAGCACTGAAAAGTTAGGAAATGCCCAAACAGAGATTGTCCACTCCTGCCCTTCCCCCACACACTTCCGTATACACGCAATAAACCACAGGAAGTCTGTGACAGAGAGTCTAAAATAGAATCTGTCTCGCCTCAGCCTCAGGCTTTCAGTACAAGATAACAGTTTTTTTCTTGCCACTTGTCACCTCATGTAATGTCTGCTCTGAGCATGGACTGAGGCAGGGGTCCCTAGACTACATTGTAGGTGATGATGCAATTAAAAACTGCATCATTAAAAACCTATGCTTGAGGTGCAGATTTTTGATTACATGGGCAATCTTTCCTACTAGTATTTTTGAATTTGAGTGCTTGACTTTATGTTACCGAAATATCGGGTCTGCCTAGCTGAGAGCCAATAACAGCCTGACAGGGATAAGGAAAAGATGCTTTATTCTGCAGAAGAAAGGAGAACTCTGTACTCAGGTACAAAGAACTCTGCTGCACGCAAGTTTCACAAGCTTTTTATACACTTTCAGACAAAGACCATGCCGTGTTAACACTTCATTGGTGGTTGCCAGGCCCCGTGAAACCATTATCTGGTCAATGCAAACTGGCTTGGAGCAAGATTTCTCTGCTTTGAGGCAGAAGAGAAAAGGTAGTTAAAAAGTTCAGGTCACTGTGTATGTGAGGCTTCTGCTTCCCCCTACTGGCTGCTTGTAAGCTATTAAGGGGGAGGCCACTAGTAACTTTCACAGTCCCCCCTTTGGGCCTGGCAAGCCCACATTGTCAGGCCCGTTACGCAATTTACAATCAAGCTGGAGGGACAGATACTGGGTCTTCTTATGGACAGCAGAGCCTTTCGTTACAGTATTACACAGACATTTTGCACATTGAATCATTATCCAAATAACACATAAAAATAAAAGGGAGGAAAATAATCCACTTAACAATTGTTCGGAAGAGCCCCGTAAACCATGACCCAAGGTCAGGGAGGAGGTCCTCAAAATTAAGGGTATGATCAAGAGATACAGTGTGGAAAACAACAGCTGCATGTTGTTTATACATAAGTCATCCTGATATCTTGTTTTTCTCACTTCTGAGAGACACCAGTCTATCTACACATTATCTACACAAGGTCAAAACAACTTCTCACACAGTTCTTTTCTGCTCGCCTCACACAATCCTCGCTTCTACAAATCTCGCGTTATTAGAATTACAATTAGCCTAACTCTGGCTAACAGAGACTGTCATGCATGAAGATCATCTACAAATCCCTGTCAGTTCTTTCTGTACTTTTACACTCCCTCCTTTTGTATTTCTAGTACAACAAATATTTTCAAACCTCTATTTGCATTAAGCCATGGATTTCAGATTCTACATCAGATGTTTCAACCTCTGGGTTGAAACCTTAGGGGTTTTGACTGAATGTAATGACCATGCATGATTAGTATGGACATGAAAGGTATTACTTTCAGTACATCCTTTACAACAAACAACAACATAATCCTAAGCTAACTAATAGCAATACAAGCAATAACATTCCCATAGCAATAATATGATGGGGTTGTTGTACAGTTTTGGTCACAAAGCACAATATATCACACTTAGTACATAAAGTGGTGGTTTTAACATACACACAGCTACCAATAACTTGAAAAAAGTAGGTGCTCTGTCAGGATAGTTCCTTGTCCTCTACCCTTCCAGCAAACGTTATCATGAACAGTGACAACTTCCCCTGGCTTCAGTTTATAGATAGAACCCCTACAGCCTCAGTGTAACAGCCAAAATGTCCATTGACTCCCTATTCCTATCCAAAATGTCAGGTGTTATTCTAGGGGCACTGACTATAAATCAGTTAGGTATACCAGGTGGTCTAATTTCCCAGATGTCACGGTAAATAATTCAGTCCCACATTCATCCTCCCCATGGACCCAGCAGGATTCGGTATGTGGGAGCCCACACCCCCCTAACCAGTCCAAATGCTTGGAAGGAGCACTGTAAATGTTCACACTTCCACCCAGAAAGTGTCCAAGTATGTCTCCATGACCACAGATCAGATGGTACTCCTGATGTGTCTGTAAGGGCAGTGGGCCAAGTCTGGTGCTCAAGATCATTCTGAATGGCCATCAGCTGGTCATTCAGGAAATCCTGAATTTCTAAACATACTAGATCCCACTGCAATGCCTTCCCAGCCTCAGTGATATTCAATACCATCTCTGTCAGTAACTTCTGGGTCATAGAACTAAGGGTGGAAATGACATGTAACTCACCAACTCCAGCCTGTACTTGGGTTAGCTGAGCTCCAGAAATAAGGCTAGTGGCCTTTTCTAGTTGGCCCAATTTCTCATCATGTTCTTGGCTTTTAAGAATATTCCAAATGGCTGCTGCAGTATTGGCCCCAGCCCACAGGGATCTGGTCAATTCCCTCTTTTTCCAGAGGAAATAACTTTTTTCTAAGGGCTATCCTTAGAGGGTTTATCCAGAGACCCACCCATCTGTCTTCTGACACTCAAACAGAGAATTACACAGAGAGCAGAGGGAATTATGGTCTAATCCAGGTTTTCCTACTTCTATTACACCAACCGCTACAGGGAACGGGACAGAAGGATCTCAATTCAACCTCAGAGCTTCATCGCACGCAATGGCTTCCACCCCGAGGAATTACGAACGAGAGGTTCAGTTCTGCCCACACACCTAACACCCAAATGAACAGAGCAGAAAAACAACAGTAACCAGTTAAACAGAACAGAACCAGAACCCAGATAGCAAACCAGAACCAGATAGTGTTTCCTTATCCTATTAGGGCTCACCTTATCGGAACACAAACCCCAGGGGCCGCGGTGAAACAGAGAAAGAGGGGCCAAACACCCCGTTGGCGCCATTCCCAGTTCGCCGCAGCCGTCCGGAGTCCAAATGTCCGAGTTAGGAGAGTCCCATCTGGAGTCACCAGAAACTATTACCGAAATATCGAGTCTGCCTAGCTGAGAGCCAATAACAGGCTGACAGGGATAAGGAAAAGATGCTTTGTTCTGCAGAAGAAAGGAAAGCTCTGTACTCAGGTACAAAGAACTCTGCTGCACACAAGTTTCACAAGCTTTTTATACACTTTCAGACAAAGACCATGCCGTGTTAATACTTCATTGGTGGTTGCCAGGCCCCGTGAAACCGTTATCTGGTCAGTGCAAACTGGCTTGGAGCAAGATTTCTCTGCTTTGAGGCAGAAGAGAAAAGGTAGTTAAAAAAGTTCAGGTTACTGTGTACGTGAGGCTTCTGCTTCCCCCTACTGGCCGCTTGTAAGCTATTAAGGGGGAGGCCACTAGTAACTTTCACAGTCCCCCCTTCGGGTCTGGCAAGCCCAAATTGTCAGGCCTGTTACGCAATTTACAATCAAGCTGGAGGGACAGATACTGGGTCTTCTTACGGACAGCAGAGCCTTTCGTTACAGTATTACACAGACATTTTGCACATTGAATCATTATCCAAATAACACATAAAAAGAAAAGGAGGAAAATAATCCACTTAACAATTGTTCGGAAGAGCCCCGTAAACCATGACCCAAGGTCAGGGAGGAGGTCCTCAAAATTAAGGGTATGATCAAGAGATACAGTGTGGAAAACAACAGCTGCATGTTGTTTATACATAAGTCATCCTGATATCTTGTTTTTCTCACTTCTAAGAGACACCAGTCTACCTACACATTATCTACACAAGGTCAAAACAACTTCTCACACAGTTCTTTTCTGCTCGCCTCACACAATCCTCGCTTCTACAAATCTCGCGTTATTAGGATTACAATTAGCCTAACTCTGGCTAACAGAGACTGTCACGCATGAAGATCATCTACAAATCCCTGTCAGTTCTTTCTGTACTTTTACACTCCCTCCTTTTGTACTTCTAGTACAACAAATATTTTCAAACCTCTATTTGCATTAAGCCATGGATTTCAGATTCTACATCAGATGTTTCAACCTTAGGGTTTTGATTGAATGTAATGACCATGCATGATTAGCATGGACATGAAAGGTATTACTTTCAGTACATCCTTTACAACAACAACAACAACATAATCCTAAGATAACTAATAGCAATACAAGCAATAACATTCCCATAGCAATAATATGATGGGGTTGTTGTACAGTTTTGGTCATAAAGCACAATACATCACACTTAGTACATAAAGTGGTGGTTTTAACACACACAGCTATCAATAACTTGAAAAAAGTAGGTGCTCTGTCAGGATAGTTCCTTGTCCTCTACCCTTCCAGCAAACATTATCATGAACAGTGACATTTGCAACCTTAATATTCTTCTAATGTAAGTAATTTTCTAGTGCCTAAAACAAACACAATCCTGCCATCCTATTGAGCTATATTGAGAAGCCAAGTGAACTAATGGCAGGGTTTGAACTAATACCTTTGATGTGTACAACATAAAGCTACTTAATAGTAACAGCAGTACAGTGGAATGGCTTACATGACTATTTACTAGCTAGTAGAGGAATGGTGGGAATCAGGATACTATCAGGCACTATTCCTGGTTTGTGTATTGAGGGCTAATAAGGGCCGGCCTTATGAAAATGGTGCCCTGGGTGAACTTGTATGATGGTGCTCCCTCCATCACCCCTGGCTCCCCCCACCCATCGCCTCTGGGCCATTACCTATACTTCATATAGAATGTCCTTTCGATGTAGATGGGCATCTCCCATGGTGCAGTGTGAGTTAAGTGTCCCTTGGTGAGCCACTTACTTTGACTAGTCCCTTCAAGATGTGCTGGCTAACTACCTTGTGGGAATTACACTAGGAACAAACATTTAAACTCCAGGTCTAGAGCCAATACTCATTACTTCAAATACAAAAAAGATACATGCATACAGATAGCATAAACATATTCAGCAAATCATAACCTTTTCACAGATAGCGTGTGTGTTGGGGAGTGTGAGAGGCAGAGTGTATGTGGGCGTGAGAGCCTGGTTGTGTGTGTATATGTTAGGTAAGTTGATAGACAGTGAGCGCACTGTCACTTTAAGTTCCCCCTGCCCTCCTCACTCACATTGAAGTTTCGCTCCCCCTAGCCCTGGCCTGGCCAGCCCCCGCTGAAGACCCGAGTGGCGCAGGGCTGCAGGCAGGGAGGGACTCGGATCTGCTCTGGGCAGCGAGTGGTGGGGCGCGCTGCCAGTGATAAGCCCTGGACATGCTGCTCTGTGCTCTCCGGGGCTGGGGCAGAGATGGAGCCTTCAGCCAGCTGGCTGAGGAGCAAATGAGAGAGGGGCCAGGGGGGTGGGGAGAAGCCCACCGGCCCAGTGCGAAGGAGGGGATGGAGAAGAGAGGAGTCCGGCCACAGCAGGCATGGGGATGCCCAAGCCCCTTTTGTCTCCCCCTCTGGCTACAGTGTCCTGGGAATGGATCCTGTTTGCCTGGCCCTAAGGCCGGCCCTGGGGCTAATGGTTCGTCATGCTACCTCTGTGTGCTTTGTCCATCTTCAACAAAACTAAGATGGCAAACCCAACTCCCAGTCACTTTGTTACCCTACAGGGCTGGATTCTGCAACCAGTCCTGGTAGGAGTGACCTTGTGTAACCTCTTAGTTACAGACATCTGCAAATGAATGGTGGTGGGGGGTGGTGGTGTTAGACTGATACTCCCCCAGTAAGAGGCCTCTCTCACTATTAAAAGCTCTGACGTGCAGAGAACTGTTAACCCAAGGCAGTGGTAAAACAGAGTGAATAAGCCACCCCCCTTATCCACATAAGTTACACTGACCTAAGTGCTGCTGGGAACAGCGCTGTGCTGACGGGAGAGCTCTCTCTCTTCGGCATAGAGAGTCTTCAGCAGACACGCTGTGGCACAGCCGCACTGCTGTAGTGCTTATAGTGTAGATTAGCCCTAAGTGTTTTCATGAGAATTGTAAAAGGCACCTCTGACCCCAGCCCATCACTTTGCCCAATTTCAAATCCCTGGTTCAAAAATACAGAGGAACGAGAGCACTTCAAAGAAATGGGTGGAAAAATACTTGGTTAACATTAGCAAAAAAGTTCCTATTTTCCCCTAACTGTGCTTTCAGCAATAGTGGAGCCATTTTTTAGTGAAATTCTGGGGTTGGAGTGGGGACTGAGCCTGAGCAGAGTCCTGACAGTGAAAATTTCAGCCCAGGTGGTTAAATTTTAGCAAAGTTTATAAGCAACCAACCACACAGGCTTGCAAGAGGAAGCATTAGCCAGACTTAAGTATGGGTGTTTCCGAGAGCTGGCCATAATGACGACGGGTTTCCAAATTTGATTGTAGCTTCTTCTGGTTCATTGGTGGCATGAGACTAGGGAATGCTCTTTACGGCCGCTAAAGCATGTCTTCCTGAAGCTCCTGCTGCACCTGCACAACACATGTATGTTCATGAAGAGTGCCCTACCGCATCCCACTGCTGGGGCTCAGTGCCAGCCTCATCATGGGGCGCAGGGGAACTCAGAACTTCCATAAATCTTTCAGAACAGTGGCAGGGCCCTGCACAGACAGGGAAAGGATTTCAAACCCCCTTATTGCTACTTGCATGCCAGCAGTTCCTGGGCAATGGTATAACTCACTGAGAGAACTTGTGAATAAAACTGGCATTTTGGAGAACTTGGTGGGGCATAGTCATTTCTGCTGGAAAACAAGAGCAGCACGGAAACCCTGTGGGGAGAGTGTAGATCTATATCCACTTCGACTGTAAGCTTGACGAGACTAGGATTGTCTTGCTGTGTGTACGTACAAAGCCTAGCACGGTAGGACCCTGACCATGGTTGAGGCCTTTCAGTAGCCACTGCAGTAGGAATGTTAACAGGAGTACGAGAGACAAGCTGAGTGAGGGAACATCTTTTATTGGACCAACTTCTGTTGGCGAAAGACGAGCTTTCAAGCTACAGTGACCCGAAGAAGAGCTCTGAGTAAATTCAAAAGCGTGTCTCTCTCCCCAACAGAAGTTGGCCCAATAGAATATGCTACCTGCCCTACCTTGTCTCTTTAATATCCTGGGACTGGCATGGCTACACCACCACTGCAAATAATGGGATTGTGATCATTATTTTAAAATAAGTTTGACAGCCTAAAGACTCCCTAACATCAGACTTCCCCCCATTGTGTTTGAATGGGTGGCAGCCCTGTTGAATGGGTGGCTATTTCAGCTTCCAGCTTGTTGACAAAGGTCTGGAGTTAGCTTCTGGACAGACACATTCCGCTTCAGAACAGCCAGGGAAACCAGATGTTACAATGCTCGGCTTGCACTCTGTTACCATGGCTATATAACTGGGGAAAAATAACATTCCAAGTTTAAAATACCTGAGTTCTGTTAGTTTTTGGAGTGTAGAGAAGCCCTGTGGCTGTGGGTGACAATGGGAGTCAACTCAAAGCTGAAAGTAAGCTAAGGTTCAGCATTCTTCATGTTCTTGGGTGGGAGGGAAAGAAAGCCCAACTAAAACTCTGGTATGGATTACATAATTATTCCGAACCACACCTGCCAGGCTTTTCAACTCTGGCTGCAAGTCTCCTGCCTTCAGTGGGTTAAAGCCAGGCCCCTCCCCTGCATGGTATAGGTGGTAAGTTAAATAATAATTATCATAATAATTTACAACTGAACGGGCAGAGGAAACTCAACATATAGACAATAAAAAATGAGTTACAAGGGCTGCTACCTCCTGGTCTGCTTCCCCCTTGGAATGTCGTTTATTTTCTCTTTGGTCTCCTTGGCTCCTGTGATCTACAAAGCAGCGAGAGGCTGGTTAGCTCCTGTGTTGTGTTTTATATAAGTCACGCTTCGTGTAGAGGGTGACTGCACCTCTCTATGGCATTTTAAGGGAGCCCAGCTGTAGAGAGGAGTGCAAATCAGTCTTTTGGAGAACATGAGTTGTCAGATCCTCCCTTTCCACCATAAGGTGGAAATGTTGGGATTTTAGAGTCAAGGGCAGGAATGTGATTGGGAAAATGAACTTTCCTGTCTAATATTCCCCATCACCTGCGCTTCACCCTCAGGGTACGTCTCCACTACAAGACTATTTCGAATTAACTTAATTCGAATTTGTGGAATCGACCTTATGAAGTCGAATTTGTGTATCCACACTAAGGACACTAATTCGACTTTGTGAGTCCACACTAACGGGGCCAGCGTCGACTTTGGAAGCGTTGCACTGTGGGAAGCTATCCCACAGTTCCCGCAGTCCCCGCTGCCCATTGGAATGCTGGGTAGAGCCCCCAATGCCTGCTGGGGAAAAAAATGTGTCGAGGGTGGTTTTGGGTAACTGTCGTCATTGAACCGTCAATCACGCCCTCCCTCCCTGAAAGCGCCGGCGGGAAATCTGTTCGCGCCCTTCTCTGGTCAGTTACAGCGCAGACGCCACAGCACTGCGAGCATGGAGCCCGCTGCGATCATCGCTGCACTTATGGCCGTTGTCAACTCCTCGCACCTTATCGTCCACCTCTTCCACAGTCAGCTGCTGAGAAATCGGGCGAGGAGGCTCCGTCAGCGCGGTGAGGAGAGTGGCGCAGACCTCTCACAAAGCAGGGTACGCCGTGCAGTGGAGATCATGGTGGCAATGGGTCAAGTTCATGGTGTGGAACGGCGATTCTGGGCCCGGGAAACAAGCACGGACTGGTGGGACCGCATAGTGCTGCAGGTCTGGGATGAATCACAGTGGCTGCGAAACTTCAGGATGCGTAAGGGCACTTTCCTTGAACTCTGTGACTTGCTGTCCCCTGCCCTGAAGCGCCAGGACACCCGGATGCGAGCAGCCCTGACTGTGCAGAAGCGAGTGGCCATAGCCCTCTGGAAACTTGCAACGCCAGACAGCTACCGGTCAGTAGCGAACCACTTTGGCGTCGGCAAATCTACTGTAGGGCTTGCTGTGATTCAAGTAGCCCACGCAATCGTTGAGCAACTGCTCTCAAAGGTAGTGACTCTAGGAAACGTCGAGGTCGTCAGAGATGGCTTCGCCGCGATGGGATTCCCAAACTGCGGTGGGGCTATAGATGGGACTCACATCCCTATCCTGGGACCAGCCCACCAGGCCAGCCACTACATTAACCGAAAGGGCTACTTTTCTATGGTGCTGCAAGCACTGGTGGACCATAGGGGACGTTTTACCAACATCTACGTCGGGTGGCCGGGCAAGGTTCATGACGCGCGTGTGTTCAGGAACTCTGGTCTGTTCAGACGCCTCCAGGCAGGTAGTTTCTTCCCGGACCACAAAATAAAGGTTGGGGATGTGCAGATGCCTACAGTGATCCTCGGGGACCCAGCCTACCCGCTAATGCCCTGGCTCATGAAGCCCTATACAGGCGCCTTGGACAGTGAGAAGGAACTCTTCAACTACCGGCTGAGCAAGTGCAGAATGGTGGGGGAGTGTGCTTTTGGACGTCTCAAGGGGAGATGGCGGAGCTTACTCACTCGCTCGGACCTCAGCGAAAAAAATATCCCCGTTGTTATTGCAGCTTGCTGTATGCTCCACAATCTCTGTGAGAGCAAGGGGGAGACCTTTATGGCGGGATGGGAGGTTGAGGCAAATCGCCTGGCTGCTGATTACGCTCAGCCAGACAGCCGTGCCGATAGAAGATCCCAGCGGGAAGTGCTGTGCATCCGGGAGGCTTTGAAAGCTAGGTTCCTCGGAGAGCAGGGTAACCTATGACTGTCCACTTGACTTACAGAGAAGCTGAACCTGAGCCTGTTTTAGTGACTGTTGACTTCGATCTGCGGTTACATACCCCGTTCTCCAGGTTTCCCCCCTTCTAACACACGTTTTAAAATAAAGTTAATTGAACACTGATTATTAGCAAAGTTTTCTTTAATTATGAATTCCTGTTCTAGGGTTGAAACATGGACGCAGACTGTGGTGGGTACGGTGTGCACTGATGTACAGACCGCTTCTACACTAGAGGAATGACAGGCTCCTGCTCCTACAGCGGTGTCTGGGGGGAGGACGGTTCGGGTGGGTGTGCAGGAAGGGGTGGGTTTGCGGGAAGGGGTGAGGGGTGCCGTCTTTGGGACGGAGTTTGGATGCAGGCTCTGGGCTGGGGGTTGGGGCGTAGTAAGGGGTGAGGGGTGTGTGGGAAGGGTGAGTATGTGTCCGTGGATGAGGGCTCTTGCTGGGGCTCAGGGCATCAGAGAGGCTCGTGGCTAGGGTGGAAGGGCATGGTAAGGGCAGCCTGCCTTGCCATTTGTGGATGGCAGGCGCTAGAACCCTGGGGCAGCATACACCTCACAGACTGACCCGGGGCAGCATACACCTCACAGACTGACCCTGGTGCCTAGTGACTGCAGTCTGTGTGTGTCCTGCTGTTGATCCTGCCCCCAAGTCTGTACCCTGGTAATGGAGGCTGTCCTATGCGATTAAAAAACCCCTCCCCCCCCTTCACACAAAGTCTTCTGACAAGAAAAACGGGACGGAAACAGTGAATAACAACAAACTACTTTTAATACTCAACTACACAGTGGGGGGATGAAACTTGGATTTGGGACTGGGTGATGCAGGAAGGGAAGCACTTCTCAAAGTTTATGGCATCAGAGCGGTGTGGTACATGAGCGCTCTGCTGGGGTGCTGTGCCAGTTTTCACGGCCCCTAGCGCCCCTCCTTCTTGTTATTTTGGGTGAGGGGGGGACAGGACTTTGTGGCGGGGGATTGCGGTTGCAGATACAGTGCAGGGGGGCTCTCTCCTCCTGCCTGCGGTCCTGCAGAACATCTACAAGGCGCCGGAGTGTGTCCGTTTGCTCCCGCATTAGCCCAAGCAGCGTTTGAGTCGCCTGCTGGTCTTCCTTCTGCCACCTGTCCTCCCGTTCGATGTGTGAGCGCTGGTGCTGACACAGGGTCTCCCTCCACTGTCTCTGCTCGGCCACCTCGGCTCTGGAGCAGGCCATCAGTTCCGAGAACATGTCGTCCTTAGTCTTTTTCTTTCGCCGCCTAATCTGCGCCAGCCTCTGTGAGGGGGATGGCGGGGCAGTTCGTGAAAGAGCCGCAGCTGTGTGATGGGAAAAAGGAAGTGATTTCCTTGAAAAGATACATGTTTGCGAACAGTGAACACAGTCTACTCAGTTTCTGTGAACAAGACCATACAGGGAACCTAGTCTCACGAGCTCTCAGGACAAGTTCGAGATTTCGGAATACGCTTTCAGTGGCTGCGGTCTTGCACCGGAGATCGGACAAGCGGGGCGGTACAGCTGAATCCGTTTATCAGCCAGGCCTGGTAAGCCCTACACTATAGGCTGCTTAACAGTTAATGGGTAGCTGTGCCCTCCCGCAGAAGGCAATCTGGAAAGCATAAAGTCCGACCCTGTTCCAGCCCCTCGCGGCTGTGCCCAGGAAAGATCACTGTATGCTTTTCCTCTGCGGCCTCCAACACGTGCCTGTTGAACGAAGGTCTTTGCTATGCAAAGTAAAAGTCAAGCAGTCACAATAGTAACAGTACACTAATTGCCCTACTTAGATGCAGCAGTCGCCGAACGACATTACCCTGAGGCGGGTCACTCGGAGAGAGAGAGAGAGGATGCTGCGGGAATCCCTGCACAGACCAGGACCGTATGCAGCCATGCTGGTGGAGGCAATGATTCCGCTTTACGTGAGGATGGCCTGGCGCGGAAGAGTGTGCTTCCACGGAGCACCGAATAAGGCACCTCTCCCCAGGAACCTCCTGCGGAGGCTTTTCGAGCACCTCAACGAGACCTTCGTGGAAGTGTCCGAAGAGGATTTCTATTCCATCCCTGTATGTGTGGACCTTCTTTTTATATAGTTTTATATGGACAACTTTTTAGCTAGTTTTTATATAGTATATATTCCTGTTTTTTAAGAAATAAATGTTTCCATGTTTATAACACTTACCGACTGATCCTTCCCCTGATTCTGAGTCCGTGTTAACGGCCGGGGAGGGTTGGTAGGGGATCTCTGTGAGGGTGATGAAGAGATCCTGGCTGTTGGGGAAAGCGGTATTGTAAGCGCTGTCGCCTGCGTCGTCCTCCACAAACCCTTCCTCATCTTCCCCATCGGCGAACATCGCCGAGGAACTGCCCCTCAACACTATCCCATCCTCAGAGTCCACGGTCACTGGTGGGGCAGTGGAGGCAGACCCACCTAGAATAGCATGCAGTGCCTCGTAGAAGTGGCATGATTGGGGCTGGGCTCCGGAGCGTCCGTTTGCCGCTCTGACTTTTTGGTAGCCTTGTCTCAGGTCCTTGATTTTCACGCGGCACTGCGTTGTATCCCGCCTGTATCCTCTGAGTGCCATGGCTTTGGAGACCTTCTCGTAGGTCTTTGCATTCCGTTTGTTGGAGCGCAGCTCCGAAAGCACAGACTCATCGCCCCACACAGCGATCAGATCCAGGACTTCCCGGTCTGTCCATGCAGGTGCTGCTGAGCTCGCCCCGATGTCCAACCAGGAATTGAGATTCAAACTGGCCAGACAGGAAAAGGAATTCAAATTTTCCCGGGTCGTTTCCTGTGTGGCTGGTCAGAGAATCCAAGCTTGGACTGCTGTCCAGAGCGTCAACAGAGTGGTGCACTGTGGGATAGCTCCCGGAGCTACTAAGTTCGATTTGCATCCACACCTAGCCTAATTCGAGATAGCCATGTCGAATTTAGCGCTACTCCCCTCGTCGGGGTGGAGTACCGAATTCGAACTAAAGGGCCCTCTAGGTCGAATTAAACGGCTTCCTGGTGTGAACGGTTGAGCGGTTAATTCGAATTAACGCTGCTAAATTCGATTTAAAGTCCTAGTGTAGACCAGGCCTCAGTTAATTACCTGGTACTAATCTGATTTACTAGACTCTCCAGCGGCATTTGCTCTTGCTGGTATTTCAGACACTGCAGGAGGAAGAGCTATTGATGCCACACAGATTAACTTCAAGAAAACGATATACTCTCAAAGTCTCTTCCCCAGGGCAGTGATGGGTTTTGGAAGAACTCCCAGATGTTAATACATGTGTTACAAAGTGCTCTGCGATAACCAGGCGAACAATGAGAAAAAAGCACAAGAAGTTGCATATCTTGAGAACAGCATCCGACGAGAGTTGGTAGATGGGGTAGGAAAGGAAGAAAATCTAGACTGCTCGAGTGCATTGTAACCGAGACATACCTTTATCTGCCCACAGATCTAAAGTGACAACAGCAGCTAGAGACAGCGGCTCACATCACAAGGCCACAGAATCCAAGAACTATAAATACACAGATGTGGGGGGGAATGTAAGAGACACGTACAAACTAACCGGGCAGCCTGAGCAGTGGGGGAGCGACAAATGGCATTTAAAATGAAAGACTTTAACAACTCTTAATACAGGACAGCTGAACAATTTCCCCAGCGAGCTAAGCAGTTATTCAGTCCTTACACTAATTTTGTTCTGTTTAATATTCAGTCCAATTTTACTCTTGTAATTTCTATGGCAAATAAAACCTTGCTTTTATTTCAAGGCAACTGGATGGGTAATTGTTGGTAGGGACAATCCCTGGCCAGACGGTCTCGAGGGAAGGAGATCAACTGCAATGTGGACATAGGTTTTGGAGGTGTGACTGCAGTACGTGTAGACATGCCTGAGCTAGCTTGGATTCCCATAACACTGAAACTGCAGCAGCACTGACTGAGCATAGGCGCTAGGTTCCGGGCTGGCTGGTATAGCTGGTGCTGTAGCCCGTGCTGCTGCCGCTTCACTATTTGTACCCAAACTAGTGAGATTAGCACAGGTATCCCTGCAGTCTTCCAATTACCACTGCGTCCTGCCTGCAGCGTCCACAGGGACAGAGGTACCTGCTTGAGCACTTCATTTAGGGCCAGCTTGTTAAAGGTATTTAGGTGCACAACAACAGAGCTAGGTGCCCTGGGTGCTGGAAACCCCATGAGGCAGCTATCGGAACTGTTAGGTGCCTTAATACCTTTAAAAACCTGTCCCCTAGTCAAAGACTCCCAGGGCATTGACTGTAGACAGGTCACTTGGAGCATGGGGAAGTGAGAGAGCCATACACAAAGTTACCCAGGAAAGAGAGAGGTAGTAAATTATGACCACACAGCAACTGGAATGAAACCAGAAGGATACTCACACCACATGAAGAGGGTTAGAAGGCCAAGGAGAGAGATTACAGCTGAGGTGACTGCATAGCCTGTCAGATCTACAATCTGTGAGCAGCCTCTGTCTATATGTATTTTTTTTAAAAAAGAGAAGGTTACAGCTTGTCAGTAGCTTGCTCATTTATTCAAAGAAATCATAAGGGAGCTAAAATGTAGGACATAAACTTGCATTTAAGCCAGACCTCTATAGGGCTAAGACATGTCTGTGGGAGGAGAGAACCGGAACATCTATATTTTATAATAATACACAAGATTCAAATGTGCTGCCTTGGGGACGTCCACTCCAGAACCCTGACCAGGACTTTTGAGTGATCAAAGGTGAGACAGACCTCCTGAAAACCCTTCCTAGGTTTTCTGCTGAGCCAAGGGCACAGCGGGATGGGACTTTGGGGGTTAGGACAGTGCTGTGTGTGGATACTCATGCAGCACAGACATGTCCAGCATTCATGTGCACTGTCCCCATGCTTTGATAGAAGTGGTTGCCAGCGATGGGGGGTCACTACACCAGGCTCTGCAGCAAGAATCGTCCATGCAGAACCTCCAGCTCTCAGAGGTGAAGGTTTGTTCTCAAGGAAACATGCAGCGTAAACATAGGTCACTAGAGGGTCTGTTCTCACCTTGGAGCTGGGAGATTTTCTGGAGTAGGAGGCTGGCAAACAGGACCACTAATATCACTGCTCCAGGGGCTGCTGAGTCCAGGATGATACGTTGCCCTGGGACAGGGAGGGAAACACGTGAAGGCAGACACACAAATGTGTTATGAAAGTTCCTGTGTGAGGACATTTCTGCTATGTACAAGAGCATGATTCCAAGGAGTGCCTCATGCAGTAAGCGGGTCAGATCATGGGGCTTTGCGTTCTGTTACAAACAGAGTTATGGACAGAAGCAGACAGGAAGTTTGGGAATCAAATCTCATCTAGTGGCAGCTGATATTTTAAAAAGCCAGTGCAAATTCAACAGCTAAGCAGACAGACAAGCCATCCTACAGCTCTGCTGGTCACCATCAAGCTGCTGAGCTCTACCTGATTATAACTTCAGTCTCTCACTCATCCCTTCCGCATACCTGGTGTTATCTCACCGCTCACTGCAGTAAAGTGACTGACACAACCAATATGCTGATTCATGACCCAGAGGTTTCAGAAACGAATCTCAAGTCCTTTCATGCTGGCCTCTCCTTGGCTGATATTTCCACCTTTTAAAGTCATGAGTTTGGGATCAGGGCAGGTTAAGAGTTAGATGTTGGATAGACCTTGCAGTGAATGTGAAGGGAATGGGCTGCAGAGTGAGTGTGTCAATATTAGTACCAGTAAAAGCCCCCTATACTGCCCTTTCCTCTAATTTAGTGAGGCCTATCAGGGTCTTTCCTCAATCCCATTTAGGAAATAAATCAGTTCACCACTTGTCCCCCAGTAGTTGAATCATACATAGAATGACTCACATGGTTTGGTCTTAAATCCACTGAGCTTTGCTGGCTGACACACCAACGTTGCTGATATCAGGATTGTTACTGTTATTACATATACAAGCAAAATCTCAAGCAATATGAAGGCAGCAGAGGGACCTGGGAGAATTAAAACAGAATTAGAGACTGATATGGTTAATCTGGCATAGTGAAGGTGAATGTCAGTGAGAGATCATTATTGGGTGTGGGCACTATACAGATGGGGCTACAGTCTGGCCTCAGTTACACCAGTGACACCCCATTGAGGTCAGTGAAGTCAGTAGGGTGCAGGGGCGTAGCAGATGGCAGAGTTTGGCTCCTGGGCTGGAGATGAAGTTTACAGGGGGGATACAATTGCACCTGTGGACTGGAAAAGTGACTGGCAAAGGGATAGTGCTGAGTGCTGCAGGCTGAGGCATTACAGCTTAAAGGAGGTTTCAGTTTCATCTCAAGAGGGTAGAATTCACTATAAACCAAAACCTTCAGTCAACATATAGATCACACCCTTATTATACATCAGCTACCCCTGCTGCTCCCTCTCCTCCCATCCTAAGCTACTCTGCAACATCTACAAGATGTGCCCATTTCCTGCTCAACTGTGGCAACCAGTATCTATGATCTCGGATATATACCAGTTCCCAAGACCTTGCTGCTAAAGGAGTGTTACTTCCATGACCTTATCTCGGCAGACTGGATTGCGTGGGGCCATTTTGGTGCCCAGTTCTCATTGCATAGGAAGATTAAAGCTTTCCTTCATTTTTCACACAACCTATTTCTCAGTTGGCCAGTTCTGGCATTCATGCATGTCTCTGGAAGGTTTCTGAAATACGGTGTAATAGCCTAGCGTTTGTCACCCTGCTGACCCCGGCCACCTGATCAGGCACTACCTAGGTCAGCCAGTGAAGCTCACAACAAGGTGGCTGAATGCACATGCACCTGAAGGTCCAACCCAGCCAATCCTGCCACATGTAGCTGAACTACCCTGCTTGCCCTGAAATGAGCCACCATATCACCCCCACCCCCTTGTATGAGTCCTCCACCATCTCCAAATGCCCAAAGCCTAGCACATTCCTCTTTGAAACCCACCAACATCACTGCTGGTGCTACCTTTCCTACCCCCTGCATGCAACAGCTGTTCTGGATTTTACTGAGGACCAGATCCTCAGCTGGAGTAAATCTGTGCAGTTCCACTGGCTTCACTGGAACTATGTTGATTTACACTAGCTCCAGATGTGACTCTGAATCTGATCACCCTCCCCGTTGATTGGTTTCTTCTCTCTTCATAGACTCATTCAATTCACCTCGTTCATCTCCTTACAATCTGAAGCAGACACACTTGTTAGTATCAGAGCCAGGGAGACTCTACCTTCCTCCTGCATCCAGAGGACAGTTGCAGCGAACAGCAAGACGGAAGAGACACACACCATACCCTGAATGAATATGATCATCCATCTCCAGTTCTCCCCCGCTAGAAAAACAATAGACAACCAACAGTGAGTGCCCAGAGCTGCACAAGACCTCAGGGTCCGTGGATTGTTTTCAAGGGGCGACACAAACTTTCTCAGCTTTGGTTTGCCTGAGGTTTATTCCCCCTGCGCTTCAAACCAACCCCCAAAACTCAGCAGCTGGCAGTTTCTTGGCTTAAAATAGGCAGGACTGGTGCCAGGCTGTTTTCAGTACAGGGCTGCCAACTCCGTCCTTGGTCAGACAGAGCTTGAGTCTGTTGACTAAACAGGCAGGGTGCAAGGCATAGCTATTCTCCATTGCTTTTACAGATGGGATAAGGAGAGTGCAGGTGGGTTAGAGTCAGGGCCGCCCGGGGCGAGGTGGGGGGGCAAGTGGGACAATTTCCTCTAGGCCCCGGAACCCGCAGGGGTCCCCACGAGAATATAGTATTCTATAATATTGCAACTTTTTTTTATGGAAGGGGCCCCCGAAATTGCTTTGCCCCAGGCCCCCTGAATCCTCTGGGCAGAACCTGGTTAGAGCTTGTGTTGGTTGGGATGTGGGGGTGGAATCTGGATGGGTAGGGGTAAGTTAATTATTAATTCATTTATAATTTTTGATGCTCCTAAAAGCGTGGGACATGACACCTTTTGTATCAGAGCAAACAGAGGCTGTGCCATTGGCACAGTGAACAATAATCTGTTAAGCATCGTTGTCAGTGAGTGCTGATGTGCAGAGCCAAGTATTACTCTCCAGGAGTAAGGGTGGAAGAGTCTGGCCCCAAACGGCGGGAATGTTTAGGAATCAAGACAGAACAGGCTCTGAAGAGTTCAATCCTGTTTGTTATGCTGAGAACGGGCAGTGGAGCTGGGATCTGCAGCTGTTGTTTAGAACTGGGTAACGCTCCCCGGGATTTCCACACAGGGTGGACCGATAGACTGATCTTGCTACACTGGTGAGACCTTCATCTTGGGCCTGACCCAAAGCCCATTGAAGTTGGTGGAAAGGCTCTTACTGATTTCAGTGGCCTTTGAATCAGGCCCACGCCCGAACATCTACACTGCAATGTTATAGCCCTGCAGCCCGAGCCCAAGTCAACTGACCGGGCCAGCTGCGTCATGCTGCGGGCCTTGTATTGCAGTGTAGACATATCCTGGGAGGCTAAGAGGAAAGCAATCGGCCAATGCTGCCTGCCATTATCTGATCTGATCTCAAGCAAAGAAGAGAAGAGCATTTAATTTTGTGTACAACAGATACTATCCAAGAGCCACAGGCACATAAAATACTTACTGATTCTTTGCTTTCCTGACTGGCAGCACAAGATAAAGAAGCCCATCCCAGAGACCAGGGCAAACACCAAAGCAACAGCAGATATTTTCAAAGCAAGTTCTAGCAGAAGCGAGATACCTTGATATGTG
Organism: Mauremys reevesii; assembly: GCF_016161935.1. Taxonomy (NCBI): domain Eukaryota; kingdom Metazoa; phylum Chordata; order Testudines; family Geoemydidae; genus Mauremys; species Mauremys reevesii. The sequence goes on from NC_052631.1 coordinate 63,669,709, forward strand.
GAGAAAATAAATCCCAGTCTTATGGGGAAGCAGAAGAGAAACAATCAACCAACAGAACAGAACAGAGGGGCTGTGGGAGATTGGGAGCTGCTGAGAAAGCTGTTGGGAGCCAGGACGTTTTCTGCTTGAGGATGTGCATAGAGGATTGCTACCCCCTGCCAGTGATGGCACCTGGTCCCAAAGACAAACCCTTCCAGCTGGGTTCTAACCTCTTCTGCAGAGCTGCACCAATAGCAGGACAAAGTGAGATCATTACAGTGTTCATTCAAGTAAATGTACTCAAACAACACATCAATAGGTAGGAGAGTTCTGGGTGTTACACTGCCCCACCTTTGACCTGATTCAACACATCTACCAGCCACTGGGAAACAACAGACTCGGTTCATAAACTGCTGTCTAGTGGCCAAAGTAGAAATGTATTCAGACAGGCTCTATATCAGTGGTGGGCAACCTGCGGCCCATCAGGGTAATCTGATTGCGGGCTGTGAGACATTTGCTGACGATGACCATCCACAGGCATGGCCCCCTGCAGCTCCCAGTGCCCGTGGCTGGCCGCTGCTTCCCACAGCTCCCTTTGGCCAGGGACGCCGAACCGTAGCCATTGGTTCTAGCAGCCACAGAATTGCCCACGATAAACTGAAGCCCAGGAGTAATGCAACACTTACCGACAATGGTCAAGTTCAGCGAGGATTCCTGCCAGCTGATCTCATTGCTGACATTGCAGGAATAGAAGCCACAGTCTGATTTTTCCCCTTTCCCAATGTGCAACACACTGTCATTTTCAGAAAGAAGGTAACATCTTTCCTGGGGGAGAGGGCCTCCTTCTTTCTCCCAGGCAATGTTCTCCACTGTTCCCTCTGGCACGTTGCAGAATAACTCAGTCGGTGAACCTGCCAGGCTAGAATTGCTCCATATCTGAGGCTGGGACACAGGCCCTGAAAAGTATACAACACTGGTGTAGCACCAGTCTTAACAACACACGTGCTTCTTTCCTGGAGTTAGAGGGGTTCAGGACCACACCTGAGATAAGCTGAGCAGGGACAGGTCCCTGCCAGAGTGAGCACTGGGGAGTCTGGACTGGGTGGAAGTTCAGCACTCAGGAGAAGGGGTTAGGTTGTTAGTGGGCTAAAGTCAAATAAAATCTCTCATCATTGTTCATAATAGAACAGTAATGAAGTAAATGAATACAGAACTAGCTATTCAATTTAAATATAATCTATAAGGACTTAGCTTCCAACTTACAGATTGAACCACAGGCCAGACTAATTCCCATTCAGAGCAGCTGCCAAATTATCCATGGAAGGAGAAGAGCAGCAGTGGATGAATCAGGGTGGCTGCATAGTGCACTGAATGTCCAAAACACGGCTAGCCTGTGGAACTCACTGCCACCAGGTACCAGTTAGGCCAGGAGCTTAGTAAGATTCACAAAAGGATTAGATATTTACATTAATAATGAGAACATTCACGGTGACATTAGATAGGCTTAAACAAACATTTGTTTAAGAGAAGGAATATAAACCCTCATGGCTACAGATTGACAGCCACTAACTGAGGAGGTTAGGAAGAAAATTCCTCTATGGGCAGGGCATTCCATAACTGTTCACTAAGGAGCTTCTTGCACCTTCCTCTGAAAGAACCGGTACTGGCCTGCCAGAGACAGGATACCAGACTAGATGGGTTTCTGGTCTGACCTGGTATGGGGATTCCTATGTTCCCAATATTATTGCTATGCCATTTCTCTTGTACAACATATCTGGAGAGAGAATAGTCCTGAAAGAAGACTTCCTGTGATGGACTTTTAATATACCCAGATGTCATAATTCTTAGTTATTTTAACTTATTTATACTGCTCTGTTTTTTAAACAAATTGCCCATAGAGAATCTGACCCTTGTAATATGTTTACAAAATTAAAAACAAATCTGTATATAATATATACAGATCTATGGGCCACAAATGCACTAACATTGCATTAACATTGTAGATAAGTATCTATGACTAATTTAAAGGAAATCTCGCTGTCCTATTGACCCCCATCATGAATAGCTACTGTACACTGACAAAGCAAAAAATAAACAATGGAAGCACAACGCTCAGGGTGAGGGCAATTGTTTGTTTAAAGGGTGATGTGCTGAGCTATTGTATCCTCCGGTGAGATCTATCCAGGGTTTTCTGCCAGTAATTTCCCTCCCTCAGCTCTGTTCTAACTGATGCTCGGTGCTTAGAGAGCTGGCCATTAAAGAGCGAGCACAGGCATTCAACCCTGGAGCATTACTAACAATAAGTGTCATTCAGATGTTCCCTGTGTAGCATACTGAACAGTCACTCCTAAATGATTTCCCCTACAAGGGACATCAAAGCTGTTCTGTGCATGGGCAGCAAGGTGCGCGGTGCCACCAGAGTGGAGAGCAGTTTCACAGAGCACATTCAGACTGAACACAGCACCTCATGGACACATCGAGTCTCCATCATTCTGGGGGTTCAGAGCCCCTTCCATATACACACGTTTCCCAGTACAGAGTCAGACACAACCTTCCCCATTCCAGGGCTTGCAGATCTCCCTGACATTTCCCAGTGTGTCCATCAGCATCCCCTGTCTGGCTCATAAGAACAGCCATACTGGGTCAGACCAAAGGTCCATCTATCCCAGTGTCCTGTCTTCCAACAGTGGCCAATTCCAGGTGCCCCAGAGGGAATGAACAGAACAGGTAATCATCAAGTGATCCATCCCCTGTCGCCCATTCCCAGCTTCTGTCAAACAGAGGCTAGGGACACCATCCCTGCCCATCCTGGCTAATGGCCATTGATGGACCAATCCTCCATGAACTTATCTAGCTCTTTTTTGAACCTTATTATAGTCTTGGCCTTCCCAATTCCTTTGTGGCTTACTGAAAATCTCCCTCCATTAAGACTATTCCCATTCACACCCTGGATTGAATGGATCCTTCTAATGTACTGATTTGTAAATGTTGGAAGAGTAAGACCATCTCCTCAGTATCTCTCACTTACTGAGAACTTTCAGAAGGGTTGTCCTGGCTTCGCTCTCGATCAGATTGATACTGACTTTGTAGACCCCGCTGTCTGTCTCTTGTAGTTTTTCCAGCAAGAGGGAGCCATTGGGCGAATAGAAAACTACTCTGTTTTCATAGGGCGGATAGAGTGTTGGCTTTTGTGACTCCACATAGTACTGCACAATGAAGTGTGATGTGGTGCCATTTAGATATTCCCACTGGATGAACTTGATGTCTTTTATGTTGTCTGGTGCAGGCAGCAGCACCGAGGATCCCACAGCTGCAACTTTTCTTTCCAGAGGTCTTGCTGCTTCTGAAGTCCACTGGAAAACCACCAGCAGCACTAGCCAGCCAGGGAAGAGAAGTGGAAAAGCAGAAAAAAAAAGAGTCAGTCATAAAGCAAAGTCCAAAAGGCATTTTCCATACCAGGTCATTCAAAGGTTTATACCAGGGGTAGGCAACCTATGGCACGGGTGCTGAAGGCAGTATGCAAGCTGATTTTCAGGGGCACTCACACTGCCCAGGTCCTGGCCACCAGTCCAGGGGCTCTGCATTTTAATTTAATTTTAAATGAAGCTTCTTAAACATTTTAAAAGCCTTATTTATTTTACATACAACAATAGTTTAGTTATATATTATAGACTTATAGAAAGAGACTTTCTAAAAACGTTAACATTTTTACTGGCACGTGAAAACTTAAATTATAGTGAATAAATGAAGACTCGGCACAGCACTTCTGAAAGGTTGCCGAGCCCTGCTTTATACCATCCTCATCACTATAGCACCAGAGCACCTTCCAGAAGCACATTGCACAAGAGGACTAGCATTTGTCAAGGGTTTTTCCCCTTACTTCTTTTTCCTCTTGAAGACAATTATCTGAGGGTTTTATAGTTTATTTTTAATCTTACGTCTGTTGTGCTAGGTGTGTTAGTGAAGGCAAGGTCAAAGAACCATGCCTGGCACTTGGAATGGAAAGTGAGGACATTTGAGTCAAGTCTTAGATCTTGTTGGAGTTCATTCTACAGGCTTGGATTGCCCCTGTGAAAGCTCCATCTCCCGCGCAGGCAAGTTTTACTCTGGCAGTGGACAGCTCCAGTATAGAGGTTTTATGCCTATAACATAATACTGTAAGTAGAGCTGTGCTGCTTACATTTTAACAAGAGGAAAATCCCACCAACTTTATGAAACTTTATGCCCTGGGGTGAGGTCAAGGAATATACTGATGTGTTTGCCCATTGAAACAAATCTGCTCTCTCATAGCCAAGAAGGGAGGCAGCATTTCTTGGAAAACAAATTTCTGTGAAACTGCACTTTGTGGGAAATGTGTAGAACTTGCTCCTGAAAACCAGTCACGTATGGGGACAGTATCAGACAGACAGTGATAGCATCACCATGCAGGTGATTGGGGCTGCACTATCTTTCAAGGACATTGTCTGAAAATGCCTCAAAACAATAGCTCTGTGGAACATTTTTTATGAAGTCCTCTCCAACACATCATAGTTGGCTATTTTATTTCTATCTTTTACACAATTCAGAGCCCAGGATCTGAAGGAAAAAAACCCAACAGGCTACTTACTGAAGTACCTAAATATTTTGACCTATTTGAATGCTTCATTTTCCTGATCTGTAAAATGGGGATGAAAGGACTTACCTTCCCCACACGGTTGCTGCTAGTGTTCACTAGTTCTGTCTGAAGAGTGATTTGAAATATTATGGAGCACTAGTGACTCCATAGTTAACGCTGAGCAGAGCTTTCTGTTTCAGAGCCAATTTTTCAAAAAGTTTATTTAAGATTATGCTGCCTCACGAGGACCAGAGGTAGCATTAGTGGTGAAAGTATGGAGTCATTTGGCCCAGCGGTTCCCCAGCCACACGCCTCTCCCCTCCTCAAACCACAGATGAGCTGCTTTTAATATCCAAAATTCACCCGCATGGGGAGATTGTCTTGGATAATTATGTAAGAAGGGTTGAGCAGACTGAAGCAAATTAGAGGTCATTTGGTCAAGACGTTCCTGAAATACTGCCCGCTTCCAATAAATTGGGCTGCTTTTGAAAAGTCTCAGTGTTTTATAACTTTTTTGCACAGAGTTACAGGAACAAAACTAGGGCTCCTCGGCTCCTCATATGACATTACAGGACTGTCCGAACTGAGCTATTCAATGGTAGTAAGGCAAAACCAGGGGTGTGGGGGAAGGTTGCACAGGCACATTCATGGTGGTTCTATGCTGCTGCATCCTAAATCAACATCCTGCTTATGATGGTACAAAGTTTGGTCCACTTGTGGAATGATACAGAAGAATTTTTTAATTCTACGGGAATTCCCGAGAGACAGATTTTGGGGCAAGACAAACTCCCCATACCCCACAGCTTGTAGTCATCTCTAATAATTAATTAATTTCCTCATTGGTCACCAGACAATGAATCAGTTCCATGGCACACAGGGATGATTTGCTACTACAGACCTGGAAGAACTGTTCTCTTTTCCAGCCTGGGATCTCCAGCAAGCTCTCATGAGCCAATGCTACCACAGCCTGAAAAAACAGTAAGACCATCTACCACCCTGGCCTTCCTCTCACAGCCCTCCACCCTTTGGCACATCAAGCTAATGACCCAAAGCCACACACAAATACCAAACATTTGTGGCAATAAACAGAAAGCAACTGCCATTTTCTTGTTAGGAAGAAGGAACCTGGCACACACAGGCAATAGGCAGAGAAGTGTAAGGATGGAATGGATGGGATGCAAAGGAAGATAAAGTTGCAATTTCTGTCTCCTTATGATGCACAGAGGTATTTCCCATGCTCTCCTGAACCCAGTCTCAGTTTCCAGAGGTGCACTTTCTGGTTGGCTGGATGAGGGCCATAAAACAGCACGAGTGACCCATTCCTGGCCAAAGTACTTCCACTTATCCTCATATCCTTGTGCAGTACACAGCTTGCCTCAATCACATGAATGGCATTTTATATAATGCAGTCCAAATGGCTTGTAGGCAACACCCTGTCTTCAGCTGGCCAAATGAACATTCCACCACCTGCTCAGGGCATAGTCAGACTGTCTTCCGCCACGTGTTCCCACATCAGGGTAGGCCTTAATGAGCCAGGGCAGTAGAGGGATAGGCTAGGTCCCCCATAATAACAGTGAGCACAGACACCTCATTGATCTTCCACCCAAAAACTGAGGATAAGGTCCCAGCTTGGCCATATTTGAATACACTGGATCTCCAGAATACACTGGCATCATGCACTTTGCCGCTGCATCCCATGTAGGGTGTCTATGAACCTCCCTGTATGGTCCACCAAGGCCTCCATAATGAGCAAGTAGCATCCATTCCTGTTTATATAAACATTGTCATCTTGGTCAAGGGCATGATAAGAGGTACCCCTGTACCATGGATGGCTGGACGTCTAATTTACTGAAAAACAACTATTACTTCAGGCACATTTCCTATCCTCACCAAGCAGGGGTGAAATCAAAGCAACTGTTTCCTGGCAAACATCCATCACTACAAAATCAACAGCTGACTTGCCAGTGCTGAACTGATTACCCACAGCTCTGTAACCATCTGCAGTAGCCAGCTTCTAGAGGACAATAGCAACCCACTTTTGGGCTGGTACTGCCCGTCACCTGCACATCCTGGTGCTAACGGACTGGCTTGCACTACACACTGATCCAGACATGTGGCCATCCTCATGCAGAAGTTCTGAGCTGAGGTCTGTGTGAAGATGTAGTCACACCATTCTGCAATTGTGGTCCTGGTCCAGGATCACTGGTCAGCATTCATCAGCCTAAAATAAAGGATCTGTTAACAAAATAAAATACAATAAAAAATTGCATCAGCCACCTCCAGTCTGGCAGCTCTGCATGTAGCCTGTGTGCTCTCCTTAGTTGCTGAACTGTCCTTCCCCACATCTAGTGATCTGGATCTTCTTCCTTTTGTCAACATTTGGTACCGGTCATTGCTGCAAGCTGAACCCATGCCTTGCCACAAGTTGCAATGAAGGCCACAGATAGAAATCTGGAGTGTGCAAAACTGGAATTGGTTTACTTTAACTTCCACACATATGCTCAGAAAGGACAGTCTCTCACAATATACTGCAAAGGACTCTATAGAGTGACTCAGTTTACTGCAGTGCTATCCTTTAAAAAGGATGGTTGAAAAACTGGAGAAGGTGCAGAGAAGAGCCAGAAAAATGATTTGAGGGTTGGAATAAGTACCTTACAATGAGAGACTTTGGTTGGCTTAACCAAAGAAGATTGGTACCTTCGTGGTGAGAAACTACTGGGTACTAACGGGTTCTTTAATTCAGTGGAGAAAGGGAGAACAAGAACTGATGGCTGGAAGTTAAAGTCAGGCAAATTCTAACAGGAAAAATAAGTGTCGTAGTCCTAAGCAGTAAGGATGATCGTGATGCTTCCTGGGGGTACGCAGGGCACCACACTTCCACCTGCAGTTCGCATACAGAAGCTTCGTCTGTGCCTGCTGTGGGACATGTGCTCTTCAGTGGGGCGTCACTATGGCATTCAGTCATTAGATCACTCCGAGGGGCTGTCTTACAGTCCTCTGCACAGCATATCACAGGTACATTGGCTCCACAATTGTGATATGCTTTTCACCTGTTTGCATGCACAGTCTGAGGTGTAATCCTGCTGGGGGGCCTCTGCACATTGTAGGGAACATCATAACCCCTTCCACCACTTCAAAACCACTTCCATGAGTCCTGCATTTTGTACCTTTTGACAATGGGCATAGTTTGGGGTGGGGCAAGAGGAGCAATGACCTCCCAAAAAGAGGCAAGGCATGGGGGGTACAGGGAGGAACGTGCTACTCCCCTCCCCCCCCCCCCGATTTCTGCGAGTGCTGAACTGCCCAGCAGGGCTTGCTCTGCTCATCGGCCTGTTGCGGGGGGGGAAGCCTATATCCTTCCCACGCTGCACGCCCACACTCGCTGGGCTCCTGTCCCTGGCAGCCAGGTCCTGCAGGGAGTTGGATGTTCTGGGTCACTACCTCTGCAGCTGGACACCACTGCCTGGGCCCTAAATGCCCGCCTGTCTTGTAAACTGTGAGAGCCCACGGGCAGGGCAAGGGTGGAAGAGACCGTGGGGAAGAGGGGGTAGGACAGGGCAGGGGGAAGAGAAGGGGATGGTGGAGTGGGAGGTTGGAGATAGGGTGGGTGCAGTGGGGAGGGGAAGGGGGATGGGATGGGGAAGAGAAGGGGATATGGTAATGTGTGTTGCGGGAAGCGGGAGCCCGGCATTTGGCATCTCCCCAGCAGGGAGGTGGCCAGGAACACAGGGAAGCACCAGCGCAGCCACATCCAGTAGTTTCCCCAGGAATTGAAATTGGGGGGGGTTCGAATTTACAGGGGGGTGTCAAGGCCGATAAGATATATAAGAGAGATATGAATAAAGTAAATGTTTTGTTAGGATAATGCAAATTTAATAGAAGGATAATGCAAGTTACACCAAAACACATAACAGGTCTAGATTTCTAAAAACATAATTTTTAAAAAAAAAAATGTATTTAATTTAAATTGGACTTTTGAAAAGTAAGCCATCATGGGATAAAAGGGAAGTCCTCTCATGGATCAGTAACTGGTTAAAATATAGGAAACAAAGGGTAGGAATAAATTATCAGTTTTCAGAATGGAGAGAGATAAATAGTGGTATCCCAGAAGGGACAGTACTGGGAACAGTACTATTCAACATACTCATAAATGATCTGGAAAAAGGGGTAAACAGTGTGCTGGCAAAATTTTCAGATGATACAAAACTATTCAAGATAGTTGAGTCCCAGGCAGACTGCGAAGAGTTACAAAGGGATCTCACAAAACTGGGTGACTGGGAAACAAAATGGCAGATGAAATTCAATGTTGATAAATGCAAAGTAATGCACACTGGAAAACAATCTCAACTATACATACAAAATGAAGGAGTCTGAATTAGCTGTTAACACTCAAGAAAGAGATCTTGGAGTCATTGTGGGTAGTTCCCTGAAAACATCCACTCAATGTGCAGCAGGAGTCAAAAAAGCAAACAATGTTGGGAATCATTAAGAAAGGGATAGATAATAAGACAGAAAATATCATATTTCCTCTATATAAATCCATGGTATGTGTACACCTTGAATACTGTGTGCAGATCTGGTCACCCCAAAAGAGATATATTGGAAATGGAAAAGGTATAGAGATGGGCAACTAAAATGATTAGGAGAAATTAAAATGACTGGGAATTTTCAGCTTAGAAAAGAGACGACTAAGGGGGGATATGATAGAGGTCTATAAGTACCTCTTCACACAACATAAAGTCAACCCGTGGAACTCTTTGCCAGGGGATGCTATGAACTATAACAGGATTAAAAAAAGAACTAGATAAATTCCTGGAGAATAGGTCCATCAGTGGCTATTAGCTAGGATGGGGAGGGATGCAATATCATGCTCTGAGTGTCCCTAGCCTTTTTGCCAGAAGCTGGGAATGGGCAACAGGGGATGGATCATTTGATGATTCCCTGTTCTGTTCATTCCCTCTGAAGCACCTGGCCTTGACCACTGTCGGAAGACAGGATACTGGGCTATATGGACCATTGGTCTGACCCAGTATGACCATTCTTATGTAAAAATTAATTATAATAATAAAAATGTTTAGTACAGAAACTCCCCAACATAATGACCCCTCAAGATAGCAACGATGTGAGAACAACCCTAGCAAATAATGCATTTTAAAAATCTAGGCCTACTAGGAAACATTTATATAAGTTTCCATTCCCAGTCACAAATCTAGCATTCTGGAGCAAAGTCACTAAAATATAGTCCAACAAACAAATGTTTATTTAACGTGCCTCTCATTTTCCCTTCACCACTCAGCGGTGTTGTCCTTGGTCAGTGGAGACTCAAAGTTCAGAGGTGCTTTCATGTGAGTTCACCTCCCAGGTTGGGGGCAAGAAGGCACCTTGCTCGTTCTTCCAGCTGCTCACTGTTCACTCTGGCCATGGCTGTTTGTTGTGCCACCGTTCACTCCACCACTCTTTTGCCAAGGCCCTGCGCAGTCACCTTCTGCTGCCACCTGCCACTGTGACCTCTGCGAGTTGGTCTCTTGAGGTTCCACCAGCTCTCAGTGATTTCAGCTGAGCTCTCAGTGGGGGAACCTCGCTGCTAGTGCAGTCTGGGCCCTCTCTTACACAGAAACACTGTCCCCACAGGAACACTGTCTCCACAGCAGGACTAAGCACTTAGACCTGATTATCAGTGATTTCAGCTGCAGTGGTCACTTAACAGAACAAAAGGTTATCTATGGAGCCTAATCAGCTCTGTCTTTAAACATTTGCTTGGGAGGAGGGATAGCTCAGTGGTTTGAGCGCTGGCCTGCTAAACCCAGGGTTATAAATTCAAACCTTGAGGGGGGCCATTTACGGAGCTGGGGCAAAAAATCTGTCTGGGGATTGGTCCTGTTTTAAAGGGGGGAGGGAGAGCACAGTGGTTTGAGTTCAATCCTTGAGGGGGCCACTTAGGGATCCAGGGCAAAAATCAGTACTTGGTCCTGCTAGTGAAGGCAGGGGGCTGGACTCAATGACCTTTCAAGGTCCCTTCCAGTTCTAGGAGATTGGTATATCTCCAATTATTTAAAAAAAAACACCAAAAAAAAAAAAAACAGGGGAGAGGGACAGGTCCCCACCCTCTCTCTTGATGCCCTCAATCAGCACAGGCTAAGTACAGGTCTACTGATCTTTACTCATACAATAAGAACATTTCATTTCCTACCCACCACATTCCAGTGATTTGTAATGCAACCCCAGCCAAAATCTATCACTTGAGCAACACAGCTCTGTTTGCTGGATACCTAGGTAGATTAGGTGTGAATGTAAATACAATCTGGTCCTGAAGCCTTTCCCCCCAGGCCCTAGCTCATCATTAGCTGTCAGGGAGAGCTCATTTAGACTTTGCTTACAAATCATAATTTGAAATTATTAGGTTGGCCAACATCACTGAAATGAATGCACTGACGTCATAAAAAACAACAGCTGTATAAGGAAGCTAGTCTGTTTATACTTTTGAAATCTATTACACTTTTTCAGATACATGTATTTTATCATACACTGTATATGCTTTTAAAGTGTGTATTAATGTTTCAATTTCAATCCAAATTTCCAAACAGTCACTAAATTGGTATGTTTCAGAGTAACAGCCGTGTTAGTCTGTATCCACAAAAAGAACAGGAGTACTTGTGGCACCTTAGGCCTGGTCTACACTAGGAGTTTATGTCGAATTTAGCAGCGTTAATTCGACTTAACCGTGCACCCGTCCACACCAGGAAGCGAATTAGTTTGACCTAGATGGCTCTTTAGTTCGAATTCTGTACTCCTCCCCGACGAGGGGAGTAGCGCTATATTCGACATGGCTATGTCGAATTAGGCTATGTGTGGACGGAAATCAACCTTAGTAGCTCCAGGAGCTATCCCACAGTGCACCACTCTGTTGATGCTCTGGACAGCAGTCCGAGCTTGGATGTTCTGACCAGCTACACAGGAAATGCCCAGGGAAAATTTGAATTCCTTTTCCTGTCTGGCCAGTTTGAATCTCATTTCCTGGTTGGACATCGTGGTGAGCTCAGCAGCAATGGCAACGATGCAGAGCTCTCCAGCAGAGGAGTCCATGCAATCTCAGAGTAGAAAGAGGGCCCCAGCATGGATTGACCAGGAAGTCTTGGATCTGATTGCTGTGTGGGGCGATGAGTCAGTGCTTTCGGAGCTGTGCTCCAAAAAACGGAATGCAAAGACCTACGATAAGGTCTCCAAAGCCATGGCAGACAGAGGATACAGCCGGGATGCAACGCAGTGCTGCGTGAAAATCAAGGACCTGAGACAAGGCTACCAAAAAATCAAAGCGGCAAACAGACGCTCTGGAGCCCAGCCCCAGACATGCCACTTCTACGAGGCACTGCATGCCATTCTCGGTGGGTCTGCCACAACTGCCCCACCAGTGTCCGTGGACTCCGACGATGGGATAGTGTCGACGGCCAGTTCCTCGGCGATGATCGCAGACGGGGAAGATGAGGAAGGAGATGAGGAGGAGGAGGCAGTCGACAGCGCTTACAACGCTGATTTCCCCGACAGCCAGGATCTCTTCATCACCCTCACGAAGATCCCCTACCAACCCTTCCCAGCAGTTACCCTGGACCCTGAATCAGGGGAAGGATCAGTCAGTAAGTGCTTTAAACATGTAAACTTTTATTATTAATGTAACAGGAATCTGAACTATGTGAAAAGGAGGTCTATATATATGGGGATAGAACAGAAATCCTCCTGGGAGATCTCCACGAAGCTCTCCTGGAGGTAATCGAAAAGCCTCCGCATGAGGTTCCTGGGGAGAGCTGCCTTATTGGGTGCTCCGTGGTAGCACACTTTTCCGCGCCAGGCTTTCATGAGGTATTCTGGGAGCATTGCCTCCACGAGCATGGCAGCATAGGCCCCTGGTTTGTGCTGGCTTTCACGCAGCATGCGCTCTCTATCTCACTCTGTGATCCTCCTTGGGGTGATCTCGCTCGGAGACTCCTGCATTTAATTAGAGTAATTTGTGTACTGTTAGTATTGGGAATGCTTGACTGTTCCTTTGCATGACAATAAGCCTCTGTTTAGAGCCATGTGGTGGAGGCTGCAGAGGGGCAGCATACAGGGATCTTTTCCAGGGAACAGCCGCGAGGAGGTGGAACAGGGGCAGAGTTTATGCTTTCCGGATTGCCTGCAGCAAGAGGACAGTGCCATACATTCAGTTTTAAGCAGCTTAAAGTCTATGGCTTACCATGCCTGCCTGCTGCACAGATTCTGCTGTCCTGCCCCGCTTGTCTGATCTCCAGTGCAAGACCCCAGGCAATGAAAGCGAAAACCAAAAATTAGAACTTGTCCTGAGTCAGTGCTCATGAGATAGGTGCTGTGCATGGTCTTGTTCACAGAGACTGACTAGACTATGTTCATAGTTCACAAAAATGTATCTTTGTAAGGAATTCACTCCCTTTTTCCCATCACATAGCTGCCACTGTATCCAGACCTGTTCCAGCATCCCCCTCACAGAGGCTGGCGCAGATTAGGAGGCGCAAGACAAGGACAAGGGACGAGATGTTCGCTGAACTTATGGGCTGCTCCCGAGCCGAGGCGGCCCAGCAGAGCCAGTGGAGGGAGAACCTCTCTCAGTACCAGCGCTCACACAGCGAACGGGAGGACAGGTGGCGTCAGGAGGACCAGCAGGCGACTCAAACGCTGCTTGGACTAATGAGGGAGCAAATGGACACGCTCCGGCACCTTGTGGATGTTCTGCAGGACTGCAGGCAGGAGGACAGAGCCCCCCTGCAGTGTATCTGCAACTGCCCACCCCCGCCACAAAGTACCATACCCCCCTCACCCAAAATAACAAGAAGGAGGGGCGCCAGGGGCCGTGAAAACTGTCACTGCACCCCAGCAGAGTGCTCAATTACCCAAAAGCTCTCATTCCCTAAATTTTGAGAAGTCCTTCCCTTCCTGACTCACCCAAGCCCCAATCCCAGTTTCATCCCCTGTCTAGTTGATTATTAAAAATACTTTGCTGTTAATTACTGTTTCCGTCATGTTTTTGTACAGAAGACTGTGTTTGAAGGGGTGGGGGTGGGGAAGGGGGTTGTTAATTGCATAGGACAGTCACCTTTACCAGGGTACAGACACGGGGGCAGGATCAGCAGCAGGTCACACACACAGTGCAGTCAGTAGGCACCCTGGTCGGTATGGGAGGTGGTTTGCAGGTTCTGTGTGGGTGGGGGGGTACGTGACTTTGTAGCGGGGGAGGGCGGTTACAGATCTTATGCAGCGGTCCTTGTCCTGGACCACAGAGCCACGCAGCAGGGGAATCTGTAACCGTCCTCCTCCGCAACAAGGTCACATAGCCCCCGCACACAGAGTCCCAAAAAGGAGGGATGGCAGGCTCCGTTGAAACAACCAGTCCGGCACTGCGGATCGCTCTAGGAGCAGGAGCCTGTCATTCCTCGAGTTTAGAGGCGGTCTTTACATCACTGCACACCCTACCCAGCACAGTCTGCGTCCCAGTTTCAACCCTTTAACGCAAAGTCATTAATAAAGAAACCTTTGTTAAGTAACAATGGAACATGTATTTTATTTTTACACGTGTGTTGGAAGGGGGAAACGGGGTGAACGGGGTATGTAACTACAGAGGATAGTCAACAGTAACTGGGTAAAGAAACAGGGGCAGGTTCAGCTTCTCTGTAAAGAAACTGAACAGTCACAGGTCACGCTGCTCGCTGAGGAACCTAGCTTTCAAAGCCTCCCGGATGCACAGCGCTTCCCGCTGGGCTCTTCTAATCGCACGGCTGTCTGGCTGAGCGTAATCAGCAGTCAGGCGATTTGCCTCAACCTCCCATCCCGCCATAAAAGTCTCCCTCTTGCTCTCACAGAGACTGTGGAGCACACAGCAAGCTGCAATAACAATGGGGATATTGGTTTCGCTGAGATCCGAGCAAGTCAGTAAGCTTCGCCATCTCCCCTTGAGACATCCGAAAGCACACTCCACCACCATTCTGCACTTGCTCAGCCGGTAGTTGAAGAGCTCCTTGTCACTGTCCAAGGTGCCTGTATAGGGTGAGCCAGGGCATTAGCGGGTACGCTGGGTCCCCGAGGATCACTATAGGCATCTGCACATCCCCAACAGTTATTTTGTGGTCCGGGAAGAAACTACCTTCCTGCATGCGTCTAAACAGACCAGAGTTCCTGAAAACACGCGCGTCATGAACCTTGCCCGGCCACCCGACGTTGATGTTGGTAAAACGTCTCCTATGGTCCACCAGTGCTTGCAGCACCATTGAAAAGTAGCCCTTTCGGTTAATATACTGGCTGGCCTGGTGGGCCGGTCCCAGGATAGGGATGTGAGTTCCATCTATAGCCCCACCGCAGTTTGGGAATCCCATCGCGGTGAAGCCATCTATGACGACCTGGACATTTCCCAGGGTCACTACCTTTGAGAGCAGTAGCTCAACGATTGCATCACAGCAACCCCCACAGTAGATTTGCCCACGCCGAAGTGGTTCGCTACTGACCGGTAGCTGTCTGGCGTTGCAAGTTTCCAGAGGGCTATGGCCACTCGCTTCTGCACAGTCAGGGCTGCTCGCATCCGGGTGTCCTTGCGCTTCAGGGCAGGGGACAGCAAGTCACACAGTTCAAGGAAAGTGCCCTTACGCATCCTGAAGTTTTGCAGCCACTGTGATTCATCCCAGACCTGCAGCACTATGCGGCCTCACCAGTCCGTGCTTGTTTCCTGGGCCCAGAATCGCCGTTCCACAGCATGAACATGACCCATTGCCACCATGATCTCCACAGCGCGGGATCCCGTGCTTTCTGAGAGGTCTGTGCCACTCTGAGACTTCATGTCCTCACCGTGCTGCCGGAGCCTCCTCGCCCGATTTCTCAGCAGCTGACTGTGGAAGAGGTGGACGATAAGGTGCAAGGAGTTGACAACGGCCATAGGTGCAGGGATGATCGCAGCGGGCTCCATGCTCGCAGTGCTGTGGCGTCCACGCTGTCACTGACCAGAAAAGTGCGCGAACAGATTTCCCGCCGGCGCTTTCAGGGAGGGAGGGCGGGAGTGACGGTTGAATGATGACAGTTACCCAAAACCACCCTCGACACATTTTCCCCCCAGCATGCATTGGGGGCTCTACCCAGCATTCCAATGGGCAGCGGGGACTGCGGGAACTGTGAGATAGCTGCCCACAGTGCACCGCTTCCAATGTCGACGCTTGCCCCGTTAGTGTGGACTCACAAAGTCGAATTAGTGTCCTTAGTGTGGATACACAAATTCGACTTCGTAAGGTCGATTCCACAAATTCGAGTTAAGTTGAATCGAACTACTCTTGTAGTGTAGACATACCCTTAGAGACTAACAAATTTATTTGAGCATAAGCTTTTGTGGGCTACAGCCCACTTCATCGGATGCATAGAATGGAACATGTAGTGAGGGGATATATATACATACAGAGAACATGAAAAGGTGGGAGTTGCCCAACCAACTCTAAGAGGCCAATTAATTAAGATGAGCTATTGTCAGCAGGAGAAAAAAACACTTTTGTAGTGATAATCAAGATGACCCATTTAAGACAGTTTGACAAGAAGGTGTGAGGATACTTAACATGGGGAAATAGATTCAATATGTGTAATGGCTCAGCCATTCCCACTCTCTATTTAAGCCTAAATTGATTGTATTTAGTTTTTGAATGTTATGATTCCTGATGTCAGATTTGTGTCCATTTATTCTTTTGCGTAGAGACTGTCTGGTTTGGCCAATGTACATGGCAGAGGGGCATTGCTGGCACATGATGGCATATATCACAGTGGTAGAAGTGCAGGTGAACGAGCCCCTGATGGCGTGGCTGATGTGATTAGGTCCTAATCACCTGCACATCTACCAACATGATATATGCCATCATGTGCCAGCAATGCCCCTCTGCCATGTACATTGGCCAAACCGGACAGTCTCTATGCAAAAGAATAAATGGACACAAATCTGACATCAGGAATCATAACATTCAAAAACCAGTGGGAGAACACTTCAACCTCTCTAACCACTCAGTGACAGACTTGAAGGTGGCAATTTTGCAACAAAAAAACTTCAAAAACAGACTCCAAAGAGAGTCTGCTGAACTCGAATTAATATGCAAATTAGATACAATTAACTCAGGGCTAAACAGAGACTGGGAATGGTTGGGTCATTACACTAATTGATTCTATTTCCCTATGTTAAGTTCTCCTCACATCTTCTATGGGTCATCTCGATTATCACTTCAAAGGTTTTTTTTTCTCCTGCTGATGATAGCTCATCTCAATTGATTGGACTCTTACAGTTGGTATGCATACTTCCACCTTTTCATGTTCTCTGTATGTATAAATATCTCCTGTCTGTGTGTTCCACTCTATGCATCCGAAGAAGTGAGCTGTAGACCACGAAAGCTCATGCTGAAATAAATTTGTTAGTCTCTAAGGGTATATGTCTACACTTCCAGATTAGTTCGATTTAACTTAATTCGAATTTGTGGAATCAACCTTACAAAGTCGAATTTGTGTGTCCACACTAAGGACACTAATTCGACTTTGTGAGTCCACACTAATGGGGCAAGCGTCGACATTGGAAGCAGTGCACTGTGGGAAGCTATCCCACAGTTCCCGCAGTCCCCGCTGCCCATTTGAATTCTGGGATTTCCCCACAATGCATGCTGGAGGGAAAAATGTGTCGAGGGTGGTCTTGGGTAACTGTCATAATTCAATGTGCTTTCGGACGTCTCAAGGGGAGATGGAGGAGCTAACTGACTCGCTCGGATCTCACCGAAACCAATACCCCCACTGTTATTGCAGCTTGCTGTGTGCTCCACAATCTCTGTGAGAGCAAGGGGGAGACCTTTATGGCAGGATGGGAGGTTGAGGCAAATCGCCTGGCTGCTGATTACGCTCAGCCAGACAGCCGTGCAAATAGAAGAGCCCAGCGGGAAGCGCTGTGCATCCGGGAGGCTTTGAAAGCTAGGTTCATAGAATCATAGAACTTAAGATCAGAAGGGACCATTATGATCATCTAGTCTGACCTCCCGCAAGATGCAAGCCACAAAAGCTGACCCACCCACTCCTGAAACAATTCTCTCCCTTGACTCAGCTGTTGAAGTCCCCAAATCCTGATTTAAAGACTTCAAGTAGCAGATAATCCTCCAGCAAGCGACCCCTGCCCCATGCTGCAGAGGAAGGCGAAAAACCTCCAGGGCCACTGCCAATCTACCCTGGAGGAAAATTCCTTCCCGACCCCAAATATGGCAATCAGCTGAACCCCGAGCATGCGGGCAAGACTTTCCAGCCAGACACTCAGGAAAAAGACTTTCAATATCCCAACATTGACCCTCGGTACTAATTACCAGTGGTCGCATGTTATTGACCTATTGACTAAATCATGTTATCCTATCAAACCATTCCCTCCATAAACTTATCAAGCTTAATCTTAAAGCCAGAGAGGTCCTTCACCCCCACTGTTTCCCTCGGTAGGCTGTTCCAGAATTTCACTCCCCTGATGGTTAGAAACCTTCGTCTAATTTCAAGCCTAAACTTCCCGACTGCCAATTTATATCCATTTGTTCTCGTGTCCACATTAGTACTGAGCTGAAATAATTCCTCTCCCTCCCTGGTATTTATCCCTCTGATATATTTAAAGAGAGCAATCATATCTCCTCTCAACCTTCTTTTGGTTAAGGAAAACAAACCGAGCTCCTCAAGTCTCCTTTCATACGACAGGCTTTCCATTCCTCGGATCATTCTCGTGGCCCTTCTTTGTACCCGTTCCAGTTTGAATTCATCCTTCTTAAACATGGGAGACCAAAACTGCACACAGTACTCCAAATGAGGTCTCACCAACGCCTTGTATAACGGGACTAGCACCTCCTTATCTCTACTAGAAATACCTCACCTAATGCATCCCAAGACCGCATTAGCTTTTAACGCCACATCACATTGCCGACTCATAGTCATCCTGCGATCAACCAGGACTCCGAGGTCCTTCTCCTCTTCCGTTACTTCCAACTGGTGCGTCCCCAGCTTATAACTAAAATTCCTGTTAGTCATCCCTAAATGCATAACCTTACACTTCTCACTATTGAATTTCATCCTATTACTAATACTCCAGTTTACAAGGTCATCCAAATCTCCCTGGAGCATATCCCGATCCTTCTCCGAATTGGCAATACCTCCCAACTTCGTGTCATCCGCAAACTTTATCAGCCCACTCCTACTTTTGGTTCCAAGGTCAGTGATAAATAGATTGAATAAGATCGGACCCCAAACCGAACCTTGAGGAACTCCACTGGTAACCTCCCTCCAACCCGACAGATCACCTTTCAATATGACCTGCTGCAGTCTCCCCTTTAACCAGTTCCTTATTCACCTCTGGATTTTCATTTCGATCCCCATCTTTTCCAATTTAACCAGTAATTCTTCATGCGGTACCGTATCAAACGCCTTACTGAAATCAAGATATATTAGATCCACCGCATTTCCCTTGTCTAAAAAATCTGTTACTTTCTCAAAGAAGGAGATCAGGTTGGTTTGGCACGATCTACCTTTCGTAAAACCATGTTGTAATTTGTCCCAATTGCCATTGACCTCAAGGTCCGTAACTACTCTCTCCTTTAATATTTTTTCCATGACTTTACGTACTACAGATGTTAAACTAACAGGCCTGTAGTTACCCGGGTCACTTTTTTCCCCCTTCTTGAAAATAGGAACTATATTAGCTAATCTCCAGTCAAACGGTACAACCCCCGAGTTTAGAGATTCGTTAAAAATTATCGCTAACGGGCTTGCAATTTCACTTGCCAATTCCTTTAATATTCTAGGATGAAGATTATCTGGGCCGCCTGATTTACTACCGTTAAGCTGTTCAAGTTTGGCTTCTACCTCGGATACTGTAATTTCCAACCCCACACCTTCATTCCCATCAGTCACTCTGCCACTATTCCTAAGCCCTTCATTAGCCTCATTAAAGACCGAGGCAAAATATTTGTTTAGATATTGTGCCATGCCTAGCTTATCCTTAAACTCCACTCCATTTACAGTTTTAAGCGGTCCCACGTCTTCTTTCTTGGTTTTCTTCCTATTTATATGGCTAAAAAACCTTTTACTATTGGTTTTAATTCCCTTCGCAAGGTCCATCCTCTACCCGGCTTTTGGCCTTTCTCACTGCATCCCTACACCCTCTGACCTCAATAAGGTAGATTTCTTTGCTGACCCCTCCCATCTTCCACTCCTTGTACGCTTTCTGTTTTTTCTTAATCACCCCTCTGAGACGCTTGCTCATCCAGCTCGGTCTAAAACTGCTACCTAAGGACCGTTTTCCCTTTCTTGGGATACAGGCCTCTGACAGCTCCTGCAACTTCAACCTGAAATAATCCCAGGCGTCTTCCGCCTTTAGATCCCTAAATATGTTAGTCCAATCCACTTCCCTAACTAGTCGCCTTAATTTAGTAAAGTTAGCCCTTTTGAAATCGTAAACCTTAGTCTCAGATGCAATTTTGTTTATGCTTCCATTTATTTTGAACCAAATTAGCTCATGATCACTCGAGCCAAGGTTGTCCCCTACAATCATTTCCTCAACAAGGTCCTCACTACTCACCAAAACCAAATCTAAAATGGCATCCCCCCTCGTCGGTTCAGCTACTACTTGATGAAGGAATTCATCAGCTATCACGTCTAGGAAAAGCTGAGCCCTATTATTATTACTAGCATTTGTTCCCCAATCTATATCCGGGAAGTTAAAGTCTCCCATGATCATACAGTTCCTATTAGTATTTACCTCCTTAAAAACATTAAAGAATTCTCTATCCATATCCAGGCTAGATCCCGGCGGTCTATAGCACACCCCAATCACTATCCCAGGGGAGGCTCTAGTAGTTTTCTTCCCTAATGTGACCATTGCCCAAACAGACTCCGTATTATCCATTCCATTACTAGTTATTTCATTACAGTTTACCTCATTATTGACATACAATGCTACTCCCCCACCTTTACCTTTGTTTCGGTCTTTCCTAAACAGCACATACCCTTCCATACCTGTACTCCAGTCATGACTACCGTTCCACCATGTTTCGGTTATTCCTACGATATCCGGTTTCAATTCTCGGACCAGGAGCTCCAATTCCTCCATTTTGTTACCTAGGCTTCTCGCATTGGGGAACAAACATCCTAATTTTTGCTGTTTGGCTTCTCTCACCTTTGTTACCCAATTTGGTAGGGACACAGGACCACCTGTATGACCTATTGGTCTAGTATCCATCCCCCCCGTCTTCCTTACGTCCAAACCCCTCCCTCTGGCTATATCCGTTCTTATCCTGTTGTCCTCCCTCTCAATGTTTAAATTTGGCATGGAGAGTGCCTGGACATCTCCCAACCGTCTCCCCCCAATACCTAGTTTAAAGCTCTTTTGATCAGATGAGCCAGCCTCCCTCCTAGAAGTCTATTTCCTTCCCTACTCAGGTGATTTCCTTCCCTACTCAGGTTCCTCAGGGAGCAGGGTAACCTGTGACTGTTCAGTTTCTTTACAGAGAAGCTGAACCTGCCCCTGCTTCAGTTACTGTTGATTTTTTTCTGCGGTTACATAACCCGTTCACCACATTTCCCCCTTTCCAACACACGTTTAAAAATAAAGTTAATGGAACATTGTTAATTAACAACGTTTTCTTTATTAATGAATTCGCGTTAAAGGGTTGAAACAGGGACGCAGACTGTGGTGGGTAGGGTGTGCAGTGATTTTAACACCGCTTCTACACTCGAGGAATGATAGGCTCCTGCTCCTAGAGCGGTCTGCAGTGCCGGACTGGTTGTTTCAACGGAGCCTGCCATCTCTCCTTTTCGGGACTCTGTGTGCGGGGGCTATGTGACCTTGTGGCGGGGGAGGACAGTTACAGATTCCCCTGCTGCGTGGCTCTGTGGTTTAGGCTCTGTGGACAAGGACCGCTGCATAAGTTCTGTAACCGCCCTCCCATGCCACAAAGTCACGTACCCCCCACCCACACAGAACATGGAAAACACCTCCCAGACCGACCAGGGTGCCTACTGACTGCACTGTGTGTGTGACCTGCTGTTGATCCTGCCCCTGTGTCTGTACAGGTGACTGTCCTATGCAATTAACAACCCCCTTCCCCCCCACCCTTCACAGACAGTCTTCTGTAGAAAAACTTGACGGAAATAGTAATTAACAGCAAACTACTTTTAATAATCAACTACACAGTTAGGGGATGAAACTGGGATTGGGGCTTCGGTGAGCCAGGAAGGGAAGGACTTCTCAACATTTAGGGAATGAGAGCCTTCTTGTATTTGTGCACTCTGCAGGGGTGCAGTGACAGTTTTCACGGCCCCTGTCTCCCCTCCTTCTTGTTACTTTGGGTGAGGGGGGTTTGGGACTTTGTGGCGGGGGAGGGCAGTTGCAGATACAGTGCAGGGGGGCTCTGTCCTCCTGCCTGCGGTCCTGCAGAACATCCACAGGGCGCTGGAGCGTGTCAAATTTTCCCTGGGCATTTCCTGTGTGGCTGGTCAGAACATCCAAGCTCGGACTGCTGTCCAGAGCATCAACAGAGTGGTGCACTGTGGGATAGCTCCCGGAGCTACTAAGGTCGATTTCCGTCCACACATAGCCTAATTTGACATAGCCATGTCGAATTTAGCGCTACTCCCCTCGTCGGGGAGGAGTACAGAATTCGAACTAAAGAGCCCTCTAGGTCGAACTAATTAGCTTCCTGGTGTGGACGGGTGCATGGTTAAGTCGAATTAACGCTGCTAAATTCGACATAAACTCCTAGTGTAAACCAGGCCTAAGATGCCACAAGTACTCCTGTTCTTTTTAAAAAATATAGTTCAAAGCTCATTGAAGCTGCTTCCAGACTGAGCCTCGTTCAAAGGCACATTACCTGCAACGAATGCACAGCCTTCACCCAGGGTCTCCAAGAAGAAACAGATCAGCATCTGTGAAAGGAAAACTGTTTAACCAGTGACTTTAAAACTGGAATCCAAACATTAAAGAAAGCACAGTAACTTCCAAGAATGAAACACAATTCTATTGTTCTGTAATATACAGGAGGTGGTTTATACCCTCATCCTTAAAGATTTTAAGGTGCCTAACTGTCATTGATTGATATCTTTGAGGATCTGGGCCTTAGATACTCATCCACATCAGTAAAAGACTAGACTAGGGCAGGGACACTACAAGAGATCTAACTCAATTGCTGAAAAATCCTTCTCTCCTGCTTATTTGGTTTCTTAAGCTCATTTTACCAAGGTAAAGGCAAATCTCCAAGAAAATCATCTGACCCAATAAACCAAAGTATAATGACACACAAAAAGTAGCAGCAATTGTGACATGAAGCCAGATCCTTAGCTTGGGTAAAACTGTTGCAGCTTCATTGAAGCAACACTAGTTCAGCTAAGTACTTAAGTACTTGCTGAAGATCAGTATGCAGACCAATGGGGAAGACACAACACTTCCGGAACTAAGTTTACCCACAGGATGAAAATTCGGAAGCACTGACTCCTGTCTGGAAATCAATTAACCAGAGGTACTTAACATGTTTGTATTGGACACCCAATGTTTTTGTTCTTGATTACAAATGTTTGTTCTTTAACTTATGTATCAGCACATGAAAGACACCTGCTAGGTCATCTATAGTTTGTTCTTCAGGGGCCACCACAGAAAGTTTTCTAGTGCTTTTAGTTTGAGTGTTTTCAAATATTTAGAAACAGCAGAAGTGCTATTTTGGCTTTTGTTTTTTAGGGAACGAGGCAGCAGTTAAAACAGCAGCATGCCACTAATAATGGCTCATCTACACATAGAGCTACACTGGAATGCTTTAAATTTAAAATGTACCTTATCCTAGAATTATTTTCATGTGTCAACATGCCCAACTGAATCTCAGGAACCATGTTATCATTACTCTCCTCCACTTCCCTTGTTTTTTGTTGATATACTCACTTGTTGCATTTTGTCTCAAGGCTGAATCCTGCAGACACATGCACCCCACTAATCTTACTCACCTAGTGCTATTAACTTCCAGTTGGGCTGCTCATATGAGTAAAGTTACTCACACAGACCTTTGCAGGATGTAGGCTCTTCAAGGTAAGAGACTATGACAACTGCAGGGTGCCTAGCACAATGGGGTCTGGCCCCAATCAAAGCCTTTGGGGGCTACCATAATATTTGTGATCAGAACTCAATACACATTCATTGTTAGTCACTGAATTTAGTATTCCCTACTGCACTCCTTGATTCAGAGGTGCAGTGGAACCCTGTGGGCCCTGTTAACAATGAAAAAGATGCCAAGACAGCTTTGGTTCTTCGGTTAAAACTTGTGATGCCAAGCAGTAGGTAGTGAGTGTTATATTTCAGTACCCTTCTGAACATGCTTCATGTGGGTCCCGCTTCACAGCAGTCTGCGACTCCCGGGGTGGGGGGGGGGGCAGCAAAGGGTGTTGCCATTCAGTATTGGGAGAGAAAACAGGAATATAAAGCAATAATTTCCCAGTCTATTCCCCAAGAGGCTTGAGCTAAACAGGTGCGGGGTCCCAGGGGAAGGGAATGCTTCGCAGACACGTCTCCATGGCCTGTCCCCGGTTTAACTAAAAACATTTCCCTTCCCCTGGGGCGACTTCTGCAGCGAAAGTCTTCTTCTATCCACTCTCCCTGGTGCACCGCTCTGCTCCCTCCAAGCCTGGCTCTCACACCGAGCCGCGTCAACCGGAGAGTCCAGGAAGATGCACACACCTTAACATGGGGCTCTCGCAGGCTGCGCTGCTGGCTGTGTTGCGGGGAGAACGGAAGCGGTGATTTTTGCGTCTGGCTGCCCAATGCTGGGCACCCCCCTAAGCCGCCAGCGCCTGCCAAGGATCGGGTGCACCCCCTGCCCCTGCCGTGAGTGGGAACCCGCCGAAGGGTCGCTGGGGCAGATCATTGTGTGAACGGGCCCGAGGCTCGGCCCGCAGAGGGAAGCGCTCAGAGCGGATTTCCTCTCCCCGTTGTTCTGGGGCGCGCGGGTCTCCTGCACGGGCGGGGGCAGGAGAAAAAAAGCACCAAAGAAACCTTCCTAATAACCCTCTTCCCAGCGCTGGCCCCAAGCCAGGGGTGGGGTTGGGCATAAAAGAGCCTATCGGGGTGCAAAGTCCCAGCTCCGGACGGGGTGACCGAAGAGTGAAACCGAAAGTTAAAGACACGCCCAGCAAACAGTTGGCAGCCGGGACAGGAAGGTGCCAAATCACCAACAGCAGATCCTAATCTAAAGTGTACCTAGAGCAACATACACTTACCTCGGCTAACAGCCGCCCTAGGGCGGGGCCCAGGATTGCTAAAGACACTGGTGAATCATTTCCACCCTGCCCTCCTTGACAGGGCCTTGCTCAGATAGCCGGGCTCCTCCCCAGGGCAGGGCTCTAAGTCCAGCCTATCAGATCAGTTTCAGAATCATAGAATCTCAGGGTTGGAAGGGACCTCAGGAGGTCACCTAGTCCAACCCCCTGCTCAAAGCAGGACCAAACCCAACTAAATCATCCCAGCCAGGGCTTTGTCAAGCCTGACTTAAAATCCTCTAAGGAAGGAGATTCCACCACCTCCCTAGGTAACCCATTCCAGTTCCTCACCACCCTACTAGTGAAAAAGTTTTTCCTAATAGCCAACCTAAACCTCCCCCACTGCAACTTGAGACGATTACTCAAGAAGAGTAGCCCTGTTAGTCTGTACCCACACAAGGAGGAGTCCGGGGGCACCTTGAAGACTAACAGATTTATTTGGGCACAAGCTTTTGTGGGTAAAAACCCCACTTCTTCAGCTGCATGGAGTGAAAATTACACACAGGCACAGATATACTAGCACATGAAGAGAAGGGAGTTACCGTACAAATGGAGAAGCAGTGATAACAAGCAGGGGCAGCTCTAGGCACCAGCAAAGCAAGCAGGTGCTTGGGGGAGCCCATTAGCAGGGGCAGCAGCTGGCAGGGATCCAGCCTGGGAGCTGAGACCCAACAGGGGTCCCTGGGAGCTGTAGTTCCTTGGTTAGCTCCCTGCCTATAGAGCCAGCCCTGGAGCAGGGAAAGAACTACATTTCCCAGCATTCCCTTGGCCACTATCAATAGGAAAGGGAGGGGGAGGGAGTATGGTAGCTGTGAATGGAGGGCTCACTGCTAGAGTGGGGTGGCACTGTGAATGGGGAACAAGTATGCCCAAGGAGTAGAAGGCTTTGGCCCAGATACCCCCTTCAGAAGGCATCCCCAGACCGGATTAGGGATACTGGTGTCAGGGCCGGCTCCAGGCCCCAGCACGCCAAGCGCGTGCTTGGGGCGGCATGCCGCGGGGGGCGCTCTGCCAGTTGCCGTGAGGGCGGCAGGCGGCTCCAGTGGACCTCCTGCAGGCGTGCCTGCGGAGGGTCCGCTGGTCCCGCGGCTCTGGTGAACCTCCCGCAGGCATGCCTGCGGATGCTCCACCGGAGCCGCGGGACCAGCGGACCCTCCGCAGGCACGTTTGCAGGAGGTCCACCAGACCCACGGGACTGGCGACATGCCGCCATGCTTGGGGTGGCGAAATTGCTAGAGCCGCCCCTGACTGGTGTGACCTCACCTTGCAGCCCCCAGAGAAAGAATTGGGTGGACTAAATGGACAGTGCCCTTCTCTGTCTGAAGCCTAGCAAGGGAGGTATGTGGCTCCCACTAGAATTTAAAATAAAAAGTAAGGGAGGGGAGGCTCTACTGGAGCTGGGCAGCTTTAGATACAGTACCAGGCACGTAGGAGGATTTCCACTTCTGAGCCATGGAAGAAGAAATTGACTTTTCCTTTCCAGATTTAGCTAATATTCAGAAAGGGAATCTAGTACCTGCCTTCCAGATTTGAACACCTCAAAATTCAAGAGTGCTCAAGCTCAATTTGGGCAGCTGTTACTTCATTTCTCCCAAATCAAATATACCAATCCACTGTAATTTGCTGTAGAAAATGTAGGATAAAATTGAGCAAGAAATGCTTCCCAGTGGTTCTTAGGACTGGAATTGCTATTTTCAGCAGCCATCGCCTTTTTGTTTGTTTAAGGAAGACAGTGATATTGCATTGGCACATTCCCCATAGAAAGAAAGAGTGGAACAAAAGAGTAATAAAGGCACCTCAACTTTTCCTCATTTATGGAGGACAGTCTTATAATATGCATCCAGATATCCTCCAATCACACAAGCTGAAAATTGTCCCACTTTACTGCAGTTCTGAAACCATATGGGAACCAATCCTGTCTCTGTTCTGTGCACATCCAAAATTCCTGCTGAATGACCCGTCCTGGGAGCGAGTTACCAGTGACCCAGGGCTGGGGCGGCAGGGGGAAGCCCAGGGCTGGGGCGGGGACAGCCAAAATTATTTTTGCTTGGGGCAGCAAAAAACCTAGAGCCGGCCCTGATGACAAGGCCAATTCAGTCAGGGTGGATGTGGTCCACTCCCAATAACTGATGAGGAGGTGTCAATACCAAGAGAGGGTCATCAGTTATTGGGAGTGGACCACATCCACCAGACTCCTCATTGTTCCTATCAGACCAGTATATCTTCAGCACTGGGGATGGGGGGGGGGATGGATTTTTCACACCCCTGAGCGCGGCAGTTAAACCCCTGTAAGGCCAGTTATACACTGCATACTTCGGTATAACTACATCACTCAAGGGTGTGAAAAATCCAGCCCTGCCCCTGTGATGTAGTTATAACGACCTTAACCCCCGTGTAGACATAACTACTGCCTCTCGCCAAGGTGGAGTAACTAAGCCAACCGGAGAGCTCTCTCCCATCAGCTTAGAGCGTCTTGACCAGAGGCACTACAGTGACACAGCTGCATTGGTGCAGCAGATCTGATGCAAGTTTGTAGTGTAGCCCTGCCCTGAGTTTATAGTGTAGACCTGGCTCGGGAGTTTGGCAGTAACTGCATGGCTTACTGGTGTCCATGCCCCTAAGCGATGTACCTATACTGGCATATATTTGTAGCCAGCTCTGCACTATAGACATACATTGGGAGAACCACCTCGCTCAGGGGTGTGAAAAATCCATGCCCCAGAACAACTTTGTTATACCTAGAGCCCTGCGAATCTGCAGATATCTGCTGATATCCACGGATGTAGATATCCGTGGACCATATTTGCGGATCATGGATGTATGTGGATCCAAATTTTATATCTAGAGCCCTACAAATCTGCAGATACCCGCTTTATAGATACGTTGGTGGATTGCAGATTGGATGCGGATACAAGTTTTGTATCTGTACAGGACTCATGTAGACATGACTGTGTCTGCAGCAGAGCTTCTCCCATCAACACAGCTACCACCTCTTGTGGAGGTGGATTAATTAGGCTGATGGGAGAAGCTCTCCCATAAGCATAGTAGTGTCTTCATTGAAGCGCTACAGTAGGGGGTCCCCAACGCAGTGCCCGCAGGCGCCATGATGCCCACCGGGGCATCTAAGTGCGCCCACGTACTGGCCAGTGGACGAGCATCCACCAAAATGCCGCCTACAAGCAGCGTCATCCAGAGGCATCGCCGCCTCTGGATGACGCTGCTTGTCGACAGCATTTTGGCAGCGACGCCTATTGACATTGCTGCTTGTTGGCGGCATTTCGGCGGATGCTCGTCCGTGGTCACAGTCCTCCGTGGCTCGTCTAGATGAAAAAGATTGGGGACCACTGCGCTACAGCATTTTAAGTGTTGACCTGTGATATATTGTCTGGAAGCATTTTTCTCTCCATCTCATACTTTAACTTTCTGAATAAATGCCATATTTCAATAGAGGAGCTATTGTTTTAATCCAAGTGAATTATTTCCTGGTAGCCTTGTGCAAACCATTAGCTCATATAAACCATGCAACTAACTTCTCTACACTGTGCTGATGGGCTGTTTGCTCCAATCTTCCCTCTCCCTACAGTCTCTTCACTCCACACCTACTACTCTTAATCCTCTTCTCTCCTGCCCTGTCCTTCTGAACCCCTTCCCTTTTCATCCCAGTTAGCTGATCCCCTCCTAAATAAACCCCGCCACCAAAAAATGGTGGAATTAATATGCCACCAAATTAGTACACGGGGTCATCAGTGACCATTTGCCTGGAGGCTGGGCCACCAGCACAGGGGATTTTTAGCACAGGCCACCAATGATCATCTATAGCAGATTGGGCAACTGGTAGCCTCAGAATCCTTTTTTCTGCTGGAGCAGGGAATTGGGCCACCATTTGTCAAATGACCTTGTGACGTTCCCCTGGTGTTATCCGGACCAGTGATCTGGTAGGTCACTCTAATCCTTGACTCTGGGAGCCAGCCTTACCCTGCTCTGCTGTGAGAACCCCCACGCCTGGGCTGTTCATGCACAGCCTCTGGCATGTAAACTGCTCCTTGGATTGGGCAACTGAATGACACTAGCCAATATCTCCGGTCCCAGACACAACCCTAGGAACCTCTGCATTGCAGTGTCCAGTTATGCCCGCTGGACACTGCAAGCTTATATGAGTTTTTCAATTTAACAAAGAAATTGATATGTACTAGCCTTGTTATCCCAAGGGGCGGCTCTGACATGCTTCAAACTAAACACACTGCTTCAGGTAGAATAAACAAACAAATTTATTAACTACAAAGATAGATTTTAAGTGATATTAAGTGATAGGCAAAAAGTCAGAGTTAGTTACCAAAAGAAATAAAATATAAGCAAGCAGTCTAAACTCTCAACCCTATTAGACTGGGCAACATCTAGATTAAGCAGTTTTTTCTCACCCCACTGGATACTGCAGTCCTTAATATACCGGTTTGTTCCTTAAACTGGGTTAATCTCCTGCGTTGGAGTCTTGTCTTCTTCTCAGTGTCTTAGTTGCTTGCAGCAAAGGTGGGGAAAGGAGATGGGCCCAGTATGTGTCCGCTCTGTCTGTTTTATACCATCAGTCCATGTGCTTGGGAAGCACAAGTCCAGGCATGTCTGGGGGGTATTGCTGAATCTCTCCAAGCAAGGTTGAGCAATTCCCCTGGTGTGGGCCTCATGCAGGTGAGTCATTGCATTGTGGCTCCCTTGCTGGACAGTGGCTGTTGATGGGTTGTTTGACACCCCACCCAGGTGTTGGCTACTTTCCTTGCTGTTGCCTCTGGGGAGCTAATATCTGTCTGATTCCCCAATTTACAGTATGTTTTAGTGACAACCATAGAACACAATTCTCATAACTTCATATGTATTAATGATACACATATATGGAGAGGTCATGCAGTACAAACTCTGTGAAGCGCCCTATGAAGTTGAAATACCCATCTCCCGCTTGGTCAGCAAGAACTTGGAACATGCTGCTTAACCCACCTTGTATGGGCATTTTTACTGGGATAACTTGATAGAATAGGCAACATATAGAGGTGGGTATAGATCCTGATTCAATGCCCTCCCCCATTCATCCACCCACCCATCTACTCATCCATCCCCATCCACCCTCCACTGTATGAGAATTTGATCAGGCTCTTATCTGGTAATCTGATTCCTCTTCCGTTAGAATTTGTGTACTGATTAGAGTTACTTACACTTTATAAACCACCAAGCGTATAAGCATTGGCATCATAAAATCTCAATAAATAATATCTAAGGGATAGTTTAAAATATTGTTATTTTGTTTTTAAAAATGAGCTCTCCTACCTTACAAGTTTGGGTTGGAAAAAAAATAGGAAGGGAAAGTAATAGAAAACAAAATCAACCCACCAAAAAAGAAGGCCAAAAAAAAAAAAGACATTTAACTATTTTGAGGCAATTTATTCAGTAGCGATACTATGTGCCTCACAATGAAACCAAAACAATTAAGAAACATTTGGAATATTAGCCTGTAGGGTAAGACTGGAGTGGTCTAATGAGACAGGAAAACAAAGGCAGACACACGGGACTCATGAAAGAAGTGAATGGACTCCTACTGAAGAGGACAAGCAGAAGTGTGTTCAAGACTCTGTAAAGGAGAAAAGGAAGGCAATATTGTACTTCTCTGAAACCACTCTAAACACAGAAACCAACAGTACTTTTGTATGGGCTTGATCCAACACCAACTGAAGTCAATGGAAAGACTCCAGTTGACTCCAAGAGGCATTTAGATCAGGTCCAATGTGAACAGAGTGTGATTTTGGTATCCCTTTATTATATCGTGCTTAGATTTGTAAAGTAAATAGTGAACAGAAAGCTTATTTCTCTATGATAATTTATGTAATTAAGGAGGTAATTAAAATCAAGTGTTACAACATACTGCCAACAGTTGGCTTCATCCAAAACCAACTCCCCAAAGACTTCTAACTTGTTACAATATCGCTGCACAAAAAGCACAAAACAAGGTTCCCAGTCTGTTCCTTACATTATAACACACTTTCCCTTCCAGCCTGCCGTAATCAAGATCCCGGAGAAACAGACGGCTCTTGGATCTTACAGCATGTGCCCATCTGAAAGTGCTTGTGTTAGTGCTCACACCCACTTTCAAGGTGAAAGATGAAGAAATTCTATTAACTAAGCCAGACCCTAACTGTGCCCACTGATATTTATGTGTAATTCCCATTGAAATGTTCACGGTGCCAACATACAGCAGGATCAGTGCAGATAAAGAAGTAATGCCATGCTTCACTATCCAATGGGAAAAGGGACAGTGGATTTGGGTGGTGAGGGGGTATCTGGCATCCAGAACTGAGCATAGTGTGCGGAGCAGAAATGATTGTGAGCCATCTGGGACTTTTGAGTCTGTGCCCTAACACTAGTTGATTTGGACATGCCATTTCTGATAGAAGAGAATTGGATACATGCTTTTTTGCCATATGTAACTCAGGAATAGTTTGGCCTTGACACTGGAAATGTATTCGAAACAGGACCAATTTTATATGTGAGTTTTGGGGCTGTATATTTTGGAGGCTAATTGCTGAATTAAGAATGTCTCAATAATCCACTGGGCTTGACAAGCTCCTGCACTGGGCAAGCTATTTTCTCAGTTCTATAAGGCGCAGAGTGCTGAGGAGTAATTCTATCGACCTCAGTGAGACTTACTCATGTGCTTAAAGTAAATTGATGGGACTACTCGTGGGCTTAAAGTTAAGCATGTGCATAATGCTTTGCTGAACTGGGGCCCAAGTCAGGAGCAACTCCACTGAACTCATTAGAGTTACACTGGTGTAAACGAAGGAGCGTAAGGGATGGATTGGGCCCTGTGTCTTCTGATCTTTGTGGTTTGAAACAAGGCTCATCACTTTACATTCTTTCTTGTGCTTTAGGGTGGTTTCTAGACAGTATCAATTGATATTAAAATAGACAATTAACAGATATTTACCACCCGCATGATTTGCCCTCTGGGGTCCTGTCCTTCTCTCTGCCATGTTTGGTTAATGTGATCTGTAAAGCAGTGATGAGTTAGTTCTTGGCTGATGTTTCATACACAAGACAAACCTAGTGCAAGTGATATCATGTTGCTTGTGGAATGAAACAGCTGGGATACTTACAGCACGCAAAGATTGCTAGGAGAGGAAGAAGGGATGCTACGGCCATGCTAACTGTGGCGGTTAAATCAACAGACTCGGTGCAGCCTTTTTCTGTGGATTAGAAAACAAACCAAGAGAAAATTACAGTGTCAGCCTGTTTAATAAATCTGCATTTAAGCCAAGCCTCAGTGATCTTTTTGGAGCACAACTGGCTGAAAAATGGGAGAAAGAAATGCTGAAAACTTTTACAAAGGAAATTTACAAATGTTCAATTTTCCAGAGTTCCAGTGAGCTAAAAAACTGGTCAAAAATTGTCGTTGTCATGTCCCCGCCACCATTTGCCCTTGGATTTCCCCCCTTCCCATTTTTTATAGACATTTTGATTTCAGTGGAAGTTAGGAGTTACTTTTGTGGATCTGAGGTTCCCTGGCCAGCTCTAGTTCTGAGTTATGGTGGAAGGTGTATCTGTGTAAAGGGAGAACAGGGACACTTGTATTTCATGTGAGGCATAAGATTCGGCCTCAGCACAACATCTGTGATGACATTTCCCAAAATCAGGGATTGTCAGACGTGCAGTATTTAAATACAGGTCTCCAAAGGATTTACTCTCACCTTGGAGTTGGTGGATCTTCTTTATTAGGAGAACAGCAATCAGCACAACTAAAATCACCCCGCCAGGAGCAGCGAAGTCCAGCGTGCGGTGTGCTGGGAAAGGGAAAGAAAACAAGAAGGTGTTTGCCTACCTGAGACGCCTCAATCAGAAAGGGAATCGGGATGGCTCATGGCCGTTTGGTGAGCCTGTCCCTTTTCCTGGAAGCTGCCACCTTGTGGTCCACAGTCAAAACTGTTCATTTTTTTAAAAAACGAAGGCCCAGATTTACAGATAGGCTCTAGCTGCTTTGGGTAGCTCTGGTGATGGAAAGCAGAGATAAATCTGGCTTAACTCTTGAGCAGGGTTTATGGCTGCCTCACATCACTCGAGCCAGATAAAGCAGCCAAAGCGTATCAGTGAATCTGGCTCTAATGTTTTGTCTACACTGCACACCACTGGCAGGGGAGGTGTAGCTACTCGCTGCAGTGAAAACTGGCTGGCATCCACACTGGGGTGTGTAGCTACACATGTCAATGAAAAGCTCTGTCAGGATGGAGGCCTTGGGACACTACTTTGCTGCAAATAGCAGTGTAGATGGGGGCGACACTGCTTGGGCATGTAGAGAGCTGTGCAGTGTACATACCCACAGAGTTCAGGCATTTCTTTCCTTGCCTAAGCAGCGCGTCACCATCTACGCTTGCTCTTTACATCTGTGTTGGATGTGTGTGTGGTGTGTGTGTAATGTATTTGCTCTACACACTGCCGTAAGGAGTGTGCAGTATAGATGTACATTAAGGCTTCTAGTCTTTTTAGTGCAGATGACCTTCGAGATGTGAACTGATGCAGCTGGTGTACTGATGAAAAGAAGGAGGGTCCAGTGGTTGGGGCACTAGCTTTGGAGTCCTTGTTTCAATTCCCTGCTCTTCCACAGAGTCCCTGTGGGCCCTTGGCCAAGTTACTTAGTCCCAGCTCCTCAAAGGTATTTAGCCGCCTCTCTCCCATTGATTTCAATGCTGTGTTTGAACACTAAGGGCTTGTCTACACTACAAAATTAAGTCAACTTTATCTAATTTGACCTCAAGCCTCTGAATTAACTAAGTCAATTGTGCGTGGCCATACCATGCGCATTGCCTCAATGGAGTGTGTCCTCACTAGCAGTGCCTGCATTGATGCACAAAGCAGTGCATCATGGGTAGCTATCCCAAAGTGCAACTTGCCACAGTGTGTTTTGGGAAGTTTGTGCAATGCCTCATGGGGCCAAAACATTGTCACAGGGGAGAATGGCAACATTGCATCGGCATCCCATGATGCACTGTGCTCCCTCTCCCATATCAATGGCAAACAAACCCGCAGTTTTCATGCCTTAAAACTACCACACATACACCATAACTCCAGAAGCATGTAGCCTGCTCACTTGTGCACTCTTGCTGTGAGCATCTCAAACACCTCTTGCCTTCTCCTGCAGTATTTCCAGAGCTGAAGTAGGGTCTGCCGCGCAGAACATAGTGATGTCCTGCAAGCAGCCCTGCGGCAAGCCATTGAAAAAAACAATTCACAGTTGCTGCTGGCAGTCACAGAGCAGCTCCACTGACTTGTGGTTTTGCAGGTATGGGATGACGAGCAGTGGCTGCAGAACTTTCGAATGCAGAAGGCCACCTTCCAGGAACTTTATGCAGAGCTTTCCTCGTTCCTGCAGTTCAGCAACACAAACATGAGAGTTGCTCTGACAGTGGAGAAGCGAGTGATGATCGCTATTTGGAAACTTGCAACAGCAGACAGTTACTGGTCAGTGGGGAATCAATTTGGAGTAGGTAAATCAACCATGGGAGCTGCTGTGCTCCAAGCATGCAAGACTGTTAATCAACTTCTACTACAAAGGGTAGTGAGTCTGGGAAATGTGCAGGGCATAGAGGATGGTTTTGCCGTGATGGGGTTCCCTAATTGTGGTGGGGCAATAGATGCCATGATAGATGGCACGTATATCCCATCTTGGTACCAGACCACTTTGCCAAAGAGCACATAAACTGAAAGGGATACTTTTCAAGGGTGTTGCAAGTGCTAGTGGATGACATGGGGGCATTTCACTTACATCAACGTAGGAAGGTTGGGAAAGGTTCACGACGTGTGCATCTTTAGCAACTCGGGTCTGTTAAAAAAGCTGCAATCCAGGACTTTCTTTCCCGACCACAAAATGAACATTGACGACGTTGAGATACCTACAGTTATCTTGGGGGACCCATCCTATCCCTTGCTCCCATGGCTCATGAAGCCATACACAAACTGTTCCTCACTGCTGTCCAGATGGTCGAACTGTGGGCTCAGCAAGTACAGAATGGTGGTTGAATGTGCCTTGGGTTGTTTGAAAGGGTACTGGAGAAGTCTACTAACAAGGTTGGACCTTAGTGAGGAGAACAAACCCATGGTTATAGCTGCCTGCTGTGTGCTACATAATATCTGTGAAAAAAGGGAGAAAATTTTCCGCAAGGGTGAGCAGTTGAGACAGATCCCCTGGCAGCCATTTTTGAGCAGCCAGACATCAGGGCAATAAGAAGAGCACAGCAAGGGGTGCTGTGTATCCGCAAGGCTTTGAAAAGCTGTTTCAATAATGAGTCACAGTACTTTGAGCTGCTTGTCTGCACTGTGCTTTCCCAAACCTTCACTGATGACCCGGGGTTTGTATCACAGTCCCACCCAAGCCCACTGCTTCTACTCAATAAAGAACATTTATTTCTTGAATCCATTTACTTTATTTAACAAACATTAGTAAAAAGGGAGAACAGAAAAAAAAAAGGTAACCTTAGGGAAAAGGGGTTGTAAAGTTGAAACAGGAGAAACATTTTCAGCTATGTAACATAACACCGTATTCCAGACCATCAAAGGGCTGTGAATGGGCACCTTCTGTTCCTTGTACCCTTCTTCTGACTTAAGTGAACGGGATAATGCACTTTTCGCCCACGCCTCATGGAACACGTAGGGGAGGGTGATTCTGCATCATGCGATGTTGGCTCTCTGTCCACCAGGGTCTGCAGAGGGACTCTACCCTCCTGCTTCTGTTCCTGCAGTTCAACCAGACACCTCAACATGGCTGCTTGGTCCCTCATAATCTGAAGCATCTCATCCTGCACCACACGCTCATGCTCATTGGAAGCTTTCGTGCTCTCCATGTCCATGTCTAAATTCTCGGACAGTGAAATCCTCCATGCTCTCAGCTCTGTGTAGGCTGCCCCAGAGGCATTCATTATCTCAGTGAACATGTCCTCCCGCGTTCTCTTTCTCCTTCTAATCAGCAAAAGTCTGCTTTCAGGTGTTGATGACA
Source organism: Mauremys reevesii (assembly GCF_016161935.1). Taxonomy (NCBI): domain Eukaryota; kingdom Metazoa; phylum Chordata; order Testudines; family Geoemydidae; genus Mauremys; species Mauremys reevesii. Next base: position 63,705,621 of record NC_052631.1, read on the forward strand.
TGCCAAAGGATACAATTCCAGCTGTCAGTCAGGGGAAAAAATAAAGGAGCCGTTGTACAGGAATAAAATGTTTCCATAGCAAGGCCATTTTCATAAAAAAACCCCACCCTTATTACACTAGGTGCAAGCCATAACATAATCAGAATCCGTAACTGTCCCTGTGCTGCTTGGCTGCTCCAGCCATGGTCGGTAGGCCTCCCCGGGTCATGGGTGACTGCACTTTTAATGAAGTTTATGGCAGATCCATGTCGGGAGCAGAGGTAGCTAGTTGGACAATGGTTTTTCCCCATAGCACCATGGGAAGCTGTTTACAAACGGGGCGGAGCTTGGGGGGAACATTTTCACTCCCAAATTGTGGAATCTCTCACGTGGGCCCACAGTCCCCTATCAGCCACTTTAAACTACTTGCTGACCCATGCCAAGCATAGTAAAGGCACATTAGCAGCTGTGTGATTTGGCGATCTGGAATGTGGGGTGGGGGTGTCTACATGCCCTATTTTTTCCTTGTAAGAACATTTTTAATGAGAACCTCCCCCATTTCCCCTAGGTGACACTATGTTATATCAGTCTCCTGAGGGTATCAGAGGTGGAAAGGAAGGAGATGCTGCAAGCGTCTGGGTACAGACCTGGCCTTTATGCTGCTATGCTGTGTACTGCAATGATGCCAGCAGAAAATTCAGGAGTTGTATGGGAAAGTGTCCTACCATGGTGGAAGAAATAAGACTGCCGTGCCCAGAAACCTTCTGCAAAGGATTGCAGAGTACTTCCATAAAAGTTTTCTAGAGATACCCATGGAGGATTCCTGGGCTATCCCAGTCCACATAAACAGTCTTTTCTGGGGGCCACCCTCTGCGTAGCTGGAGCAGTCTCTTGTAAACAGAGAACCACAGCACCTCACTTTTTCTTCACAGTAAACATGCACTACCACCGAATGTGTGTGCCCACTAAAGTTTAACTGGATTGTAACTATATACTCACCAGAGGTGCCTTCCCCGGCATCATGGTCGGCCATTGTGATGTACAGGGCTCCAGGATTAAAAATATTTCCTGGCTCTCAGGGAGAATGGATCCACCACTCGCCTGTCTCTCATTCTCCTCCTCCTCTTCCTCATCCACCATATTGTCCTCCTTGTTGTCCCTAGACTCACACACCTGTGAGGTGTCCACGTTGTTTGTAGGGGTGCTGGTAGGGTCACCCTGAGAATCACATGCAGCTCATTGTAGAACCGGCATGTGTGGAGTTCAGCACCAGAACGACTGTTCACCTCCTTTGCCTTCTGGTACACTTGGTGAAGTTCTTTTGTTTTCACACAGCACTGCTGTGTGTCCCTCGTGTAGCCCTTCTCTCCCATTCCACGCGCGATCTTTGCATAGATGTCAGAGTTTTTTCTGCTGGATCAGAGCTCTGCCTGCACAGACTCTTCTTCCCACACAGTGATGAGATCAAACACCTCCTGTGCAGACCAGGCTGGAGCACGTTGGGGGCGTATAATCTCCATGATCAGCTGTGCTCAAGCTGGCACGCTCCCAATGCCGATCAACCAGGAAATGGGAAATCAAACATTCCCAGGGCTTTAGCAGGGCAGGGGCTGTTTCCTGTGTACCTGGCTGCAGTGCTGCAGAGTTCAGGGCCGCCCAGAGTGGGGTGCAAGTGGGGTAATTTGCCCCAGGCCCTGGGCCCTGCAGGGGCCCCCATGAGAATATAGTATTCTGTAGTATTGCAACTTTTTTTATGAAAGGGGCCCCTGAAATTGCTTTGCCCCAGGCCCCGTGAATCCTTTGGGTGACCCTGACAGAGTTGAGAATGATCTCCAGAGTGGTCACAGATGAGCATTGTGGGATACCTTGTGGAGGCCAATTAAGTCAAATTACACAACACTGCATCTACACTACCTCACAGTCGACTTACGAAAATCGAATGAAATGTTATGCCTCTCACAGAGGTGGATTACAGAAGTCAACGTTAGAGGTGACTTAGGTCGGCGTAAAGGACCCAGTAGTGTAGACACTAACATTAACAGGTTGACCTAAGGTGGTTTCCTTCAACCTAGCTTTTTCGTGTGGACCAGGCCTCAGGCACCTTAAATACCGTTAAAGATCTGGGCCTTAGGGTATGTCTGCACTACGAAATTAGGTGGACATTTAGCCTTCGATTTTACAAAGTCAATGCTGCATGTCCCCACTATGCACATTTCATCGGCGGAGAGCATCCTCACTACCATGGCTAGCATCAACTCACGGAGCGATGCACTATGGGCAGCTATCCCACAGTTCCTGCTGCCAATTGGATTCTGGATTAGGCTCCCAATGCCTCATGGGATAAAAACATTTTTTTGAGTTGTTTTGGGTACATATCGTCAGCCTCCCATGATGCACTTGCCTCCTCCCTCCCTCCCTCTGCCCCTGAAAGCAACGGCAAACAATCATTTTCACGCCTAAGCCTGGGTTACTCTTGTAGATGCCAGAGCATGGCAAGCATGGACCTGCTCAGCTGTACACTGTTGTGAGCATCGCAAACACCTCACGCATCATCCTGCGGTATTTGCAGAGCCTAGCCAGGAGCCGCTGCATGGAAGAATGTGATGCCATGCAAATAGCCGTGCTGGAAACCATGGAATGGAGCAATTCATACATGCTGGTGGCAGCAGCCAGGCTTGTTGACACAGTGGAATGCTGCTTCTGGGCCCAGGAAACAAACACAGACTGGTGGGACCACAGAGTTATGCAGGTATGGGATGAGGAGCAGTGGCCACATAATTGTCGAATGCATAGGGCCATTTTCATTGAACTTTGCTAATTGCTTTCCCCAACCTTGAAGTGCAGAAATACCAAAATGAGACCTGCTCTGACAGTTGAGAAGCAAATTGTGATAGCCCTGTGGAAGCTTGCTACCGGTAAGTCGGGAATCAGTTTGGAGTGGATAAATCTACTGTGGGGGCTGCTGTGATCCAACCGGTGGAAAGGGCTCAGTAGTGTAGACACGCACATTATAAATTCAACTTAACATGGCATATGTTGATCTATCGCCGTAGTGTAGACCAGGCTTTAGTGGTCACTGATTTCAGTGGGAGTTAGGCACCTAAATACTTTTCGGGCTATAAAATCATGATGTGTGTGGAGAAGGTAAATAAGGAAGTGTTATTTACTCCTTCTCATAACATAAGACCGAGGGGTCACCAAATGAAATTAATAGGCAGCAGGTTTAAAACAAACCAAAGGAAGTATTTCTTCACACTACGCACAGTAACCTGTGGAACTCTTTGCTAGAGGATGATGTGAAGGCTAAGACTATAACAGGATTCAAAAAAGAACTAGATAAATTCATGAGGATGGGTCCATCAATGGCTACTAGCCTCTGATTGCAAGATGCTGGGAATGGGTGACAGGGGATGGATCACTTGATGGTTGCCTGTTCTTATTCCCTCTGAAGCACTTGGCATTGGCCACTGTTGGAAGACAGGATACTGGGCTAGATGGACCTTTGGTCTGACCCAGTATGGTTGTTCTTATGTTCTGAGCCTCTGTGCCTCTGTTTCCCCTTCGTAAAATGGGGATAATGGTACTTCCCCGCCTGTGAGAGTTGGTGCAAGGATAAAGATGTTAAAGTCTGAGAGGTGCTCAGATGCTATAACTTAGGGGCCCTATAGGTGCCTGATCTAGATGTCTGCGGACAGCCTGAAAGAAAACCCTTCCGTTATTCAGCTAAGTGGGTTGCTAACCTAGAAGCTGGATGCTAATGGTTTAAATGTCAGATTGATCATAGTTTTACTGCTGATTAAAGCACAGAAGAAAGAAGGATGGTCCTGTTGTGAGGAGCTGCACCAGCTTCTAGGAGTGATCTCTCATTCTGCTGTCATGACTGGGTAGCTCTTGGTTTAAGGGTGGAGCAGGGTAGAGTACTGCCACTTATTTTTCCTATTGGACTCCTGCGTCCAGCATGCCAGCAGGGAGGAACAGAGCCTAGGGGGGCATGTAAGCATCAGTGAGGCAGCACAAAGCCTGAGGATTCCAGAAGAGCATCCTAACCCAGCAATAATCTCCCCGTGTGTCTGCACAGTACCTAGAACAACAGGTGCCTGATGCAACTAGGGACCTCTGTATGGAACCTCAGCACCTGTTTAACAAGGTACAGGGAAGAGTTTGGCTGAAGTTCCATCTGGCAACATAATAATCTCACCAAAAGTCCTCTGAAAGTTTACTCAAATAAAATGACTCACATGCTTTGCTTGTAAACCCATTGAGCTTTTGAGGTCGGACTGTTATTACAGCTGTTAGCAGGCAGGTCACCAGTATTACATATGTAAGGAGAATTTCAGGCAATACAAAGGCAGCAGAGGGACCTAGGAGAAAGAGTGAATTGAACCAGAATGAGAAGTGTTAGAAGTGGTTCCTCTGGCTTAGTAATGTCGAATGTCTAATAGAGATCATCATTCAGGGCTAGGTGTTAAAGGCACAGAAAGCCAGAGGAGCACCGAATGAGACACCTGCTCTGCTTGGGCCTTCTAGTATGTGAGGGAATTTGTATCCCTGATTCTTCTTCTTGGCCAGTAGATTTTACCAACAAAAGCCATTGATCAGCTAAGGGCACATTAGGTCTAAAATAACCTGTCACAGTCAATTGACATGTGTTTGACCAATTGCAGTGTAGCTGTAGCCATGTCGGTCCCTCAATATTAGAAATACAAAGTGGGTGAGGTCATATCTTTCATTGGACCAACTTCTCACCAATAGAAGTTGGTCCAATGAAATATATGACCTCACCCACCTAGTGTTTGACCATCAGAAAAGCCCAGAACTGGATGGATAAGAAGGCTGAACAAGACCTTTGTGGTCACCTGTAACTGACCCTGCTTGGCCCATCAGTGATGTTTTAATCCAGGTCTAAGCATGAACCTTTACAACTTGAGCTAAAGGACCCAGCCCTTTAGTGGAAAGAAATATCATGCTCATAAACTGCTCTTATGGACAAGCCTCTAGATGGGCACAGAGATGCACAATTTCCTGGTGTGAGTTACACACCACAATCACACCTACACCTCCCCAGCCTGCCTGGTCTGGCATTCATAGGATGATCTCTCTCTGTACTGGTCAGTGTTGAACTTGCTCCTTTGTTTGGCTGTGGGTTTCTTTCCCCTCTTCAGACTCATTCATTCTGCTTCATTCATCTCCTTACACTCTGAAACCTGCGAATCTCTAGTTCCTCTCAGAGCCAGTGTAATTTACTTAGATTACAACTTCTTTGGGGCAGGGGCTGTCTTTTTGTTCTGTGTTTGTACAGCACCTAGCACAACAGGGTCCCTATACATACACATATAATATACAAAATAAATAATAATTTCTACCTTCTTCTCGCATCCAGAGCAGAGCAGCTGCAGATGCCAGGATAGAAGAGACACACACCAGCCCATGAATGTAGGCACTGAGCCATCTCCACAGCTGTCTGCCTAGGAGAATAGCAAACCCACCAGAGTTAGCAGCGCTCAGAACTGTAGGAAGCTTGGTGGAGTCACTACCGACACATCCAGACTAAGCTACTAAAGCTTCTACTATCAGATGTATCCCATGGCACTTTAATCATCTAGTAGGGTGCTACTGATAACACGAGTAAGGGCATTTATTTAATTACATGACTTTTATCTTGATAAGTGTCCTATTCAACTACAGCCTCATGACCATGGTATTATATCCTACTGCAGGAGCATAGGAGTGATCAGATTTACTCATACAGGCCCGGGGTGGTGCAAACGGCACGGCCCTGCACCTGCAGGAGCAGCTGTGCCCTACAGGGTAGATTCACCTAGGGAGAGGGCAGGCAGTGGGAGGAAGATGGGCAGAGAGCAAGATGGATGTGGGCAAACTTAGGAGACCTGGGTTCAACTCTTTGCAGCTCTCCTTATTGGAAGCGGAGCCCTCAGACCATCATCAACTCTGGCCAGAGGGCAGTCGTCAGTGATGTGAGATTGTCTGTCTTTGGCCACAGCCACAGTGGGGTCCTCTCGTTGGCCCCAGGTGTGAAGGCTGGCTCCACATTGACCCTGGCCTGTTCAGAAGGGCCCATGAGCAGCGTGGCAAATCAAAGCCAGGCCCGCGGATGGTCAGGTTAGTGATAAGACACTGGTTTCTGACATCAGCTGCAGACAGTTTTTGATCACACAGAGAAATCGGGGCAGGGCAAGTTGGCCCCTCAATGACAAGTGCGCTCTTGGGCGGTCAAAGAGGTCTGTGTATAGCGGTGGGCTTGGGGCCAGAGAAGTACCTTAGACAGAACAATTCTGGCCGCTGCTCCATCTGAGCCCCTGTGCTGGAGACTGACAGGGAAATGGGCTCTGTTCCCCATCGGTAAATTGGGATAACAACACCCCCTCTCTGTGTCTAGGCTATTTACTGTGCACGTGTTACCTCCACCCTCCCTCCCTCTGCTGAGCTGTATGGGCAGGAACCTGGCAGGCATTGGGCAGCTCCCATTAGAGGGCGATTGCCCAGGGGAATGAACATGCTCTCTGGAGTGAAAGCCAACCTCCCATGGCAGCGGGAGGAGGAATAACTGTCTGGCAGACGGAGTCTCCAGACCAGTGTGGGTGTGAGCTGAGAACTGGCTCTGAGAAAAGGGATTTTAGTGGGTGTCTTGCCGCTTTGTGACTTGCAGTCTGACTCCTATCAAACAGAGATGATTCTAGGCTGTATTACTCCTGTCACTGCCTGAGATGGCTCCAGATTGTCCCACTACAAAGAGGGATTTGAAAGACCCGGGAGCTCCTTTTTCCTACAGATAATCACAGGGACTTCCATAAAACATTCTAAATTAAAAGTTGAAATGTAACAAATCTTCTCTTTGAGTTAAATATATACTATCAGTTTTTTAAATTCAATAACGTATTTATCATTTTGGTGCATCATTTCTATTAGAGAGAGTTTGGAAAGATTTGTTACAGAGTAAGGCCAACAGCCAGATATTAGCTGAACCGCCGCTTCTACTATACATGATCTTTCGGGAAGGGACTGCCTCTTAATGTGTTTTTATATACAATGAATCCTGCAGTACTATTACTGAAACTAAATAAGAATATAATTAAAATAGCGGGTTGGGAAATAATTATTTTCCACAAGAAAGTTTCAAAGAAAAAAAAGTATATTTGCTTCAAAAATGTTTGGAAATTCTTTGGATTTTCATTGAAAAAAATCAAATACTGCAAACTTGAGAATTGAAACAATTTTGATTTTCTGCTGTAAACATTTTTCATTTTTTGGAGACTTATTTTTTTAAGAAAAACAAATTTTTTTTAAAATGTCTTTGTTGTTGAAAAAGAAATTTTCCAAAATTTAAATGGCATATTTTCAAACAATAATAAATAACAATAATGATGTTGATGCACAGAATAAGCAGCAGACTTGACTTTGCTTTCCCTGGGCATACGGTCTGAAATACATAGGCAAAGAGATTGAATACTCACTAATTCTTAGCTTCTCTGGTTGACAAAATGGGACAATTAAGCCCCATCCTGAGACAGCAGCAAACACCAATGCAACCACAGAAATTCTCAGACTATCTTGCAATGCAGGTGAGATACCTAGAGAATGAATCCAAAGGTAATGGGAAAGCTGAAGAAACTTAATAAAAAAAGACCTCACCACCTCTTGACAGTCAAGTTGGGCAGCCCGGCAGGATTGGGAGATGCCAGCTGATCTCATTGGTGACATTGCAGGAATAGGAGCCACAGTCGGATTTCTGCCCTTCTGGTATGTTCAAAATCCTGAGATTTTTGGAGAGGTGGAAATCTGTCTCCTGTGGAAGGGGCTTCCCATCCTTCTTCCAAACAATAGTGTCCACTCTGCCCTCTGACACATCACAGAATAACTTAATAGCTGACTGTACCAGAAGAGAATTGCTCCATAGCTGAGGCCGGGACACAGGCTCTGGGAAATGTACAGAATACACAATACTTCCTTAGTATTTATCTTATAGCACTTTTAAATGTTTGATTTGGGGGGTTTAGAGTCACACTTACAAAGTAAATTATAATCTTAAATTTCTAATGATATTGCTATATTTGCCCTTGGTTACACATTAGAATAGTCCTGCAAGAAGCCCCAACAATACAGAATTTCAGCATATATTACGGTAGCAACAGTGGTTAATTGCTGTTTTTGTATTATTTGGGTTACATTTTCAAAGTGTCTAGCAGGACATTTATACCATATTCAGAAAATGAAAAATAATAAGATGTGTACAAATATTTTTAGATTTCTAGGTAATTAAATAATAAATTACTAATCTTATGGATCATTGAAAGCTGTCATGCGATATACATAGTATAAAACAATTATATAAAGACACACAGCTACTAAGTTTACAAAGTAAGACAAATTACGGGAGAGCAACGGTTAGGGCCAGTGCAAATGGTTAGAGATATTGTTTTTTTTAAACTCTCCATCAGCACTGGGGTCTCTGCTTAGAAAACAGGTCAATAACTAATACGGGAATTTAACTCCCATCATTGTCAGGCCTGGTCTACACTGGCGGGGGGTGTCGATCTAAGATACGCAAATTCAGCTACAGGAATACCATAGCTGAAGTTGACGTATCTTATTCTGACTTACCTCCCATCCTCACGGCACGGGATCGACGGCCGCAGCTCCCCCATCAACTCTGCTACCGCTCTGGTGGATTTCCGGAGTTGATGGGGAGCGCGTTCGGAGATAGATATATCACGTCCCGATAAATCAATCACTACCCGCTGATACGATACGGTGGGTAGTCTGGACGTACCCTTGTGGCATTTTTGCAACTGATTCCCTGTGCACTGTATTAAGTCTCCAATGTTTTCCTATACAAGAGATGGCAAAGCTGTTCTGCATGTGGCCAGCAAGGGGCACTCTGAAACCAGAGCACAGCGGCTTCCGCAGTCCCTGAGCTGAATGAACACAGCACTGCATTGACACCTTGTTGCCCCCGTTCTGGGACTCCGAGATCCTCTCTCACCCCAGGAACCTGGCAAAGTAGCTCAGAGCAGTATCATACACAGCTTCCATGATTTTTAGGCCGCAGCTAGGTCTGCCAGTGAGCGTCTCAATGCAGAATTAGCCCCCTGCCTATCTCTTTTGTGGCTGGCTGAAATCATTACAGCTCTTCCCACTGCACTACTACTGATCTACTCTGATCCCTTCATCGGGGGTCTCTTCGCTAATGTACTAATGAGCACACGTACGAGGACTAAAACCATCTCCTCTGTGTCGTTCACTTACTGAGAACTTGCAGCAGGATTCTCCTGGCTTCACTTTCTACCATATTGATCGTTGCTGCATAGATCCCATTGTCTGTCTCTTGCACATTTTCCAGCAAGAGGGATCCATTGGCTGGATAGAAGATGACTCTGCCTCCAGAGGGTGCGTGGGCAGTTGGATCCGGTGAACCTTTGTGGTACTGCACAATGAAGTGGGACGCGGTGCCATTTAGATATTCCCACTGCAGGAACGTCATCCCCTTTACGTTGTCTGGTGCAGGCAGGAGCACCGAGGATCCCACAGCTGCAGCTTTTCTCTCTAAGGTTCCCTCTGCTTCAGTTGCCCCTTGGAAAATCAGCAACAGCACTGGCCAGAAAGGGAAGAGAAGCCAGAGATGAAAAAGCTTGCAAGTTTATGCACGAGAGGGCTGTTTAAAGACCCCCAGGGTACAACGATCATGCACCACTGGACATACAAGTTGCTAGCTGAGAGCATTTATACATGGTTCATAACCCCTAACATATTCCCAGCTGTCACCCATATTCCCCTCTTGTGAGAGTGTGGAAAAACAGAATGCCCTACATGGGAGCTGTGCGCGCAGCAACTCCGCAAACCAAGGCATTTTCATGCAGCTGCTTGTCGGGGGGAAGTCCCCTGAGAGTCTTTTCCAGCCTCAGTTACTGACCACCATGCCACCAGGTGTACTTCACCACCGGCATGCTTTATTACATCCCTTTCAAAGGCCGCAGCCTGCAATGTTATATACATACTAGTTACAAGCCAGTTTCCCTACCTTACTTCGGGGAAAGGGCACAGCATTATTATTGACACCAGCCAGTCCTGCCTTCCTTGAGGCACCCTCCTCTCCTCCCCAGCACTGCTGTCTGCTTTGCTAACACAGTCTTGGCTGCTGGGACTACTTCCCTTCTGCCCTATCAGCCCTCAGCTATATCTCTACTCAGTTAATTGGCACCCTTGGCCAACTGCCTGTCTTCCAGTCAGGTCCCAGTTAACGTATGCCAGTGGGGATTTGAGTGACAGGCAGCCGGGTCAGCTCCTAGCTCAGCACTCCCCATTACAGTGTCTAAAAACAGAGGTAGGTGCCTAGCCTTACGCACTGAAATTTGAAAATGATGGTGTAAGTGACTTGGCCAATGCCACACATTGACTGACAGACACTTGATCAACACTTAGGATATTTTCCCTGGATAGTTATGAGTCTCTCTCTCTCTCTCTTTTTTAAACGTTTTTAACCCATTCCCAGACAGGCTTATTTCCAACCTGTGCCTGTTTTCCAAGCTCATTCCAGCAGCTGGGCATATGTTTGTGCTGGACCCTCTTTTTGTTCATTCCCCGGTGAACTGAATGTGTGCCTGTTGTTCCCTGTGCCCCCAGTCCTTTCACGTCATGGCCTGTAGCACATTTAGGTTAGACCTGGTTGAAAAATTATCCAAAAAATCATGAAAAATTCTATTTTTTTAAAAGACGTTTGGATTCAGTGACAGCAATGGGCTGGAAAAACTTGCTGCTGCTGCTGCGGTTGTCTTAATCCTGCTGCATCTGAGGTCCTGGGGTTTTCAAAGGAGTGGGCGAGGGGGAATTCAGATTTGCATGATTTTCCAGCAAGGGTGGAAGACATGCCAGGGTCTTGAAGTGGAGCACTTTTCTTACTCTGCTTTAAGAGCGAATGTTGTTTGCTGTGACTGTTCATGGTGTGGCATTTTTTAGGATGCAGCGTAGGGATGATCACTAAGGAGCTGGAAAGGAGAACATTAGATATTTAACATATAAGGTCAGATGTTCAGCTGGTGTAAACATGTGAAACCTCGTTGACTTCAATAGAGTTGTGTCCATGTACACCAGCAGAGGGTCTGGCTTGCTAGGAATTTTCAAGCTGGGAAGAAGGGGATCACTAGTAGAACCCCTGTGGCTGTGGAGAAAATGGCCAAAATCAAATCCCTGGCACAGATGATATCATGGAAACATGCTTTCTTCCTGAATACACATGGCCCCAAAACAGCTGTTGTTTTGTATCCGGATGGTATGCAGTCTATCCAAATTAAACATTTATATTGTGGAACACTGATGGCCAGATCCTCAACTGGTATTAATTGATTCATTACTTTGCTGCATCCAGGTTGAATTTAAGCTGGGATTGTGCTGCCCAATCCCCCAGTGCACTTAAAGTCATTCAGATTTACACACAGTCCTTCTATTCTGAGGGGCATCAGTTCATGATAATTCCATTTCCTGGCATCTGATTAGCTTTTAAACCAAAACAAGACTTTGCCTCTTATTCTTTGGTTACTTAATTTCCTTAATAGCCTTGCATAATAGGCGGGAACATGTAAAGAGTGTTTTGAAATTCCAAGTAAATTATTTCCATTGGATCATTTTTAGTAACTTTTAAAAATATCTAACAGGTTCTTCATATATACCTGTATCTCCTGGTGGTAGCAATCAGAGATTTGTGCATAGAAAGAAAGCGAAATATTTGAGTTGAGAGCCATCCTTTGGCTCAAAGAGAAGTATTGATTATTATAGTCTCAGTGATTTATTTTTATTATTATAGTACATGAACATTAGTATTCAGTTTAACACAAGATAAGATAAACTGGTTAATTATGTGCAGCTTTTATGGCTGTAATATCCAAAGTCCATCATATAGACTCCCATGCACAGCACACTAGTTGTGTGGCATTTTAAACAAGTGCTTTCAGCATCAAGCATAACACTGATATAAAAACACCTCTCTGCTGTTTTAGGTGCTGATCTTGCATAGACTTATGCTTGGGTTTAAGTTTAGGCATGTGAATAGTCCCACTGAATTCAATTTGCATGCATATAAATCAAACACTTGTGTAAGACTTTGCAGGATTGGGGTATAGTTTTGTACAGACCAACTCACCTTCTGCTGCTCTGTTCAAAGATAGAATGAGCTGGAGCACAAGGACTTAGCTATTTGTTCTTGTCTTGTCCCAGCAAATATATTCACTGGCCCAATAACTAGGAGCCTGATCCCATCATTAGCCTTTTAAAATAAGCGCACATAGAAAATAAAATTGCGGGCCACATCCTCAACTGGTGCAAACTGGCATAGCTCCAATGGCGTCAAAGGGATTCCACTCGTTTACACCAGCTGAGGGTCTGGCGCAGTGTTGAGCCCACTGGAGCTGCACCCGAGGATGGCCCAGCACAGAGACACTTTACCTGTAAAGAATGTGCAGCTTTTCCTGACTAACTCTGGGAAGAGGCAGATCAGCATCTGTTGGGGGAAAAAACAGTTTAAATTGTGTTGGCTTTAAAATAATAACCCATGCAAAGGTCAAACGAAATTTTAAGGCAACCACAGCAGATGCGAGCAAACAATAGGACTATAATTTATACACAGAATGAGATTTCCAGAGCCACATAAAGTGTTTAGATGGCCAAAGCCCCTCAATTTGGGTGTCTTTGAAAATCTCAGCTAAATACAACCCCAGGCCCCAACTGATCTATCCTAGTTCCACACTCCTCCCTCAAGTCATAACTCACTGTTTTCCTCCTGTCTTCTCCTCTCCTCCCTCCCGTCTTTCTCTTCAGCTTGAAGTGGAGCACTAGCCCTGCAGACTTGTGGCTCCCTCTCTGATTTCCAACGCACAGTCTTAGCACTGTGTGTTTCTCTCACTCAAACAACAGCGTTGCCAGGGAGCAGGGAGGGGAAGCAAGGGGCTCCAGACTCAGTGCAGAGGCAAACGGCCTGATAGTTATCTGGATCCTGCGGATGGGTGGGAGCAGAGGTGCATGATCATTGGGTGAAGAATGTCATTCATTCATTCATGCCCGTCACCCCAACCGGGGTATGGGCTGCCAACCACAGATCTCCATAGTCTTCTATCCTGGGCCATTCGCTCTAGCTGGTTCCAGGTATAGTCCATTTTTTTGCTATCAACCTGAAGGTCGCGTCGCCAGGTATTTCTTGGGCGGCCTCTTTTCCGCTTGCCTTGGGGGTTCCACTGCAGTGCCTGTCTGGTGATGTTGGTTGGCTGCTTGCGTAGTGTATGTCCTATCCAGCCCCACCTTCTCCTTCTAATTTCTTCCTCTGCTGGGAGTTGATGTGTCCTCTCCAAGAGGTGGATGTTACTGATGGTGTCTGGCCAGCGGATCTGGAGAATCCTTCTGAGGCAGCTATTAATGAAGGTCTGGATCTTCCTGGTGGTTGTTTTGGTTGTCCTCCAGGTTTCAGCTCCATACAGTAAGACTGATTTCACGTTGGAGTTGAACAGTCGAATCTTTATTGCCAAAGACAGCTCTCTGGAGCTCCAGATGTTCTTGAGCTGTAAGAAGGCTGCTCTTGCCTTACCAATCCTTACTTTGATGTCTGCGTCTGTGCCACCCTGCTGGTCGATGATGCTACCTAGGTAGGTGAAGGACTGCACTTCTTCCACGGGGCTTCCATTCAGTGTGACTGGGTCGTTGCTGATGGAATTGATCCTAAGGATCTTGGTCTTGTCCTTGTGGATGTTGAGGCCAACCTGTGATGACGTGGCTGCCACTACGTTGGTCTTCTCTTGCATCTGCTGTTTACTGTGCGAAAGGAGTGCAAGGTCGTCGGCAAAGTCCAGGTCATCAAGCTGGGTCCACAATGACCATTGGATTCCATTCCTACGCTTGTAAGTGGATGTCTTCATAATCCAATCGATGACGAGAAGAAAGAGAAGTGGTGACAACAAGCATCCTTGTCTGACTCGGTTCGCACCTGGAAGCTGTTTGTGAGCTGCCCTCCATGGATCACTCTACAGTGTATGCCGTCGTATGAATTCTTGATCAGGTTGACCACCTTTGCTGGGATGCCATAGTGCCGAAGGAGCTTCCAGAGGGTCTCGATCCACGCTATCGAATGCTTTCTCATAGTCAACAAAGTTGATGTACAATGAGGAGTTCCACTCCATAGACTGCTCGACTATGATGCGGAGCGTTGCTATCTGGTCCGTGCATGATCTGTTCTGCCGGAAACCTGCCTGTTCATCTCGTAGCTGTGGATCGACGGCATCCTTCATTCTCTCTAAGAGGACTCGGTTGAAGACCTTCCTGGCACCGACAGGAGTGTGATTCCTCTATAGTTGGCACAGTTGCTGAGGTCTCCTTTCTTGGGGATTTTGATGAGATATCCTCTTTCCAGTCAGCCGGAATCACTTCTTCTTCCCATATTTTCTCAAAGAGGGGGTACAGCATTTCCACTGAAGCATCCAGGTCTGCTTTCAGGGCCTCTGCTGGGATATCGTCAGGTCCAGCCGCCTTCCTGTTCTTCATCATGGTGATGGCTTTTCTGATCTCGTCTCTGGTTGGTTTATCGCAATTGATTGGGAGGTCCTCGTTGGCTGGGTCGATGTCTGGTGGATTTGGTGGTGCTGGTCTGTTCAGGAGTTCCTCAAAGTGCTCCGCCCATCTGTTCATCTGTAGTTCTATTCCTGTTATAGACTTTCCCTGCTTGTCTTTAACGGGACGTTCTGGCTTGCTGAACTTTCCAGACAGTCGCTTGGTAGTATCGTACAGCTGTTTCATGTTACCGCTGTATGCTGCCTGCTCTGCTTCTGCTGCCAGTCCATCCACATAATCTCTCTTGTCCTTCCTAATATTCCTCTTCACTGCTCTGTGGGCTTCAGCATACTCTTTTTGAGCTTTGGCCTTTGCTGCTCTAGTCCTGCTGTTGTTGACTGCTGCCTTCTTCTTCTTTCTGTCTTCTATCTTTGTCAAGGACTCTGCTGTGATCCACTCTTTCTGCTGGTGTTTCTTAATTCCAAGCACTTCCTGGCATGCAGACCTAAGTGTGTCTCTCACTTTCTGCCATCTGTTGAGTACACTGTCTTCCTCTTCCTCAGACCGATCCTGTAGTACTGAAAACTTATTCTTCAGCGTCAATCCAAGATCTTCCTTGGTCTTATGGTCCTTCAGAAGGTTGACGTTGTACTTCGCTCTTCTGTCTGACGCGTCTATCCAGTTCTTCTTCAGCTTCAGCTTCAATCTGGCCACCACTAAGTGATGGTCGGACGCCACGTCTGCTCCTCTTCTAACTCTAACGTCCTGCAAGGATCTTCTGAACTTCTTGCTAATGCAGACATGGTCGATCTGGTTTTCTGTCATGCCTGCTGGCGATACCCAGGTACTCTTGTGGATCCGCTTGTGAGGAAAGATGCTGCCTCCTATGACCAGGTTGTTAAGTGCACACAGATCCACAAATCTCTCTCCATTCTCACTCATCTCTCCCAGAGCATGGGTCCCCATGACTTGTTCGTATCCTGTGTTATCAGGTCCAATTTTGGCATTAAAGTCTCCCATAAGGATGGTAATGTCTTTGTCTGGGAGAGTCTCTAATATTTTCTGGAGTCTGTTGTAAAAATAGTCTTTGCCCTCCTCTTCACTGTCATTGGTTGGAGCATAGCACTGAACAACATTCATCTTAATCATCTTCATTTTAGTTCTGAAGAATGCTGTGATGATCCTGGGACCATGTGCCTCCCAACCAATCAGTGCTCTCTGTGCCTGCTTGGACAACATGAAGCCTACTCCCTGTGTGTGGTGTGCGTCGCTCTCAACAGTAGAGATTCTGTCTTCGGTGTAGTTAATCCACCTCCCTGAGAGGTGGTAGCTAGGTTGATGGTTCCAGCAACCTAGCACTGGCTACACGGGAACTTAGGTCAGCTTAACTACCCGCGGAAGGGTGTGCATTTTTCATACCCTTGAGCAACGTAAATTTTCTAGTTTAGACTAGCCCTTAGTTGCCACCTCCTTATTTCTCTGAATCGCAAACCATTAATTCCTATGAGCTGCAGGAGCACCCCTTTGGGAGAGCAGGAGGAGTCCCGTGACAGAGCCGCACAAGCCCTGACTCTCACACCTGTAACTCTACCTGTAACTGGCCGAGCCGTCAGTGGATGGCGGCCCTAGGCTGGATTTGCGTTTACTCCGATGCCTCCCACCACCGAGCTGGTGTGTGGCTTCAATTTGTCAGCTTGATTTACTCTGACAAAGTCACATAGCCCTTCCCCGTGCCGGGAATCACCCTGGGACTCCAGGTAGAAACAAAGTGACTCTGTTTGGCAATCTCTTACCAGAAAGGCCAGCTGATTGCAGTTATAGCGCTGCCTGCAGGCTACTGAGTTTGAACCTTATAGCAGCAAATATCCAATGGAAGGAAATGTGCTAATCGTTATAGAACCTTCTGTCCATCCACACCTGTTCTTTTCCCCTGGGCTATATCACCATTGATCGCCTCCTTTTTAGCACTCACGGTTTCTCTCCTGCATGCGGCGATAACTGTACATGAAGTTATGCACCCGCCGCTGTGTGCACTCCATTTTAAAATGTGAAATTCTGTGCTACCGATAACAGATGCATTCTGGCACCTTGGGAGAGACGGACTCTGAGCACTGAGGCTTCTTCACACCCCTTATGGCACAATTTACACTGTGCTTCTTACGTTTTCGTTTAAAGTGATGGCAACCATGCATCCAAACATACCGGGCATGGGAGTCAAAACTCCTCACCAGTGCTTCCCCGTGCAACTGGCACGCTCTCACTGCATCGCCCTCACCATTTAAATGGAGTATGGACATTTAAAAGACGGCCACTGGAGCCGATGCACTAGGAATGAGAGTGGAATCTGGCTGCATGTTCTGCTGCATTTGTCCATTGCCCCATTTGGACAAAGACAGACTTTTGGGCAGTCCACACCCCACTGCTGCAGGACATGGCCCGGGGACACCAGTTAACGTGCAGATGTTTAGGTGGTAACTCTGAGTATCAGTGGAAGAACAGCATTCCCACCCAGCCCATTTCTAGTTCCTACGGCTCCTGGGAGGCTCAAGTGTCATATAGTTGACCTCCCAATGACAGTGATGCCACCTGTGGCTGTTCTAGCTTGAGCAGAGTGCTCAGTTCAATCAAAAGGCCGTTTCCCCCTGCAAAGTGTGAGACCTGAACGTCCAAGCCAGGCTCTGAAAATCAAAGGGCTTTTTACATGAGCAATAAAGATTCTGCCATCAGGACATCCAGAATTTGGCAATTCTGCCACTGATGCAACAGACAGAAGAGACTCCACCTTGCTTTTCCAGAGCTGGCTCAATCTGCAGTGGGAACTTCAAGCAAAAACTGGGTCAGCGAAGGAAGCAGGTGTGACCTAAGACAGTTTTTAAAACCGAGTGCACCCAGCTGCGGGTGCATAACTTCATGCACAATCAACACCCTTGCGGGTGATAATATGATCCAAACTGAACACATCATTTTAATCTTTTCTGGCTTCCCCACTTTTTTTTCCAGTTGGGTTTTACTAGAGGTTTCATGGGTCTTAAACAATGAGGTTAATATCTGAGTATAAATGCACAGGCTAGATGCCTAACATGTCCAGTGTTGTTTTCTTCCACCACCTGGAATTCAGGAGCTAACCGAGCATGTAAAACCTACAAGGGATGAGAGGTATTGTTTCAGAAGTTCTTAGCATCGGCTGCAGACTCAGACAAAGTCAGTTTTCCTTTGCAGGCCTTTTGAAAATTCTAAGGCTCTGAACTGAATCGACAGAAAATACCTTTTTTCCCATGCAAACAACATTGTAATAGTGGTTATAGTTCAGTCACGGGAAAACAGAATTAGAACCCATTTGGATATAAGCTCAAAGGCTCGCACTGTGTATGGACACTTGCCTTTCCGTGCAGGCTTTCAGCAAAGAGCACTTTATGGGAAATACTGTTTGCTGAACGTGTAACACTGCTCACATGGATGGATAGGACACAGACATTCATGTGCAGAAAAACTCACACCAAAAACTTCAAACATGCGAACAAGCACATTGCCACAGCACACAAGGGTCACTGCATGAAAACACCTAGCTGCGTCCCCAAGATAACGCATCACACAAGCAAACAAAGAGTGGAGGGAAAAACCAGTGGATTCAAATAAGGTGCAGTTCCAACCCCTTCCAGTTTACCTCTGGCTGTGAGTGTGTGGCTGGCACACAGACATGCTAAAGTACTTACTGTGTGTCAAGCAGGAGTTCTGGAGTGCGATGCTGCTTCCTTCCTCCGATGATTGGACTCTGTGAGCCAAAGAGCCCCTGTTTGCCTGTTTTATGCCTTGCCTTAGTGCTGATGTCACAGACAAAGCCAGCCCTGGACAAAGCCAGGGCATTGTCACGTCAGCTCCCCTCCCCATAACCCATTATGTTAATTTGTATCAAATCAAGAAAGGGATTTTCATGACTCATGAGGGCGCCTATTTTATCTTGGGATTCTAATATTTTCTTCATTTGGACAAATCAGATAGCTTGGAAATACGCTAATCTTTCCCCCACTTGGGCCATTATTTCCCACGTAAGGAGCTGGACCTCATCAGGGAATGTATGTTGTGCAGACGCATTCCACAAGGCGCGCACTGGTACGTATCTGCATGTGGTTGCTGAATTAAGCTAAGGTGGTGTAAATCCCACTTGGTGCTTCTATGTTAGGAGTTTGTATCAGTGTCAATTTCTTTACTGCCGACAAGCCTGTACAGTTCCTCCATCCCAAACCTAGGCCCAGGCCCGTCCACTTCATTGGGGCTCAGCTCAGCTCCCTGAGGGGCTCTCAAAGTGTCCAGTTCAGGTACTGACCGGCCCCAAATTTTGTCACCTCCTACCCATCTGGAGCTCCTCAGTCTGGGGCACGGTCGCTGGCTTAGCAGATTTCCCTCTGTCTCTGTGTCCAGTTCAGTCAGTCCATCTCTCTCCTGCTTTCATCTCCCAAAGGGGTGGGGGTGGGGAGGAGTCCACGTCCCTGCTGCTGGAGAAACCCTCACAAAGCTGTTGCCGCTCCTGGCAAAGCTCTCAGCACCAGCCTTGTAGCCTGGTGCCACATGCAGCTCATTCCCCCTTCCCCTCGGCTACCGGTGTCCTTTTAAATTCTTCCTCCGCTGGGAGCAGGCCCTGCACCTGTTGAGGGGCAGGGCACCCCTAGTCCAATACTGGATCAGTGAGGGGCCCGTACACCCCATCACCGTGAACAGCGTATCCCCCCTTCCTCCTCCGCAAATCAGCCTGGGCTGACAAAAGCCAAGAGAGTAACATGCCGTAAGAACAGCTGGTCCAGGGGAGGAAGCTCATTCAGCCCTGAGACAGAGCATGCTGGGACTTTTAAGAAACTGTTCTGATAGCATTGAACAGCTTAATCTTTAGCAGAATGCTGCGTGTCTAAGGAATGGCAGAGTAGTGATGCTTAGTGCTACAGAGTAACCACCTTTGTGAGGCCAATAAAAGATAAAGTAGCTACAAAGCTAGAAGCAACTGATTTGAACTAACCCCAAACCTGGGAGGGGAGTTAACATGGAAATAGGGTGCCCTGATATTATAGGGACAGTCCCGATATTTTGGGCTTTGTCTTATATAGGCGCCTATTACCCCTTACCCCCGTCCCAATTTTTCACACTTGCTGTCAGGTCACCCTACCTGGTAATGAGAAATGTCTAAGAAAAGCTTAACAAAAAGGGATCAATACATTTGCGAAACCAATGGAAGCTGAAGCTGCATTGTCCGGCACTGGAGGCAAGTGTGACGAAATCACTGCGTGTTTTGCCGTTATCAGGATCTGTTAGACCTACTGGCTGAGTAAGTGAATGTCTCTATCCAACAAGTGGAAAACATGCTGGAGAAGGAGGCCTGTTCGTGTATGTAGCGGCAGGACAAAATGACATGGCTGGGATATTGACTGCCTTTGGAAATCTGTCTTCAGCAAGAGAGACAATGAGAAGATGTTTGGGCAATTAATAAGAAATGGCGACATGTTAGAAACCTAAACAGCAGGTCCTACTTAGCATCAAAGTGGGTCCAAATAGTTAAAATTGCTCCTGCCAGCGAGGCCAGTCCTGCCGTCTGCAATAATGATTTTTCTGTTTGGTTTGCTGATTTTTTTGTGTGTGCGCAAAACTGCCAGTGAAGCAAAAAGTCAGTTATTTGCCCAATACTAAGTGCAACTAAATAGGCTCCAGTGGTGAGAGTATCAATTTCCAAGGAGCAATTCCTTTCCTTTCATAACAACCATGGCTATTCTGGTCCGGTAACAGTCAGTATGGACGTGACTGACATCCATGCCTAAGAGCTATTAAAGTTGCTGGGCATCTGGATCCTGAATCCCCACTGCAGCTTGAGATCCCTTCCGCTCTTGCCGCCTGCCCCAGAGCATTTCCCCTCACAGCACCATTTGGCTTTCACTCTTCAGTTGAGTTTCCCGCCACTTTCTCCAGGCTTCTGCCCTTACACTGGTTTTACTTTATTTTTTCTCTTTTATTCTTTCATTTCTTTCCCCCGGTTTGGGTAAACCTACCCTGTACTTGACCCTCCACACCCTCTAACCGCTTCCCACTAGAGCCTCCCTTCTCTCATGACTTGTAGGTCACACTCTGCAGTTTCTGGGTCTCCCTCTCCCAGGCTCCCTGCTCCTGGGGAGCCTCCAGCTTCTCCCCCAAACCCCAACTCCTAATTCATTCTGTGTCCCTGCCACCCCCACATCTGCCTGTCCCCAGCCCGGCTGTCAATTCTCCTCCTCAACCCTCCCATCACTTCTGCCCCAGCCCCTCCCTCAGTTCTGCCCCTGCAGCCCCACGTCTGCCCTCAGGGCCCCTCTGCTCCTGTTGTGGGGGGCAGGGGGCTGCAAGGTGGAAGTTTTGCCTAGGGCGCAAAATATCCTTGCACCGGCCCTGCTGCTTGGGCTGCTCCATCCTCAGCGGCAGAGACACAGCAATGAAGGGGCCAGAAGCTTTTGGTGAGGAGGGATCAGAAGAGGCAGGTACCAGCTTTAAACCCCAGAGGGAAGCTCCCTCCCCTAATGCAGCCTCAACGCCCAGGCCAGGAAACAGAGACTTATTGGTACTGTTTGAAGACAGGATACTGGACTATGTGGACCTTTGATCTGACCACTCGGGCCATTCTGATGTTCT
Organism: Mauremys reevesii; assembly: GCF_016161935.1. Taxonomy (NCBI): domain Eukaryota; kingdom Metazoa; phylum Chordata; order Testudines; family Geoemydidae; genus Mauremys; species Mauremys reevesii. Next base: position 63,726,783 of record NC_052631.1, read on the forward strand.
TATAACTAACCGAGCTGTATCTGCCCCCCACTGTAACCCACTAGACCCCAGTCCCCTCCTAGAGCTGGGATCGAACCCAGGACTCCTGGCAGGGTCTCTCCCGACAGAGTTAGTAATAAAGGAAGAATATACAGTCACATTTTAACCATTTTAACCAGTGTCCCTACAGTGATTTTCAGACCACATTAGTATTAGAGCTCAGTGGGTCTAATATCGATTTAATTTTCTTTCTTTTATAAAGAAATTAGATACAGGGCTCCTGCCAGCTCATTGCTAACTTCCCTGCCAAAACACTGGAGTTTTCAGGTGCGCAAGTAGCCCCTGGAATCATGGTTAAATTACCCTCCCCCCCACCATTTGAAATGGGGCTCCTGTGTGCACAGTCCCCTACCGTGCTCCCCCAGAAGAGCTGCATTAACAGGCAACTCTGCAATTGACCCCCAGGCCTCTCTAGTTCCTTGGCCACATGTATCCTGTCCCTATTCTGGCGGCTAATCCGGAAAAAGAGCTCGCCCCTGCTCCCACCTGAGGGACGTCTTGGGTTGAGATCACCTGATCCAAGCAGGCAGTAGGGACAGAATCTGAGACTTGAAGCTCCTAGAGTGACCTCTTACCTTTATAGACCTGCCCTTCAGCCATCCCCAGCTATTTTCAAGTGTAACGTGATCGTAACAAGACCCATTTGAAACCCTTCACCACACAAGACAAAGCCTGTAGGATTCCTCATTAACTATTTATTTCTCCTCCCCTGGCTCCCTACAGCCACTAGCCACCTTCGAGCTTTCCCTCTTCTCTCCCAGGCTCTGATCACTTGATTGCAGCAGCTCAGCGGCTGGTCCAGCTTTGCTCTTTCACTTCCATTCTTCACTTCTTTGGGTGGCTGCATTTGCAACCGAGCAGCCTGATGGAAATCCCTGAGTCCTCTGTCTCGGCAGGCAGGCCAAGCAGCCAAGGGAGGTTAGCCTGAACTGTCAGGAGTGGAGGCTTGGCCCATAGGGTAGGGTTACCATATTGGAACTGTCAAAAAAGAGGACACTCCATGGGTGGGGGAGGGGTTTAAATGCTCCAGACAGACGCCTCGCAGGTAGGGTTGGGGGCGTGTAAGAGTCCGGTGTGGGGGCTCGGCCCTCTCGGGTGTGGCCGGGAGCCAGGCCGCGTCACTACACGGCCTAAATCAGCAGTTCAGTCTCCGAAGGTCCAAGGGCTCAGACCCTCAGGCAGGGCTGAGCAGAAATAAACAGTCAACGAAGCCCAAGCCCTCAGTCAGGACGGGGCAGCAAACAGCAGTTCTAGGCTCAGACCCTCAGGCAGGGGCTGAGCACCCAGAGTCAGTAAAGCCCTAGCCCTAGTCAGGGCGGGGCAATAAGCAGTAGTTCAAGGGGCTCAGATCTTTAAGCAGGAGCTGAGCAAACAACAATAGTTCAGGGCTCAGGTCCTCGAAGCAGGAGCTGAGCAGCAACAATAGGTGAGTCCAGACTTCTGGGTCTGAGCTCCAATGTGAGGGGGAGACTGCCACCCGTGAGGCGGTGGCATGGGGGGGACACAGGCCCACCCACTCCACTGTGTCCCAGACCCAGTTAGTCTGCTGCTGTGTCAGTGGGGTCCTGACCGCAACACACTGACATCGGCTCGAAATCTGCAGTAGCCAGACTGGGGTCAGCTACCCCCGGGCTACATCCCATCTCCCCCTCCATGGGTACCTGCTCATCGCGGGTGTCCGCAGCGGGGTCCCATACCATGGGCTCCTCGTCGTGCTGAGGGCTGGCTAGGTCGGGCTGCTCCTCAGGACACGGGTCGGGGGGACGCTCGGGCAGCTCCTTGGGGTAACGGGCTCGGGGCAGGCTCGGCCAGTTCTCCTCGGGGTACCGGGCTCGGGGCAGGCTCGGCCAGTTCTCCTCGGGGTACCGGGCTCGGGGCAGGCTCGGCCAATTCTCCTCAGGGTACCGGGCTCGGGGAAGGCTCGGCCAGTTTTCCTCTCGATACCGGGCTCGGGGAAGGCTCGGCCAGTTCTCCTCTCAATACCGGGCTCAGGGAAGGCTCGGCCAGTTCTCCTCTGGATACCGGGCTCGGGGCAGGCTCGGCCAGTTCTCCTCAGGATACCGGGCTCGGGGCAGGCTCGGCCAGTGCTCCTCTGGATACCGGGCTCGGGGCAGGCTCGGCCAGTTCTCCTCTCGGTACCGGGCTCGGGGCAGGCTCGGCCAGTTCTCCTCTCGATACCGGGCTCGGGGCAGGCTCGGCCAGTTCTCCTCTGGATACCGGGCTCGGGGCAGGCTCGGCCAGTTCTCCTCAGGGTATCGGGCTCGGGGAAGGCTCGGCCAGTCTTCTTCAGGGTACCGGGCTTGGGGCAGGCTCGGTCCAGCAGGAGCTCGGTCAGGAGCGTCTGTCCTCTCCGGCTGCCGGGCTGCAACTGAGCGCTGGGCCGGGGCTTTTATACTTCCTGTCCCGCCCCTTGACTTCCAGGGGGCGGGGACAGGTGGCAGTGGCTCCGCCCACTGTGGCAGCTGTTCTGGCTCCTCCCTCTCGGGTGCGGCCGGGAGCCAGGCCGCCTCACTACACGGCCCCCCCCTCAAGGCTGGCTCCCGTGCAGCGGGGCCAGCCCCTTCCATACCCCCCAGCCGGGAGAGGAAGTCCGCGTTAGCATGGTCCTTCCCAGCCCGATGACGCACAGTGAAGGCATAGGGCTGCAGGGCCAAGTACCACCGCTGCAGCTGCATATTATGGTCCTTCATGCGAGCCAACCACTGGAGGGCGGAATGGTCGGTGACCAAGGTGAAGGGGGCTCCCAGGATGTAATACCTCAGGGCTTCACAGGCCCACTTCACAGCGAGGGCTTCCTTTTCGACCACCGCGTAGTTTTTCTCTCGGGGGAACAGCTTCCGGCTGATGTAAAGAACCGGATGCTCTTCCCCCTCTACTTCTTGGGAAAGGACGGCCCCAAGTCCCACTTCCGAGGCGTCTGTCTGTAAAACAAATGTCCGGTGGAAATCAGGACTATACAAGACTGGCTCGCTGCAGAGGCTCGTCTTGAGTGTCTGAAAGGCCTCGTCGCACTCGCGGGTCCATTTCACCTGCCGCGGGCTATCATTTGTCAGGAGCCCCGGTAAGGGGGCTGCAATTGCCGCGAATTGAGGAATAAATCGTCTGTAATACCCTGCCAGCCCCAGAAACTGGCGCACCTGGCGCTTCGTGGCTGGCGGGGGGCAGGTTGCGATGGCCTGGACCTTGCCGACAAGAGGTTTTACCTTCCATGCCCGATAGTATACCCCAGGTACGTGGTCTCTTGTCAGCCGATGCGACATTTCTTAGGGTTGGCTGTTAACGCGGCCTTCCGCAGGGACCTCAGGACGGCTGCAACCCTTTCTAGGTGGTTCTCCCACTGAGGACTGTAAATGACCACATCATCTAGATAGGCGGCCTCGTAGTCCTGATGTGGCTGGAGGAGGCGGTCCATTAGGCGCTGAAAGGTGGCCGGAGCGCCATGGAGGCCAAAGGGCATCCGGATAAACTGGTATAGGCCCGTGGGTGTGGCGAACGCAGTCTTCTCCTTGGAGGCTGGTTCCAGGGGGATCTGCCAGTACCCTTTGCTTAGATCAAGGGTGGTGATATAGCGGGCCTCCCCTAAGCGGGCCAACAGCTCATCTATCCGAGGCATGGGATAGGCATCGAACTTGGAGATAGCATTAACGTGCCTAAAGTCGATACAGAATCTCTGTGAGCCGTCGGGCTTCGGTACCAGCACTACAGGGCTGCGCCATTCACTTTGAACCATCGCAATCACCCCTAGATCCAGCATAGCTCGTACCTCCTCCTCAACGACCTGCCTCCTGTGATACGGCAAGGGCCTGGTCGCGCCCCGGATCACCACCCCAGGCTCTGTCTGGATCCTATGGTATACCAGGGTGGTGTATCCCAGTTGGCCCGTAAAGGTGCGGGAAAAGGCTTGCAGGAGGCACCGGGTCTGCTTGAGTTGGTCGTCTGTTAGGGTCTCCCCGAGCTGGGGTTCCCCGGGGTCCTCGGTATGGGCTACCTGGGGTCCTAGCTCAGGTTCTGGCGGGTAGGGGTTGATCAGGAGACCTTCACATTCCCGCCAGGGCTTGAGGAGGTTGACATGGTACCGTTGGGTCTTCTTTTTCCGGTCCGGCTGATTGATTTCATAATTAACCGGGCCCACCTTCCGAACCACCTCATATGGCCCTTGCCACCGGGCCAGGATCTTCGATTCACTGGAGGGAAGAAGGAGTAATACCCGGTCTCCGGGTTGAAAGTCCCGAGTCTGGGCGTCCCGGTTATAAGTCTGGGCCTGCGTGTCCTGGGCGGCTTTCAAGTTCTCCTGCGCCAGGGCCCCCGCCTGCTTAAGGCGCTCCTGAAGCTGGAGTATGTACTTTAAGAGGACCTGGGCCGGCGATGGGGCTTGCTCCCAGGTTTCCCTCATGAGATCCAGCAGGCCCCGAGATCGCCGACCGTACAGCAACTCAAAGGGTGAGAACTTGGTTGAAGACTGGGGGACTTCCCGCACCGCCAGGAGCAGGGGTGGAAGGAACTGGTCCCATCGGCGAAGGTCCTCCTGGGGGAACCTACGCAACATCTCTTTCAGCGTCCGATTGAATCTTTCAACCAGCCCATCTGTCTGGGGATGGTAAACGGACGTCCGGAGTTGCTTTATCCCCAAGAGTTCGCACACCTGCTAGAGCAGCCGTGACGTAAAGTTGGTCCCCTGATCCGTGAGGATCTCCCGGGGCAGGCCGACACGGGAGAAGACCTTCACCAGCTCAGCTGTGATGGTGCGGGCTGTGATGGTCCGGAGAGGGATTGCTTCGGGGAACCTGGTAGCATAGTCCATTATCACCAAAATGTACTGGAACCCTGCGCTGCTCTTAGGGAGAGGCCCCACCAGGTCCATGGCCACACGTTCAAAGAGGGTCTCAATCAGAGGCATCGGGACCAGCGGTGCCTTGGGAGTTCGTGCTGGGGCAGCCAACTGGCATTCCGGGCAAGAGTTGCAATAATTCTTTACCTCCTGGTGTACCCCTGGCCAGAAAGAGCGCCCCAGGATCCGAGCCAGGGTCTTCTCGTGACCGAGGTGCCCGGCCGCAGGGATGTCGCGGGCCAGTTTCATGACCGCCCGGCGGTGACACCGAGGCACGAGGAGTTGTGTCCGGGTATCCCACTTGCGGGGGTCCCTCTCGACGCGATACAGGCGCTCCTGCCGCAACTCAAAGTGCGGCCACTGCGCCGCTCGATGGGGGTCGAGGACTGTCCCATCCACGGAGGCCAGCTGGTCGTATGTCCGCGTGAGTGTAGGGTCGGCCTGTTGATCCCGGCAAAAGTCTGTGGGCGCCGAGGGATCCTCCCCCACTCCGGGGGGAGGATCTTCACGTCCTTCCGTCGGGTTGGTGTGGTCGGGGGCTTTCACCTCGTCTTCCTCAGTCTCTGGGGCCTCCCCTTCCAAGGCTGGCGTGACCTGCAGGCTGCCCTCGGCGTGGCGGCGTAGTACGGCGGGGAACTCGGGCCAGTCCCGACCCAGGATCACCGGGTACGCCAGCCGTGGAGCGAGTCCCACTGTCATCAGCTGGGTGACCCCATCAATAGTCAGTTGGGCCCTGGTACTTGGGTAGGGCCGTATATCCCCGTGGATACACTGCAGCTGAATCTTCCCCAGGCGGTTGTCAGCCTGCGGGCCCATGGTTTGGCAGACCAGTGTCTGGCCGCAGCCTGAATCGAGGAGGACCACCGTCGGGCGCCCCTCAACGACCACGGGCACGGTGATCTTGGCCGCTTGCCAACGCCGGGCACGGCCTTCCCATGAGTAAACCTGGCCAAAGGTACACTCCAGTCCTGGGCAGTCCCGCTGTAAATGGCCATACTCTCCACAGGAGAAACAGGGCCCCAGGTCTGCTCGTCCCGTCCGTGACCGGGTCCCGGGGTTACCTCCGGGCGGGTTCCGGTAGTCCCCTCTCGCCACGGGAACCGGGGTCCGAGCGGGTCTCCCGGAGGACATGGCAGTACGGGTCCGGGCCTCCGCTCCACGGGAGGAAACTTGTACATCTGTGAGGGTGGGCGCCCCCTTCTTTTCTGGGTTGGGGCGCTCCGTCCGGGGCGGGGCTGTCCGGCCAGCCGAGCCCAGCGGGGTTTCAGCCGCGAGGAAGTCCTCCATTAACGTAATGGCCGCGGCCACTGTCGCCGGCCTATGGCGGAGGACCCAGGCTCTTCCTCGTGGCGGGAGTACATGGGCAAACTGCTCCAATACTACCTGCTCCATCAGCTCCTCTGATGTCCGGCGTTCGGGCTGTAGCCACTTTTTGCAGGTCTCTCGAAGCTCCTGGGCCACTATCCGAGGTCGGGCCCCTGGAGGATACGCCAGGCTTCTAAACCGCTGTCGGTAGGTCTCTGGACTCACATCCAGGGCGTCTAGGATAGCGGCTTTCACCTGGCTGTAGTCCTGGGCTGCCTCCACAGACAAGCCTCGATAGACCGTCTGAGCAGTCCCCGTTAAGTATGGGGCCAGGATGGTGGCCCATTGGTCCTGGGCCCAGCCCGCGACGACGGCCACCCGCTTGAATGTGACGAGAAAGGCTTCGGGGTCGTCGCCAGGCCCCATCTTCGTCAGCCGAATTGGGGGGCTGGGCCGCGGGGCCCCTGCAGCATCTCCTGGCTGAGGTTCCCCTGGTCGAGTCAGCACCGCTGCGAGCTGCTGGACACATTGCCGCTGGAAGTCCTGGTGCTGGGTAACCAGGTCTTGAATGAGCTGCCGTTGTTGCGAACCTAGCTGCTCGACGAGCTGCTGCTGCTGTTGCGACTGGGCCACCTGTTGTCGCTCCTGGCTCTCCGTCATGAGGGCAGGAGCTGGGACAGATCCATCTCTCTGGCGGGAGGCCTCTCTCCCGCGGCCCCCTTTTCACCAGCGTCAAGAGCTCGCGCCCACATCCTGGGCGAGAGGTCCTCAGAGAAGGCACCACGTGTAAGAGTCCGGTGTGGGGGCTCGGCCCTCTCGGGTGTGGCCGGGAGCCAGGCCGCATCACTACACGGCCTAAATCAGCAGTTCAGTCTCCGAAGGTCCAAGGGCTCAGACCCTCAGGCAGGGCTGAGCAGAAATAAACAGTCAACGAAGCCCAAGCCCTCAGTCAGGGTGGGGCAGCAAACAGCAGTTCTAGGCTCAGACCCTCAGGCAGGGGCTGAGCACCCAGAGTCAGTAAAGCCCTAGCCCTAGTCAGGGCGGGGCAATAAGCAGTAGTTCAAGGGGCTCAGGTCCTTAAGCAGGAGCTGAGCAAACAACAATAGTTCAGGGCTCAGATCTTTAAGCAGGAGCTGAGCAAACAACAATAGTTCAGGGCTCAGATCTTTAAGCAGGAGCTGAGCAAACAACAATAGTTCAGGGCTCAGATCTTTAAGCAGGAGCTGAGCAGCAATAATAGTTCAGGGCTCAGGTCCTTAAAGCAGGAGCTGAGCAGCAACAATAGTTCAGGGCTCAGGTCCTTAAGCAGGAGCTGAGCAGCAATAATAGTTCAGGGCTCAGGTCCTTAAAGCAGGAGCTGAGCAGCAACAACAATAGTTCAGGGCTCAGGTCCTTAAGCAGGAGCTGAGCAGCAACAACAATAGTTCAGGGCTCAGGTCCTTAAAGCAGGAGCTGAGCAGCAACAACAATAGTTCAGGGCTCAGGTCCTTAAGCAGGAGCTGAGCAAACAACAATAGTTCAGGGCTCAGGAGCTGAGCAGCAATAATAGTTCAGGGCTCAGATCTTTAAGCAGGAGCTGAGCAAACAACAATAGTTCAGGGCTCAGATCTTTAAGCAGGAGCTGAGCAGCAATAATAGTTCAGGGCTCAGGTCCTTAAAGCAGGAGCTGAGCAGCAACAACAATAGTTCAGGGCTCAGGTCCTTAAGCAGGAGCTGAGCAGCAATAATAGTTCAGGGCTCAGGTCCTTAAAGCAGGAGCTGAGCAGCAACAACAATAGTTCAGGGCTCAGGTCCTTGGCAGGAGCGGAGCAGCAATAATAGTTCAGGGCTCAGGTCCTTAAAGCAGGAGCTGAGCAGCAACAACAATAGTTCAGGGCTCAGGTCCTTAAGCAGGAGCTGAGCAAACAACAATAGTTCAGGGCTCAGGTCCTTAAGGAGGAGCTGAGCAGCAATAATAGTTCAGGGCTCAGATCTTTAAGCAGGAGCTGAGCAAACAACAATAGTTCAGGGCTCAGATCTTTAAGCAGGAGCTGAGCAGCAATAATAGTTCAGGGCTCAGGTCCTTAAAGCAGGAGCTGAGCAGCAACAACAATAGTTCAGGGCTCAGGTCCTTAAGCAGGAGCTGAGCAGCAACAACAATAGTTCAGGGCTCAGGTCCTTAAAGCAGGAGCTGAGCAGCAATAATAGTTCAGGGCTCAGGTCCTTAAGCAGGAGCTGAGCAAACAACAATAGTTCAGGGCTCAGGTCCTTAAGGAGGAGCTGAGCAGCAATAATAGTTCAGGGCTCAGGTCCTTAAAGCAGGAGCTGAGCAGCAACAACAATAGTTCAGGGCTCAGGTCCTTAAAGCAGGAGCTGAGCAGCAATAATAGTTCAGGGCTCAGGTCCTTAAGCAGGAGCTGAGCAGCAATAATAGTTCAGGGCTCAGGTCCTTAAAGCAGGAGCTGAGCAGCAACAACAATAGTTCAGGGCTCAGGTCCTTAAGCAGGAGCTGAGCAGCAACAACAATAGTTCAGGCTCAGGTCCTTAAAGCAGGTTCTGAGCAGGAAGAACAATAGTTCAGGGCTCAGGTCCTTGCAGGAGCTGAGCAAACAATAGTTCAGGGCTCAGGTCCTTGGGAGGAGCTGAGCAGCAATAATAGTTCAGGGCTCAGGTCCTTAAAGCAGGAGCTGAGCAGCAACAACAATAGTTCAGGGCTCAGGTACTTAAGCAGGAGCTGAGCAAACAACAATAGTTCAGGGCTCAGGTCCTTGGGAGGAGATGAGCAGCAATAATAGTTCAGGGCTCAGGTCCTTAAAGCAGGAGCTGAGCAGCAACAATAGTTCAGGGCTCAGGTCCTAAGCAGGAGCTGAGCAGCAATACTCGTTCAGGGCTCAGGTCCTTAAAGCAGGAGCTGAGCAGCAACAATAGGTGAGTCCAGAGTTCTGGGTCTGAGCTCCGATGTGAGGGGGAGACTGCCACCCGTGAGGCGGTGGCAGGGGGGACACAGGCCCACCCACTCCACTGTGTCCCAGCCCGGGGCCCTAACAGCAGCAGTTAGTCTGCTGCTGTGTCGGTGGGGTCCTGACCGCAACACACCGACATCGGCTCGAAATCTGCAGTAGCCAGACTGGGGTCAGCTACCCCCGGGCTACTTCCCATCTCCCCCTCCATGGGTACCTGCTCATCGCGGTTGTCTGCAGCGGGGTCCCATACCATGGGCTCCTCGTCGTGCTGAGGGCTGACTAGGTCGGGCTGCTCCTCAGGACACGGGTCGGGGGGACGCTCTGGCAGCTCCTCGGGGTACCGGGCAGGCTTGGGCAGTTCTCCTCAGGATACCGGGCTCGGGGCAGGCTCGGCCAGTTCTCCTCAGGGTACCGGGCTCGGGGAAGGCTCGGCCAGTCTTCTTCAGGGTACCGGGCTTGGGGCAGGCTCGGTCCAGCAAGAGCTCGGTCAGGAGCGTCTGTCCTCTCCGGCCGCCGGGCTGCAACTGAGCGCTGGGCCGGGGCTTTTATACTTCCTGTCCCGCCCCTTGACTTCCGGGGGGCGGGGACAGGCGGCAGTGGCTCCGCCCACTGTGGCAGCTGTTCTGGCTCCTCCCTCTCGGGTGCGGCCGGGAGCCAGGCCGCCTCACTACAGGGCCGTACTGTCGCAAGAGGTGGGAGGAGAAGAACTCCCCATTTTGGACCTGAGCCACAAGCTGTTCCCCAGAGAGACCCGGTATTCCACCACAGAGCGGGAGGCCCTGGGAGTGAAATGGGCATTCGTGGCGCTGAGGTACTGTGATGTTCGTCCATCGTTGTCGATTATTACCTCAACAACTCATTCGTTCAATGACCGGACTCTGTGAGTCCGGAGATGACTGATCAGTCCGATTCGGGCATGGAACGTCCTGCCACACGTTGGACAGACATGTGATGGCACTGTCGATGATGTGCGGGCAGCTCTGGACTCGCGCAGCTCATGCTTTCTTTCAGCCTCAGCAGTACGCCTCGCCTCAGAGGTATTACTGCCTGTGTGAATGAGGCTGCGCCATGCTGGACAGTTCAGTGCGAGGGTTTCCCATGTGGCGGTGTTGATCTCGAGGGAGTTCAGAGAGGTCTTCAGCGTGTCCTTGAACCGCTTCTTTTGTCCTCCGTGGGAGCGCTTTCCCTGGTGAGTTCTCCGTAGAAGAGCTGTTTAGAAATGTGCTCCTCTGATATTCTCACGACATGTCCAGCCCATCTGGTCTGGGCTCTCATCAGCAGTGTGTGAACTGACGGCAGACTGGCTCTGGTAAGGACTTCAGTATCGGGCACTTTGTCCTGCCATCTGATTTTTAGAAGCTTTCGCAGACAGGAAATGTGGAAGTGTTTGTGCCTTCGTGCATGACTGTGATAGACAGTCCACGGCTCGCAGGCCTACAGCAGAGTTGGAAGCACCACTGCTCGGTAGACCATCAGCTTTGTTGGTAGGCTGATCCCTCGACGTTCCCAGACGTTGGAGCGCAATCGGCCAAATGCAGAGCTGGCTTTAGCAATTCTGCCGTTTACTTCATCATCGACTGACACTGCTTGGGAAAGGGTACTGCCCAGGTATGTGAAGTGCTCCACTGCCTGGAGTCTCTGTCCATTTACAGTGATGGACTGTTCTGAGTATGGAGCGTGGGGAGCTGGCTGGTGCATGACCTCAGTCTTCTTGATGTTAACGGTGAGACCGAAGTTGTTACATGCAGATGAAAACTTGTCCATATTGGCTTTCATTTGTGGCTCTGTACTAGCATTCAGAGCACAATCATCGGCAAAGAGAAAGTCTCGAAGTATAGTTTCCTTCACCTTGGTAATGGCACGCAGTTGTCTTGGATTGAATAGTTTCCTGTCAGTTCTGTATTTCAGGCCTACTCCTTCAGTGCAGTATTGAAAGGCATCAGTCAGAGTGGCAGAGAATATCATGCTGAACAAAGTGGGTGCTAAAACACACCCTTGCTTGATGCCGTTGGTGACTGGGAAGGCCTCAGATGTTTCACTGTCATCCAGGACACGAGCCATCATACCGTGATGAAATTGACGTACCATTGGTATGAATCTGTCTGGACAGCTGAATTTCGACATGATCCTCCACAGGCCCTGGCGACTGACAGAGTCGAACGCTTTCGTGAGGTCCACAAAAGTTGTGTAGAGTTCACAATTCTGTTCTTGACATTTCTCCTGTAGCTGACACGCAGCGAAGATCATGTCAATAGTCCCACGTCCCTTGCAGAAGCCGCACTGTGATTCTGGCAGTGAGCCCTGCTCCAGGTGAGTGATCAATCAGTTCAACAGAACCCGTGCAAGAATTTTCCACGCTGTAGAGCAGCGAGATTCCATGGTGATTGTTGCATACCTGGCGATTGCCCTTCCTCTTATAGAGGTGCACCATAGAGACATCTCTAAATTCCTGTGGAATGGATCCCTGCTTCCAGAAGGACTGAAACAGCTCAGTGACTTTCCGTAGCAGCACGGGTCCACTGACTTTGTACACCTCTGCTGGTATGGCATCTGACCCTGGGGCTTTGCCACTTGACAGCTGGTTGATGGCTTCCTTCACTTCATCCTCTTTTGGTGAAGCATCCATGGAGTCATGGACTGCAACCTGGGGCATCTTGTCAATGGCCTCATCACTGATGACTGAGGGCAGTTGAGAGCTGCTTCAAAATGTTCAGCCCATCTCTGGAGAATCTGTGTCTTCTCTGTAAGGAGCACAGTGCCATCAGAGCTCAGGAGGGGAAAGCTCCCAGAGGACTGTGGACCATAGACTCTCCCTCACTTTAATCCAATTCACGCGCAAGTCTCGACATCATAACATATCAAGTCCTGTGGTGATGGGCAAGCGACGAAACAGCAGGTGTGGATACACTGGGAGCTGTTGCCGCGGACCTGCACACAGGCGGCTCAGGTATAATGGTCGTTCCTCACTGACCGAAGCAGCAGTGGAGCGCGGCGTCTTCTTGAGCGACTGAGCAGCCCTATTCAGGACTGCACTGCTCACTTGGCTAGAAAAGGTGCCCTAAACATTGCCTGCTTCACCTTACCCTGGCCAGCATACCGCGGCTGGTGGGGATCCCATCAAAGCGGTTGAACAAAAACAAAACTTAGAGTGACACCGATCCCCATTGGCACATGGACTGTGCGCATGCTACTGGACAACATCACGGCAGACAGACCGGAGAGAAGAACAGCACTTGTCACCAGAGAGCTCGCACGCTACAACATTGACATTGCAGCCCTTAGCGAAACTCGCCTTGCTAATGAAGGACAGCTGTCTGAGTCAGGCAGAGGCTATACATTCTTCTGGAGTGGCCGCAGCAGTGATGAGCGTCGCGAATCTGGAGTTGGCTTCGCCATCAAGAATCATCTTGTTCGGAAACTTGCCAGTTCCCCCAAGGGTGTGAATGACCGACTCATGACAATGCAGCTTCCGCTTCAAAAAGGAAAACAAGCTACTTTGATCAGCACATACACTCCCGCAATGACCAACCCAGAGAATGTGAAGGATAAATTCTACGAAGAACTAGATGTTCTGTTATCATCAGTGCACCACAGAGACAAGCTGATCCTGCTTGGTGATTTTAACGCAAGAGTCGGATGCGATGCCGCAGCCTGGGAAGGAGTCATCGGGAAACATGGAGTGGGAAAGTGTAACAGCAATGGCCTGTTACTGCTGAAAACTTGTGCAGCACATGAGTTTCTGATCACCGATACGGTCTTCCGCCTCCGTACCCGCAACAGGACTTGGTGGATGCATCCCCGTTCCAAGCACTGGCATCTGATCGACTATGTCGTCATCAGGAGAAGGAACAGACAAGATGTCAGGGTTACAAAAGCTATGTGCGGCGGTGACTGTTGGACGGATCACAGGCTCATAGTATCCAAAATGAAGCTCCGTATCATGCCGAAGAGACGACCACAAGGCTGTAAGGCTCTCAAAAGGATCAATGTGTCGAAGCTGAAGAATAGCCGCATCGCTGAAAATCTAGCGGAAGACCTAGAGAATGAGCTTGCTGATCTTCGTATTGAGGATGACACTGAGAAAGACTGGGAGCCATTCCGCAACACTGTCCATACAGCTGCATCGAAGGTATTGGGGCCCTCCACACGCAGGCGCAAGGCTGGTTTGTGAAAATGATGCAGAAATCCAGGTCCTACTTGCTGAGAAGCATCGCCTGCATCGTGCACATCAGAACGACCCATCCTCAGCGGCAAAGAAGACGGCCTTTATCAACGCTCGCAGAACAGTACAGCACCGACTGCACAAAATGCGGGACTTGTGGCTGAGCGCCAAAGCAGATGAAATACAGGCATATGCGGACAGGAATGACTATAAGCAGTTCTATGAAGCCCTCCTTCTCCTTGGTAATAGAACACGCACCCCTCAGGTGGATTAACAGCATGAAGGACTCAAACACACGGATCATGTGGTGGTACATGTCCCTCCAACCCTATTCCTTCCGAGTGTTACACCGGCCAGGAAAGGCTCATGCGGATGCAGATTTCTTTTCCCAAGTTGTGGGGTGGTAGGGGGGTAGGGGGAAGGGGAGGAGACGACTAAGGGTCAGCCGGCCCAGGCGACTGTCTTAAGGGGGAGGGTGTGTGACGGGGCAGAGTGGACCCACACTGGTATAGCAGGGGTTAACCCTTCCTCCCTGGCAGAGGAAGCCCCGCCCCAGAAGTTCTGCTGGGCATGCTCCAACTGGAGCTCAGATATAAAAGCCTGCACATCAGCTCAGTCTGGGCTGACAGCCAGAGGGGAAGGACGCACGCTGTTAGCTCCTGCAGAGAGAGGGCCTGCGAGCCACGATCCGGACGTCAGCATTGCCGAGGCACCACCGGAGACCCTGACGGAGGACGACCCAGGGGCGGAACAGACCGGAGGACCCCTCGCTGCAGAAGCACTGCCATTCCCAGGGGAAAGTAGAGATAAACGGTGTTAAAGCTGTATTAGCACTCGGCGTGTTGCGGGCAGATCCCTGCCGAGCGAGCGGCAAGTAGAGCTTGCAGCTATCAGGGCCCTGGCTTGGGGCTCAGAGGAGAGGGTGGGCCCGAGTCCAACCGTGAAGGATTATGTGGACTCTGGCCACGCTACCCCGCCTGAAAGGGGGGATTATATCAGGCCCGCACAACTCGTAAAGCGGCGAGGCCACATTCCTCCAAAGAAAACAGCCGAGGGCCGAAACCTCCCGGCCCGCAGAAACACCCGCCCCAGGGCCGCCCAGCCCTGCGAAACAAACCCTCCTTCCCCAGCGCCGCCCCACCAAAACTGCTGTGGGCCAAAAAGGAAGGTTGGGGTGGGGAGGTGATACTTTATTTTAAATCAACCAGGGTCTCCCAGCTGAAGAGGTGGCTGGGAGCCCTCAGGAATCAAATTAAAGGGCCCAGGGCTCCGGTGGCTGGGGAACCTGGCAGGGTCAGCTCTAGGTGTTTGCTGCCCCAAGCAAAAAAAACTTGGCTGCCCCCGTCCCAGCCCTGGGCTCCCCTGTACCCTCCTGCTGCCCCAATCCTGGGCTCTCCCCACTGACCCACACCCCTGCCGCCCCAGCGCTGGGCTTCCCCCTTTCCTCCCCCCCAGTGCCCTCCCTCCACCTGCTGCTGCCCCAGCCTGGGCTCCCCCCACCAGTGCCTCCCCCCCCACACACCTCCTGCCTCCCCAGCCCTGGGTCACTAGTAACGCTCCCAGGGCAGGTCATTCAGCAGGAATTTTGGATGTGCACAAAACACAGACAGGATTGGTTCCCATATGGTTACAGAGCTGCAGTAAAGTGGAACAATTTTCAGCTTGTGTGATTGGAGGATATCTGGATGCATATTATAAGACTGTCCTCCATAAATGAGGAAAAGTTGAGGTGCCTTTATTATTCTTTTGTTCCACTCTTTCTTTCTATGGGGAATTTGCCTATGCAATATCACTGTCTTCCTTAAACAAACAAAAAGGCAATGGCTGCTGAAAATAGCAATTCCAGTCCTAATAAGCATTTCTTGCTCAATTTTATCCTGCTTTTTCTACAGCAAGTTACAGTGGATCAGTATATTTGATTTGGGAGAAATGAAGTAACAGCTGCCCAAACTGAGCTTGAGCACTCCTGAATCCTGAGGTGTTAAAGTCTGGAAGGCAGGTGCTGGGGGGGTGGCGCTGTGGGCTCCACGGGGGAGTATGGCAGCAATGTGTCTGGAGCTGCATGGAGCCAGACACGCTGGTCTGAGTGGCACAGTAAGGGGCTGGAGGTTGGAGAAGGGGTAGGGAGTTCCAAGGGGCAGTCAAGGGACAGGGAGCTGTGGGGGCTGGATGGGGCAGAGGTTCAGGGGGGCAGTCAGGGGACAGGCAGCAGTAGGATAGGCATGGGAGTCCCAGGGGTTTATCAGGGGACAGGTAGGGGGTGGGGTCCTGGTGGAAAGTTGGGGTAGTCTCAGGAGGGGGCAGTTGGGGACAAGGAGAAGGGAGGCTTAGATAGGGGCTGGGGTCCCGAGGGGCAGTTGGAGCAGGGGTCGTGGGAGGGTGCCAGTGGGGGACAAGGGGCAACGGCGTTTAGGGAGGGGGTGGGGGACGGGGGGGCAGGTAGGGGCCCGAGTCGACGGAGCGGGGTATACGGGGACAAGGACCAGCGGTGTTAGATAGGGGTGGGGTTCTGGGGGCAGTTGGGGAGGGTGCAAACAGCGGTCGCGTGCTGGGATTCAAACCACTCTGGGCTGCTGGCAGCCGCGGGGAGCCCTGAGCCCTTTAAATCCCAGCCGCAGCCGGGAATCTGTGGGCAGCCCAGAGCCCTCTGACTCCCGACTCTGGCTGAGATTTAAAGGGCTCTGCGCTCCCTGCGGCTGCGGGCAGCCCAGAGCCCTCTGATTTCCGGCCGCGGCTGGGATTTAAAGGGCTCTGGGCTCCCCGCCGCTGTGGGCAGCCCAGAGCCGTCTGACTCCTGGCCGCGGCTGGGATTTAAAGGGCTCTGGGCTCCCCGAAGCTGCGGGCAACCTAGAGCTTTTTGATTCACCGCCACGGCTGGGATTTAAAGGGCTCTGGGCTCCCCGTGGCTGCCGGCAGCCCAGAGCCTTTTGATTCCTGGCTGCGGCTGGGATTTAAAGGGCTCTGGGCTCCCCGCCGCTGTGGGCAACCCAGAGCCTTTTGATTCCCGGCCGCGGCTGGGATTTAAAGGGCTCTGGGCTCTCCGCAGCTGCCGGCAGCCCAGAGCCCTCTGACTCCCAGCCGCGGCTGAGATTCAAAGGGCTCCCCGCGGTTGCCGGCAGCCCAGAGCTCTCTGCTTCCTGGCCGCAGCCGGGATTCAAAGGGCTCTGGGCTGCCCACACAGCTCCGTGTGCGGGGGATTTAGAATCCCCTCGTGGGCCGCACAGTGAGGCTCCGCGGGCCTTATGTTGTGCAGGCCTGGATTATATGAACGTTGGCCGCAAGGCTGTTCTACCCTGCTGCAAAGAGGGATTATATGGACTTTGTCCACTAGGCCGTGCTACCCCACCCTCAAGTCCTCAAATAATGGTTTCAAGACTTTAAGGTGCAGAGACTCCTCCAGCAAGTGAACCAGGCCCTGTACTGCAGAGGAAGGTGAAAAGCCCAGCTATGGCGATCAGCTAAACCCTGAGCATGTGGGCAAGACTCACCTCGACCCAAGAAGAGCAGGCCTGGGCAGAGCAGGTCTGTACAAGGGAAAGGAGAGTGCTTTCCCCTGGGCGGCACAGCCTGGGGCTTAGCCAAATTGATTACAGAATGAGTCCTACCTCCGAGGGACCATGTATTGGCCCCGAAAGAACCAGACTGCAGCGGCGATAAAGCCTAGCTGGGCTATGCACTGGAATGAGAACTAGGTAGGAAGTTGAAAGCAGCAAGGAAAGCCTAGAAGGGAACTTGAGAAGAGAGGTAGGATGTGCCCAGGGAAACCTGCAGCAAAGAGAAAAGAGCAGACCTAGCTGTTGAGCACAGAGCCCTGGGCTGCTACCAGGTTCAGGATGGGACCGGGTTCCTCTACTGACCCCAAAGAAGGGGGCATAAATGCACCCAGAGAGGTTACCAAGCCCAGCAAGGGGGCTGCAGGCTGAGCCAGAGCCCCAGTGAGAGGAGAAGAACTTTTTTCTCTGGGAAGACCTTTTTGGACTTTTACTGTGTCACAAACTGAGCCCCAGAAGCGGTGACTAAAAGTAGTGAGCCGGCCAGAGGGCCGAATTACCAGGCAGAGAGACTGCCATGGTGCTGGAGTGACCGTCGATGGAGGACCAGAGGCACCTAACAATGAGTAGATTCATTGATTATTGGCATCGTCAGCAGAAATGAATTCCTCTCGTCATCTGCGATGGCTCATGGAAGTCTTGGATACTGAAGGAAGGTCCGTCCCCGCAAGTGGGAATCCCATTTGAGTTCAGGGACTGGTTAAGCAGGCAAAGCAGGGCTCAGGGTTTCTCCAGCAGCTCCTAGAAACTCCCAGAAGCAGAAGGAAGTGCAGGCAGAGCTGCAGATGCAGCTGGTAATCTTGAGGGAGCAGCAGCAAGACCTGTCAGAGATCCTGCAAAGGGAAATGAACCTGCTACGCCCATGGACAAACAGAGCAGCCTCGGATCTAGTGGCCAGTGAACTCTGGTACAAAGCTGCTTCCATTATGGAAACAGCCTGGTACTGGCGAGTGGGTGGGAGACCAGGGAGATGGGAGGGGTTACTGAGGCTGGGGTGGGGAAGAAGCTGTGGGGCTGGGAGGAAGGACATGGCCCAGCTTGTGGGAAGGATCCTGCTGGCTGTGTCTGGAGCACTGTGCAGCCTCTTCTGTGGGAAGTTCCCATGGGTCAGTGTGGCCTGAATCTCTCCTGCTCCTTTGTTCTCTTTGGGCTTCACAGGAGATGTCTGGTGAACTGCCTGTGGACTCTGTGCCCCGCACCGCTCCGAAATTATTCGCTACCTTGAAAGAAACAGGGCACAGCTCAGCCTGGTAGGTAGGCTGGAGACTCACACTTCACTCACACACACAACACTGAGGGCTTTGGGAAGCACAGTAACAAAGAAGAGATTTAAGTGATACTAAGCAAGAGAAAGAGACAAATTTCAAACAGACAAAAAAAACAAAACACACTTTGTAGTGACTCAAACTGAATCATAAGAGTCACAATTGTGGCCTTAGCAGTTTCAGACTAACATCTCCGCTTTCCTAACAGACCTTATTTGATGTCCCTGTGCGGTACAAAAATTCTCTGTCGAATCTGCTGATTTGATTGCTTAGCCTTTCGGTTTCAGACCCTCTGTTCTCTTTCTGGGGTGCCTGGACCTGACTGCAACATCTCTCTTCCAGTCTCTGGCCCAGCCTCTTCCACAGACGTATGCTGCAGCCAGCCCAGCTCAGAGAGCAGTGGGGACACATGATCTCATCCTGTCAAACCAAGCAACATGGGTCCCATTGAGGCTTAGATGGAAGATCCCAGGTATCTCGTGGAGGTAAAAACCATTCACTCTTCTGGGCACTTTGGGCTTCCTGTTCCATAGCCTAGTTGTCATCATGACTTTGTTTTTATTCTCAGAGGACGTGTCTGGGATCCTGGAGACTGTTTCCTGCTGGAGGTTTGAGCGGGAGAGATCACTCAGAAGATCACTCGGGTCTGCAGGGTTCATGGGAGCAGCCACACTCCAGCAGGCCATCTGGAAGCCTATTAAAACTGCTTACCTACGACTTACAAAGTCAGACCCAGTTTGAGGCTCCATCCCTGAGGCCTATTGGCAAAGTCCCAGAGCAGCTAATCGGCCCCGGGACCTCCTTAAACCAACAGCAGGAACAAGAAGCTGTCTGCTCACGGGGCTCCCCTGTCTTCTGGACCATGTGACTCGCTGTGGCTCATCGGATTTGAGGGTCTGAACACAATTTGGTCTTTTGCTTCTGCTCTTCCAGTATCCTGACCCAGCTGACTCTCGACTCCTGTCTTCTGAGTGTAGACTCTGCCTCTGAGCACTAGGTCTGGCTGCTCATGACCCGGCCATGACACTGACTTTTCTACAATTCCTCCAATGCCCTTTTCTGCTCTCAGCTCTGCTCTCCCAGCAAGACACACCAATCCCCTGGCTCCCAAAGTCCTAGTTGCTGCTATTCAAGGGCTCAGGGATGGTGCTTGTATTGCCCCCTCCCGCACCACAGCTGCTTTTCCTATGAGAATCTCCCTAGCGCAGAGGAGAAATCCGCTCTTCTCTTAGAATCAGTCCTGGCAGCAATTCAGGAAGTCATAGAAGGGACGGTCTGCTAAGCTCCCTCTGCAATGCCACTGTCAGAGACCATTACTGGTGGGTGCCAAGTGAGTGCGCAGGCAGCTCCTTGAGAGACTCCTAGGCGCAGGGTAGTCGTGTTTCACGGTGACCTCTGAAAGCCATGCAAAGAGTGCAGCATTGAAGAGACTCTCCTGCGGTAACAAAGGGTTTCTGTTCTCCTACATAGTCAGCCAGTGAGGCCAGTTTGCAGCATGTGGAAGAGCTGTTTGGTGCCTTGTTGGAGGATTCACCATATAGCTGGCAGCAGCTTCAGATCCTGGAGTCCCTATGATATGGTTACCATGCATCCGGATTTTCCAAGACATGTCCAGCTTTTTGTTTTTAAATAGCTGTCGGGGAGGAATTTGTAAAAATCTAAAGGTCCGTGATTTCCTCCCAATGCTCGGGCCACCCAGAGGGGGAGCAAGTGGGGCAATTTGCCCCAGGCCCTGGGCCCCGCAGGGGCCCTCACGAGTTTTTGGGGCCTCTGGAGAAGGGTCTGTCACTCGCGCCGGGGCCCCAGAAAACTCTCACGGGCCCGGGCCCCGGGCTTCTTCTGCTCTGGCTCTTCAGCGGCAATTCAGCGGTGGGGGGTCCTTCCGCTCCGGGTCCCGCCGCCACAGACCCTGGGACCCCTGAATCCTCTGGGCGGCCCCACCCAATGCAGAGTGTGACTCAGCTGAAACGGCGGCCAGGCCCGATTGAGCCACTCACATCCGGGCCTCCAGTAGTCAGAGCCCCTCCCCTGGTCTCCCCCTCCCCTGGCCTCCCTCTCCCCCCTGCAGCCAAAGTCCATTTAATCCTCCTTTGCAGGTGGGGTAGCGGCCTAGCGAGCAGAGTCTATAAAATCCCCCCTTGCAGGCGGGGGAGCATGGCCTAGTGGCCAGAGTCCAGATAATCCCCAGTACACATGGGGTATGCAGCCTAACAGCCAGAGTCCATATAATCCTTCACGGTTCAGGGTGGGGGGGGTAGGTGGACTCAGGCCCACCCTCTCCACCGAGCCCTAAGCCAGGGCCCTGGTAGCGGCAAGCTCTACTTGCCGCTTGCTCAGCAGGGATCCGACTGCAACACGCCTAGTAGTAATACAGCATTAACACCATTTATCTCTACTTTCCCCTGGGAATGGCAGTGCTTCTGCGGCGAGGGGTCCTCCGGTCTGTTCCTCCCCTGGGTCATCCTCCGTCAGAGTCTCCGGTGGAGCTTCGACAGGGCTGACGCCCAGATCCTGGCTCGCAGCCCCTCTCTCTGCAGGAGCTAACAGCGTGTGTCCTTCCCCTCTGGCGGTCAGCCCAGACTGAGCTGATGTGCAGGCTTTTATATCTGAGCTCCAGTTGGAGCATGCCCAGCAGAGCTTCCGGGGCGGGGCTTCCTCTGCCAGGGAGGAAGGGTTAACCCCTGCTATGCCAGTGCGGGGCCGCTCTGCCCCATCACACACTCTCCCCCTTAAGACAGTCCCCTGGGCAGCCTGATCCTTGGTCGTCTCCTCCCCTTCCCCCTACCCCTCCGACCCCCCCCCCCATCCGCATGAGCCTTTCCCGGCCGGTGTAACACTCGAAAGGAATAGGGTTGGAGGGACATGTACCACCACATGATCCGTGTGTGTGAGTCCTTCATGCTGTTAATCCACCTGAGGGGTGCGTGGTCTGTTACCAAGGAGAAGGGGTTCCCTATTAGATAGAACAGCTTGTGGCTCAGATACCAAAGACCGTATTTTCCCTCGGCCCACCGTATAGCCCGGGTAGATCAGTTCTTTCTGGCCCAGGTGACATTTGGTTCGGTTTGCGGTGAGTCCTGCTCTGCCCAGCGCCCGCAGCTGGAGCTGTTCCTTCCAGTTGGCACTGTAGATGATGATGTCCGTCAGTGTCTCCTGCAGCAAGCCGACCCGTGCGAAGATCTGCAAGAGTTCATTGGCGATAACTGGAGCCGTGGCAGACCCTAGTGGTACCACCTCTGGATACCGTGTGGCATAGTCAACCACAACCTGATATACTTATGGCCGGAGCTACTCTTCTCCAAAGGCCCCACTAAGTCCAAGCCCATCCGTTCAAAGGGTGTCCCTCCTGCTCACCCACAAGGGCCGTGCCCCCAGGGGTCATGCCCCATCCAGCCCCCATGTTCCTTGGCGCCCTCCCCAGGACCCCTGACCCATCCACCCCCTTCCCTGTCCCCTGACTGCCCCCTTGCCATCCCATCCAACCCTCCTCTCATTCCTGATGGCCCCCCAGGACCCCTGCCCCATCCAACCACCCCTTCTCTCTGTCCCGACTGCCCCCCATCGTCTCATCTAACCCCTGCTCCTTCCTGACTGCCCCCCTGGAAACCTTGCTCCCATTCGATCCCCCTGTTCCCTGCCCTCTGACCGCCCCAACCCCGATCCACCCCCCCACAACCCACCGAACTCCCCTGCCCTCTTCCAACCCCCCCTCCCTGCTTCCTGCCCCCTTACCACACTGCCTGGGGCCGGGGCCGGGGCCAGGTCCGCTTGGCCAGGACCGGGACTGGTGCAGTGGGGCCCGACTCCACAGGCTGGGCCGAGCCAGGCCGGAGCTGATCAGTCAGGACCAGGACCGGCGCCGCGGGGCCCCACTCCCTGGGCTGGGCCGGGCAGGAGCCGCTCATCCGGGACCAGCACTGGCGCCACGGGGCCGAGCCGGGCCGGAGCCACTGGGGCCAGAGCCGGGGGTGCTTGGCCGGGACTGGGCTGGGCCGCTCGGCCGGCGCCAGGCCAGGGCCAGGGGAAGCCGCTCAGCTGGAGCCAGACAGGGCCGCGCTGTGCCCCCCTGGAGCTGTACTCGCACCCCCCAGCCCCAGCCTACCTGCCTCCTGCTTGTTTCAGGCTTCCAGCGAACATCTGATTCGCGGGAAGCAGGGGAGGGGGAGGAGAAGGAGGGCGGAGCGTTCAGGGAGGAGGGGGAGGTGAGCTGGGGCGGGGGCGGGAGGGACGGCTGCCCGAGCTTTTGTTAAATGGAAAAGCTTTTTCAGAACCGGTTGTCCTGGAACAGCTGGTTCTAAAAGGGTTTCTAAATTTAACAACCAGTTCCTGCGAACCGGCTCCAGCTCACCACTGCCATCTGCCCAAAGCAGTCAATGGCTCTTACCTCCACGAGGGAGCGGGGTCTCCCTCTCAGCCTCTCTGAGAACTTGCACTGCTTGGTTTCCTAGGACAAGGTGACCTGTCCCCACTGCTCCCTGAGGTGGCCCATCTGGGAGGCTGTCACACACCCCAGGGCCTAGCAGACAGGTGGGGAGGAGGTTCCCGTTCATGTCACCCTCTGAGAGCCCACAGAAGGGCCAAAGGAAGAATTAAGGGCAAGAGGTGAAGCAGGCCCTGAGCCTCTGTCCCATCCTCACCTCCTCAAATGTGGAGCTTCCTGAGCTTCAGTTGGGCAGGCGGAAAATGTAGCTCTGGCACAAAGGTGCTTCTGCGCCATCTGGGGCAGGGAGAGCTCTGCCTGGGAGCCCGGGGAATGGGATGGGGGTGAGAGCAAGGAAAGAGGGGAGGGGTATGGGAGTGAGGGGAAGAGCTCATGCCCCAGGTGAAGGACGTTTGGGGTCAGAGGGAAGGACCCTGCTCCACAGAGAGGGGAGAGAGTTTCTGTCAGTGACAGGGGCCTCCATTTCCCCTTCCACTAGCCCCCCATTTCCAGGGAGACAGAGCAGTACCTGCAGCAGGGAGCGGGAGTTGCTGAGGGGGGACCTTTAAGGGCATCAGGTGAGGCTCAGCCCTTGCAGCACCTCAGGCACCTGGTGCAGCTGCCGGATGCTGCGGAGCTGACCCATCACCTTGGCGGTGGTGTCCTCCAGCTGCAGGGGAAGGAGAACATGTCAGAGACTGAGACACTGCCCAGGAATCAGGGAGGATTAAGGGCACCTGGAACCAGCACCATTTCCACCCAGCAGCTGCTCATGTCTGAGTGGTGGATTCACCCTCCTGATCCTCAGGATGGAGGCTTCTTGTCCTCTCTAGTGACCTACAGTGCCAGCCCCCCTCCTTGTAGGGTTAGCTCCTGCCGCCTCCCCCTCAGTGCCCCTGACAGCTGTTCCACCTCCAACCCACCTGGGGACACCGCTCAAGTTGGTAGAACCCTCTCCTCCACCCCTGCCTCCATCCCCACCCAGGTAGGGCAGGAGGGATTCTAACAGCAGTGAAGTAGCCTGCGGGGAGGTTGAGACCTTTCCCCAAGTCACCCCAGTGACAAATGCTGAAGCCAGAGGATGGCAGCCCTGGTGAACGGGGCAGGTCAGCAGCCCCTGCTGGCTGAATCCTCCCATTCTCTCTAGAGCGGGTCCAGCCCTGCCAGCAGCAGGACAAGCTTCCCCCACCCATGGGCCTCAGAACTGCCTGGCCGGTCGCCATCACCCATCAGTCCTTGGCCTCCCAGGCTGCCAGTGATGGGAGCAACTCTGGGTGGTGGCTGGGGTGACATGGACACTAGGCCATGGGGAAATAGGTGCAGCTCTGTGGGGCAGGAAAGGTTCACACAGGGCACTTAGGGGACTCTCCTGCCCTTCCCAGGAGTGAGAGCAGAGCATCACATCCTAAGAACACAAGTCCATGAAGTCCACAAGTCCCCACTAGGCTCCTTGCTCCCAGGCCAGCAAATGGTGATAGGATGGGAATGAGGCCTGGGCCCCGCTCCAATCTCCTGAGTCGAATGCAGCTGCTTACCGTGTACCCCAGCAGTTGCTCGGCTTCCCCCAGGATGGCGTACGTGAGGAGAAGCCCAGCCTGGCTAATGCACAGCAGGGGGTTGTAGATCGCTGGCACGGCTGTCTTGAGGAAGCATTTCCTCTGCCCCGCAGAGAAGAATTTTCCAAAGACCTAAACCAACAGGACAGGAGGCTGTAGCAGATTGCCCAGAGCCAGCCTCCAAGCCCTGGAGATAGAATGGCCTCAGTGTCTGGTGCCCCAAAGGAAGGGTAAGAGAGCTGCTGTAGCCAAGGCCGTTCATTCCCCAGGAGGCTTTCAGGGTCCCATGGCTCAGGGAAGCCCCTTTATGAAAAGATGGCAGATGCTTAGGGACCAAAGCCTCCAGTGGCTCTTTCTGGAGGGCAATTGATCGCAGGGGCCATGATGGGCTGGAAATAGATCTCTAATGTGGGTGAGCAGGGCCCACTCTGCTGTGCAGCGCACCGAGATGATAGGGGACCCTGTATTGCTTCCAGCAGAGAGATCTCCTGCACTTCAGTGGCTAGAGGAGTGTGCGGGGGGAAGGGGTTGGAGCTGACAGACCAAAGGTCTATTGCCCCCAAATTAGTGATCTGCAACCTGACCAGGATAAGGAGACTCATGTCCCAGTCCCCATCACAGACACTCCTAGGAAACTTTTCTTCTGCTGCAGCAATTCAGCTTGTGAGAGGCAGGACAAGCTCACAGAGTCTCTCTCATGTGGCGTCTATAGGGCAGCATTCTGTAGATGCACTTGGAGATCCAGGAGCCATTCCAAGGCCTCCTCTGTGATGTTGTGGAAATCACCCATTTCACCTTTGACTCCAATCTGGGGGCACTGGGTTATGGTGTGTTCCAAGGTTTGGATGTTCTCAGCACAGGTGTGAGACAGGGGGCCAGGGGGTCTTTGATTTTCTACTTGTGCAGCAAGTAGTCGCAACTTGGGTCAGTGACAATGTGCTTCTTTGGCACAGTGGCTGAGGTCCAGATACTCTGCCATTCCCTGGCCGGGACTGGAGACATGAGGAGGCGCATGTGGTGCATATTGGCTCTGGAGCTCACTGTGTTCCCTCCCCAGTTCTCGGCTTGGGGCATTCTGCTTCCTGACTGGCAATGGACTTGGGCAAAGCCCACCTCCTTTCTCTGCTTCTACAGGGTGCAGGGAAGTAAACAAGGGTCTGCTCAAGCACTAGTGACTGACGGACCCAGTGCTCTTCTCTCAGACACTTGGGGATCAGCCAAGGGGACAAGGAGCAGAGAGACACCCAGAGCCATAATCCTCTATTAACTCACCCACCCGGGGATTCGCCTTATGCCACGTAGCAACGGCTCCATGGAAGACACTCAAATCACAGCAACTAGCGAGGTTCCAATGTGGGACCTTTAGCACCAGCCTGTCCCACTGGGTGCTGGGTGAGGAACTCTGAGCTGGAAATAAGGAGTGGGCTCTTGTCCTATCTCCAGGAGGCATCCACTGCAGGGACCCCAGCCAGCCCCACTCCCTGAGCTGTGTCCTACCCTGCCACAGTGTCCTTACCTCCCCCACCCTGGCTGTGTTTTTATAGCCCAGGAGCCTGCTGTCCTGGTACCAGTTGTGGCACCACAGATCCTCCACCTCGTGTATGCTCAGCCCTGGAAGAGAGAGAGAGAGACACTTTGATCATTCTGGTTGCAGTTTCTGTGTCCTTCCAATCCCATTGGTGGCTGCCCAGTGGAGTGGAGAAGAACAGAGGTGGAGAGAGACTTGTTCTCCAGCTGGGGTCAGGCTGAGGGAAATTGTCTGGGGTCCCATTATCCACCTGTGGTCCCTTTCAGTCCCCTGATGGGTTCCGTGTCCCAGTGGGTTCCTTACCCCTCTGTTCGAGCAGCAGCTGGTACAGCCGGTAAGTCCCCTCCCTGGCCTGCCGGCTGATGTCCTGGTCTGGGTAACTCACAAACAGAGCCAGCTGGGCCACGTGCTGACCCAGCCTAGGGAACTCTGCTGAGATCTAATGGAAGGGAGAGGAGAGGAGACTCCATCAGCATTTTCCTGTCAGCTCCCTGTCCCCCCTGGGCCAGAAGGCTCCTTCTGCAGGAGATGCTGGGGGAGAGGAGCCTGAGACAGACCCTTCATTTGCTCTGCTGCCAAGGGAGCCAGGAGCTGCTTTGGGATGCCAAGCAGGGGCTGGAACATGGTCCCTGTCAAGGTTCCTTCCCACTCCGAACTCTAGGGTACAGATGTGGGGACCTGCATGAGAACCTCTAAGCTTAATTACCAGCTTAGATCTGGTTTTTCTGCCACCACCCAAAGCATTTAAGAGTTATTTGGGAAACTCTGTCAACCTCCCCCCTAGAATATCTGCCTCCCAAATACTAGAACCCTTCCCTGGGTAGCCTTGAGAGACTCCTCCACCAATTTCCTGGTGAACACTGATCCAAACCCTTGGATCTTAAAACAAGGAAAAATCAATCAGGTTCTTAAAAAGAAGGCTTTTCATTAAAGAAAGAAAGGTAAAAATCATCTCTGTAAAATCAGGATGGAAAATAACTTTACAGGGTCATCAGATTCAAGGAGCCCAGAGGAACCCCCTCTAGCCTTAGCTTCAAAGTTGCAGCAAACAGAGGTAAATCCTCTTAGCCAAAAGGAACATTTACAAGTTGAGAAAACAAAGAGAAACCTAACACGCCTTGCCTGGCTGGTACTTACAAGTTTGAAATATGAGAGACTGGTTCAGAAAGATTGGGAGAGCCTGGATTGATGGCTGGTCCCTCTTAGTCCCAAGAGCGAACAACCCCCAACACAAAGAGCGCACAAACAAAAGCCTCCCCCTCCCACCAAGATTTGAAAGTATCCTGTCCCCTTATTGGTCCTTTGGGTCAGGTGTCAGCCAGGTTACCTGAGCTTCTTCACCCTTTACAGGTAAAAGGATTTTGGTGTCTCTGGCCAGGAGGGATTGGATAGTATTGTACACAGGAGGGCTGTTCCCTTCCCTTTATAGTTATGACAATCCCCTTCAAGGCCCAGGGACGACACTTGACCAGGACAAGAAGAACTTGACTCAAGCCTATCTCCTTCCCTGCTCTGACTCTGCCTCCCCAAGAGGAACACTGCGAACCCACAGCCCCTGCAGCAGCAGATCCTACAGCCCGGTGGAGCCAGCCCGCCTGCGCCTGGAGTCAGGAAGCTGGGGTCAGAGGTCACTTACGTCAAACTCGGGGAGGGTGACTGCAAATCTCAGCAGGGCCGTGCTGCTCTTAATGGCCCTGGCTCTCTCCTGGGGCACCCTGGACACGATCCAGCGGTTGACATGCTGTGGGGAAAGGAGGCAGGTCAGGATGAATGGGCAGGTGGTGCTTTGCAAATGAGCCCCACCCCCCGCCCCAGCCCCAGGGGCCCGAGATATTATGCGCAGAGAGAATAGCTGAGTCATTGATCACAGAGCTTTAGAAGGATTCTTTCCCCAGGACGCAGCTTGTATCCTGCAGGTCACAACTTGTCAGGGTCTCTCTAGACTGGTCCCATCCTCCCAGAGCTCCTGATTCCTGAAGAGTTCACCAGAAAGGAGACTGAATCCTCGCCCTTCCCTGCCACTAAAATCCTTGGTGGGATGTAAGGAGTCAGCGAGAGCACAATCCCCCCCAGGAATTTCAGAGCATATCAGAGAGAAGGGCTGATTCCCTGGGTTCCTCCTGTTTCTCTAGGAAGGAGCGTGTGCCTCTTCTCTGAGAACCATCTCTGGAAACTCGTGGGGTGTGTGTGTTGGGGGGCTGGGGGAAGGGGGGGTTTCAGACTCTCACTCCCCAAGACAACCAGGGGCCCTGTGATTAGTGTTCAACAGAAGCAGGCAGAGCTCTGGCTTGACGTCCCAGCTCCTTCCTCTGTCCCTCAAGAAAGCAGGACCTGACACTGCATTGCACTGACCGCCCCAGCCAAGGACGCCCCAATGGGGACCCAGCTAGGAGGACAGAATAGAAACTGGATCTGCCAGTCTCTCCTTACCAGCCCCCAAAGAGTTAAGGTAAAATTGGTTCCCACCCCTCCTTATGGGACTCACCTCCAAGATGAAGTGGAGCCTGCCTGCGTCTGGGGACTCTGCCAGCAGGTTCCCCAGCACAGCATCCAGGAGCTCTGGCATGACTTTGTGTAGAGCCTGCAAAGCATGGGTCAGAGTTAGGAAACTGGGCCGACCTCTGCCACAGGATGGGAAGAGGGTCTCTGGGAAGCACTGGTGAGACTCCCAAACACATCTCCTGGCCTCGCTCATTCATGTCCCACTGCAGGCAATTAGCAAGGATTGATGACACCTGGATCTTTGATCCATGAGCTTAACAGGTCTCTGCAGACAGCCTTGTAGGCGGAAGAGTAGGATACAGCCAAGTTGCTATGGATGGAAGCTGGGCTGCTGGGCAAAACACGGCATATGGAAGAAAGAAAGAAAGAAAGAAAGAAAGAAAGAAAGAAAGAAAGAAAGAAAGAAAGAGGTAATTCTCTGGAGGAAGGATCCAACCCTACAGCTTGTTCCATCTCTGCCTACCCCACCCCTAAATCTGGAGCTCCAGCGAATCAAGGGAGCCGGACAAGGACCACTCTGGAAGAGGCGGAGGATGTACCTGGATGTCGGTGGCGTCCATCTCCGTGCCCAGGGTGAAGCCGAGGCCAAGGGCAGCTTGCAGAGGCGGGACTCTAGCTCAGGCTCAAGGGCTGGTTTCATGGTGCTGGCAAGAGAGAGGAGCTGGTATTAGACTGCGCAGTGCGGGGTGGGACTGTCGCCAACACGGACCACGAAACCACAGGGCTACAGGCACAGGCTGGCGAGAATGGAAACTGAGGCACTGAGCTAGGGAATGACAAGGCCGAGGTGTCACAGACAGACAGTGGCAGGGCAGGAATAGCGCCTGGTCCCCGGAGCCTGCTGCCCCTCCTGTATCTGAGCCGGGGTGAGGCCCCTCCCAAGGCCCCTGCAATGTTAGTGGGGTGAAAAGAAGAACCCAGCCAGGACAGAGTGACCCTTCCCGCCCCACCAGCTCTGCCAGAGGAGCCACTCCTGGGAGGTGAGCGACCTGGGAGTGGGAGGGACAGTCTCCCAGCCTTGGGCCTGAGCAGCACTGGGGTTAGGGGAGCCAGCGGGGGGCAGGTGGGGGGGAAGAGGGGGCTGTCTCGGTACCTGAGGTTGCCCACAGCAGCCAGGCAGCTGGAGAGGATCTCGCTGGGTGGAGAGTCTTTAGGAAGCTCCTCAATGAGCTCCTGTGAGGCCTTGAAGGAGACAAAGGAGCATGAGGGATTCGGGCCCTGCTGACACCTCCCCGTGAGGAGATGACACAGCCAGTGCCCCACATGGCCAGCAGGATCCCCCACTACCTCCCGCTCCTCCCATTTCTTCCTGCCCAGCAAACTGGTCCCCTTCCAGGATTCCTGCCCAGCTCAGTCCCAATCCCCTTCTTCCCTCCTCCCTGTCAAACCTGCCCCCATTCAGCACCATCCCCACGACCGAGCTGGGACCATGTGATTCCTTGTCCCCCAGTCACAGCTGCCCTCCAGCCCCACAATTCCCCCACTGCCCAATCTCACAATTCTCCCTTCTCTTCTCCCCGCCTTCAGCCCCAGCAATCCCTGCCCTCTGCTGCCCCCACCCACACCCCAGCCCCACCCATTAGCCCGGCCATACCCCGGCCAATCCCACGTCTCTCTCCCCCCTCCAGCTGCCGGATGACGGATTCTCACTCACCACAATCCTCTCCACCACAGCCGCCTTGCAGCAGTGCGGCTCCAGCGTGTCCTGCCCTCGGTCCTGTGCAGCAAGACACGCGGGGTAGATGGCCCGCAGGAACCTGAGCTGCTGCCCCTCATCCTGTACCCACCGGGAGTGGGGGATAGCGAGAGAGAACCTGTTAGCTAGGGACCTTCCTCCCCACCCACACCAGCTCCAGGGCTCAGGCCTCACTGGGGGATTGTGGGGAGCCGCCTAGTGTCCAAATCCCCCACGACTCCTACACAAGCAGGACTGGGAACTGGGACAGTGCCTGTGGGGGGAGGAGACCTCGGCTGTTGTGGGACAAACACCCCCATCTTGGGGGTCCCACATCAAGTATGTACAAGGGCCCCATTAGGGGTGGTGGATCATCAAGGACAAGACCCTCGGCAGGGGGTGGGGATGCTGGGAAGGGACAGGACAATCTTGGTTCCAGCCCAGGTGGGGAACATTTGTACCTTGTCTCTGCCCTGGAGCTGCTCTCCGATGACCTTGAGAGCAGCTTCCTCTGTGGTCATCTCCAGCCATTCCTCCGCCGCTGACTCCGTGGGGTCCCTGCACCCGGGAGAGAAGGGAACAGGGAATGTCTGCTGCCTTGGGGGAAGGACAGGGGTGTGGTGGGGAGCGCAGGATTAAGGACCCCCCTTCCCACCTCCGGCACCCCTGGCAGATCGGGCCCCACACCTCCCTCTCAGGGCTGCCGTCAGCCCCCAACCGCTTCAGAAGCCCCTCGCAGAGCCCCCCCCCACTGTCCAGGACTCCACGGGAGGTGCCGACTCCCCCAGCCCGGGCATCAAGGGACAAAGTGACAGCAGCTCTTGATGCCCCCACCCCCAGCTCCCCTTGCTGCAGGGGCAGCTGTGTGACTGCTGCTGGTGTCAGTGGGGTTCACGTGGCTCAGGCCAGACACCTGGGCTGGGGACACCCCCCCCGCCATATCCCTGGGAGAGTGTCTGGGCCCAGGGTGTTCACATCCCCGTCCTCACCCCTCCCTCAGCCCAGCCTGGCTCCTCACCTGGAACAAAGCAGCAGCGTCCAGAGGCGTCGCTGCTGCTGGAGCCCCAGGCACTGCTGCTGTCCCGTGCTGCGCTGATGGTGCTAGTGCTGGGATCTTCCACCTCCTGGTCTGAGGGCTGAAAGATCCTCAGAGCCCGGGCAGGCGATGCCCCTGCTGGGAATGAGGGCTGGGCTCCTGGGGCCGCTGCTGCCCACATAACAGGCCCCAGAGCCTCCCTGCCCGGCGCCCCTCCTGGGCTGGGTCCTGTCCGCAAAACCTCAACCTGAGCCAGCTCCACCTGGGCTTGGTCGGGGTCTCTCCCAGGTCGGCGCCTGCGCCGGGAGCTGGCTTTGTTCTCCAGAAGGCTGGGATCTTCCGCCTTCTGGCCTGGATGGGAGCTGCTTCCCCGCCAGCGGGGACGGAGAGGTGGCTCTGCCCCTTGGGAAGATGGCCGCTCCTTCCCGAAGGCTCTGGGGGCACCTGCAGAGCCTTCCTCCTGAACCTCCGCAGGAGCCTGGCCATCCTGGAATCGAGCGGGGAACAGGTGTGAGTCTGGGGTCACTCCTGGGCCTTTTCGGTCCCTCCTCAGCCCTGCTCCAACCACAGCAGCCCCTTCTCCCCCCATAGGAGTGCAGGGAGTGCAAGCTACACACACTGGCAGGAGTTCATTGCATGATCTGCTCCCCCTCAACGTTCCCCCTCGTCATCCCTGCTGCTGCTGCAAGATCCAGGAAGTCTCATCCTTTTAGAGCAATGGGGTCAGTCCCAAAGACCATCGGTTACTCTGGACAAGCAGCTCCCTCCAGGATCCTGACATGCCAGCACTTTACACACCTTCCTGCAGCCTCCCAACCCCCATGGCCTGTAGCCATGGGACCCCGACCCTACTGATGGCAAACAGGCCTCAGCTACTGGCTCAGGGTCACACCGAGTGTCAGAGCCATGGATGGACCCCTTCCCTAACCACTGCTGCACCCTCCCACAGCTGGCAATTGCAACCAGGCCCTAGTGTCCGCTCCCCCTGCCTTTGAGAGGGAGTGTCACTCCTGGCTCCATTGCTGCCTATTGATCTGTGGGACTGGGCTCTCTGGGCCTCACATCCCCGAATGGGCTTTAAAGAAGAGAATGGTTAAAGTTTGGCCCCAACTCTTTCTTGTTTCTCTACACTTGCCATTTTAGCAAAGTTTAGAATTCTTGACGTTCAACACCTGGAAACATCCCTTTCTCCTTCGCAGACAGCTTGAGCATCCCTCCTCACCCAGGCTCACTGCTGCCAGGAGTTAGAGAATCCACCCTATTCCCCTTGGACCTACCCAAGGAGTCC
The DNA here is from genome assembly GCF_016161935.1 of Mauremys reevesii. Taxonomy (NCBI): domain Eukaryota; kingdom Metazoa; phylum Chordata; order Testudines; family Geoemydidae; genus Mauremys; species Mauremys reevesii. Next base: position 63,758,880 of record NC_052631.1, read on the forward strand.
CACAGCAAAATGGGGACAGAGCCAGAAAGAGAAGCCAACAGTCCTGACTCCTGTTCTAACTAACAGACAACAACCCCCACAGAGGCAGGGAGAGAGCCCAGGAAATAATCACTCAATTAGGAATCTTTTCTGCACCCTCTCTAATTTTTTTAACATAATATTCAAAATGTGGACACAAGAACTGGATTCAACATTCCAGTTTCAGGCTCACCAATGCCGGATCACTTCCCTTTCCATACTCACTACTCTATCCAGCCAAGAATGGCTTTAACCTTTTTTACCACAGTTTCACATTGACAGATTATGCTGAGCAGCTCATCCACTATGGCCCCCAAATCCTTTTCAGAGTTACAGCTTTCCAGCGGACTGTCCCCCATTCTGTAGGGTGCTGCCTGACTCCTCTGTTACTGGCAGGCTGGGTTTGCATGTGGCTTTATTAAAAGCTAATGATTCAGTAAGTAGTTTAGAAGAACTAGCCCATTAGAGAGAATCATGAATTGCTCAAAGACAACGAATGGAGAAAAGCAGCAAGAGGAATCAAACACGTTTGGTTCTGGCTTATTTCCTTGGTCTTAAAGAGAGTAACAAGGACCTGAGTCTCCTCCTCACAATAGCCCCATGCTCGGCCCAATCAGCATTGAGACTCTGAGACTCAGAAAGCGGAGAGGTCTCACCAGCTGTCGCAGGTCACCACCGGAGGAGTCACGCTTAGAGCACTATTCCAGCCACATCTTTGGGAGGGCCTCCCGCAAGGAGAGTTGGGCGCAACCCCCACCCCTGCCCCCACTCCACATGCGCACACAGGTCCTGGTGGTGAAAGGAGAGCAGGGGAAAGGACAACGATGCAAGAGAAGAAGAGAAAGGAGGAGAGACAGGAAAGGTAAAACACACAGGAGAAACCCCAATGTCCCCAGTGATTCTAAGGGACAAAGTCCTAGGTCAGAAATAAAATGCTGCCACCACAATCTAGTGTTTTCCTTTCCTAAAAATCAGCCGGCACCTGATGGATCAGACTGAACAGGTTCCAAATCTTTCAGAGGCTCTTACCTTCTATATAGGGACGTCTGTTTTCTGGCAAAATCAATAATTGAAGAAGAAAACTCTGAAGAGGGTCCTCGTTACGCTCACGTAGGTAAAATGAATTATCTCGGTACTCAGGAGAGACCTCGAGATGGAGGCAGCTGAAGCAAAGCCACAGGGATCTCCAAGGCTGCCCCTGTCGTGCACCCCTGTCCTGCCTGGATGATGTCAAGAGCTCTCTGTGATATCATCGCCTCCCACCACCTTTGTCCAATAGGCTGAGGTCCTGCCAAAGGCCCTTGTGATGTCACTGCCACACCCACCCCGCCCCCGCAGTGCTGATGTCCTGCCCCTGTCCAGCCACATTGGATGTTTGTGCTGCTTCCCCTGGATCACCCCACTCAATGACTCTTCATTGTGGGGATGACACCGACTATACAGTAGAACACGAGACGCTCTTCCCCATGCTACGCTCAGTTGTTCATAAATTAGTAGACTTTATGGACAGAAGAGACAATTAGACCATGGAATCTGACACCCTGCATATCACTTGCTTTCTGTATAGCATAGTAGCTAGTTTTTGACTAAACACGTTCCAGAAAGGCATCTAGGCTTCATTAGAAGACCTCAAGAAATGGGGAATTCCCACCACTTCCCTTTCTAGTTTATTCCTTTGGTGATTCATCCTCACTGTTGACTATTTGTGCCCTATTTCTAATAGGAATTGGTCTCGTTTGAGTTTCCAGCCACTGGGACTTGTTATGCTTTTCTCTGCTAGATTAATGAGCCCTTTAATATCAGCTATTTTCTCTCCATGAAGTCACTTCAACACTTCAATGACATCACCTCCTGATCTTTTGATAATCTAAACATGCTGAGCTCTTTCACTAGTTCACTAGCAGGCATTTTCTCCAGCCCTCAAAACGTTTCATTGCTTTTGCTGCCCCATCTCAATATTTCAGAATCTTTTTCAAAGGCGGACGCCAAAACTGGATGCAGTATTCCAGGATCAGTCTTACCGATGGTGCGTCACCTCCTGTGCTCCTCACTGCTCTTTTCATCCAGCCAATGATGGCGTTAGCCTAGGCACCACAGCATCACCCTGGGTGCTCATGTTGAATGGCTTGCCCAGCATGGCCTCTCAATCCTCTTCACAGTTAGTGCTTTCCTGGATACACTTCCCCATTCTGCAGGTGTGGCCTGCATGCTTTGCTGCTAGGTGTAGGACCTTTCCTTTGGTTCTTTTCAAACTTGTTTTCTTTGAATGGGTCCAGCTTATCACGGGATCCGATTGCTCTGCGTCACTGCCCTGTCCTCAGCATTAATTACCTCTCTGCTAGTATTTGATCACCCACCCATATTAGCGGCAGTGATTTTATATTGCATTGCAGTTCATTGATATTTATTTTCAAGAATTAATCCTTGAGAGATGTTAGGGGGCTTATTCCTTCACCCTCTCACTTCCCTGGTCCTTCTCGCATGAACAGAGAGCAACAATACCCAAAGTCTGAAGGTGCAAACAATTTGATGTTTATTGGGGTCAACTTCCAGCAAGCATGATTCCAGTTTCCTTCCTTAGTGTCTCCCTTCCCAGCTCTGACACCACAGAGCCTTGCCTGTGTCCCTGTTCCTATTCCCTGTTCTCATTCCCCCCTTAGCAAAACATGATCCCAATTCCCCCACCCCCAGTCCCTGTTCCCATCCCCCCCTTACTTCCTGACTGACTGCAGACTACATAGAAAAACTTGAGTTCTGCTTAGCTAGACCTTAACCAGTCATTGTACTGACATTTAACTAACCAATCCTAACATACTGTAACATGGTTATTTAACCAATTATATCCCACCAGCCTCTCTATGGCTCCCTCTACACCAGTGGTTTTCAACGTATTTACCATTGTGAGCTGCACATGCAGCTCTCTGTGTTATGTGGGCCGCATCCACACAACATATATACTACCTGAATGGCTCTGAGGATGTCACGTGGGCTGCAGCTGTGTGCTGATTGGGCCCTGGGTTAAGAACTACTGCTCTACACTGAGAGATCTGGCTTGTTTCCAGGCCCCATTGCAAAACCCCAGTGTAAACAAGGTAAAGCTGCTAATTGTCACCAGTGTACCTTAGCCTGGTTTCATGCAGAGATAAGCTACACCAGTTCAACACACCATTTACCTTGTCTACAACGGGACTGTATTAGACCAGCTACACTGAAGACCGGAATCAGGGCAAAACCTCAGGATATGCTTTGCTCAGCTGGAAAAGCTGGATTCTAAAGGTCTTGGCTACAGTGGCAATAGACACAGATACTGCTAAACTAGTCATAGCGGGTGGGATATTCCATGCGAGCCTTGACGAGGAAATGTTACTTTATGGAAGCGCTTGTCCTGTTCCAGAATTGAAAGCGCACTGCAGCGTTGAGAGGCGAGGATGTTTCTCATGGATATTACTGTGTAACTGTAGTTAAGCTGCATAAATCAGCCGTTGTGTCCCGCAATTTGTAAGCCAGTCGTTAAAGAAAAAATGAACCACAGCCCTTCTGGTTTGTGCATCCAGGAATCCTTTCATGGTTTTCAACTTTACAGCTTGCCATTTTGAACAGCTCACCAGCTCAGCTGATGGGATTCACCATGAAACCTGCCTGCTTGCAAACTGCATGAGCCCGAATTAGATCACAGCATCGGAATGTGATTTGTTTGGTCTTTGCAGAGGTGTGGCCATTCAAATAAGCAAAGAACTTAATGCACCAATAAATCAAACCTTTTTTGTTGGGGTGGGGGCAGGGTTGTTCTAAAGAATTTCTCCTGTTCCTACTTCCTTTTATGCATCAATCCCATTTGTTAATCCGCGGATGTTCTGGTAGCTCCTGTGCTTAAAACACAACGGCACAGGCCCCAGATAACAAAATGCAGCCAATAGGGCATGTATGGTATGGGGCATTGTTTAATAAGTCTCCTCTGTAGATCCTGAATGAGTGTGAAAACACAGGCCTGTGATCCAGGCCAGGTTAATGAATGTATTTCTCTCCCCCCCGCCCCCACATTCTCTGTTTCAACGCCACAGCTTCATTTCCTGTACTTTAACCATTGTATTTTGCAAATATGATGCAGTTGCACTGCCTGGTTAAGTGAGGAAAGTCAGCGGAGAGGCAAACAATTCTGCCGAGATCAAGAGGGAGGAACGCAGATGCAAAATGGGGTGCTAGGATCTCCTAACACAAAATCGGCTTTATTGTAAGACAACATATGTACAGATATATAGGGACAGAGGCAGATGAAAGCAGATAAATCAAAATGGCCTGAAAGCTAGAGTCTTATTTTACATTGCCGAGGTTTGTCATGAGATTCTGATAGACTGGTACTGAACTAAAGGGGTGGAACTGCGGGTGACGGTGAACCCCATAAGGCTTCATGGGAATATGCTTATGAATGTATATATGATATAACTGGAATATGTTTTATGCTACACATGCCATGTAACATATCTACGTAAAGGTTATGATCTACTCAATACACTCCTCCTATTTGTATGCATGTAGCATTTTTGTACTTGAAGTTAGCAATATTGGCTGTATACTTGCTTGATTTCTAAGTAGCCTCTGTAAAGCATTTGAGCAGCTTCTTGAGAAAGGAATGTGCAAGTTAAGTGCCCAATCAAGAAGCACTTAAGAGACAATGGATCTTGGGAGGCTCCAATCCACATAAGAAGTCTACGAGGGCGTTCAAGGTAGCAGGTAAGCCATGGCTGCTGCCTGTAAAACTTGAGTCATGCAGGGACATGTGACTTGCCCATGTGACTCCAAAGCTCCATCTTGGAGCTGGACTTTGTATAGGAGAGAGGAGGAGGCCTCCACCCACAAGAGACAGTCTACTTAAACCCCTGGGAGACCCCTCTATTTTGTCTTCAGCTGGCTAAAGAGAGAGCCTCTCCAAACCCAAGGATACCCGAAAGAAACTGGAACAAAGGACAGTAACTACAGGGGGGGTGAGTGATTGCTGGACCCAGACCAGAAGGAGACTAGTCTGTAAAAGGAAGCTTACTGGAACTGGTGAGGTTATAGCTGTATTCAGTTTCTTAGACATAGACTTGCGTGTTCTATTTTATTTTCCTTGGTAATTCACTTTGTTCTGTCTGTTACTACTTGGAACCACTTAAATCCTACTTTCTGTATTTAATAAAATCACTTTTTACTTATTAATTAACCCAGAGTATGTATTAATACCAGGGGGAGGGGCAAACAGCTGTGCATATTTCTCTATCAGTGTTATAGAGGGCAAACAATTTATGAGTTTACCTTGTATAAGCTTTATCCAGGGTAAAATGGATTTATTTGGGTTTAGACCCAATGGGTTTAGACCCCATTGGGAGTTGGGCATCTGAGTGTCCTCAGCTGGTATAAATCTGCATCATTGTATTGACTTCAACTGAGTTGCCTTACACCAGCTGAGGATCTGGGTCACTGGGTTATGCTTGATGTCAGCTCAGTGGTGAGATATATACACAACTGGTCATTTAACTGACTTGCAGGGTGCTGTGATGACATGGTTGTGGCTAGAAGTTGGTTTCTAACAGAGAGATAATTATACTGATTTCTTGGAACAGCCTAGCCATATGCCAACTTAAAGAGAACTCAAGATCTCAGCTTGGACTATACTAGTGAGAATGGAAATGACTTCTAAAGGGTCATGAAGGGAATCTGAGCATTTAAGTAGCTTCTCCATGAATTATACTAAAAATGAGGCAGCAGCTGTGGAGAAGTCGCATTGTTCATTTCAGCTATCATGACCAAGATAATAAGAACAGTAGGCTGATGATACAAATACCATTAGTTGGTCACAACTACAGCTAGTTGGAAAATTTTCATCAAAATTTGCTTTTTTTAACCCCCAAAATGCAAATTTTGTCAAATCAGAATGTTTTGAAAAACATGTCGATTTTGATGAATTTTCTCCACATCCCAAGAAGCATTTTAATAATGTTGAAACATCCAATTTTGACATATTGGGACTAGAACATTTTCATTTTTCAGTTGAAGATGACTTTTTCAAAAAAAACCCTTTTTTATCTAAAAACATTTGAAAGTTTTGAGATCGAAATGGGAATTAAAGGTTTCAGTTTTATAGATATGAAACGTTTTGATTGACTCCCGACCTTTTTTTGAAATTTGATTCCGCTGGAGATAAAATATTTTGTTTTTGTTCCATTTCAGAACGGTAAAAATGCCCCAAAGCACAGAATTTCCTGTGACGTGGTAACTCTGGGTCCAGCTCACTGCTATTGCAATGAAGTGACTGCAGGACGGATCTGCAGAGGTTCGGTGCTTCCACTCGTGACCAAAGCCTAATGCAATGACATGTTACTCACACGAGGATTCACATGGATCATTCTTAAACTAGATGTTTCCATTTTAAAATACTGAGGTGGCCTCAGCCCTCTTTTAGGAAGCTTCTGTCGCTCCTGCCCATGGGGCGAGAGGGGCGAATGGAAAGAACTTGGAGAACTGCAGAGTGACCTTTGCAAGCGTCTAGCCGCACAGTTTCAGAGTGTTGGGCTGGGTTTTAGCCACGTGGCGCCCATTCGAGGCAGTGGGAGTGGGCACTTTAAATCCACTGCAAACTCTTGAACACTGCTGGGTCCAATCACTGACTTCTCTGCACCAACCCAAGAGGAAAGCAACTCACTCCACTGAAGCCACCAGAATTACACCCAGCATGTATCTGGCCCACTGAGTTAACCCTCCCAGCTCCCAGCCTTGACAACGCTGCTTTCAAATGCAGACAGACGCCCTGGTTTCACAACAATGGAGACTTGCGGACGAGACAGAGTGGGTGTGTGCTGTAACAAGAGCTGGGGCTGCTTTGCCAGACACTGTGGGCTGGAAATCCTGTCAGGAACAGGCAGCAAGTTTCTTTTCGGGACTTGATTGCTTGGGTAGCGAGGTGGAGCCGGAGCTCTGTAAGCACAACTCGGCAGGATTTCCCTGTCCCACGAGACTGCCTCCTCCTCTCTGTCCAGCCCTTTGGAGAATGTGTTGAGGAAATAAAGATGAAGCTCTGAGCTGAGGCCAGGCATTGTTAGTAAAATTGCAGTGTCTTGAGGCTCCATCTTCTTCAGGGTCGATGGGTCATCACAGGCTTCTGCAAGGCACCAAGACACTGAATTGAAAACCTCAGGGCTACAGGATCGAACACATGAATCTCATTCGCCCCGGGACTCGCACTGTTTGCTTTCCATTTCCCTTCTCCCAAGCTGCGTGCCTCTCCTCCTGCCATCTCCACTCGCCGTGGGCTGCCCTCGCTGCCCCTTCCAGAGCAGGAGATGAAGCCACCAACATGGCTCCGGGAGGCGTGCCCTGGAAGATCCAACTGCCTCCTTTCATCATGCCCATGTCATGGTCTCGTGCGTGCTGCTGTCCTAGGCACATGCCTTGAGATCAGCTCTGCACTCAACAGCTCCATTTCTTGCCTAGCAGGCTCCAGTGACTGCACACTGGCCAGGCGGGCAGGCTGAACCACACCACAGAGGAGTGGTTGCTGCTCTCTGGGCACCATTGGTGTCTCATAGGTTTCAGCAGTGGAGCCCCATGGAGGCACCATGCAGGGGAGCTGGGCCGGTTCCCACAGGTTCCCAAGAACCGGTTGCTAAAATTAGACCTCCGTGGAGCCGGTTGTTAAAGGGCCAGGGGTGGGCAAGATCTGTTGCTCCCAGGAGTCCCAGCTGGGGAGGCTGAGGCTCCCCCGGCCCTTCCCCCGCTTCCCCCCAGCTGCAGCATGGCCAGCCGCCGGCACCAGCTGGGCAGCTGAGCTCGGGAGTCGTCCTGCTGCCGCTTTTTGAGGCAGCAGGTGTGTGTGGGGGGTCCTGCTGCAAGCTCCAGGGCTGGCCAGGGGGGAGGGGGCAAGTGGGTCCATTGGCCCAGGCCCTGCAGGGCCCCTGGCCCCATGAGGATGTCTCCCTGGGCCTCCTGCTTCCCCCACCCGCAGAGCTGCAGCATGGCCAGTAGCTGGGCAGCTCAGCTGAGCTCTGGGCTGCCGGCAAGGTAAGGGGGCTGCAAGCTCCAGGCCTGTGTGTGTGGGGGGGTAAGTGGACAATTTGCCCCAGGCCCCTGACCCCATGAGGATGTCTCCTTCCAGCCCCCCCAGTCCCTCCGCCCCCCCGCAGAGCTGCAGCACGGCCAGCAGCTGGGCAGCTCAGCTGAGATCCTGAGTCGTCCTGCTGCTTTGAGCTGCTAGCAAGGTAAGGGGGGAAGGGGCTGCAAGCTCTAGGGTTGCCGGGGGGGCGAGTGGGGCAATTTGCCCCAGGCCCTGCAGGGGCTCCTGGCCCCACGGGTATGTCTCCCCCTGCCCTGGCCCCGCCCCCCGTCCCCCCGCTTAAATTAGAACTTTTTATAGGGAACCGGGTGGTAAGATTTTGGCAGGTCATCACTGGCACCATGTGTATCTTGACCAACATTAGAGGGGTGAAATACAGTTTGCTAAGACTTCTGTGCTAATTTAGTGATGTAGCGAAACACCCAGACCCTATATGGCCAATCAGCAAGAACTCTAAGAAACCCTCCGCTCCTAAAGTGCAGGACAGGACCCCCAGCTGCAGGAATGACCTCTTTGCACACCCCTCCCCCCCACACTCAGTTGGTGCACTGAGCTGAGCCAGACCAGAGACTGAATATAGCCTTGAAAACGTGGCCCATCTTCATAACACCAAGCACTAGAAACTGACTTCAAGAGAAGCTATTTGCTAGGGTTGAAAGTTCAGCCACTGATGGTTCCCCACCCCCCCACGCCCAGGCCTCCCACCATAGCCAGCCTCACCTGGCCTTTGAGACTCCTGAGAACCACAGGGATAGGGCCAGTGAGGTTTCTTGGTAAGGAAAAAGTCCGACTGATTCAGGGCTGTGCATCCGGACTGCCCCTTGTGAGCCTAGCGCTGGAAGCTTTGGGACCACCTGTATCAAGTTGGTTCCAAGAGCCCAAGCCAGTGTATTGACAGAAGAGCTCTCTCAGGAGGTCAGGTATTGGGGGGGAAACAGGTTGGAGTGCTATGACCAGTATTTAGGATCGGGACTCTGGAGTTCACAGTGCTGCTACGAGAGGCCACCTGACATTGTGACTGTGGCCACAGCAGCTCAGGCTGTTGATGAGTCTATGGATTAGACTTGGTCTACACCTAAGTTAGGTCAGCACGTTGCCCTGTGGTTGGCCACACTCCTGCGTGACATTGCCATGGCAACCTAACCTGCACAGTGGATGCAGCTGTGTTGACAGAAGAAGGCTTCCATCGCTGAAGCGCCTGTGTGTCGGGGAAGTGGTGGCCTACACTAAAGGAAACCCCATTTCTGCTGGTGTTGGCTGTGTCTATACCATGGTGTTATACTGGCCAATACAGTGACAGAGCTATGTCGGTACAGCCCCCTGTACTGTACATGTACCCGTGAGGTTAGACTCAGGGCCGGCGCTACATATTCGGCCGCCCCAAGCAGTCATGCGTGGGAGGCGCCCGGGCCCGGGGCAGCGGACCTTCCGCTGGCTTGACTGGTGAGGGTCTGCTAGTCGCGCGGCTCGGCTGGACCTCCGCGGCTGCGGGCGGTTCGCTGGTCCGGCGGCTCGGTTGAGCTGCCGCGGTCATCCCTGCGGGAGGTCCAGCCGAGCAGCGGGACCAGCGAACTGTCGCAGTCATGCCTGCGGCAGGTCGGTCGTCCCGGGGCTCTGGTGGACCTCCGCGGGCGTGACTGCGGCAGGTCCGCCGGCCCAATCTGCCGCCCCTGAGGACAACTGCGCGCTGGGGTCTGGGCCGGCCCTGGTTCGACTCCCATTAGGATTCTTTTAAGCATGTTGAGCTTGAATGATTGGAGCAGGGGTGCAGGGAGGATCATAGAATATCAGGGTTGGCAGGGATCTCAGGAGCTCAGCTAGTCAACCCCTGCTCAAAGCAGGACCAATTCCCAACTAAATCATACAGCATCATAGAATAGCAGATAGAATCATAGAATATCAGGGTTAAACTGGAGCCACGTCTCCTGCTCGCTGAGTGGGAAATCGAGGCCTGGGGCCTAACTCTTTAGCGTGTACGCAGCTAATCATCCGAGGGCCCTGGGCGCACTGTCAATGCCTTTTGAACAGGGTTCTCTCTTCTTTGCAGAATATGGCCCGAGAAGAGCGTAGCAGGTGGGGCGGGGCCGTCCACGGAGCAAGCCTACATCTCCAAGGTGGTTCTGCTGGGGCGCGGCCATGGGAAAGTCAAGCACAGCCTTCCGCCGTGTGAAAAAGCAGCGTCAGGAATCCGTACCCACTGTGGGATGTGGTGAGTGGCAGCAATGAACCAATCCTTTGGTGCAACACAAAGGGCCTGATCTGCGTCTCCCTTGTAGCAGGAGTGTCTCTGCTGAAGTCAGCGGGCGGCGCTAGCGTGAAGTCTGGTTTTGCTTAAGCTCTCAGGCCCAGCAGAGCAGCAGCAGGCGTCACTCAGCAGGCAGGGTTAGGGGCTCCAGCTGGCAGCTCTGGCGGCTAGCGGGCGTGACCCAACAGACCCCCAACGTTACAGCCCGTGAGCGCGGGGTTAGTTTGGTTTCTCAGCTCAGGCACAGGACTGACAACGGCGAGATCCGGAAAAGTCTGGTTAAGGTGGCGCAAGCTATGCAAGCGGATGTGCCCATTTTAAAAGCTGGGCCTTGTCTGACGCTGCTCTTCAGAGCTGGATCTTTAGGCACCAACCTAAGAAGCACGTCTGAAAAAAATCAGGCCTCAGCATCTCCTGCTCCACCAACACCAGTGGCAAAGTGCCTTTGGAGTTCACTGGCAGGGAGGCTCAGGCCACAGGCAGGACACATTTCTCTGCTGGGGTAGATTGGAGACAGGAAATCATGAACAGGGGACCAGCAACACAGCTGTGTTCATTGTGGAGTCAGAGTGACAGCTAGCGGTTCATTGCAGGTAGTGCAGCATTTAAATAGGTCACCTCAGCGGAGAGTTTTGGTCTACACCTGCCAGTTCTGAGTAACCCAAGAGAGTGTTCACCATTTACTATTAAATGTTCTAGATTTTCCTCTCTGCGTTCTCTCCGTGCTCTCCCCCTAGTCCTGGCTCTCCCAGCTGCTCCCACAGAAATACTACCAATCGCACTGCATTATCTCTGGATGGGTGCCAGTCCCAGTCCCAGCGCTCACTGCGACATTGCACCACGTTCTTACTCTCGCTGCACAAACTGACACAGGCGCATCCTGGAATCCCAGGAACTGCGCTTCAGAGTCCGATCTAGTGGGTTTGGGTTGGAACCACCCCTTGTAGAATTCCTGGGTGTCAGAAAAACAGATGTAACACTCTGTTCTGCCCTGTTTGTGACAGAGGACGTATGACAACGGAGCCTCCAACGGATGACATTTAAAAGGCTATCTTCCCAGACTCCCAGCAGCTCTGCCCATGATATCGCTCCAGTCACTCTAGTCAAAGCAGCCCATCTAGCCTCTCCAATGTGATCAGCAAACCTGCCTTTGACATTTTCCTGGTGTTTTAACAGACAACCACTCACACTAGAACTAGGTGAAATTTCAGCAGAACATTTTTTCTGAAAAAGCTGCAGATCCAGGGACACCACCACATTTTAGGAGTTCATGGTAACAGTGTTCATGTAGCCAGGTTGGTCCCAGAATATTGCAGACAAGGTAGGTGTTTTATTGGACCAATTTCTGTTGGTCGAGAGGACTAGGGTGACCAGATGTCTCAATTTTACAGGGACAGTCCCAATATTTGGGGCTTTATCTTATCTAGGTGCCTGTTACCCTCCACCCCCATTCCGATTTTTCACACTTGCTGTCTGGTCACCCTAGAGGGGACAAGCTTTTGAGCTTTACAGAGCTCTTCGGGCTCTGGGT